>NW_027555847.1:141415538-142015538 GCF_003287225.1 Phascolarctos cinereus
TTGAACCCTTGGCTTCCTGACTCCAAATCCAGCATTTTATCCGTAATGATGTAATGTTTCTCACACATAGAAATAAAAGCTCAGAAGCAGAAATGAACCTAGAAAAGTGGCACAGCTATCCCTCATTTTATTGGTAAGTCAACTGAGGTCCAAGGAGGATATCTAACTGAATATACATGGTTAGTTAGTGGCCAAGCCAGTACTAAAATCACAGGTCTTCTGACTCCTTATCCAATGTTCTGATATTGAATTTGAGACAGAAGTAGGATAGTCTAATCAAGATACCCTTTAGGCAGTTGAAAACATGGTGCAAATGAGTGATGTGGGTATAGCATTGGGAGACAGCTGTACCTTAGAAAACTGAGAGGGGAAAGTCAGAGGAGTATAAAGATAAGCTCACAAAAGGAATGAATATGGGCTATAGAATAATTATAAGGTGGGGAGTGGAAAGGAGGAGAGAGAAGTCAGAGACAGATTTAAAGAGACACCAAGGTAGAATTTCAAGAAGCAGTAAATGGCCACATTAGATAGAGAGAAACAGTTTCAATAGTCAGTAGAGCATACATATTACAGGAGGCTAATTAGGAAGGGACTGAATTTATAGGCTTACATCACACCTCTGAAGAGTTTGACAACACAAAAGAAAATATAAGGACTGTGGCTATAAGGAGTGGTTTAAGGAGTTTTCATGGGTGAGATGGAAACTATGAATATTTAAAGATAAAAAGTGAAAAAAGGAAAGGCAGCCACGGCCACACACAGGTTTAAGAAAATAGAAACAAAAAAGATAACTATGAAAATGATGTTCTGAAGAAAATGGTAAGGGATGTTTAACTGAGGTAGCCTGTCTACAAAGGGATTTTGGCATAATCTATCATTGTGATACAAATTCAGAAAATACATACCTATAAGGCCTAGTGCCATGCTGTTACCCCACCCAGTTACAACCACAATCAAACTGAGAACCTAGGATGGCTACTTATGGCCTGAGGGCACACCGAAAGATTTCCTATGGCCCTTGAAAAATGTGGAGGATATGTACAGGATACATGTAAATCCTCTATATTTTTCGAGGGCTGCCTGAAATCCTTTGATGTGCTTGCTGCATATGGCCTACGAGCCACAGGTTGTGCAGGCCTGTTCTAGGAATGGGTAAAACAAACCAAAAAAATGTTTTAAAGAAAACTTAGTATGTGAGTGGGAGGATAATACATCTGTGAGTACATATGAAGTTTCTATAGTTATATACTGAACCCTGTTATGTAAATTACTAAGTTGTATAAACTTTGTAATACAGAGGAAACATGGTTCCTTCAATTCTTGCTGGATCTCAAACAATTCTAGTATCTACCGTTGCCAAACCATTCCACTGCATATCCCAGATTCAGGATTCCTGGGAGCTGGAGTGACTGTACCACTGATGATACATGTGTTCCTAATATGAATCCTTTTGTTCCATTTAATAAATCATTTTCTTGGATCTCCCATGGCGTTACAATGACATTTCTCACTCAAATCTCAAAACCTGGCAAGACTTCACAATGGGGAAGAGCTAAGTAAGGAGAAAAATTCTTCCTCTAAGACTGGAAAAACAGATAAGAAGACAGAATTACAGAATCTTAGGACTGAAGAAACTTCAGTGTTTATCTAGTGCAACCTAGCCTTGAGAAAATAAAAATTCCTCTATAAATGTTATCTGGCTTCCAAACAGTGAGGGATTCACTGTTTAAACGAGTCCATTCAATCTGAAGACAGCTTTAGTTGTCAGAAAGTATGCCAAGCACAATCTATCGTCCCTGAAACTTTTGCCCACTGCTCCTAGTTCTGCCAGCTAAGGGGGGAGGCAGCAATAGGGCTATGCTGGAGGGAGAAGGAGAGGGCGTGTTAAGAGCACAGGAAGAAGCTCATGCCAAGTGGTCTGAGGAAAGAAAGAGGAAAGAAAAGAGGAAGAAACTTGGAGTGAGGGGAAAAGGACTTCGGGTATCTTAGGGACTAAAAAGAGCTGCAGCAGACTGGATAAACCATTTAAAAGTAGCATGGATTCAGAAATTAGAAAATTACATGCATGTAACTGGAGTGACTGGGCTAAAAGAATGTGAGTGAGCTGAGAGTAAGGAGAGAAGTCTTAAGAAAATTATAGGAAATTTGGATTGGGTAGGAAGAAAAGCTAAAGACATGTGCACGTGTGTGTGTGTGCGTGCGTGCATATGTAAAGCACAAGTGAGATCCTTGAGAGCAGATAACGGTTTCATTTTCTGTCTTTGATCAGAGAATCATACATTGAGAGCTGGAAAGGGACTATGGAAGCCATTTAGTCCAATTCTTTCATTTTACAGAGAAGAAAACAGGCTCAGAGAGGTATTCCCAGCACCTACAATAATTCCTATAATATAGTGCTTGCTGAGTGACAGACTGACTTGAGAGAGAGCTATTAATAAGTAGCCTTCTAAATTACTCTGCCTAGTTTTCAAAGTCCTCTATAACTTTTTCAACCTTACTTCCTATTACTCTCCTATAAACATTTTGCTTCACAAAGTCAAAAAACATTATAGCATGAAGGGACCTCAGAGATCACCTAGTCCAAATTCCTCTTAACACAAAGGAGGAAATTGAAACACTAAGAAAATCATACAGCTAATAAGTAACTGAGTAAGGATTTGAATACAGGTTTTTTGAGTACTAGTTAAGTTTTATTTAAAAAAGGAAAACAAAAAAAATTCTGAACAAAAACCACATGAGATTAACGTTTCCATATACAAAGCAAAACAGAAACAGGATATTGTATATGAAGTCACAAATCTGCATCACTTATAGCTTGCTTCTCTATATGTGACACATTCAGTATATTATTTTCATGCTGTCCTGCCTGTTTCCTACTGCTCTTCCTTCTGTTTTCTTCTATGTACTTTTAAAGGCTCCAACAGTCCTATTTTCTTAGTTTTCTTCATTTTTTCAAATTTTGGTAATCTTGATAATCTCCTCTCCATTCCCCCCTCAACATCTGCCTCCTTCACCATCCCCACCCTAGCCACCAATGGAAAGAAAGATAAAAAACCCTCTATACAGTAAAGCAAAACAAATCAGTCTGCACCTTGAATTCATTACTTTTCTAGTGTTCTTTTCACTATACCATGCTGCTCTAATCTGAACAGTCAGAAACTTTCATAAACTCTCAATACTGTAAAAGATAGGAATTCCTCTTGAATGGAGAGAAGAATGAATAAGGAAATGTTCTCCATATTTGGCAAATGCTTCAAATACATACACAGATACATACATATATAAAACTAAAGGAATTAAGTACAACTTTTAGAGATTCTTCTCACAAATTTTTAAAAGATTAGCCTTCCTAAAAATTCCACTAGTAGATGTCAAGAAGTACTTAAGAATAATTTCAAATGCTATTATAACAACCTGAAATTCTTTGCAAATAATATGGTATATCTGTACACCATTAAGATGAGCCTTATATTATTTTTCAAGTCTAATGGAGCTTAAAATTAGCATTAAAATTGTTACCTGGTAAATAATATCATTCAATTTCACTACATTTTAACAATTCATTGATGTAAAATAAATGAAAATGTCTCTTTTAAAACCATATTGGGAATGGTTGTACAAGTTGTGGTATATGAATGGAATACTAGTGTGCTATAAGAAATGATGAGCAGGCAGATTTCAGAAAAACCTGGAAAGACTTACATGAACTAATGCTGAGTGAAGTGAGCAGAACCAGAAGAACATTGTACACAAGTAACAGCAACACTGTGCAATGATCAACTATGACAGACTTAGCTCTTCTCAGCAATACAGTGATCCAAGACAATTCCAAAAGACTCATGATGGAAAATACTATCCACATCCAGAGAAAAAACTATGGCATCTGAATGCAGACCAAGGCATACTATTTTCACTTTTTTTCCCCATAGTTTTCCACTTTTGTTCTGTTTCTTCTTTCACAACATGACTAATGTAGAAATATGTTTAATATGATTGCACATGTATGATCTATATCAGATTGCTTGCTGTCTTGAGGAAGGGGGAGGGAAAGGACAGAGAAAAATTTGGAACTCAAAATCTCATAAAAAATGAATGCTGAAAACTCTCTTTACACGTAATTGGAAAAAAACACTATTTACAAAAAGCCAAAAACTATATTATTTCTACCTATGTGCTTTCAACCTGAAACAGAATTATTATAGCCTCAAAACTGCACAAGTAAGAATTACAAGCCTATCCCACATCTCATAGTCATAGATAACATCTTTCAACAATACTGTCATTAACAGATCATAAACCAGGCCTTCCTGGAATGTTTCTGGCCAATTGTCCACTTACAACACTGTTGCTATGGCACTAACTGGCTCCTTCCCCCTGTTCCCATACACATTGTTTTGCCTAATAGCATGTTTTCAAGTGTATAATTAATGCCATGAGGCAGCGTATCTTTGTATCTATGATCCATGTGAATCAATTTACTAAAAAACAGGTATTGTGTCAGGATAGTGCCTTAGAAAGAATGCTGCATTTGTAGACTACTACTTACGAGACGTGTAACCTTGGACAAGTCACTTATTACACTTATTACTGTATATAGGGTACAGGGACCTATTCTATCTACAATAACTGATGCCAGTCTGCTGTGTTTTTTTTTAAAAAAAATTTAAGTCTTCCTCCTTTCTCCTTTCCTTGTTATATCTAGATACCACTGTGTGTCCTCTTGCCTCTATTTTATTCTCTCATTTTGTACATAATTATTTGGGTGAGGGCAGGCAGGGAGGCTCCATCTTTCCTAGGGAGGTAAAGTTCCTGGGTTCTGTAACAGATGTTATTTGTGGGTGCAGGCCTGCCTTCCTAATCACTTTGTTCAGATGCTGGGAGTTTGAGAAGTATGATATCTGGATCTTATTGGTTCTATTCTGAATAAAGCTGGATATTAAACTCTCTTCTGACTAAAAGCCTTTCTGAAGAATGTCTAGGGGATTTGACCAGGGTTATTCTTTCCCTCAATCCAAATGTCCTTCCTCTAAAGTGTTGGGCCTGGAGTCAGAAAGACTCCTCTTCCTAAGTTCAAATCTAGCCTCAGACACTTAGTAGCTGTGTGACCCAGGACTAGTCAGTTAACCCTGTTTGCCTCCATTTCCTCATCTGTAAAATGAGCTGAAGATGGAAATGGTAAACCACTCCAGTACCTTTGCCAGGAAGACCCCAAAAAGGGGTCATGAAGAGTCAGACGTAACTGAAAAATGACTAAACAACAACAAAAAGATGTCACAGTATATTGAGTGTAGGACTTGGGACTCAGGAAGACCTGAATTCAAATCCTGCCTCACATAATTCACTATCTGTGTGACCCTGAACAAGTCTCATTTTGCCTCTCCCAATCTCAGTTTTCTCATTTGTAAAATGGGGAAAATAACATCATCTTTCCCATAGGGTTGTTGCGAGGATCAAATGAGAAAATGTATATAAATTGCTTTGCAAACCCTAAAGTCTTATATAAATGTTAGCTATTACATTTAGCAAGCAATGCCTTCTTTTAAGATTAAAATAAGAATATGCAAGAGGAGGAGAACAGAAAAAGAGGGAGAAAAACTCAACAGTGAAGAATAAGATGATTTGTGTAATCTCATATGGTGACAGATGAGTTATCCAGAGCAGAAGCCATTTTTTTGAACATCAAAGGCCTAAGTGCATTTATTTAAATAGTATTCTGTTACTTAAAGAGGCCATCTGGTATAATGGAAATAGCATTGGAATTAGAGTCAGAAGATATGGTTTGGAATTCTAACTCCGATACTAGCTATGTAACCTTGGGAAAGTCACAATCTAAGCCTTAGTCCTATCCTTTGTAAAAATGTAAAAAAAATTATGCTATAAGCTCAGGATTTTGTGAACAACAGCATAAAACTGGATCAATTCTTAAAGAGATTTTGCAAATAGTTTAATATTTTTGAAAAACTACTTTTCTTTCCCAAATTTGAAAAAATTTTAAGTTATTTCTAATCAAACATTTATTAAGTGCCTATTTCCAGTTCCCTCTATGAACCTTTGCAAAGTGTCAAGTATTTGATGGTAACTCCATTTATGAATGCCAAATCATGATGCCTATTATCAGAAATATATTAAGTCATATTTAGTTTAATGTGGGTGGTATGTATCTGAACTTGTGATTTCACCGGTGCGCTCTCTTAATGGAAACTTCATCGATGCAAAAAGGCAAATTACAAACTCATTTGTAATTTACAGTCTTAGAATTGTCTGGGGACTCTCAGAGGTTACATGATTCCACCATCATCAAAAAGATAGTTATATGTCACAGGCAAGACTTGAGCTCAGATCCTTTTAACTTCAAGGTTCACCACTATATTCACTAATCCATGCTGCGTCTTATAGACAATATTATGTGCTATACTTGTTTTTAATTTATAGTAATTATTGGAAAATCCTTAAGGAATTGTTCCTCAGAAAGAAAAATAAGGATTTACTTTTTTTCTAAGTGATCTGATAATTTTAAGGTTCTTTGATTGTGGCACTGAGCCCAGAAAGCCTATAAGTCACATGACCATACAAGAATAAGTAGGTAGTCAGATCATTACACAAATAATAATAAAATAAAAATCTCTCAAGTTTTAGGTTCTCCTAGTTGGGAGTTTCAAAATGTTGTTATTCCATTGGATTTACTAGAAAATTTTAATATAGTCACACCTTTAAAATGTTGTCATTCACTGGAAATGCTGATTTCCTATCTGTTTATTTATATATAAAAAGTACAAGACTTGGTTGTAGGGAGAAATTGCCTTTAGGTTTCAAGGAAAACAAGAACATGGCAAGGTGGATATAAATATTATCAGGTGTTCAAATTTCAGTTTTGCCACTTACAATATCCATGCTGTTTGGCAAGTAACTATTTAATCTCTCTGGGACTCAAATTTCCTCACCTATAAAATGCAGGGCAGGGGGTTGAACTAGAACACTTCTAAGGTCCTTTCTAATTCTATTATTCTATGATCTATAAGCTAGAATTAGACAGACAACATCAGTGGGAGAGAAGTTTAATGATATATGTGACAGTTAAAAAAAATCCACAAACTTATTTTGGGGGCCTAGTCTTTCTTGTGACAGGCTGTTTTGTTTATGTTCTAAACTTGACCCTTACTTCCATCTAATCTCCCCTCCCCTTTCTTAGAATCATCTAAGGTTTAGGATTCTTCCATGTTAGAAATTTCCATCTCTCATGTAATCTTGGTAATAACTGTAATCACACCTGAGTATGACCCTACCCTTGTCATAAAACTCCTGGTTCTGGCCCATTTCAAGGGTGAACTTAACCTTCTCTTGGGCTTAAGTGTGATGGTCTAGTAGAGGAGATAAGACTCTGGGAATACCAAAGCTGAGGAATGGCTCTCAGAGGACCATGTTTCCTCTATTATCCTCTGTTTCTCTATCCTACTGCCCACAGAAACTGTTTCAACCCTTCTCTTCCCCTCAAACTTTTGTCCTATCCCCCTCCCTCCATTACTCTCTCAAGATGAAAATCTTACATTTTACTTGATAGAGGAAAAGAGGAAAGATAGCTCATTCTCCATGAGCTCATTCTTATTCTCTTCACCCTAAAATCCCTTAACTCAGTTAAGGTTAAATATCATCCCTCTTCTCCTTTTTTCTAATCTCTGAAAATGAGGTGGGCCTTCTAGCCAAGGCTAACCCCTCTATGTGCCCTTAATCCCATCCCATCTTCTCTTCTTCAAAAGATTACTCCCTCAATCATTCTCTCTCTCTCTCTCTCTCTCTCTCTCTCTCTCTCTCTCTCTCTCTCTCTCTTTTTTCTTACCCTCCACCCCCACTTTCAATATCTCTTTATTTACTGGTTCCTTTCCTGCTACCTATAAACATCATAAATCTCCCCCATGCAGCTAGGTAGTGCAATGGATAGAGTACTGGACCTGGAGTCAGGAAGACCTGAGTTCAAATTTGACCTCAGACACTTACTAGCTGTGTGACCCTGGGCAAGTCGCTTAACCCTGTTTGTTCCAGTTTCCTCATCTGTAAAATGAGCTGGTGAAGGAAAAGACAAACCACTCCAATAGCTTTGCCAAGAAAACCCCAAATGGGGTCATGAAGAGTCAGGTATAACTGAACAACAATCTCTAGAAAACCTTCACCAGACCTCACCATCCCCTCAAACTCTTGTCTTATATTTCCCCTTCCATTTTCAGCTAAACTCCTTGAAAATGCCAATTGCACTCAGTGACTCCATTTCCTCTCCTCTCACTCTCAATCTCCTAACAACTCAAACTGTCCTTTTTTAATGGCCTCTTAATTACCTTTCTCAATCCTCATCCTTTTAAAATTTTCTGCACTGACACTGATGACTACCTTCTCCTTCTTATTCTCTCTTCTCTGGGTTTTTGCAACAGGGCTCTCTCCTGGGTCTCCTCCTACCTACTGGACTATTCCTCAATCTCTTTTACTGGCTCTTGATCCCCATCATGCCCCTACACATAGGTGTACCCTAAAACTTTGTCCTGGCTCTCTTTTCTCTTTGTATCCTTTCACTTGCTTACCTCAACAGCTTACATCAGTTAAATTATCATAGCTTTGCAGACAACTCTCATATATATATACAGCCTGTCTCTCCTCTGAGATCCAGTTCCAGAGGATAGCTTAGTAAACATTACAAACTATATGTCCCATAGACATCTCAAATTCAACATGTTTAAAACGTAATTATATATTTTCCCCAAATACATTGTTATTCTGAATTTCCATATCCATCCTGATGGTATTACCATTCTAGCCTCCGCTATCCTATATATCCAACCAGTTGCAAAATCTTGCCATCTTTTCTCCACAACTTCTCTTGAATCTGGCACCTTCTCACCACTCATACAGCCACCACCTCAGAAAGCTTCAAGTCTCTTCTCACTTCAATCCATACTCCACACGGCTGCCAAAATGAATTTCCTTTGCCACAGATCAAAGAGTATGTGAAGAGAGTAAAATGTAAAGAAGGGGCCAGGTAATGAAGAGCTTCAATAGCCAAAGTGAGGATTTTATATCTGATCTTGGAGGTAATAGGGAGCCACTGGAGTTTATTGAGTAGGGAAGTGACATGGTCAGACCTTTGCTAGAGGAAACTGAGTCACTAAACTCCAGCGGCTCCTTACTACCTTCTAGGCAATAATTTATTCACTCAATAAAATGTTCTGTTTTGCATTTAAAGCCCTATACAACCTGACCTCAATCTACCTTTCTAGCTTTATTATATTACTTCCACATGCTACAGTCTAAGCAAACTGGCCTTCTTGCACAGAAAACATTTGATCTCCTATTTCAGTGACTCTACATTGGCTGGAATGTATCTCTTCTCACCTCCACCACAGTCAGTCAAGAATTATTTATTTAAGCACCTACTAGTCAGGCACTGTGTTAAGTGCTAGAGATACAAAGACAAAAGAGTTCTTCATCTCAAGGAGCTTAAGTCTGATAGGGGAGATAACATGAAAACTACTAGGTACAGACAAGACATATATGGAATAAATTAGAGATAATCAACAGAGGAAAAACACTACTATTAAGGATCAAGGAAGACTCTTTGTATAAGGTGAGATTTTACTTGGCCCCTGAAAGAAGCCAGAGAATCCAGGAGGTAGAGATGGGGAAGGAGAGAATTCTAGAAATGGGAGAATGCCAATGAAAATGCCTGGAGTTGGGAGATGGATTGTCCTGCTCAAGGAATAGCAACGAGGCCAATGTCACTACATTGCGGAGTAAGTGGGGAAGAGTAGTCTAAGGAGAATGGAAAGGAAAGAGGGGGGGCAAGTCATTAAGGGCTTTTAAAGGCTAAGAAAGTATTTTTTATTTGATCCTGAAAGTAACAGGAAGCCACTGGAGTTTACTGAATAGTTAGGTGACATGGTCAGACCCGTGGTTTGGGAAATTACTTTGTCACATGAGTGAAGAATGGACTGGAATCAGGAGCCTATGGGCAGGGAGACCAACCAGCAAATTCTTTCAACAGTTCAGGAATGATGTGGTTGTGACAGTGTCAGAAGAGAGAAGGGAGGAGGTATGTACACAAGATATCAGGAAGGCAGATTCATTAATATTTGGCAACTGATTGGATATGGTTGAGGTTTGGAAGGAGAATGAGAGAAATTAAGAAATCAAGTATAATATATCTAGGATGTGAACCATGTGACTGGGAGGACAGTGGTGTCCCCAGACAGAAATTAAGAAATTCTAAAGTTGGGAGGGCTTGGGGGTGACAGATAACAAATTCAGTTTTGGATCTCTTATTTTCCTTAAGATTTAGCTTAAGCACTAACTTCTATAAGGAATCTTCCTGATTCCTCAGCTATTAGTATCCTCTCTCCCAGAACTAATTGGTATTTATTCTGTATGTACTTATGTTGTCTCCTCGGATAGACTGTAAGCTGCTTGAGAGCAGGCAGGGGCTATTTCAGTTTCATCTTTGTATTTTGAATGTCTATCATGGTATATGTCAGATAATAGATGCTTAAAAAACATCTGCTTTTTGACTGATTCCTCCTCATACTCTGGTCTGGAGACCAACACACTTAAGGATCAGATCATTCTGACTATAACCTTCCCTTGTTGTTCCTCCTTCTCCTTTTGTCTTCTTAAGTCTCACACCTTCCTTTGTACCAATGTAAATGCACCAATAATAAAACAATATTTTGTACAATGACTAGTCTCTTCAACAAATACTTCTAGGTCTCACAAAGTAACTGGATTAACATGAATTGATATTTTATAGATCTACAAAATTTCAGGGCTGGAAATGACCTTAGAGGTTGTCAAGTCCAATGCTCTAATTTTACTTACTATATGTTGGTCTGCATATCTTGGGCTGTTTTGATTCCAACTAAACACTCTGAGTTTTGGCTGACAGTTGCTTCACCTAATACCAAGCTGTGGCATTCCGCATTATCAACAATGTTTCTGTGTTATTCCCTTTTTGACATGAAGATCCTATCATATCTAGTTCTTCCCAAGAACTTGGGTATTTGATTTCTGACTGAACAGACACATAGGAACACATAAGATAACCACAAGGGAAGTTCTATTCCTGATCATGGTCACTTCCAGGATCCATGGAATCCATGGAACTCCACAAGCATTTATTATACACCTACTATGTTCCAGGCATTGTGCTAGGTGTTGTCGATGCAAAGACAAAAACTAAATAGTCAAGTTTGAATTAAGGTCTTTTCAGATGCCCTAAAAAGCCTCTTGCTGACAATGGATAAGTTAAAGGACATGAACAAAGAGTTCTCAACAGAAGAATTTCAGGCTATTAATAATGAAATAAAAAAGTATTGTTTATCATTACTAACATGAGAAATTAAAATCAAGACAACTCTTTGATCTTCTTTCACACCAGCAAACTGGGAGTAGTAGAATGAAAGGCAGGTGTAAGGGTGGGGCTTTACTGATTATTCTGCCCCCTTAAAAGTAATTACTTTTGTTATGTAAGAACACAACTTGATTGTACAGGGTCTGTACGCCTCCTTGAATCAAAGCCACTGTATGTGAATTTTGGTCTCATTCTAAGGAATTTGAATAAAAGGAAGAGCTCTTTCCTCAACTTCCCTTTTGGATGCTTGTCTATCTGTAGACACTACAATATAATATGCTGTTTTGTTACCCAAATATTCCCAATAAACTGAATTTTGCTTCAATCAGAAAGAGGCCAGGGATTAAAAAGAAATAGATATAATAAATGTTAAGAACTTTCTTAATAGACCAGTTAAATCGTGATTGAACTCAAAACTTTTTTTTCTAAAATAAACTCCTTAAAACTGAAGAAAAAGGAATCACATGAGTCTTAAGGGCCATTACATCACCAACTAAGATTAAATAAGCTAATTATTTTAGTAAGAGTATTACACAAGCATAATAAACTCTTGGTGGAACTATGAATTAGTCCAACCATTCTGGAAAACTATTTGGAATTTTGCTAAGAAAGTAACTACAATACCCATGTTCTTCAACACAGAAATCCTACTGTTAGGCACAAACACAAGGAGATCAAAGGAAAAAAGAAAGGTCCTATATACACCAAAATATTCAAAGCAGCATTTTTTTTTATCATAGCAAAGAAATAAAACAAGGTATAAGACCATCCATTTGGGAATATCTAAACAAGTCATTATATATAAATGTAACAGAATACTAATGTACCATAAGAAAGTATATACATGGATTCTGAGAGGCATGAGAAGACATGCATGAACAGACACAGTGAAGCAAGCAGAACCAGGAAACTAATGCATCCAATGTAAAGGAAAAGAACAAAACATTGTTGCCATTATTATAATGACCAGGCTTAGCCCAAAAAAGAGAAAATGTACCTCCCCCCCCTCCCTTCTTTACATAGGTTGGGGATTTATGGCTGTGAAACACTGTATATGCTGTCAAAGGCTCAATCAGTCAATAAACATTTTTAAATACCTACTAGTGGCAGACACTGTGCTAGGAGCTGGGGATACAAAGAAAGATAATAAATAGTCCCTGTTCTCAAGGAGCTCATAATCTAATGCGGGAGACAACTATGTACAAAAAAAAAAGCTATATACATGATAAATTTGAAATAATCAATAGAGAAAAGGCACTAATATTAAGGGGAATCAGAAAAGGCATCCTGTAAAAAGTTGGATTTTTGCCGTGACCTGATGTATTGGTTAGTTTTCCTAAAGTGATTTTTTTTTAACTCTTTGTTTTAAGCAATCATTGGGTAGCGGGGTGGGGGAGGGGTTGGGGGGGCGGGGGACACGTTTTATTTGTAAATGAAAGTATTGTTAGAAACAAAAATATAACAATGTTTTTAAAGAAAGGTCTGCTGATGAGAACATACCCTTTAGGGTTCTCCTGGGTCACACCTGAATTCTATAAAGCAAGACTTGGACCTGCAGTAAATTAGTAGGTCTTTAGGTTGACTATATTCAGATGCAAGCTTGATTAGCACATCAGAAGATGAAAGAATTAGGGGGAAAATCATACCATGAAGCAATATGAGCCATAAGAGTTATGGTATTTTGAAAGAAGCCACACTAAGCAATATCAAAACTGGTAATTGATTTTACATGTATTGGAATAGAACTGGGAATTAGGAACTGAAAAAGAAAGAGGATCTGGAAGTCAGGAAATCTACTACATGGGATTTCTCCCAGACAATATGAAAGCCCCTAACTTCACATTTTCTTAAAATACTATGCTTAGAATACAAAAATATTACAGAATCACAGATTTAGAAGGGATCACAGGATCATTTATATATGTAGAGCTGGAAGGGACCTCAGACACCATCTAGTCCAACCTGTACCTGAAAAAAGTCCCCTGTATATCACATAAACAAGAGGTCATTCAGTCTTTGTTGGAGAAACCTCTAGAGGTAACTCACTATGTCCCAAGGCAGCATATTCTACTTTTGGACAGCTCTAATGTTAGGAATTTTTCTCCATACATCAAACCCAAATTTGCCTTCCTGCATATTTTACTCATTGCTACTCCTAGTTGTGCCCTCTAAGGCTAAACAGAACAAATCTTATTCCCTCTTCCCCATGGTATCACTTCAAAAGCTTTAGCCAATTTTCTCTTGAGATTTTTACGAAAAAAAATTATCCTTTCTCCCCCTTTAAGGCCTCCTGTTTAGTTTACTAGTACTGAGTACAAGTATTGGTTTACTTTAGTATTTGACATAAGAACTTATATTTGAATACCAGCACCCAGGATGTTTGACAACAGATATAGGACAGGAACATTACTTGGGTGGTCAGCTCTAACACCGCCTCACCATTCTTTTCTGCAAACTTCTGGACATCATACATTGTTTTCAGCTCATGGCTCGGACATGCTGCTACACAAAGAGCAACAGACTTGATCTTCCGTTTTACCAGGTCCACACTGCATGGATCCAAAAAGAACACATACCTAAAACATAAGAAAAAACACTGAGATTACTATTTACAGGAGTAACACACCTGGCAATACAATGACAATTCATTCATAGTACCTCAACTTTCATAGAAATTTCAGAAACCTCATAAATGAAGTTGTAATGATTAATCTATATTAATTTTAATTGTAGTTTTCTATACCCTTTGTTGTTGCTGTTGTACTCCACTTTCAAAAGAAATAAGTCAAAATAATCCAATCTAAACTATTATTGTACTGTAGGAAATGATGAAACAGACAATTCAGAGGAATCTGGGAAGCCTTTATGAATTTATGTAGAGGTAAGACAGCAGAAATAGGATAACAATTTATACAGTAATAACAACATTTCACATATTATATAGTGATAACAATATTTCATAGAAAAACAACCCTGAAAGACTTTAGAACTCTGATAAACACAATGACATACCACAGGTCTAAAAGAATGAAGATGAAACCTTCCACTAACATACTATCAGAGAGGTGATGAACTTAAATGCAGAAAGAATCATAAATTTTTGGATATGGCTAATGTGGAAATTTGTTTTGCAGGTCTATGGAGATAGAGCTTGAGGGATTTTGCTTTTTGTTTTTGTTTTATTTGCTCAATGAAGGAGTAGTGAGAGGGACAGAATAAAAAATATTTATTTTTTGAAAAATAAAAATAATAAACTTTGTCAAAAGGGAAAAAAACTTCAAATCTTTTCCTCTCCGAAAGCCAAAGGGGATGTGTCTGATCAGAACTGTTTGTTCATTTCTCGAATTATTATTTCTTTTCCAAAAAAATAAGCTGGCATATTCATCAGAAAACAGAACCACATTAACATTGTTAATTGTTTTAATGCTTCTGAAACTGAAAGAAATGACTGGAAGATTAGGGGGTAATTTACCCAAATAAAATGAGCTGGACACTCTGATGAATGTGGGTTGGTGTAGTGGAAAGAGTTAAGAGTCTTGGTTTCAATTCTTACTTCTGACACTTAATCATTATATGATGAAGGAGTTTCTTGAGCTTCAGTTTCCTTATTTATAAAATGGGAATAAATAATGCTTATGCCACCTATCTTATAGGGTTATTTTAAGGAAATCACTTTGCAAAATTTAAAGTACTATAATAAATTAGTTATTATTAGGTTTCATGTTTATCATTCAGGGAAAGGGAACTACAACGAGTAGAAACTGTTTCATGTAGAACAGAAGTGAGGTAACTATAATATTTGGCCAAATTTCAATAGTTCATAGCATATTTTCTGAATATGAATGACTATCAGAGGTCTTTCACCTACTGTTAAAACCGATTCAGATCTTGATATAAAGTAAAAAACCAAAATGAAACCTTGTGGCTATTAAAAAAAACAAAAACAAAAAACTTTTATTAGAAATTCCTGATAAATTCAAATGAGGACAAAAATGCCCCAATTTTGCCCCATCCCTCCCCAATTCAACATAAAAGCAAAATCACAGATGCTAACAATGGCAAAAGGAGAAGCTGTTGTTGTTTTTCAAGTAAAAGAAAAGATTGCTCAAATGACTGAAGAAAGGAAACCTGAGAGTTACAGCTAAACTAGAAGTCAGATTGAAAAAAAAAATTATGAGGAACAAGTTGGCAAGGAATTCTAAATAAAAAAGTTCTTTAAACACACCAAACAATCAGTGATGCATGATTCATAATGCAATGGTTCCACTAAGTGATGAAAAAAGGTGACTAGAGGATTCTGGGAAGTTGGCAGAGTAGGTCAGAAAAATCCAGGCTCTCCAAATTTCCTCCACAAATAAGACAGAACATTGCCTCAAAGTGAACACAGAGTAGCAAAAATAAAGGAAAGTTGGGTAAAATATTTCTCTTCCTAAGACAACTTGAAAGGCCCTCAGGAAAGAATCAACTTCCAAGGGTACAGGTTTGGCCCTGATTGAAATACAAACACCTCTAGGCTGACTCCTCTGAATCAACAAACAAGCCCTGGATGATGCTGGGTGGAAGGCAGCTTCAGCCTCCTCAGCTTTCATTTCATGGACAGTGTGGGGGTAAGGCAACTAAGTAGGAGAAGACTGAAAGCCCCTTAGCCATTACAAGAAATCACTGAGGAAAACTGTCATGAAGTTCTAGAATAAGAGGGTAAAGTAGAAATAGAAAAAAATCTACTGATCATCACCTGAAAGAGATCCCAGGATGAAAACTTACAGGAATATCAAAGCCAAGTTTCAAAGCTTCCAAGGAGAAAATATTACTTATATTATATTATATTATATTATATTATATTATATTATATATTATATTATATTATATTATATTATACTATATTATATTATATCATATTATATTATATTATACTATATTATATTATATCATATCATACAAATATTATAAGCAAAAAGAAAAAATAATTTAAATACTGTGCAGCTACAATCAGGATTATGTAAGACCTAGCAGCTTCCACACTAAAAGTCTGCAGGTCTTGGAACATTATATTTGGAAGAGCAAAAAAGCTGGGGTTGTGACCAAAATAGTTTACCCAGCCAAGCTGAATATTGTCCTGAAAAACAACAACAAAAAATGGACATTTAACGAACTGAAAATATTTTAGGTATTTGTGACCAAAAGAACAGAACTTAATTGAAAATTTGACATATCAAATCCAGAAGAAATATAAGGTAAACATTAAAGATCAATTATAAGGCTCTCAATAAGATGAAACTATTTACTTCTTATATGTGAAAATGTTATGAGTATTCTTAAGATTGTTGTTATTACTCGAGTAGTTTGGAAGAAAAGTTGAGGCTGAGCTGAGTACGATGGAGTCATTCTAAAAAACAAAATTGGGTAGGAAAAGGTAAAATAAAAGAGTAATTGTTTCATACAAAGGAGACATGAAAAGAAGAACTGACACAGAGGAAGCAGGTGGGGGTGGAGAACTGGTAGTGCTGGAACCTTATTCTCATTGGATCTGGGGTAAAGAGGGAACAACATACACATCCAGAAAGATATAAAAGTCTTCTAGATTTATAAAGAAATAAGAGAGTAAGGGGACAGGATAAGGGAGGGACTCTTAGAGGTGTGGGCAGATTAAGGAATAGGAGGATTAAGGGGAGAGTATAAGGAAGGGATTCTTTAAAAGGGTATGGATTAGTGGTTAGAAGTAAACTGTGATAAAAAGAAAGGCTTAAAAGGACAACAGTAATGAAAAATAGGATGGAGGGAAATGAATGTGAATGGGAAGAATTCACCCATAGAATGGAAACAGCAAAATGGATTAAAAATCAGAATCCAACAATACGTTGTTTACAAGAAATACATTTAAAAATAAGAGATACATACAGAGTTAAAATAAAGGGCTGGAGTAAATTTATTATGCTTCAGCTTATGTAGAAAAAGCAGGGGTAGTGATCATGGTCTCAGACAAAGTTAAAGCTAAAATAGATTTAATTAAAAGAGATAAACAGGGAAACTACATTATAATAAAAAGTACCACAAACAACAAGGCAATATCAATACTAAACCTATATGCACCAAAATCTATAGCATCTAAGTTTTTAAAAGAAAAGTTAAATAAAATACAGGTAGAAACAGACAATACTACTATAATATTGGGGGACTATAATCTTCACCTCTCAGAGCTAGATAAGTCTAACCAAAAAATAAATAAGAAATGAGTCAAGGATGTGAATAGAATTTTGGATAAGCCACATATGATAGAGATCTAGAGACAACTGAATGGAAATAGAAAGCAATACACCTTTTTCTCAACAGTACATAGCACCTCTACAAAGACTGACCATACATGAGGGTATGAAATTTTTATAGTTAAAAGCAGAAATAGTAAGTGCATCTTTTTCAGATAACAATGCAATAAAAAACTATAATAAGTGACCACAAAAACATAGAATAAAAACCAATTGGAGACTAAACAATTTAATTTTAAAGAATGAGTTGGCTAAAGAACAAATCAGAGAAACAATAAATAATTTAATTAAAGAGAATGACAATGAGACAACATATCAAAACCTATGGGATACAGCAAAAGCAGTAATCAGAGGAAAATTTATATCTCCAAATGCTTACATCAATAAAATAGAGAAAGAGCAGACCAATGAATTGAGTATGCAATTTAAACTAGAAAAACAAACTAAAAATCTCTAATCAAACATTAAGTTGGAAATCCTAAAAATTAAAAGTGAGGTGAATAAAACTGAATGTAAGAAAACCACTGGGAGCAGCTAGGTGGTGCAATAGATAGAGCACCGGCCC
This sequence comes from Phascolarctos cinereus, assembly GCF_003287225.1. Classification (NCBI taxonomy): domain Eukaryota; kingdom Metazoa; phylum Chordata; class Mammalia; order Diprotodontia; family Phascolarctidae; genus Phascolarctos; species Phascolarctos cinereus. Next base: position 141,433,750 of record NW_027555847.1, read on the forward strand.
TGGAGTCAGGAGGACCTTAGTTCAAATCCTGTCTCAGAAACATAACACTTACTAGCTGTTGTGACTCTGGGCAAGTCACTTAACCTCACTGCCTAACAAAAACAAAAACAAGAAAACCACTGAATTAACAAATAAAACTAGGAGTTGGTTTTATGGGGAAAATAAAATAGATAAACCACTGGTTAATATGATTTAAAAGAGAGAAGAAAATCAAACCACCAGGACTAAAATGAAAAAGGTGAATATACCACTAATGAAGATGAAATCAAAGCAATTATAAGGAGCTATTTTGCCCAATTATATACCTAAATATCTAATAGACCTATTTTAGAAAAAGAAAGTGAACAGGCCATAAATAAGCTTCCTAAGAAAAAAGCACCAGGATCAGATGGATTTACAAATGAATTCTATCAAACTTTTAAAGGCCAATTAATTCCAATATTAAATAAATTACTTGGAATAATAGGTAAAGAAGGAGTCCTACAAAGCTCCTTTTATGGAACAAGTATGATGCTGATACCTGGAAGTGCAAAAACAGAAAGAAAATTATAGACCAATTTCATTAATGAATACAGATGCAAAAATCCTAATAAAATTCTAGCTAGGAGACTACAACAATATATTACAAAGACCACACACTATGCCCAGGTGGGATTTATACCAGGAATGCAGGAATGGTTTAATACAGGCCTACACAACTTATGGCCCATGTCTGCTTACTGCCTTCAGGCTGCTTGCAGCATGCCAAAGGATTTCTTCTACACACAAAGGATGTTTTCCTCTAACATTTTTCTGCTGCCTGAAATCCTGTGCATGCCCAGAGGCAGCCCAAGGACCGTAGGTGGCTGCAAGGTATATAGGCCTGGTTTAATATATGGAAAACTATTAATTATTAATTATACTATTATTATAGAGTATACTATATTATTAGTATGTTATATATACTATATATAACATTATGTTAGTATATTATGTATTATATAATATACTACATTAATAGTATATTACTATACTACTATTATGTAGTAATTATACTATAATATATTATTATAAAACTATTAATTATATCAATACTAAAAGCAACAAAAAATTATATGATTATATATGATTATATCAATAGATGCAGAAAAGGCTTTTGATAAAGTATAACACTTATTTCTATTAAAAAAACACTTGAAAGTATAGGAATAAGTGAATTTTTCCTTAAACTGATAAGAAACATTTACCTAAAACCATTAGGAAACATTATTTCTAATGGGTATAAGCTAGAAGCCTTCCCAGTAGAACAGGTATGAAAAAAGAAGGCTGGCTATCACCAGTATTATTCAATATTGTATTGGAAATCCTAGCAATAGCAGTAAGAAAAAAAAAAAAGAAATAGAAGAAATCAGAATGGGCAAAGAAGTAGTAAAACTATCTCTTTGCAGATAATATACTTGGAAAATCCTAAAGATTCAACTAAAAAGTTAGCTGAAACAATTAATAATTTTAGCAAAGTAGCAGGATATAAAGTAAACCCACATAAATCATCAGCATTTCTATAAAGCTCCAGTAAAACCCTGCAAGAAGACATAATAAGAGATACCCCATTTAAAATAACCCTAGACAGTATAAAATGCCTGGGAGTACACTTGTCAAAACAAACACAGGAACTATATAAACAAAATTATATAAAACTTTTTACACAAATAAAATCAGATTTAAATAATTAGAGAAATATTAATTGTTCATGGGTAGGTAGGGCCAATAAAAAAAAAGGACAATTTTACCTAAATTGATCTATATATTTAATGCCATCCCAATTAAATTACCAAAAAAAGATTTTACTGGGTTAGAAAACATAATAGTAAAATTCATTTAGAAGAACAAAAGGTCAAGAATATCAAAGGAACTAATGAAAAAAATTTAAAGGAAAAAGGTTTAGCAACACCAGATCTTAAACTTTATTATAAGGCAGTAATTATCAAAACTATCTGGTATTGGCTAAGAAACAGGCAGATCAGTGGAACAGAACAGACATACAATTTACAAAATACTAATGACTACAGTTACCTGGTATTTAACAAGTGTAAAGACTTGAGTTTTGGGGATAAGAATTTATTATTTGGTAAAAATTGCTGGGAAAACTGGAAAGCAGCAGTCTGGCAGAAATTGGGCATAGACCAATATCTTACACCATTTATCAAGATAAGGTGAAAATCATGACCTAGATATAAAGGAAGATATTACAAGAAAATCTGAAGAACACGTAACATATTACTTATCAGATTTATGGATAGGCAAACAAATTATGAATAAACATGAGACAGAGAGCTTTGGTAGATATAAAAAGGATAATTTTGATTACATTAAATTAAAAGCTTTTGTACAAATAAAAACAATGTAGCCAAGATCAGAAGGAAAGCAGAAAATTAGAGGAAAAATTTTATAGACAGTTTCTCAGATAAAGGTCTCATATCTCAAATACAAAAAGAACTCTGTCAAATCTATTACAGTATAAGCTGTTCCCTAACTGATAAATAGTCAAAGTATATGAACGGGCAGTTTTTCAATGAAGAAATCAAAACAACTTATAGTCAAATGAAAAACTGCTCTAACTCATTGCTGATTAAGAAATGCAAATTAAAACAACCCTGAGATATCATCTTACACCTATCAGACTGGATAAAATGACAGAAGAAAGTGACGAATACTAGAAGGAATATGGAAAAATTGGGACATTAATTCACTGTTGGTGGAACTATAAACTAATTCAACCATTCTGGAGAGCAATTTAAAATTATGCCCAAAGACTTATAAAACTGCCTATACCCTTTGGCCCAGCAATTCCACTATTAGGTTTGTTTCCCAAGATGATTAGGGAAAAAGGAAAAAAATCTATATGTTCTAAAATATAATAATTCTCTTTGTGGTGGCAAAGAAATTGCAGGGATGCAGATCAATCAGTGAATGGCTAAACAAGTTGTGCTATAGATTGTGATGGAATACTACTGTGCTACAAGAAACGATGAGCTCGATGATTTTAGAAAAACATGGAAAGACTTACATGAAATAACAAAGAATGAAACAAGCAGAACCAAAATAATGTTGAATAACAGTATTATTGTTTTAAGAACAACTTTCAGCAACCAAGTCATTCTGACTATTATAAATACCCAAATTATATACAACAGACCTATGACGGAAGACACTATCTGCATCCAGAGAAAGAACTGATGAACAAAAGTCTGTATAACATGCTTTTACATATTTATGTCTAATGGTAGCCATCTCTAGGGCGGGGGTGGGAGAAGGGGAGGGAAAAAAAGAAAGTTAAATGGTAACATTATTATATATTTAAAAGGAAAAACAAGTTGTGCATAACAGTTTTGTAGCTTCATGTGCAATCTTTTTTTCTATTCTACTTTGTTACAAATATGTTTATTTCTTAAGTTCAGAATAAAAAAAAGAAAAAAATAACTAATATATGTAAAGGTAAAATTAAAGGACTGTGGTACTGAATTCCATTTTTTCTAATTCTCTCTTGTCTAATCTGTTTCATAGTTATAATTTTCTATTTTTAAATTAATACAAAATGGTTTTGATGAAAACTGCTTTATAATGTAGTATGACGTCTGAAAGTATTATTCTTTTTCATTCCTTTCTTTTTTCATTATTTCTTTTGATAATCTAGATCTTTTTGTTTTTCCAAATGAAATTTTATTATTTTATCATGTTCAATAAAGTATTCGTTGACAACTTAATTGGTATAGCATTAAAATGGTATGTCAACTTTGGTAGCATTGTACCACTCCCTAGCATAGTCTAGCCATGAGCATATAATATTCTTCCAGCTATTTAAATTTTTATTTATTCTTTAAAGAGTATCTTGTTTTGAACCTATACAAAGATTGTGTTCTTGAGTAGATTGATCTCAAATATTTAATGCATTTTATAGTTATTCTGAATTGGATTTTCCCTTTCTTTTATTGTGTCTTGCATTTTATTATTACATGAGAAATGCTGTTGATATTTGAGGATTTATTTTGTAGCCTACAACTCTGCTGAAGCTACTGAGGAAAGAAACAAGCATTTATTAAATGCCTACTATATTCTAGGTGCCATGTTCAGTGCTTTACAAATATTATCTTGTTTGATCCTCACAACACCCTAGGAGGTAGGTGTGATTATTATCCCCATTTTACAGTTGAGGAAACTGAAGCAGCCAGAGGTTAAGTGATATATCCAGGGTCACGCAGCTATGAAGTATCTGAAAACAGATTTGAACTCCCAAGTATTCTTGACTCAAAGTCCAGCACTCTATTCACTGAGTCACTTAGCTGACTAATTAATTGTCCTTATTAGTATCTCTGTTGTTTCCCTAGGATTTTTTTTCAAGTAAACTATCACATCAGTAAATAGTTTTATCTCTTTTTTGCCTATCTTTACATTCTTAATTTCTTTCTTTTGGCTTATGTTATTGTTAGCATTTCTAGAACAATATCAAATAATAGTGGGGAGAGTGGACATCTTTGCTTTATTTCTATATTTACTGGGAAAGCTTCTAGAGTATCCCCAGTGCATATGATGCTTGGTTTTTTTTAAAATATAGATGTTTTCTATGATTTTTTAAAAGTTCTTTTATGTCTATACTTCGTAGGATTTTAAGCATAAATAGGTATTGTGCTTTGTCAAAGGATTTTTCTGCATCTATTAAGATAATTATGTGGGTTTGGATATTTTTGTTTTTAATATAGTTAGTTGTATAAATTGTTTTCCTCATTTTGAACTGCATATGCCTCCTTGATATAAATCCAGTTTGGTCACTCTTAATGATTTCTTGGGTGAACTTCTGTAAACTGTTTGATGGGATCTTAAAAATGTTTTTAAATTGATATTTATTAATGATATTGGTCTGTAGTTCTCTTTCTTTGTTTTATCTTTTCTTGATTTAGGTATTCTGCCTAGAGTTGCCTCACAAAAGGAATCTGGAGGATTGCTTTCTTTCTCTAATTTTTGAGAATAATTTGGTACTTTTTTTTCCTTTAAATGTGTGATAGAATTCTCCTGTGAATCCATCAGGACCAGCAATTCCTTTCCTCTCCTGCCCTTGCAATACCTGTCCCTTCACCCTCCCTTCCTTTACATCTAGTTTTGTTTCCTTTACTGAGATTAGATTAAGATCTTAATTCAGCCTTCAGTTAGTTTATTTTATACTTTTGAAGGTATTCTTCTATTTTGTTTGTCTCAGTTTTTTTTTTATCCTATAACTATGTGTATCAGGCTATAATTCTTGCTCCTTTGCTATTTTATTGATTTGATTTTCTATCCTCTTCTTTTTAAGATTTATCAATTTTTTTAGTCTTCTCAAAGAACCAGTTTTTAGTTTAGGCTCTCATTTCTAATAATCTTTTTGTTCCCAATTTATCTATTTCTCTTCTAATTTTCAATATTTCCTTTATTGGGCTTATTTTGGGTTTACCCATTAGCTAATTTAAAAATGCATATTCAAATCTTCTCCTTTTCTATTTTGTTAATATATGTTTTTAGGAATATAATTTCCCCCTGAGAACTATTTTTGCTGGATCCCAGAAATTCTAATATGTTATTTCATCATTATTATTTTCTTTTGCTTCATTACTGTTTCTATCATTTGATCCACTTTGACTCACTCGTTATTTAGGATTTCATTGTTAAGTTGCTTTTGGGGTCTGTCTTTTGTTGGTGCTCCCTGAACTGATTACTATTTTTACTGCATTATGGTCTGTAAAGGATATGTTTACTATGTCTGCCTTTTTACATCTATTTGTAATTATCTCTGCACTCTAACACATGGTCAACTTTTGTAAAAGTTCCATGTGGCATTGAGAAATAAGTATGTTATTCAGTTATCTCATTTAGAAGACACCACAAGCATTTTAGTTCTATTTTCTCCAGCAATTTGCTCAATTCTGTTATTCAATGCTAAATAAATGATCCAGTGAATGATCCTATGTTCTGAGTCCAGTCTTCTTCCCACTAAGCTACAATTTTTAGCAAAATACATAGTGAAAAGTATTACAGTCTTTAGTCAATAATACTCACTGAATGCGTACTAAGAGCACACTACTTTAATTCTATGTTCATTTCATGCATTCAATGTTTTCCCTTTTGTTTTCCTTTCTGTTATATTTGTCCAGAACTAAGAGCTACATTTAAAGTCCCTCTCTAATACTGTATTAATATCTAAGTCTTGACATTCAGTTAATTTTTCCTTTATGAATTTAGATGGAAAGGCATTTGGAGCATATAAGTTTAAACTCCCCCATTTAAATTCCTTCTACCAAGTTAGATCAGCAAATGCTGTGCAAATTATTATCACAGAGTAGGGGTGGAGAACCTGACACCTCCAGGCCACATGTGGCCTTCTAGGTCCTCAGGTGTGGCCTTTTGACTGAGTCCAAGTTTTACAGAATAAATCTTTTTATTAAGGGGATTTGTTCTGTGAAGTTTGGATTCAGTCAAAAGGCCACACTTGAGGACCTAGAGGGCCACATGTGACCTTGAGGCCACAGATTTCCCACTCTTATCTTAGAAATTATTTGGAGGCACTGAGAGGTTAAGTGGCTTGGCCGGGGCCACAAAGCCAATGTGACAGAAGAAGGACATGAACCTGATTCCAAGACCAGTTCTCTGTCTACTGCATGTCACTGACTCTCGGGCAATAAGGTACTTTATATAAGCCAGTTAATTATACTTTTTTTCTATAATAATTAAAAAAAATCTTTACTCTTCCAAATTAGCCATTTCTGGTACCATGTTATCCACTAGGAATATAATACATTAATAGGCATCATAGTCTAATTTGTAGCATCTATTTGAACAGTAGGCAAATCCATGTCTAAAGGGTGTGCTTTGTAGATTTATCCCTCTTAAATGATATCATGTCATAAAAGAAAGCAAGATATAAAACCAATGTGTGAGTTCATTAGTGTTGGATAATCCTACTAAGAATTCCCTCTACCAATGTAGGTCTGTACTTTCTCTACAACTTAGAGTCTTACAAAAATGCCAGGAGCAAAGAGAAGTGACTTGCTTAGGGTTATATAGCTAGTCTATATCAAAGATAGGCAAGACAAAGGAGCATAAAGCTGAGATAATAAGATGGAAAAACAAGATGGCGGAGTGAAAGCAGTGACTTGCTTGATCTCTCCCCCAAACCCCTCCAAATACTCATAAAAAATGGCTCTAAGCAAATTCTGAAGCAGCAGAACTCCCAAAAAGACAGAGTGAAACAAATTTCCAGCCCAAGACAACCTGGATGGTTAATCAGAAAGGTGTATCGTGCCAGGCTGGGAGCACAGCGCAGCGCTGCATGGGTGCTCAGACCTCAGCGAACCTGGAGCAGGCCTCAAAGGACTGAATCTCGGGCAGCTGTGGAGGTTTCCAGACTTCTCAATCCAAGAATGGCAAAGACAACTTAGAAGGTCAGTGGGAAAAGTCTGCTTCTGCGGTGCTGACACAAGGAAGGAGGGGCGTCAGCTCCATTCCCCAAGAGCGTGGCCCTGGGCGGGGGGAGCAGCTGCTTCCCTAGCTTCCGACCCATAGACTGAGGGGGAATCCAGTGGCTGATCAGAGAGGGATTGCAGGGATCTCTTTGCCAGTGCTGAGGCAGGAATCTCTTGCTTTGCCCGTGTCTGAATCTGGGTCACAGTTCTAGGCAGCGGTGCTGGGGTGAGGAGGAGTGCTGGTGTGGTGGAGCTTATACTGGCTGTGGAGAGGAACCCCTCCTCACAGTTACAGGACAGAAAGCAGTACTTGTGGTCACAGGCCAGGAAAGGAATAAACACCTCACCCCCTTATCATACCACCTTAGAAGAACTGAAAATTTACAGGTCCCTACAAGTATCTCTGAAAACAGCTGTACAAATCCCTGAAGCTTGGGACAGTACATTCTCCACATTGGAAGCAGATTTGTACCCTTAACAAAGAGTTTAAAACTCAAGTAATTGGCTGGGATCATGAGCAAGCAGCGCAAAAAGAGTCAGACTGTATTATCTTACTTTGGTGAAAGAGAAGATCAAAATATACAGCCAGAAGAAGACAACAAAGTCAAAGCTCCTACATCTAAAGCCTCCAAGAAAAATATGAATAATCAGTCCCAGGCCTTGGAAGAGCTCAAAAGGGATTTTGAGAAGCAAGTAAGGGAAGCAGAGGAAAAACTGGGAAGAGAAATGAGAGTGATGCAAGAAAATCACGAAAAACAAGTCACCAGCTTGCCAAAGGAGACCCAAAAACATACTGAAGAAAATAACACCTTGGGGTAGCTAGGTGGTGCAGTGGATAGAGCACCGGCCCTGAAGTCAGGAGGACCTGAGTTCAAATATGGCCTCAGACCAAACACTTGCCACTTACTAGCTGTGAGACCCTGGGCAGGTCACGTAACCCCAATTGCCTAAAAAAAAAAAAAAAAATTAAAAAAAAAGAAGAAGAAAATAACACCTTAAAAAATAGCCTAACCCAAATGGCAAAAGAGGTCCAAAAAGCCAATGAGGAGAAAAATGCCCTAAAAAGAAAAACTGGCCAAATGGAAAAGGAAGTCCAAAAGATTACTGAAGAAAATACTTCCTTAAAAATTAGAATAGAGCAATTGGAAGCTAGTGACTTTATGAGAAATCAAGACACTGTAAAACAAATCCAAAAGAATGAAAAATTAGAAAACAATGTGAAATATCTCACTGGAAAAACAACTGACCTGGAAAATAGATCCAGGAGAGAGAATTTAAAATTATTGGACTATCTGAAAGCCATGATCAAAAAAAGAGCCTAGACATCATCTTTCAAGAAATTATCAAGGAAAACTGCCCTGATATAGTAGAACCAGAGGGCAAAATAGAAACTGAAAGAATCCATAGATCTCCTCCTGAAAGAGATCCCCAAAGGAAAACTCCTAGGAATATTATAGCCAAATTCCAGAGTTCCCAGGTCAAGGAGAAAATATTACAAGCTGCCAGAAGGAAACAGTTCAAGTACTGTGGAAACACAATCAGGATAACACAAGATTTAGCAGCTTCTACATTAAAGGACTACAGGGCATGGAATATAATATAATATTCCGGAGGGCAAAGGAGATAGCATTACAACCAAGAATCACCTACCCAGCAAAACTGAGAATAATCCTTCAGGGGAAAAAATGGTCATTCAGTGAAATAGAGGACTTTCAAGCATTCTTGATGAAAAGACCAGAGCTGAATAGAAAATCTGACTTTCAAATGCAGGACTCAAGTGGAACATGAAGAGGTAAACAGGAAAGAGAAATTATTAAGACTGAACTGTTTACATTCCTGCATGGAAAGATGATATTTATAACTCATGAGACCTTTGTCAGTATTAGGGTAGTTGGAGGAAAAAAATTATATGTATGTATAGGTAGATAGATAGATAGATCGAGGGCACAGGGTGAGTTGAAGATTAAGGGGTCATATCTGGAGAATAAAATTAAGGGATGAGAGAGGATTATACTCAGAGAAGAAGAAAGGGAGAGGTAAGAATGGGGCAAATTATCTCACAAAAAAAAAACAAAGAAAAGTCTCTTACAGTGGAGGGGAAGCAGGGGAAGGTGAGAGGGAATGAGGGAATCTTATTCTCATAGGATTTGGCTTAAGGAGGGAATAACATACACATTCAATTGGGTAAGGAAATCTGTCTTACCCTACAGGAAAATAGGGGGAGAAGGGGACAAGAGAGCAGGGGGATGATAGAGAGGAGGGCAGATTGGGAAAGGGGGTAATCAGAAGGAAATACTTCTGAGGAGGGACAGGGTCAAAAGAAAGAATAGAATAAATGGGAAGGCAGGATAGGATTGAGGGAAATAGAGTTAGTTTTTCACAACATGTCTATCATGGGCGTGTTTTGCATAACTGCACATGAACAACCTATATTGAGTTGCTTGCCTTTTCAATGAGGGTGGGTGGGGAGGGAGGAAGAGAGAAAATTTGAAACCTAAAGTTTTAAAAACATATGTTTAAAAAAATGTTTTCACATGCTACTGGGAAATAAGAAATACAGGAAATGGGGTACAGAAGTCTATCCTGCCCTACAGGAAAATAGAGGGGGAAGGGGATAAGAGAAGGGGGGAGAGATATAAGAGAGGCAAACTCGGGGAAGAGATATTCAGAATGCATGCCATCTTGGGGTGGGAGGAGGGGTGAGATGAGGTGAAAATTTGGAACTCAAAAATTTGTGGAAGTGAATGTTGAAAACTAAAAATAAATAAATTTATATTAAATTTTAAAAAAAGATGGAAAAACCATGTATACACCTTCTTCTTTCTACTCACATAGGCTGAGACTAAGCCTCAGCTTCCTCATCCATAAAACAAAAAGACAAGACTAAATAATTTCTAATGTGCTTCTTAGATCTAAATTCCATAATTCTATGAAATGACTAGGCCACAATCACATGACTGGAAAGCAGAGGAGCCAAAGTTCAACTCCAGGTCTTCTAATAGGGTCTGAAGCGTTGTAAAATACTGAACTGAGCTCTGGACCTAAAGTAAATAATATCTGGGTCTGAATACCACTTAAGAGACTTACAAGCTGTGTGACCCTAGGTAAATGACTCAACCTCCCTAGATCTCAGCCTCTTCATTTATAAAATAAGAGGTAGGACTTGATAACCTTTAAGGTTCCCTCCAGCTGTAAATAAATTATCCTATGTTTTATGTCCAGCCTTCTTCCTTCTAAGCTGTAGTATTCAGCAAAATACTCAGTGAAAAGCGTTACAGCTTCTAGTCAATAATACTGTCACAGAGTGCTTACTAAGAATATATAATTTAATTCTAGTTCATTTCATATGTTCAATTATACCTAAGTATTTAATGTTTAAAATAACTTAAAGGAAGTAAGTCACTCTGAAAGCATTTTCCACTAGTGCTTTTAAATCATTAATCTGATTAACATTTTTTCTATTTGGACTTGGGATCGTACTTTGAAACAGCTAGTGCTATACTAGAATATTAGAGTTCACCCAATTCACGATGATATATTAGAAAGAAGATTTATTTATAATTAATTTAATTTCTAACCAGTGGGTATTTAAAAAGGTACTTAAAGCACAGGGAGAAATGTATGTATTACCAAATAGATAATTTATGTTTTACATAAATCATGTATCTTGCATCCTCTTTGCAATTAAAAATTACTTTAGCTTCTAAGGTATGGAAACCTTTCTGCAATTTCTTCTTTTCCTTTTAAAACAAAAATCAATTCCTTGTAACACTTAAACTTCTTGATGTCAAGGTAAGATTCAACCATTTTTCATTATCCACGTTAATAATAAGCAGGAATATCATGGACAATTTAAATTCACGTATAATCAAAAAATGTATTTTAAGTCAACAGTTTTGCTTGCTATCCCTACAAAACTGGAGCTATTAGTAACTAATAAAGTTAGCTGGTTTAAATTTACTCTTTTTTGGTGGAATCAAAACTGCATAAAATGTCTAGATGTCAAATAGTAAAAGTGAGAAGCATTAAGAGACCTAAATAATCCATATGCCTAAGATATCCATATATAATACACACATTGAACACATTCTCATAATAGTTGAGAAAAATGAGGGTAGCAAGAGGCTCATCAACCTGATTGAGAGAACTTTTTTTTAAAATGCCCAGATAAAAACCTATAAAAGACAACAGGTATCAAATAAAAAGAATCATAGCAAAGGAGTTACTCTATACTTGCAAAGGGGTAACAATACGATAGAAGTCAGGATTAATAACTTTTCCTGACTTATATCTATAATACTGACAGACTATATACATGGGTTCAAATCTTGGTTCTGCCATTTAACCATAAGACTTTGAGTAAATTATTTCTCCTTTCTGGGCCTTGGGTTCTTCATCAGTAAAACAAGGGAAGTGGGGTAAATAAACTCTAGGGTCCCTTTTAGATCTGACAATTTATGATTCTAACATTTATTTAAGATGTCTATATACCAAAGCACAGAGTCAAGAAAATAAGTGAAAAGTACTTTAAATTTTGACACAAGGGAGTAAATATGAACTTATGAGCATCAGGGAGTACAGTTTTTCTGATTTATTACTGTACATAAAAGTGGAAGGGTAAACTTCATGCAACAAATATTTGCAAAGACCCTCCTACACCAATACCTACTGTTGTAGGCATTGAAGCAGAACCAATAAGTGGAAAGGGGCAATGTACTGTGCTATTACCTGTGCCCTACTATATTCTACTAGTTTGGTTTATATAAATCTCTACCTTCTGTTCCTGCTGATTAGAATAGCCCTAATATATTGTACTCTTTTAATGTAATCATCATGCATTAGTGCTCATCAGAATAACATAAAAGTAGGAAATCCATCTTCTACTAAAAAAAAAGGCAGGTATGATCTACAGATATTAGAGTTTCTATCGTCATGATAATTTTATAATGTACAGAAAAACTGGGGCAGCCAGGTGGCATGGTGGATAGAGCACCGGCCCTGAAGTCAGGAGGACCTGAGTTCAAATATGGCCTCAGACAAAACACTTGACACTTACTAGCTGTGTGACCCTGGGCAAGTCACTTAACCCCAACTGTCTTAAGTCAGATGGATTTGATTCTGACCCTGTCTGTGCCACTGGCTTGCTGTATGACAATTGGCAGGTCACTCTCTCCCTCTCTTTGAGCCTCAGTTACCTCTTCTGTGAAAAAAGGTTAAATTGGATGATCACCTGAAGTCACTTGCAATTCTAGCATTATACAGTCTATGATTAACTATAAGTTAAATTCATGAGTTTGTTTGATTGTAAGCTCAATGGAGACAAGGGCAATGTCTATCTAGAATTTTTATCTTCCCTATTATCTACTACAGCACTCTATACGTAGAAGTATCTTTAAAAATGTTGAACTGAATTGAATGTCAAGAAGGTAAACAGATATTTGTATGGAAATCACTATATCTGAAGGTAAAACCACACTAAAGACTATTCAGTTCTAAGGTTAAAATGAGAGAGAGGCACAAGCAACAGAAGTGAAATGCTTATAATTGTTTAGTATACCTTCCTAGTCAAAAGATATAAATTATTTTTTTCTGAATGCACCTTTAATTCTGTTAAAAGACAATTATCTAAAAAACTCCTAACCTGCCTTGCTCAATCTGGGAAGACAGAGGAAGCAATGAGAAGAATTACTACTCAAGGCATAACTGTGACACAAGTTAAAAACTGGCTAATCATGTGAAAGTGCATGGAATCTGAGCAGAAACTGAACATGTAATTTTCAGGTTCGCCAACACCAAGTAAGGGCTTTTCTGTACATAATCAGACATGGTCCCTAGACTTTAGGAAGGTAGATTTTCTTTTAAATTCAGAAAGAAATGATACACACAATCCTATCAACAGCAATTCTAAATATGAATAACAGCTATTTACATAACTCATTAAGGTCAGAAATCTACAGCATATACATGAGCTCATGTAATCCTCCCAATAGCCACATGAAATAGGTACTACAGGTATTATGATAATAAAAAGATCTTTCCTGTCCTCTCTGCAGAATTTGACACTACTGGCTATTATCTTCTGGATTCTCTCCTCTCTTGGTTATCAGAACAATGTTCACATCTGACCATTCCTTCTTGATCTCCTTTACTGGCCCATCATCTATAACAGCCCATAAATGCAGATGCATTATGTTCTATACTCACTACCTCTCTCTACACTTTTTCCTTTTGTTGACTTCACCAACTCATATGGGTTTAATTATCATATCTATGCTGATGACTCCCAGATCTGTATTTTCACCTCTAATCTCTTCTGAGTATCAGTTCTGCCTCACCAAACCTATTTCAAACTGAGATGTCCCAGAGATATCTCACTCAGCATATCCAAAACTGAATTTCCCTATTTCTGTCAAGGGTACTACCATTCTTCCAGTTACTTTTTGGCCAGTTCCAACCCATGTCATTCTAATCCTCTTCTACCTCACATTAGAACCCAGACTCTCACACATGGGACTCTGGGCTCTGACAGATAGCTTTCTGCATTCATTGCCAGAGCTAGCTCAGTGTTCGGGAAGCTCCAAAAGAAAGTATAGGAAAGAAGATTGCCTACCAAACTGAAGGTCTATAGAGCCATTGTGCTGACCTCATTGTTATATGCCTGTGAAACCTGGATCGTGCCAGGAAACAGAATCGCTTCCATTTGAATTGTCTTAGGAAGATTCTGAAGATCACTGGGCAAAATAAGGTACCAGACACCGAAGTCCTTTCTTGAGCTAAAAACTGCCAGGCATTCAAACTCTACTGCAGAGAGTCCAACTCCAATGGGCTGGCCACATTGTTAGAATGTCAAAAGTATGTTTGCCTAAAAGGCTATTTTACAGAGAACTCACACAAAGCAAGAGCTCACATGGCGGTCAGAAGAAATGATACAAGGATACTCTTAAGGTCTCTCTGAAGAACTCTGGAAATGATTGGAAATGATGAGAAATGGGAGACACTGGCACAGGACCTTCCAACATGGCATGCCCACATCAAAGAAGGGACTGTTCTCTATGAGCCAAGCAGAATTTCAGTAGCTCAAATGAAATGTGAGATGGGCAAATTTAGAGACAACCCCACTCCAAATGTTCATGTGAACTATTTGTGACTTACTTGTAGTAGAGCCTTATGAGCTCACATTGGTCAGATCAGCCACAGCTGGACACAGTGTACCTTACCCTCAAAAGAGTGATACCATTTTTGTCCTCTTTGAGAACAAAGTACAACAACCAACCAATAGGGCTGAAATAGGTCCAATGGGAAGCAGATTTGGGTTCAATAAAATGGAGGGATTTTTGAACAGTTAGAGTCATCTAACAATAGAATGAAATGCCTCAATGTGGTAAGCTCCCAACATCATGAAATGTTCAAACAAAGTTTGGAAAGCCAGCTATTCAGAGATGTTAACTTCTCTAAACTTTAGTGATTCCCATCTGTAAAATAGAAGCAATAAAATATTATTACAGAAATCATGACAGTGAGGAACTCACTCTGTAAATAGCAAAGCACCATAGAAAAATGAACTATTATTTTATCAAATGTATTTTAAATATATAAAAAAGATTTTATATATGCACTGATCTACCCAAAGCAATAACCTCAAATGTTATTCTGCCTGTGAAATGGTTATCTCATATTAAAAATAACAAGGTAAGTTTTAATGTAGTAAATAAAATATTCTTCAAATAACCCCATTTACAAAGGGTTTATAATGCATGAATGACAGTTTAAAGTATGTTCCTGAGAGAAGAACAGCTACTGATGGGCCTATTCCTACTACTTTTCAGCTAGGGAGCTTTGACCTACTCCATTTCTCATGTAGGCCAGTCAGCCCCTCCCTGGGCAACTAGAGGTCTCACCATATTGATGGTAGACTCAGTGGAGGCATCTAATCAGCTCAGCCTATTGTAGATCAGAACTCTGGAACTCAAGAGAAGAGATTTACCAGTCTCTACACTCAGAAGCTGGGATTACAGACATGTCCCACCAATTCCAAGAGAACAGGACTTAAAAAAATAATACAAACACACACACACACACACACACACACACACCACACACACACACACCCCCCCAATCTATGCCTTATTACAATGGTGGGGGGGGAGTGGAGGAGGGCAAAGAGAAAGAAATGAATCTATCTACAGTATCATGGTCACAGATCAAACACTGCTCAAAGAATTTTCTATGTTGTTGACAGGTCACACTAATTTGTTTTTCAGATTTATGATACTTTTCCTCTAAAGGAATAAATAAACCAAAGTTTGATAAATTTTCAACATTTCACAAAGTTAAAGCATTTAGTATTATGTAGTTTAAGACTACTACTCATGATTGAAGATGAAGAAAAATTACAGGGAAATGTAGAGGAGTCAAGAGGCTGCGACAAATTCAAAAACACTGAACACAGTTAGTAGTTAAAATTCTTGGGAGATATTATAACCTCTGTTCTATGAGGCATCCTATACTAGGTACAGCAAATCTGTGGCTCCACTGGGTTTCATCTGTCATAGTAACTACTGAATTTTCCATTTTAGAGGATAGGTAGGGGATTGAAGGCTTTTCTTTAATATCAGTTTTTGTCGTGCTTTTAACAAGTATTTCTTTTTGCTGCCATGAAACTCTCTGTTTCACACGTCTGACAATACCACAATCAAATATGTTTGATTTTATTTAGGTTTGAAGCTGGAAGGAACATGGAATCACTGGAGTTTAATAAATGGAGGAGGAAAGGATAGAAGTGACATCATCAGACAAGTATACATTCATAAAATGAAAGTGATATAAAAACAAAATACAACAGTAACATTAAAAATAATTTTTTAAAAAATACTTATGAAAAATAAAGATTAAGTATTTCTATTAAAAAAAGATGGGAGTTCTAAAATAAAATAATTGTGATTCTACCAAGAAAACAGGCAAAAGAAACAGATGTTTTCACAAATGGAACACAGTCAATGGGTTAACACTGACAAATATCTACACTGAAGATAAAGAATAAGGAATATACATGAATTTAAAGCTTATGGGGAAAAGATGATTGGTAAAATATAAAGTGAATATTAACAAGTGACAAGATTAATAAGCTTTTTTTTGACAAAGCAAAGATTAAAGTGAAAACACTTATAAAAGCAGTGAAAATTAACTATCAACAACAGAAATTAAACATTTGTTAATCTTGCTTTATCTAAATTATTTAGTTCCCTTTTCTTTGCAATTATACAATTAAAAACCAACCTAATAAAAGAAAGAATGGAATGCACTGTATGTATCATATACAAACAGAATAAGTCCATTCATAGTTTATGCAAAAAAGCAAGATTAAATAGAGTGAACTAGCTCAAAATCTTTATTTTCCCCTTATTTTTAATTCTGAAGAACTCCAGAAGTACCAGAAATATTTATTAGATCCTAAGGTTAGGAGAATAAGGAAGGCCAGCAAGTAAAAGTGAGAAGAGCATATGGACAAAGAAACAATGAAAGAATAACTACACATAATTATCTTCTGGATCATAGATCTCACTCTATGCAACCACACATAGGGGATGGCAGCTACACCTCAAGCAGTGTGGTTAAGTATACAGTTGTTAATTGGGGTAAACATTCTGGACAGTGTGTGGATCCCTACTCTTTTATACCGTTTCATATTCTTTATAACTGCTATGCATATAAACTATTTTGCTAGATCTATTAAAATTATAGAAAATTTGCTTATTTGAAAATTTTTCAATTTGTTCCCATGTGGCAACACTCATAAATCAAGCCTAAGGTATCAAACCTTGATACTACCCAGTAGTATCCTCAATTTCATCAAAGTCACTCAGGTCCTTTTAGAGCTATCATGGAATACAATACAAAAAGGACATACGGTCCAGCTGGAATATAGTCATAAATTTGATTAATAAAGCAGTACTAAATATACAAAGATGGCATAGTGAAAAGAAGCCCAGCTTTGGAATCTGGAAAGACCTGGGTTCAGATCTTACCTCTGACTCAAACTTAATCCTATGACCATGGATGGACAAAATCTTCATCTTCTCAGTGCCACAGGAAACTCTAAATTGCAAACGTTTTGCATCCCTATAGTTCCCAACATAAAATCATAGGTCTTGATGACTCTTCCTTCCAAACCTCATCCCCCTTTCCAAAGAGCAAAGTGTTAAATGAAAGAAAACTCATAAAAATTACATATTCAGAAAATGGAGTGGGCCAGGACAATTATCTTGGGAAGGTTTTATGGAGTAATAAGATATAGTGGTTTCATGAATTGTGGGAAGAGAAACTGGCATGAAGATGTAGGTGGGTTTAAATTCGTCTCAGAGGGGGCAGAACAGAATAGAAAGTCAGGGAGGTGAAGTAGTTTAAGGAGGACTTTTGAAGAACTTTTCATATAGGCAAAGGTCTTGTATCTGTTCCCCCGTGGAACCAGAAACCACAGTAGGGCCTGAAGGAGGAAAATAACATGGATAGAGAGGAAACAGTTCTGGCCATGGTTTGGAGTACTGCTGGAGGACAAGGAGTCTGATGAATTTTAATGCTATGAACATTGTCAATTTTTACAAGTAAAATAGCTTGGCTATTTTAGAATATGTTTGTTCTATAGTTCTTCTTTAGAACAACAGTTCTTTATTGCTAATAGAACTATCATTCTATAGTCCTACAGCTCTGTATTTCCAAGTAGTTCACAGGATGTCAGAGATGGAAGTGATCTAGAGACCATACTAGTCCACCTCATTTATAAATTTTAATTTGTTTATATTAACAAACATTTTATCACCTACCCAGCACTTCTCCCTCTGTCTTCTCCTTAGCAGAGTAGGGGTCCTTTTCTTCTTTCTTTGATCTCTCTGGCCTATTAGTGATCTCACTGGGTCAAAGGCCATGTATAATTAAATGACTTTTGGGGCATAATTCCAAACTGTTTTCCAGAATGGCTGGACCAATTCATAGTTCCACAAACAGTATGTTCTTGTACTTGCTTTCCCAAAGACCCTCCAAAATTTGTCATTTTTTCTTTTTTGTCAACTTTGCCAATCTGATGGGTGTATGTGAGGTGGAATCTGGGTTGTTTTAATTTGCATTCTTCTAATTATTAGTGTCATATGAGAATTTCGGGCTTCATGTTTCTTGAAACCGAATTTTTTGAGAGTATGGTAATTGACTCCATTTTGTTTTATATTCCCCATTTTGCTGTGTATGACCTCTGCATGAACTGCAGGGTCAACTGCAACAGCTGGCTCCCTTCAGTGTCTTTTTTGCTTCTCTAATTGGTACAAAAAGACGTAACTGCTTTAAAAAAAAAAAAAGGATTTTGGTCTCTCAAATATTCCCCTCTTTTATCTCTTCTGACAGCAACCCTTTGATTTAGTGAAAATAGCTATAGTAACAAGGATACATTCCTTATCTATCTCCTGTAGCTAATGATACACATTATCCTAAAGAAGCACACTTTTTTCTTTGTATAACCAGCTGCCCAATAGTGAGCAGCCATCTTTTTTCATTTCATGTAATATACAAATACTACTAGCTGAATTTTCAATGACACACCATCCCACCAACTGTTGGTGAAATGTGTCACACTCAGTGTAATAAAACTTCTTCCTCTGATTTGTTTCAGCTTCAGTGTTAACTAGTTGAACTAATAAAAAAATTTATGGAACATTAGTGATTTGGAGAATTTTTACACATGACTATTAGTAGGTAGCTTGGATTTCTTCCTTTGGAATAAAAAATACTTAGGCATAACTTCTGAACAGTTAACTTTCTCTAGTTTTTACAAATTTGAAACAGTTCCTCATACCTCCTGGAAATTTGACCTTTATTAGAGAAACTTTCTGTAAAGTTTCCTGTTTCCCTTCTAATTTTAACTATGTTAGTTTTGTATCAAACTGTCCATTTTATCATCTTTTGTTTGGTCATGTTCGGTCCCTTGTTTGGTCATGTTCTCTTCTCATTGATCTAAAAGGTAATTTCTTAAACTATAATAGCACCTTTTGTCGTTTGGTCATTTCAGTCGTGTCCAACTCTTTGTGACCCCATTTGGGGTCTTCTTGGCAAAGATTCTGGAGTGGTTTGCCATGTCCTTCTCCAGCTCATTTTATAGATGAGGAAACTGAGGCAAACAGGGTTAAGGGACTTTTCCAGGGTCCCATAGCTAGTAAGTATCTGAGGCCATATTTGAACTCAGGTTTTTCTGACTCCAGATCCAATGTTCTATCCACTGAACCACCTACACTTACTCCCTTAGTTTCTTTTTCTTGTCTTGTTGCTACAGCTAGAATTTCTAGCACAATCTTCTCCTTAATCATTTCTTCTCTCTGGGTGTTTGTGACAATAATCTTCCCTGGTTCTCCTCCTACCTGTTTGACCGAACCTTTTCAGTTTCTATTGTTAGACTTTTATCCAGGTCACCCTCACTAACCACGGGTATCTCCTAAGGTTCTGTTCTGAGCCTTCTCTTTTGTCTCCTTACTATTTTCATTTGGTGATTTCATCAGCTCCCATGGATTTGATTATCATCTCTATATTAATGATTCTCCTATCTACTTATCCAGCCCTAATCTCTTTTCCTTCAGTCTCACATCTCCTACTGCCTAATACTTCTCAAATCAGATATGCTTCAAATTCAACATTCCAAAACTGAACTCATCATCTTTCTCCCCAAACCTTTCTTTCTTCTTAACTTCCCTATTATAGTTGAGGGTACCACCATCCTCCCAGTCATTCAGGCTGGAAACCTAGGTGTCATCCATTGCTTCTCACTCTCTCATCTCCTATATCCAATCAGTTTCCAAGTCCTGTTACTTCTACCTTCATAACATCTTTCATATATGCTTCCCTTCTCTCTTCTGATACTGCTACCAACATGATGCAGGCTCTCATCACCTCTCAACTGAACTGTTAACAGTAACCTGGTTTATCTTTCTGCCCCTAGTGGGCAGAGGCCCACTCCAGTTCATTATCCATTCAGCTGCCAAATTTATCTTCCTAAAGTGCAGATCTGACTGTCACACACACACACAACCCCCTTCTACTCATTCAGTACTCTCTAGTGGATCCCTATTGCCTCCAGAATCAAATATAAAATACTCTATTTGCCTTAAAAAGCCCTTTATAGCCTGGTCCTCTCTTACCAGTGTTCTATCTTATTCCCCTCCATGTACTCTAAGAACCAGCTATATTGGCCTACCTGCTCTGGCAAGACATGCCATCTCTTAACTCCATGAATTTTCACTGGTTGTCCCCTGTGCTTGGAATTTTCTTTCTCCTCATTTTGGCCTACTGGCTTCCCCAGCCAATATCTGACCTTCTGCAAAAGAAAGCCTTTCCAGATCCCCATTAACATTAATACCTTTTGTGTAAGCATATTTTTAAAACCTCTTTTTAATTTCTCTAGAAATATTAAAAATAAGATTTCTCTAGCTTAAGGTCCTTTCCCAACTTTTCTCTTTAGAAAAGTGGAAAGAAAAAGGCTTGAGCCTTCCTTGGAAGTGGAATAAGAGTGATAAGGAAACTAAACTCTTATCTAAAGGGTATGATAACTTTCTTACCACCCAGAATGAGAGTGCCAGGAACCACCTAATGACAGTGTCTGTTCTCTTTTGAGAACACTTATTTATTTATTGAGACCATCTATTGATCACAGGAAGGGACAATTAAGGAGAAGTGTTCCAGGAAAGAACTGAGAAGTGACTATTTTGGAACTTAAACCTCAAATTATTTTTAACGTATTGTGATCTTTTCTTATTCAAAATTCCTATAAAGGTTAGCTGAAATCTTACAGAAATAAGAGAGTCATGTTGCATAGCACTGGAGACTATGTTCATTTGGATAACTCTCTTTCCAAGCTAGAAATGGCATGGATATATATCAAAAGAAACTGTTCCTTCTGACTTGAGTCTAAACTGCAAAGTACTTTATCGGTATATTTTTATTTAACACTTCCCTCTGTGATTACCTCCTATTTATCCTGTTTATATGTTGCTTGTATATAATTGTTTGCATGTTGTCTACCCCCATTAGACTATGAGATCCTTGAAAGCAGGGCCTGTTTTTGCCTTTTTTTGTATCTCTGCATTTAGCACTGTGCCTGGCACATAGCAGGACTTAATAAATGCTTACTGGTTGACTAAGTATATCAAATAATAGTGGTGATAATGGATATGCTTGCTTTATTCCTGATCTTAATGGAAAGGTTGCTAACTTATCTTCTTACATATAATGCTGGCTGTTGGTTTAAGACAGATAGTACTTACCATGTTAAGGAAAAGTCCGTTTTTTCCTATGTTTTAAAAAAATTAACAAATAGATATTATATTTTATCAAAAGCTTTTTCTTCATCTATTAATATAATCACATGATTTTTATTGTTCTTTTCATTAATATGATCTATTATGTTTGTAGTTTTTATAACATTAAACAAACCTTGCATTTCTGGTATAAATCCAACCTGATCATAGTGTATAATCATTCTGATATTTTGCTTTAGTCTATTTGCTTATATTTTATTTAAAACTTTTATGTCATCATTCATTATGATTTTTTTTTCTTTTGTTTTTTCTTTGGTTGGGCAATGGGGGTTAAGTGACTTGCCCAGAGTCACACAGCTAGTAAGTGTGTCATGTGTCTGAGACCGCATTTGAACTCAGGTCCTCCTGACTCCAAGGCCAGAGCTTTAACCACTGCGCCACCTAGCTGCCCCTTTTAATTTTTTTTAATATTTTTTACTTTTTTTTTTTTCCAGGCAATTGGGGTTAAGTAACTTGCCCAGGGTCACACAGCTAGTAAGTATCAAGCGTTTGGTCTGAGGTCGGATTTGAACTCAGGTCCTCCTGACTTCAGGGCCAGTGCTCTAGCCACTACGCCACCTAGCTGCCCTTTCATCATTCATTATGAATGTGAGACTCTAGTTTTCTTTCCGTTTTCATTCTCCCTGATTTAGGTATCAGGTTCTTCATTTTCATAGATACAGAATCTCAGGCCAGAGAGAAACTAAATGACTCAACCAAAGTCCTAGTGAATTCGCACATTTTACTTTACTTCACAGTGAAATACATAAAAAAAAATTTACTAAGTTCCTACAATGTACTAAGAACTCTGTATGGTTTTATAAAGGATGTAAAAAAATATAAGGCATAGTCCTTGTCCTTAAGGAATTAACAATCTACTTGGGTAGAAAATATTAAAAAAAGATTCAAAAATACAAAACCTGGCACAACATGGATGGCCATAGGTCTATTAGAAATTCTGAGAAGGATAAGAGTAGTGGGTGAATAAAATAGGAGGTGAGAGTTTGACCATTGCTTTGAAGGATTATTAGGATGTTGACATGCATGTAAGAAGGAAAGATGGCATTTCCTAGTTAGGGAAACAAAATAGTAACAACTCTTCGCCCACAGTGTTTTAAGGCTTACAAAGCATTTTCTTTCTAACAACTCTGATCATTAGATCAATGATTCTCCAATTTTATACTTAGGGTCCCAAGACTCTGAATCACCAAGTGATGATATACCAATTACTATCTGAGGCAAGATTTAACCCTGGAGTCTCTTGACACCAAGTCCAACATTCTTCTCTGTTGTATCATATTGCCTCCCCAAACTAAATAAGCAAAAACAAAATTGCTACATGTAAAATTTTGCAATGAATTTTAAAAAGATCAGCTATATAATTACAGGATGGAAGAAGTACAGCTAGATTGTCATTCCTGTGAAAAATACATTATTTAGTTAACTACAAGCTTAGTGAGTCAACAGCAATGTGATGAGACTTGCCTGTTCAATTATGGATGACATGCACCAAAAGATACTGACAAGGCAAAGCATATGTAGAGGGTGGATTCTGAGGGGCATAAAAAGATGTAAGAGATGAGATAAGAGAAATGTTTGAAGGAACTAGAGATGTTTAGTCTGGAGAAGTAAAGACTTGGGGAATGACTTCATAGGTGTCTCAAAATATTTGAAGAACTACAACATGAAAGAATTCAATTATTAATTTTGTTAGGTTCTAAAAAACAGAACCAATACATAAACCAATGTAATACTTAAGATCAGGAATTTACTGGTGGATACTTTCTCCACTGATGTAGAAAGCAACAACTCTTTTCCTTTGTAGGCACCTATTCTCAATGGCTGAGGCTGAAAAAAAAAATGACCACCATCTGATGGCCAAGTGTATGATGATGTGCTTAGGCAGTCTCCAAACAAACAACACACAGTCTGCTACTGAGCTGTACCTGACGCCTTTCCAGTTTAGGAGGGTATATGAGAATAGCCATCACCTTCAAGAATTTGGTCACCTCCATTACTGAGGAAGCATCACAAAAGGACTACAGTGGAAAAACTACACACACCTCAAAAATAAAATCTTAGGATGACAACTGCTTTGTGAATGCTTAGATTTATTCTGTTTAGTGAATACCAAATACCCCATTTAGGTTTTAGATAACTGTCCAGTATGATATTCAACAGCTGGATTTTTCAAAGACAACCCTGATTATCATCATCATTCAAACTGCTAATGTGCCAACATATTGTTAGACAGCACACTCAGTGTTACTGTAGAGATTTTACATTTCAATGGCAAATTTAAAACCTTTGAACATTTAATGTTACCTTTCTAATGAGTTAGGCAAAAAAGAGTCTGGGACTGATAAGTAGATGATTTATTTTCATTTATTATGACAAATAAAGTTTTAAAATATAGCCTAGTTTTATTATCATGTACACACCTGAAATGGAGTTTAACTATAAATCTAAGTTAACTTCATCTTGGTTTTAAGGAATTAAGGGAGTTTTCCACCAAGCATTGTTACACTTTTTATTTTCCCATGAAACTACAGCAGTCCTGTAATTTAAAACATGCAAAAATATAATGAATAAATAAAGCTACGAGTTAGATAATTGAAAAGACTAATAAAATGGACAAATCATTAGCTAAGTTGATTTTTAAGAGGGAAACCAAATCACCATTATCAAGAGCCAAAAAAAAAAGATAAATCATAAATGATGAAAAGAAATTGTTAGAAATCACTTTGTGGGGGCAGCGAGGTGGCGCAGTAGATAGAGCACCGGCCCTGAATTCAGTATGACCTGAGTTCAAATCTGTCCTCAGACCAAACACTTGACACTTACTAGCTGTGTGACCCTGGGCAAGTCACTTAAACCCAATTGCCTTTAAAAAAATCACTTTGGCCATTTACAGGTGAGTAAAACCAACAACTTAAAAGAAATACATGAAACTTTAAAAACGAAAAAAAATGAAAAGAACTAGAAAAAATAAATTAAATAACTCATATTAAATAATCTCAGAACAAGAAGTTGAAATAAGACATAAAAGGACTCCCAAGAAAAACAATACAGGTCCAGATAGATTATAAGTGAATTCTAGCAGATATAAAAATAACAATTAACTCCAAATTATGTAAGTTGTTAGAAAATATAAAAGAAGACATCCTATAAAATTTCTTTTGTGAAACAAATATGATTTTGATATCCTAACCAAAGACAGATAAATAAGAGAAGAACTAAGACAAGAAAGTAAGAGAAGAAAAATCATAAATCAATATATGGTGAATATTAATGCAAAATATTGAATAAAATATAACAACAAGGCTATAGGAACATTCAAAATATTATCTACTATGAGCAGGCTGGATTTATACTAAGAATTCAGGGATGATTAAAGATTAGGAAAAATATAAATGTGTATATAATAGACCAGTTTAATAGCAAAATGATTTTTAAATTGTGATGACATCAATAGATGTAGGAAAAAAAATCAACAAAACATAAAATTCATATATTTAAAAAAAACAGAAAGCATAAGAATAAATGGACCTTTCCAATAAATGGTAAACCATATCTAAGAAAAAGCAAATATTAAAGTAATCTGTAGTGGAAAAATACTAGAATACTCTACAGTAAGATCAGGGATAAAACAGAGCAGACTCTGTTGTTACCATTTTCTTTAATATAGTTCTAGAAATGCTAGCAACAGCAATAAGAAAAGTAAAAGTAATTCAAGGAATATGAATAGGCAAAGATAAAACAAATTTACTACTATTTGTGGACATTATGGTTTACCTAAAGAATCTGAGAGGTTCAACTAAAATTAACGGAAATATTACCTTCAATAAATAAGTGGGATATAAAATAAAAGGAAGTGAAGGAGAAATGAAGAATATTTATTAAACTCCTACTATGTGCTAACTACTGTGCACTGTTTAACAAACATTACCTCACATGAGCCTTACAACAAACCTGTAAGGTAGGAGTTAATATGATCCCTATTTTACAGTTGAGGAAATGGAGGCAGAGGTTAAGTTACTTGCTCAGTGTCACACAGTAAACTTCTGAGGTTATATTTTGATCAGAGATCAAAAATTTATTACTTGTTAGACTTATTTAAATGTATGTGCATACCTGGATTCAGGAGGACCTGAGTTCAAATCTGGCCTCAGACACATAACACTTACTAGCTGTATGACTCTGGGCAAGTCACTTAACCTCACTGCCTAACAACAGGAAAAAAAAAGTACGTGCATAAAAGTGTATATGTATATATGCATATTTTAAAAAAATAATACAACACTGCACGTTGTTGAAGCTGAGTTTCTCTTATGGTCACCTTCCCAATTCTTTGTGTTTTGAGATGTTTGTGATAGCTGATGACTGATTTTTTTTTTTAATGTACAATGTAGGGGAAGGGCATTCAGTGTCAAGAACAGAATGATCCAAAAATACCCTGTAAGCATTAAAGCAATCTATAACTATGAATTGTGAGTATACTTTTAAAAAAAGTTCTCTGTCCTAAAATGGGGGGAAGGGTTGAGGAAGGGAGTTAAGGGAATTTTAAATGGATGGTCTCAATTTTCTCAGTGAAGTCAGTGGTTAAATCATTTCCTGTGATGTGAGAGGTTAGTACAACTGGTACAAGAGAAGAAAAGATTGGAACAGTGGAGATGAGAAATGATATAAGGAACTGATAACAGTAAATTAGTCTTACTGTTGTGCAATGTGGAGGACCACTTAAATTTCTTATGGACAAAATAAGTTCCACATGTCTACATTCACCATTGGCACCTTAGAAGCCCTACAGCAAGGGCTCCTAACCTTTTTGTTGTGTCATTAACCCCCTCTGGCATTCTGGTAAAGCCTAAAGACCCTTTCTCATAATAATATGTTTTTAAGTAACTGAAGGAAATTCTATATTTGAGTTACAAGAGTTAGTTAAAATAAAGATATAATTTTTTTCCTATGTAACTCCCTAAAATCTATTTACTGACCCTTGGTGGGGGCAGTGGGAGGGGAAGGAAGATGGATCCTAGTAGGTTATGAAGGCCTGCCCTAAAGAAAGAACATAAAATGGTGGTACAGACCCAAGAATAAGAATTCATAGGCTGCAAATATCAAAAGGTCAGGGGGAACAAGTGATTTTATGGCATTAGCTAATTAAGCATATAAGTAGCAAGCTATGGGATGGTGATGATGATAACACAAAGAACAACTGATATTTATATGGTGCTTTAAACTTTACAAAGTTCTTTACATACATTTATCTTATTTGATCTTCACAATACCACTATCAGCTAAGTGCTACAGATATATTATCCCCATCTTACAGAAAAGGAAAACCAGGCTAAGAGATGTTAAGTTACTTGCCTAGGGATACTTGCTACCAAGTGACTAAAAGGATTCAAACTTAATTCTTCCGACTTCAACTCCAATTCTCACATTCTACTATGCCAAGACCTATAGTAACCAGAAGGTACATACTTCTAACTATACTTGCTGATGGAACTCCTACTATACTCAGTCATTACTAATTTCAAAACTCTGCGCAAAAATCACTTTCCTTGTTCTTGGCAGAGCCTCTATAGGAACAGCTACTACAGGAATCTTAGCCATTAGCAGAAACTATTCCCAGAATGCCCAGACTCCAACAGCAGGATGGTGTAAGAAAGATCCTTCCAGCATTAGAAGACCAAACCTCCCTACTTCCAACGTTCCTTGGAGACTCTTTGGAGCTTGAGATGTCAGGAGTTTCCCTTTCCCTTTCAAGACCATCAGATTTCCACCCTCACCGCTCCTAGAAAGCCAAAGCCCTAAGTCCCACTGCCATACCTGATACAGGAAGCAGGAGTGGGATTTTTTTTTTTCAGGTTAATGACAAGTACTTTCTTCATCAGTTTTTGGTAGAGAAAATATATCTCGTGTATCCCTAATTGGGACTCAACACATTTTCTAATGAAAACAATGTTTAAAATGATGATTAGGTTCCACAATATTACCACTACAGTTTAGCTCTACCACAGGTTAAAATGATTTCTAGGCTAGCCTCAGAAATTAGTAGCCTTTTAAGATTATTTTAAGGCTATTTCTCTTGGAAAACAAGTCTCAGGTTCTCAGTAGAACACAACCTATTTGCATGCTAAGGATTATCTATTTGATATAGTTTTATGGGTAATTTTTCTATACTGCTTGATTAACCAGTACACACACTACACCAAGTCAAAAATATCAAATGAAACAAAAAAGGTCAAAATTGGACTGATAAACAAGGAGCCTTTTAAATTAAAATCTACAATAATGGTTTTCTTCATCAAGAAAGAAGACTGCCTCATCAAAACTCTGAATCACCCTTGCAACTTGCTCTGCACACAACAGATGTTTAATAAGTGTTTTCTGTTGTAGAAGAATAGAGTATTATGGAGACAGGGAATCCTGCTAGTAGAATACAGCAATAATCTGCATAAAGAAGGTGCAGGCTGAAATAACAGATTATTAATCCAAAAAATGACTAATCTAGAGAATGGAATACTGATGGGGTGTGGTGACTGGATTAAAAAAAAAGATGAAAGA
The DNA here is from genome assembly GCF_003287225.1 of Phascolarctos cinereus. Lineage (NCBI taxonomy): Eukaryota > Metazoa > Chordata > Mammalia > Diprotodontia > Phascolarctidae > Phascolarctos > Phascolarctos cinereus. The sequence goes on from NW_027555847.1 coordinate 141,462,116, forward strand.
GATGAATGAATCAAAGATAACTGCAAAGTTTTAAGTCTGAGAAAACAGAATAGGGAAATCCAAGGCAGAAAGAGGAAAAATGGGCAATTGGGTCCAAAGAATCAACTTTAGGCATTCTGGGTTTTAAGTAAAAGAAGCACAAACAAATGTAAATATCTGGTAGATTGCTAAAGATATAGGATATCTGGAGAAAGAAATTTGGGGATTATCAGGATAATTTCATGGAAAGCCAAAGGAAGGAGACAAACTGTAGAAAGTGGGAAGTATAAACAGAGGTGATAAAATAGTAATGGACTGACCCTTTGGGGAGAAACCAAAAATAATGGTCAAAAGAAAGGAGATTAAAAAAAAAAACCACAAAAAAAAAGAATGGAGATAGCCAAGGCGGTAGATATGAAAGAATGTTGATACTGTCTCAATTCAACATGTTCTTTCACTTTTATATAATTAAACGGGACCCTTTAAGGCAGATGATACAAAGTAGACTGCACTGCATACATCGGTTTTATTAACTGAGGCTTCTTTTTCCAGGAAGAATAACAAATCATCTCAAGTATGCTGAGATCACTATCTGTTCATTTCTTGTACCAAAGGCTACTGTTTTCATTTCCCCCTTTAAATTTCATAATTTGAAACTAACAGTTTCAAGATTTCAAATTTGACTCCATATAATTAAAGGTTACCGTGAGGAGAGACTCAATACCAGAAGTTTAAATACAAAAAGTGACAAAGCTCAGTAGCCTTGCTGATAGCCATGTTTCATACAGTCAAGTTATGGTAGACCCATAAGAAAAAAAATTTTCATGCATTTAAATTGATCTGGACTGTGGAGAGTAGGCTTAAAAAAAGAATTTCTGCAATTCTTTATTGTGGACGTTCTTCATTCCCTTCAAAGGATGTACCAGGAAATAAAACCTCTGAGTGATCCAACTAAGGGAAAGGCTTTAAATATAACCCAGGGAAAAAAATGATCCCTCTGTCTTCCAAGGCTTGGCCCACTTAAACTGTAAGAGGTTTATCACCACACCAAGGTTGGGTGTTGCATAGCAGGTGATGAATTTTTTCAATTACAGCTCCAAAGGTGTCAGGGAATACTTGTCAAGAAAATACCCACACTGATGAAATCATTGATCCTTTAGGTACTAAGCATGACAGTCACACAAAAAACTAACAGAAGAATTAGCAAATTCATTGGTCTTCTTTATACTTCTGTTGTCAAATGCATTTGTTTTGACCAAACTACTCCACCTTTGTGAAAAATTTTAGTACTCATTAGTAAATTATAACTGTTCATTTCCATAAATACGCATAAATTCCAGGAGCATTATATTTCATAACAGGGAACTTGGCTCACGCACCATTTTCATGTATTGGTTATAAACAAGATATACTGTGTTTCTTAAGAAGCACAAACGATTTTTATAATAACAGCATTAATAAACAGAATCCTGATTAATCAGTTTTTTCATTCTTTCATGCCTGATTGGCTATTTGGTTTGTATTCATCACTTATGTAAAAGCACTAATGGACTCAATTTACTCTACCATCTCAAAACTATTTTCTGCTAATTACCTTGAGTCCTCCGTATTAATAAATACAGTGGTATCAAACATGAAAATGGCCTACATGAATCATATTCAACAACAATACACACACACATACACACACCCCTTAAACTTAAAACTATGAAAATGAATAAATCTAGTTTAAGTAACAGTTTCAAAATGTTTCATGAAAATTGCAAGGTGATTGGGAGAAAACCAAATTTAAAATGCTAAAAACTATGTTACAAAATGGGTATTCTGGGACAGCTAGGTGGCACAATGGATAGAGCACCAGCTCTGGAGTCAGGAGAACCTGAGTTCAAATCCAGTCTTAGACCAGACACCACTTGACACTTACTAGCTGTGTGACCTTGGCCAAGTCACTTAACCTCAACTGCCTCACCAAAAAAAAAAAAAAAAGGGGGGTGTTTTACACAGTGGTTTCAAACAAAAAAATCCTAAAGATATCCTCATTGTTTTAACACATTTAAAAACTCAACAGTTCCATTCTCTATTTCCCTGTCCAAATATAACCTAAGAAAGAAAAATGTTATGCTTTGTTCTCTAGTTTTACACATTCATTCTAATATCAAAACTGCCAATTGGTGAGAAAATGGGAGGAGTACATGCATAAGCAAAAGATTTACTAGCATCAAGTCTACGTGCACATATTAAAAAAAACCAAACAAATGTGCACATTTTAATTGTAGCAGCTAATTTTAACCAGAAATGTATTTTTTCCTTACTGAAAATGAGGAATTATTCAGGTAAAAGAAAGCAATATTTTAAAAATCAAAAAGGAGGTTGTAGCTAACAAGAATACTTTATTCTATAAAAGTAGGAAACTCAAATATGTGCCTTCCGAAAGCTATTAAAATGCTTTGATGTTCACCACAGAACATTCATTTACTCACTTCCGATGGGTGTGGTCGAGGCCACTGTTAGGTATTCTTTCCACTTTTGCATTTTTCTGCCCACATATATTTCCATAGCTGTCGTATCCTGACACTAGTCTTGCTGCTGCACCTGTTGCTATTGAAAAGCCACAAATAAATCCCTAGAAAAGAAACAGAAAAATAAATAAATAAATGAATAAATGAATAAATAAGTAAACCAGTACACTGTCTCAATAGCAACAGTCACAGCCTGACACCCAGATGCCCGCCCTGCTTCTGTCTGTTCCAAGGGAACAAAGAGCTTTCTTCCAACGACTGAGAGTAACAACATTCCACTGTTTCCCTTATTTTTCCTCTAGCTCAAAGGGAAAATACTCCCAAGTAAGACCATGGGGAAACACTATTTACAGTCGTAACCAAACTTTTGCAGGAGGGTTGATACATTTTAACAAAACCATATTTTAAACGAAAAGGTGTCAAAGGCAAAGGAAAAGAAACATTTTTTTCTTTGAAAAGTAGCTGTAGCTATTTGTGTACACCAGAATCATTCTTACCTCAACAAGCAACATAGATGCCTTCCAGCAATAAAGTTTCAAACAAGAGAATGGAATTTACCATACTGCAGTTATAAAGTATTTTACATACAGGGGAGATACAGAAAAGCAGCAAACTGCATTAAGGATCAGTTATGCTTGTAAAGGTTACTTCATTACATGGCCATACGCATTAGCACAATACCTAAAGCAAACAGTGAGAAGCTTTAGAGAGCGTACTATTCTTGCTAAATCAAGGATGAACAGGCTGAAACAAGGAAACAAAGATTTAAATTCAACCCAAGGATGTTCATGACAAGAAAGTGAAAAGAAGCGATACTGGAATCATAAACTGATCAATTAAATTTCTTTGGGGAGGAGAAAAAAGTTTTTTTTAAATCGCACAAATTATAATGTAATTAGGTGTTCATGTTTTATTGTCTATATTAGATTGGTTAATGAAAATATGTCAGAGGTTATAAACAGTATTAACAATATGTATAATTTCTAATAAACAGGTGACATTAGTATTAGAATACTAATTCAAAGTAGCTATGCTAGATTTCAGGTCAGCTGTGCTGAATGCTCTATTTTACAATTCACATTTGACCAGCTAGGGTAGTTCATATATGTGAAGGAAACCAAACAAAAACATTTGCCCAACTATTTTCCCTTCCCACCCCAAACCACTCTCTGCCTTGAAATAGCAACCACTGTTGCCACAGAAGCTTCTCTAGATGGAACTGCCTTTAGCTGAAAAGATTAATACTTATTCCAACCTGAGAGATTTGACTATTACTGCTCATGGATTTAGTATCATAGAATTGTAGATTTAGAATCAGATGAGGTCTTTGTTTTACTAATGAGAAAACTGAGGACCAAAGGGATTGAGTGACTTGCCACTGTCACATAAGTACCAAGTAGAAGAAATGGGATTTGATCCCAGGACCTCTTACTCTAAATCCAGGACCATTTCCATGCACTGTGCTAAGAAAGAGGAGAAGGTTAATAAGAAACTATTTGTCTACTCTCACTCAGCTGCTTCTCACTTTCCTTTTCACTTCTGTATATCTTCTACCTCCTGAGAGAGAAGTTTTTATTAGTCAGATCTCCAACATATTTCCAAACGTCGAGGGAGAAGCCAGAGGTGAATAAGGACTATATCAGATACCTAGTCCTTCCTGCCTCTAGATTTATGGGCACCCTAAATCCAAAAAAGACAGAGACAGAGAGAGTAAGCCCTAAACAAGAACTCTTAACCATCTTCACTTAAGCCATCAATTAATAGCATTTATTAAGCAATTACTAAGTGCCAGGCATGATGCTAAGAGCACAGAATACAAAGCTAGGCAAAAAAATGGTCACTGACCTCAAAGAGCTTACATTCTAATAGGACAGACACCATGTACATTACACACACACACACACACACACACACACACACACACACACACACAGAGGAAATGGAAGGTAATCCCTGAAAAAAAAAACCCATCAGCAGTACAGGAGTATAGGAAAGGCTTCTTGCATAAGTAGAATTTTAGCTGGGTCTTGAAGGAAGCGTGGCAAGTTAGGAAACAAGTGAAAAGGGAAAGCATTCCAGCCAGGGGTAGAGCCAGTGAAAGGCCACAGAGTCAGGTGATAGATCGTCATGTGCAAGGAATAGCATGAAAGCCAGTGTCACTGGAATTTAAGAGTATAGGGAAGGGGAGTAGATTGCATTAAAATTGGAAATGTAGAAAGGGGTCAAGTTATGCAGGGTTTTAAAAGGAAACTAAAGGGTTTTATATTTGACCCTGTAAGTAATAGGGAACCACTGGAGTTTATTAAGTAGGAGTGTGGTCAAACATGGTCACACCTATGCTTTAGAAGGATCATTTTGGTGGCTGTGTGAAAGATGATTAGAATAAGGAGAGCTTTGTAATATGTGATGAGTGAATTGGACCTCATAGTTTTAATTTGAATTTATTTTAGTTTGATAGTTATATTTGAAGAATTTTTTCACAGTCATTGCTTGCTATTCTTTTAAGAAGTGTATTTATATGCTTTTTACCATTTATCAACTAGGTAATAGCTCTGTTTCTTAAATATTTATATCAATTCCTCATACATCTTGAATATCAGATCCATATCAGAAACATTTGCTGCAAAGATTTTCCCCTAGGTAACTGCTTCCACTTTAAGTCTAAATGTGACTGGTTTTATTTGTGCAGAAAATTTTTAATTTTGTGTAATCAAAATTGTCCATTTTATCTACTACGAACCTGTTTGGTCAATAACTCTTGCTCTCCTCGTTGTTGTGGAAGGTATCTCTTTTCATATTCCTAGGTCTTATAAGTATTTAGACTTCATTGTGGCATATGGTTAGAAATTTTTATCTAAATCTAATTTCTGCCATACTGCTTTCCGGCTTTCCTCAGCAGTCTTTGTTAAAAAGTGAGTCCTTACTGTAGTAACTATTCTGTTGTTGTTTTTTTTTTTCCAAACACAATGTTTGAAATACAATTGCTTAAGTCTTGGATATATAATCTGTGCCAGTGAATGATTTTTTTTCAGCAATAAAAAGTTTTCATGATTACTGCTTTTAAGTATGGTTTCAGATCTTACATTACACATTACAAGGCCCTCTTTATTCCCACTTTTTTCATTATTCCCCTTGAGTGTCTTGACTGTCTGCCCCTCCAGTTGAACTCTCTTTTCTTGCCCTACAAAGTAGCCACTTGGTATTTTAATCTGCATGACTCTGAATCTTTAATTTAGCTAGTACTGTCATTTTTTATTATATTGGCATGGCTAAAGTCATAAGCAGTTAAATCTCTCCAATTATTCAGGCCTGTCTTTATTTCTGGAAAGAGTGTTTTATAGCTGTGTTCATAATTGCTATATACTGGTAGCTAGACTCCCAAATACTTTACATTCTTTTTTTTTTTAAGTTAGGCAATTGGGGTTAAGTGACTTGCCCAGAGTCACACAGATAGGAAGTACTATGTGTCTGAGGCCAAATTTGAACTCAGGTCCTTCTGATTCCAGGGCCGGTGCTCTAGCCACTGTGCCACCTAGCTGCCCCAATACTTTACATTCTGTAGTTATTTTTAATGGAAATTCTTTTTCTTTTTCTTTTTGCTGGATCTTAGTGATAAAACTGTTATCTTATTTATTACTTATTTCATTTAATTTTTAATTGACTCTCTAAGATACTGTTAATTCCAATAAGCAATGATTTTGTTTCTTCTTTGCCTGTATTTATTCTATTTGTTTTTCTCGATTTATTGCTATAGCTAGTATTTCTAGAACTATGTAAAATAATAGAGATGACTTATCCCTGACATTATTAGAAAGTCCTCTGACATTTCTGTACTACAAATAATGCTAGCTCTTGGTTTTAGACAGATATCATTTAAGTAGAATGATTGACTTATTCCTACACTTTTTTAGCATATTTAAAAAATTTTTATGTTAATATCTTTAACAAAAGAAGATACTTTTCTTGCATTTTTTGAGGTTCTCATGTGTTTTCCATTGTTTTTATTAACATGGCCTTTTACACTGATAATTTTCCTAATATTAAACTAACCTTGCATTCCTTGTGGAAATCCAACCTAGTAATTTGCATATTCTCTTTACAATGTTGTTGTAACCCCTTGTTAATATTTTACTCAATATTTTAGCAATTACGCTCATTAGAAATAATATAGTTTTCTTTTTCTGTTTTATCACTCCTTGGTTAGGTATCAAGACCACATTCATTACATTAAAGGATTTGTTAACATCTCTTCTTTCCCTATTCTTGCAAATAATTCATTTAATGTTATAATCAATCATTCTTTGAAAGTCTGATAGAATTCACTTGAAAACCCACCTAGTCCTGAAGATTTTTTTTATTTGGGAGTTCATTTATAGCTTATTCAATGACATTTTCTGAGATAAGGGTTTTTCTCTATTGATTATTCTGTTAATATAGGTACTTTATATCTTTAAAATACTTATTCATTTAATTTAAGTAATCAGTTGTATTGGCACATACATGAGCACAATAGTCCCAAATTCCTTTATTCTGTCATTTGCTGTGAATTCTTTTTCATTTTTGGTGTTGGAAATTCAGTTTTCCTCTTCATTTTTAAAAAATAAGATTACTAATGATTTGCATATTTTATTAGTTTAAGAAAAATCAGCTCCTAGAGAGACTGAGCCAAGATGGCAAAATAGGAGGAAGCAATTTAGCATTTCTGCACATAACTACTCTAACAACTATCCAAGAAGAATGCCAAGTAGTACTTGGGAAATTGAAGAAGGTGAGTGATTTTTCAAGCCCAATATTACAAATCTGATCTACAGGCAAGTACAAGGTAGAAACTACGGAACAGGGTGGATGGGGATCAAAGACTCAGTGCTTAGAGCCTGAAGTAGGCCAGCAATTCAGGGACACACAGAGCTGACTTCAGATTCATCCAGTCACCCAGGTCAGCAGTTCCAGATCTCCCAGGGATATTGCAAACACAGACTCAGGGTCCAGTACATCAATACAGGGATGCCCAGGACATATGATGAATACAGTCTCTAGCCCAGTATTATAGCACAAGTGGGAGGGGTCAGCAAAGATAGTAGTGTTCTCTTTCATAGGGACCAGATCAATAGCACAAGAAAAAAGGCTGTTTCCTAAAGGGGCAAAGATTGAAGATCCATCCCTAAGAACTCCTAGGTAGGCTGACAATGTTGGGTTGCTCAGAACAGATTACAGGAAGGATAATTATACAAAAAAAAAGATAAAAGAGCCATTATGATGCCAAGGATGACCAAGAGACAAGTCCAGAAAAAGAGAACTCTAAAATACCTATAAGCAGAGCCTCAAAGAAAAAGACAGCTTGGAAAGAAAATTAACATCTTACCTCAAGAAGCACAAAACCTACCCAAATAATAGACTACTCAATTAGAATCAAGCAAACAAAAGTTAATGACTCCATGAGAAAAGAAATATTAAAACAAAGGAAAAAAATGAAAAAAATAATAGAAGGAAACATAAGGCATCTCATATCAAAAGCTACTGACCTGGAAAACATAGCAAGGAAAACTAATTAAGAATCATACCTGAAAACCTTGAACAAAAAGAAAAAGGGGGGAAAAAGCACTTAGATTTCACGGTTGAAGAAATCAAGAAGGAAAACTGCCTAGATCTAGCTGAACTAGAGACAACATGGAAAAATAAAGAATTCACCTGAAAGAACCCCTCAAATGAAAACACCCAGTAACACCAGAGCCAAAATCTAGATCTTTCATGTCAAAGAAAAAATACTGCAAGTAACCACAAAGAAAGAGTTCAAGTACTAAGAACCACACTTAGATTTAGGAATTATACTTACTATAAAAGAGCAGAAAGTTTAGAAAACAATATTACAAAAGACAAACAATATATGCTTATAAACAAGAATAACTTATCTAGCAAAACTGAATATAAAATCCTTTAAAAAAATTTTATTATTAAAATTTTTCATTTTTAGTTACAAATTATCTCTATCCCTACCCTTCCCCATCCATTGAGAAGGCAAGAAGTACAATAGCCATTATACATCTGAAGTCATGCAAAATACAAAAATGAATATAATCCTAAAAGACAAAAAAATAGATCCTTAAAGGAATGGAGGACTTCCAAGCATTCTTGATGAAAAGACCAAAGCTGAATAGAAACTCCGAAATACAAACATAGAAATAAAGATAAATATATAAAAGTAAATTCAAATGTAATCAGAAAATCTACACGAAGTGTTTGCTTTCTAATGTGGAGGGGGCAAAGGGTAGAAATGAGATATATACATTCTCTAAGAACTATAACAACATTAGGGGTCATAAAAGGAGTCAAGCAAGATGGAGAACCAGGGGATGATTTTTGAAGGTTTTAATGTTCTTTTAAAAAAAGGAAGGGAAGGAAAAGATAACTAGAGGAGAAAAAGAGAGAATTAGGATAGGGCTTATTACCTCACATAATAAGGGGGAGCAAGTAGAGGTCAATACAAATGAGCTCAGCACCAAGTAAGCTGCCACACCCATACAGCCTGCAGCTGCTAACACCTGAGGCCGCAGCACACAAAGCCAGTGACCAGGCCCCGGAACCCCAGCAAAAGAAGGTTGGGACAGTGCCTCTGGTGCTCCAGCAAGACCTGGAAAATAGATCCAGGAGAGATAATTTAAGAATTATTGGTCTACCTGAAAGCCATGACCAAAAACCAAGCCTGGACAGCATCAAAAACTGTCCCAATATCTAGAACCAGAGGGTAAAGTGGAAATTAAAAGAATCTACCAATCACCTCCTGAAGGAGATCCCAAAAGGAAAACTCCAAGGAATATTATGGCCAAATTGCAGAATTATCAGGTTAAGGAGAAAATACTACAAGCAACTAGAAAGAAACAATTTAAATATCATGGAACCACAGTCAGGATTATGCAGGACCTAACAGCTTCTACATTAAAGGACTAGAGGGCTTAGAATATGATATTCCAGAAGGCAAAGCCTGGACTGCAACCAAGAATCAACTACCAAGCAAAATTGAACATAATCTTTCAGGGGATGAGATGCACATTTAATGAAATAGGGACTTCCAAACTTTATGATGAAAAAATCAGAGGTGAACAAAAAATTCGAGCTTCAAACACATGACTCAAGAGAAGCACAAAAAGGAAAACTGGGGAAAAACACGTTATTTAATAAAGTTAAACTACTTACATCCTTACATGGAGAGTTGATACTTCTAACTCTTGTGAACTATATTTTATTGTGAAATTTAGAAGGGGTATACATAGACAGAGGATGTTGATATAAGTTGACTTTGATGTGATGATTTAAAAAATTAAGGAGTAAAAAAAAGGATTGTACTGGAAGAAGAGGAAAGGAGGCAGAAAAGGGTAAATTATATCACAGGAAGAGGTGCAAAGACCTATTAGAATAGAGGAAAAGAAGGGAGGGAGGCGAGCATTGTTTGAACCTTACTCTCATTGGATTTGGCTGAAAGAGAGAATAACACACACTCAACTGGGTATAGAAATATGTCTTACCTTAGAGGGAGCAGGAGGGGAAAGGGAGAAAAGGGAGGGGGGTAGCTACAAGGGAGGGAAACAGAGTAAAGGTAAAAGGCTGGAGGAGAATATATTATGCTTCAGTTGAAGTAAAAAAAGGAGGGGTAGCAATCCTGATCTCAGACAAAGCAAAAGCAAAAATAGATCTAACTGAATGACACAAGGAACGAGACTACATCTTGCTAAAATGTACCACAGACAACAAATAATAATTTGGTAATATCAATACTAAACATATATGCACCAAATGGTATAGCATGCAAATTCTTATAGGACAAGTTAAGTGAGTTACAGGAAGAAGTAGATGACAAAACTATAATAGTGGGGGACTTCAACCTCTCCCTCTCAGAACTAGATATATCTAACCACAAAATAAACAAGAAAGAAGTTAAGGAGATGAATAGAATTTTAGACAAGTTACATATGGTAGACCTCTGGAGAAAACTGAATGGGGATAGAATATACCTTTTTCTCAGTGGTACATGGTACCCACACAAAAACTGAGCATGGACTAGGGCATAAAAACCTCACAATCAAATGCAGAAAGGCAAAAATATGAAATGCCTCCTTTTTAGAGCATGATGTAATAAAAATTACATGTAATAAAGGGCCATGGAAAGATAGACTAAAAATTAATTGAAAACTAAATAATCTAATTCTAAAAAGTGAGTCAAACAGCAATCATAGAAATAATCAATAACTTCATCTAAGAGAATGACAATAATAAGAAAATATACTAAAACTTATGAGATGCAGCCAAAGCAGTTCTTAGGGGAATTTTGAGTAAAAGAGAGAAAGAGGAGATCAATCAATCGGGCATGCAACTGAAAAAGCTAGGGGAAAAAAAACTAATTAAAAATCTTCAATTAAACACCAAATTAGAAATTCCGAAAATCAAAGGAGATTAATAAAATTGAAATTAAGAAAATTATTGAAATAATAAATAAGACTAAGAGCTGGTTTTATGAAAAAAAAAACGATAAAATAGATAAACCTTCGGTTAATTCGATTTAAAAAAAAAAGGACACCAAATTACCAGTATCAAAAATGAAAAGAGTGATTTTACCACCAATGAAGAGGAAATTAAAACAATAATTAGGAGCTATTTTGTTCAACTGTATGCCAATAAATCTGACAATCTAAATGAACTACATGAATATTCACAAAAATATAAATTGCCCAGATTAACAGGAGATAAAATACTTAAATAACCCCATCTCAGAAAAAGAAATTGAACAAGCCATCAATGAACTCCATAGGAAAAAATGTCCAGGGCCAGATGGATTTACAAGCAAATTCTATCAAACATTTAAAGAACAATTAATTCCTATACCATGTAGATTATTTGGAAAAACAGGTGACAAAGTAGTCCTATCAAATTCTTTTTATGATACAAATATGGAGCTGATACCTAAACCAGAAAGAGCCAAAACAGAGTAAGAAAATTACAGAACAATTTCCCTAATGAATATAAATGCAAAAATTTTAAATAAAATATTGGCAAAGAGATTAGAGCAACTTGTCACAAGGATAATACACTTATAACTATGTCAGATTTATACTACGAATGAGGGGCTAGTTGAATATTAGGAAAACTAGCAGCATAATTGACCATATCAATAACAAAATTAACAGAAATCATATGATTATCTCAATAGATAGAGGAAAAGCTTTTGACGAAATACACCATTCCTATTAAAAACCCTGGAGAGCATAGGAATCAATGGAGTTTTCCTTAAATGATAAGTAGCATCTATCTAAAACCATCAGCAAAGCATTATATGTAATGAGGATGAACTAAAAGCATTTCCAATAAGATCAGGGGTGAAACAAGGGTGCCCACTATCATACAATCATATTGTACTAGAAATGTTAGCTTTAGCAATAAAAGAAAAAGAAATGGAAGGAATTAGAATAAGCAAGGAAGAAGCAAAGCTATCATTCTTTACAGATGATAAGATGGTATACTTAAAGAATCCTAGAGAATCAACTAAAAAACTGGCTGAAATAATTAACAACTTGGGCAAAGCTGCAGGATATAAAATAAACATAAATCATCAGCCTTTCTACATATTACAAACAAAGCCCAGCAGCAAGAGATAGAAAGAGAAATTCCATTTAAAGTAACTACAGACAATATAAAATATTTGGGAATCTACCTGACAAGACAAACCCAGGAGCTATATGAACACAACTACAAAACACTTTTCACACAAATAAAATCAGATCTAAATAACTGGAAAAACATCAGTTGCTCATGAGTGGGCCAAGCTAATAATAATAAACATGACAATTCTACCTAAATTAATTTACTAATTCAGTACCAAAACAAACTACCAAAAATTATTTTATGGAGCTAGAAAAAATAATAACAAAATTCATCTGGAAGAACAAAAGGTGAAGAATATCAAGTGAATTAATGAAAAGAAATGCAAGGGAAGGTGGCCTAACTGTACCAGATCTAAAACTGTATTATAAAGCAACGATCATGAAAACTATTTGCTATTGGCTAAGAAATAAGAGTGGTGGATCAGTGGAATAGGTTAGGTACATAACACACAATAGTCAACGACTACAGTAATCTACTGTTTGATAAACCCAAAACCTCCAGTTTCTGGGATAAAAACTCACTATTTGACAAAAACTGCTAGGAAAACTGGAAAACAGTATGGAAGAAACTAGGCATAGATCAATATTTTGTACCATATACCAAGATAAGGTCAAAATGGACACATGATTTAGACATAAACTGTGATACCATAAGCAACTTAGGAGAACAAGGAATAGTTTACCTGTCAGATCTATGGAGAAGGGAAGAATTTATGACCAAACAAGAGATAGAGAATATTATGAAATGCAAAATGGATAATTCTAGCTACATTAAAATGAAAACGTTCTGCATAAACAAAACCAATGCAACCAAGATTAGAAGGGAAGCAGAAAGCTGGGAAACAATTTTTACAGCCAGTGCCACTAATAAAGGGCTATTTTCTAAAAATATATGGAGAACTGAGTCAAATTTATAAGAATATAAGTCATCCGCCAAATGATGAATGGTCAAAGGATATGAACACACAGTTTTCAGAAGAAAAAATTAAAGCTACCTATACTCATATGAAAACATGCTCTAAATCACTATTGATTGGAGAAATGCAAATTAAAAAAACTGTGAGGTACCACATCATACCTATCTGACTGGTTAACATGACAAAACAGGAAAATGATAAATGTTGGAGAAGAAGTGGGAAAACTAGAATACTTATGCATTGTTGGTAAAATTGTGAACTGATCCAATTTTCTGGAGAGCAATTTGGAACTATGCCTAAAGGGCAACCAAATTGTGCATACCCTTTGATATACCACTTCTAGGTCTGTATCCCAAAGGGATGATTAAAATGGGAAAAGGACTCACATGTACAAAAATACTTATAGCACGTCTTTTTTGTGCTGGCAAAGAATTGGAAACTGAAGGGATGTCTATCAAATTGGGGAATAACTGAACAAGCTGAGGTATAAGAAAGTAATGGAATACTACTGTTCCATAAGAAATGATAGGACTGGGAGCCAAGACGGCAGAGTAAAAGCAGTGATTTACTGGAGCTCTCCCCGAAACCCCTTCAAATACCTATAAAAAATGGCTCTAAACAGATTCTAAAGTAGCAGAACCCACAAAAAGACAGAGTGAAACAAATTTCCAGCCAAAGACAGCCTGGATGGTTGATCAGAAAGGTATATCGTGTAGGGCAGGGACAGGAGCATAGTTTGGCGTGGGTGCGCCGGCCACAGAGAACACGGAGCAGGCCTCACTCCCTGAACTAGGCCCCAGGGTGGTGGCTGCCTCCTGAGCTTCCAGCCAACAGATTGAGGGGGAATCAAGTGGCCGATCAGAGGGGGATTGCAGGGATCTCTCTGCTGGTACAGGATTCTCTTGCTTTGCCCATGCTTGGATCTGGGTCACAGTTTTGGATGGTGGTCCTGGGGCAAGGAGGAGTGCTCACGTGGTAGAGCTTGTAGCAGCTGCGGAGAAAAAATCCTCACAGTGGTAAGACAGAAAAGAGTGCTTGTGGTCAGTCACTCATAGACCAGAACAAAGGGCCAGGAAAGGAGTAAACACCTCACCCTTGATCATAGAACCTTGGAAGAACTGAAAAATTTACAGGTCCCTACAAGTATCTCTGAAAACAGCTACGCAAAACCCCTGAAGCTTGGGAAAGTGCATTCTCCACACTGGAAATAGTCCCCTACTTTAACAAAGAGTTTATAACTCAAGTAATTGGCCAGGATCATGAGCAAGTAGCACAAAAACAGTCAGACTATATTATCTTACTTTGGTGACAAAGAAAATCAAAACATACAACCAGAAGAAGACAATGAAGCCAAAGCTCCTAAATCCAAAGCCTCCAAGAAAAATATGAATTGTCCCAAGCCACAGAAGAGCTCAAAAAGAATTTTGAGAAGCAAGTAAAAGAAGAGGAAAAACTGAGAGTGATGTTAAAGGAGCCCCAAAAAATACTTAAGAAAATAACACCTTAAAAAAATAGCCTAACCCAAATGGCAAAAGAGGTCCAAAAAGCCAATGAGGAGAAAAATGCCCTAAAAAGCAAAACTGGCCAAATGGAAAAGGAAGTCCAAAAGCCTACTGAAGAAAATACTTCCTTAAAAATCAGAATGGAGAAATTGGAAGTTAGTGACAATTTGAGAAATCAAGGCACTGTAACATTCATCCAAAACAATGAAAAAATAGATGAGAATGTGAAATATCTCATTGGAAAAACAACTGACTTGGAAAATAGATACAGTAGAGAGAACTTAAAAATTATTGGACTATCTTAGAAAGCCATGATCAAAAAAAAGAGCCTAGACATCATCTTTCAAGAAATTATCAAGGAAAACTGCCCTGATATTTTAGAACCAGAGGGCAAAACAGAAATTGAAAGAATCCACTGATCACCTCCTGAAAGAGATCCCCAAAGGAAAATTCCTAGGAATATTGTAGCCAAATTCCAGAATTCCCAGGTCAAGGAGAAAATATTGCAAATAGCCAGAAAAAAACAACTCAAATATTGTGGAAACACAATCAGGATAACACAAGATTTAGCAGCTTCTACAGTAAGGGTCCAGAGGGCATGGAGTATGATATTCCAGAGGGCAAAGGAGATAGGACTACAACCAAGAATCACCTACCCAGCAAAACTGAGTATAATCCTTCAGGGCAAAAAATGGTCATTCAATAAAATAGGGGATTTTCAAGGATTCCTGAGGAAAAGACCAGAGCTGAATAGAAAATCTGACTTTCAAATACAAGACTCAAGTGAAACATGGAAGAGGTAAAAAGGAAAGAGAAATCATAAGAGACTTATTAAGGTTGAACTGTTTACATTCCTGCATGGAAAGATGATATTTGTAACTCATGAGTCCTTTGTCAGTATTAGGGCAGTGGGAGGGAAAAAAAATTACATGTATGTATAGATAGATAGAGGGCACAGGGTGAGTTGAAGATGAAGGGGTGATATCTGGAAAATAAAATTAAGGGGTGAAAGAAGATTATACTGGGAGAAGGAGAAGGAAGTAAATTATCTCGCATGAAACACAAGAAAAGGCTTTTACAGTGGAGGGGAAATGGGGGAAGGTGAGAGGGAACGAGGAATATTATTCTTATCGGACTTGGCTTAAGGAAGGAATAACATACACAATGGGGTATGGAAATCTATCTTACCCTACAGGAAAATAAGGAGGAAAGGGGACAAGAGAGCAGGGGGTTGACAGAGGGGAGGGCAGATTGGGGGAAGGGATACTCAAAAGCAAACACTTCTGAGGAGGGACAGGGTCAAAATAGAGAACAAAATACATGGGGGGTAGGATAGAACGAAGGGAAATATACTTAGTTTTTCACAACAGGACTATGATGGAAGTGTTTTGTGTGACTACACATCTATAACCTGTATTGAGATGCTTGCCTTTTCAATGAGGGTGGGTGGGGAGGGAGAAAGGGAGAAAATTTGTAACCCAAAGTTTTAAAAATACATGTTAAAAATTTTTAGAAAATAAATATGAATTTAAAAAAAAAAAAGAAAAAGAAATGATAAACAAGGGGCAGCTAGGTGGCACAGTGGATAGAGCACTTACCCTGGAGTCAGGAGGACCTGAGTTCATATCCAGCCTCAGACACGTAACATTCACTAGCTATGTAACTCTGGGTAAGTCACTTAACCACAATTGTCTCACCCCTCAAAAATGATAAGCTAGTGGACTTTGGAAAAACCTGAAAAGACTTACATGAACTAATGCTGAATGAAGTGAGCAGAACCAGAATGCAGTACACAGCAACAGCAATAATGTGCAATGACCAACTTTGATAGACTTAATTCTTCTCAGCAATACAAAGATCTAAGACAATTCCAAAAGACTCATGACAGAAAATGCTAACCACATCCAAAGAAAAAGCTATGGAGTCTGAATGCAGATCAAAGCATACTATTTTCTCTCTCTCTTTTTTTTGTTTCTTCTTTCTTGTGGTTTTTCCCTTTGGTTCTGATTCTTCTTTACAACATGATTAATGTGGAAAATGTTTAATATGACTATACATGTATAGCCTATATCAGATTGTATACCATCTTGGGGAGGAAGAAGTAGAGGAAGGGGGAGAAAATTTAGAACTCAAAAGTCTTATAGAAATGAATGCTGAAAACTAAAAACAAATAAATAAAATATTTAAAAAAGAAATGATGAGAATGCATATTTTAGAAAAATCTGGTCTTCCACTTCCAGGAGCCAAGATGGCAGAGTAAAAAGGTAATTGCTCTCACCCTCCCCTATCAACCTCTGAAAACCCAGAAAATATCACCCCAGGGGAAAAAAAAACCCTGGAACAGCTGAAGTAGAAGAAAGATGGGGAGTAGCAGTGCAGCAGCCCAGTAAACCGGTCTCCCAGTACATCAGCAAAACTAAGGGAAGCAGCACAACAAAGGGCCCCAGGCAGATAAGCACCTGCAGCATTCATCTGAAAGGAGCTGAAGAAACCAAAGCAACCTAGAGTCTTCCTAAAGTCCTAGCCTTGCTGATTCCAACCCAACACCAGGTAAGCTGTCAGAACCCTACAGCCTCCAACTCTCAACCATGAGATCCTGAAGCCCAGGTGATAAAGCAGGCAAACACCAACACCTGGACCTCTGAGTGCCTCAGTGAGGGTGGGGGAACTGGCGGAAACCAGCTCACAAAATCACCAGGTGCCTCGGCACTCTACTGCAAAGGAATCTCCCAGTGCATTAGCAGAAACTAGGGAGACAGCACTGCAAGGGACCCCAGGCAGATAAACACCCTGCAGCACCCATCTAAAAGGAGTTGAAGAAAGCTAAAGGAAAGGGAAAGCAGGCAACCTAGAATTGCCTGAAAGTTCCAGCCTTGCTCATTCCAGCCCAACACAAGGTAAGCTACCAAAACCCTACAGCTCCCAATTGCCAACACAAGAGGCCCCAGCACACAAAGCTGGTGAACAAGACCTAGGCTCCCAACACAAGAAGCCTGGATCAGTGCCCTCTGTTCCCCAGCAGGAGAGCTCAATCTCTTTAAAGGCCGTGGAATAAAAAAATCATGAGTAAAAAGAAATGTACCATAGATTCATATTATGAGAAGAGTGAAGATCAAGACAGAAATTCTGAAGAGGACAACACTGTCAACAAACCCAAGTCTGCAACATGAAAAGGGAATAGGAACAGGTCTGAAGCCCAGGAAAAGCCTTCTTAGAAGAGCTCAAGAAAGTCTAATGAGAGAGGTAGAATATTCCTTAAAAAATACAATTGGACAACTGGAAAAAAAGTACACTGAAGAAAACAAATCCCTTAAAAATACAACTGGCCAATTGCAGAAGGAAGTACAAAAACTAACAGAAAAAAAACAATCTGTTAAAAACTAGAATTGGACAGATGGAAACTAATGACTCTATGAGAGAGCAAGAATCAGTCAAACAGAAACAAAAAAATGAAAAAATGGATGAAAACTTAAAATGCCTCATTGGTAAAACAACCAACCTGGAAAATCGATCTAGGAGAGACAATTTAAAAATCATTGGACTACCTGAAAACCATGGTGAAAAAAAGAGCCTGGACAGTATCTTTCAGGATATCATAAAGGAAAACTGCCCTGAAGTCCTAGAACCAGAAGGGAAAATAACCATAGAAAGAATACACTGCTCACCACCTGAAAGAGATCCGAAATTGACAACGCCAAGAAATATAATAGCAAAACTCCAAAATTACCAGATGAAAGAGAAGGTGCTGCAAGCAGCCAGAAAGAAACAATTTAAATATCATAGAACCACAGTCAGGATTACACAGGACCTTGCAGTTTCTACATTAAAAGACTACAGGGCGTAGAACACGATATTCCGTAAGGCAAAGGAGCTTGGATTGCAGCAAGGATCAACTACCCTGCAAAAATGAGCATGATTTTTCAAGGAAGGAGATGGATTTTCAGTGAAATAGGGGACTTCCAAATCTTCCTCATAAAAAGACCAGAGCTCAACAAAAAATTTGATCTTCAAGTCCAAGATTCAAGAAAGACATAAAAAGGTAAATGGGACAGAAAGACACAAAATGTTGTTAATAAGGGCGGACTGTGTACATTTCTAGAAGGGAAGATGACACTTGCAACTCTTGAGAACTGTACTGTTATTACACCATGTTAAAGGAGTATACATAAAGGGTGTGGATATTAGTTGACTTTGATATAATGATAAAAAAAATCTAATCAAGTGGGTTAAATGGATCCAAGTAAGTGGATTAGTCTGAGTTTAGAAAATGTACTGAGAAAGGAAGAGGCAGACAAGGGTAAATTACATTACAGGAAAAGACAGAAAATCCTGTTGCAGCAGAGGAAAAGAAGGGAGGGGGGATGAGCATTGTTTGAACCTTACTCTCATCAGATTTGGCTCAAGAAAGGAATAACATAGTCAGCTGGGTATAGAAATCTAACTTGCCCTGTGGGCAGTGGGAGGGAAGTGGAGAGAAGGAAAAGGGACAGGGGATAGAAGGGAGGGAAGAAGCAGTAAGGGTAAAGGGGAAGAAAAGGGGAAGGAATAATAGAAGGGAGGAGAGACTGAAGGAGGCGGTGGTCAAAAGCAAAATACCAGTGAGGAGGGAAAAGAAGAAAGGAGAAAGTGAAGCATAAACAGGGGGAAAAAGGATGGAGAAAAAGACACAGATAGTAATCATAACTGTGAAAGTTGAATCGCTATCTTTTTTTTTCTCTTCTGTTGAGTTTTATTTCCTCTTTCTGATGGTTCCTCCTATTGCTTTTAATTTTTACTTACAACTTCACTAATGTGAAAATATGTTTAACAGGAATGTAAATGTATAGCCTATATCACCATCTTCGGGAGGGTGGTGGGAAGGGGGAGAAAAATTTTAAACTCAAAAGCATATGGAAGTGATTGTTGATAAATCAAAATAAATTATTAAAAATTTTTTTTTAAAAAAAGAAAAATCTGGAAAGCCTTGCATGAACTGATGCTTAGCAAACTGAGTAGAACCAGAACATTGTACACAGTAACAGCAACATTGTGTGATGACCAACCTTGATAAACTTTGCTCTTCTCAGCAATGCAATGATGTAAGTCAATTCCAAAAGACTCATGATGGAAAATGCTATCCATGCTCAGAGAAAGAACTATGGAGTCTGAATGCAGATTGAAGCATGCTATTTTCTCTCTTTTGGTGTTTTTTGTTTTTTTTCTTTCTTGTGGTTTTCCCCTTTTTTCTGATTCTTCTCACAAAATGACTAATGTGGAAATACAAGTATAGTCTATGTCAGACTGCATGCTGTCTTAGAAAGCAGGGAGGCGAGGAGGAGAATTTGTAACTCAATATCCTATAAAAGTGAATGTTTGAAACTAAAAATAAATAATTTTTAAAAAAAGTGACAGTTTAAAGGAAACCTGGAGAAGATTGTATTAACTGATACAGAACAAAGTGAACAGAACTAGAACAATTTATACAATAGCAATAGCATTGTAAAGATAAACAACAATGGAAGGCACATAACCTTTGATCAATGCAAAGAGGATTAATCAAGCATGCTACAATGGTGATAGAGTGCAAAATGAAACATGTATTGTTTGGACATGGTCATTGACAGAATTTGCTCTGCTTGATTACGTATATTTGTTACAAGGGGTTTTTTTGGTCTGTTTTTTTCCAATGTGGAGAGGAGGGTTGGAGGGAGAGAAAATAATTTTGTTAATTGAATAAAATACAAGTAAACTTACATTTTTTAAAAAGCTCCTAGTTTTAGCAATTTCTTTGGCTTGTTGTTTGCTTTTCTTTGTATTATTTTTTGATTTTCAAATTTTCTTTCTTTGGGGGGGGTTGGCTGGGGTTTTTTAATTGTTTCATTCCTAATTTTTGTTATTTGTACACCAAAGTCATTTTGATAGGGTTTAGGGATATAAAGTTTTCTCTATAGATTGCTTGGGTTGCAGCCCCAAAACCTTGGTGTGTTATTGTCATTTTCTTAAATGAAATTTTCTGTCCCCAACTGAATCCTGGTTTAATTTAATATATTTTTATGTCAAAACTCTTTTTCTCTATGTTATGTATATATTATTTTCCACCTTCTTTTATGGAGTTTATATAAGTGAGGTCATGAGATTCCTACTTCTCACTCCTTCATGTTTGTATACTCATGTTAGATTTCTATACCCAGCTGACTATGTTATTCCTTTCTTGAGCCAAATCTGATGAGAGTAAGGTTCAAACAATGCTCATCCCCCTCCCTTCTTTTCCTCTGCTGCAACAGGATTTTCTGTCTTTTCCTGTAATGTAATTTACCCTTGTCTGCCTCTTCCTTTCTCAGTACATTTTCTAAACTCAGACTAATCCACTTACTTGGATCCATTTAACCCACTTGATTAGATTTTTTTTATCATTATATCAAAGTCAACTAATATCCACCCCCTTTATGTATACTCTCATGTATCTCATGTATGAAAACACAAATTCTTTCTCCTGCCTCTTCATTTCTTCCCTGGTGCATTCTTTTCTCTCTTTTCTTTCCTCTCTTAAAAATCAACAAAATAGAATAAAACACTAATTATATCCTGTGTTTGTCTTATTTAACTCCTATCGTAACCCCAAAGACATCAGGATTCTGAAGGGACCTTTGTCTCTTCTCTCCCTATTAGAAAGAAAATACTCCATCATTGTTTAATGCCATCCAATCACACAAATGTATCTTTCTTTCTAATTTTCTCTTGACTGCTATTATCGCATTTCAAAAGTTTTTTTCTCAGCTCTGGTGTTTTCATTAGGAATGCCTAAAAGTTCTCTATTCTATTAAAGTTTCGCAGAGTAAATTTTTTTTGGCTATAAATCTTTTGCTTTCCAAAATTATCTCTTCTTCATAGCAGTTGTTGGCAAGTCTTGCATGATCTTGACTAGGGTACCTTGGCATTTGAACTGTTTCTTTTTGACTGCTTGCAAGTATGTATATACATATACATATATGTGTATATATGTATTTTATAGAGATGTTTAATGTTCATATTATTTCTATATTATATTGATAATCTGAGTGTATATATTACATAATATTGATGTTATATATTGATAATTTCTTAATATTATATATTATTATACTATATATTTAGATATTTACTATATATTTAACTAAGATGCTCTGAATTTTGGCTTTGATGTTCCTAGGAGTTTTCTGTTGGAAGTTTCTTTACAGAAGTGACTGATGGATTCTATTTATTCTTCCTTCTCTAGTTCTAATGGATTGACACAGTTTTCTTTTGTTGAAACATGGTATCCCTGTTTTTTGTCTGGACAAGGACAAGGAGTTTATTTTTAAATTATCTCTCTTCAATCTGCTTTCTAGGTCAGTTGGTTTTGATCCTGTAGCCTCTCCCTCTGATAGTATACTTCCTCCCAGAACCTCTATTGCAAGGAGGATGTCCAGGTCAGCCTACGTATTCATTCTACTCTAGGCTGATCACCTGAATCTCTAAAAGGCTTCCACCATGCCCCTCTGCTAGACACCATCTTTCCACCAACTTCCATTTTCAGCTTCCTTTCATGCCTTACCTTCCGCCTTAAAGTAGCATAAAATGTATGCTACTTTAGGACAAGGACTATCTTTCTTTCTGCTTATAATTGTAATTCCAATGTTTAGCACAGTGCCTGAAACATAATTACAAGCTTCATAAATAATTGTTGACTTGATAAGATACCTTACATAATTTTCTGTTCTTTTAATCTTCTTACATTGGTTTAAAATGTTTAATATTTGATATTTCAAACTTCTAAAATTCACAAACTTTAACTAAAATGAATATTTTTGTATATACCATAAAACAGATGAGTTCCAACTTCTCTCCCTCTATCCATTGAGAAGGCAAGCAATTTGATATTTCTTTTATGTGTAAAGTCATGCAAAACATTTCCATATGAGCCATGTTGCAAAAACAAAAAAAGGGAAACAAAATAAAGCGAAAAAAATGCTTCAATCTACATTCAAAGTTCCTCAATTCTCTTGCTGGAGGCGGATAATATTTTTCATTACAGGCTCTTTGGAATTGTCTTGGATCATTTTCTTGATCACAGTAGCAAAGTCTTTCACAATCGACCATCCTTGTAATATTACTGTTAGTGTTGTGCAATGTTCTCCTGTTTCCACTCACTTCAATTTTCATCAGTTTATATGTCTTCCCAGGTTTTTCTGAAACCCTCATTATTTCTTACAGCACAACAGTATTTCATCAGAATCACTACGACAATGTTCAGCCATTCCCCAATTGATGGGCATACTCTCAATTTCCTATTTTTTTCCACCACAAAAAGAGCTGCTATAAATATTTTTGTATATATGGGTCCATCTCCCTTTTCTTTGTTCTCTTTGGGATACATACCTAGTAATGGTATTGGTAGGCCAAAGAGTATGCATGGTTTTATAGCCATTGGGCAACGTTTCAAATTGCTCTACAGAATGCTCACAACTCCACAAACAATACATCAGTGCCCCAATTTTTCCACATCTCCTCCAACATCTGTGATTTTCCTTTTCTCACATATTAGCCAAAGTGTGAGGTAGTACTTCAGAGTTGTTTTAATTTGCCATTTCTCTAACCCACAGTGATTTAGAGCATTTTTTTCATCTGACTGTAGATAGCTTTGATTTCTTCATCTGAAAACTGCCTGCTCATATCCTTTGACCATTTCTCAAGTGGGGAATGATTTGTATTCTTATAAATTGGCTCAGTTCCCTACACATTTGAGAAATGAGGCCTTTGTCAGAAAAATTCTGCTATGAAAAATTTCTCAGTTTCCTGTTTTCATTCTAATTTTGACTGCATTGGTTTTGCTGGTGCAAACCCTTTTTAATTTCATTTAATCAAAATTATCCATTTTACTTCATATAAACTGTTAATCTCTTGTTCGGTCATAAATTCTCCTCATAGATCTGACAGGTAAATCTTTCCATGCTCCCCTAGTTTACTTAAGATATCATCCTTCATGGGGGGGTGGAGCCAAGATGGCAGAGTGAAAGCAGTGACCTGCTTGAGCTCTTCCCCCAAACCTCTCCAAATACTCATAAAAAATGGCTCTAAACAAATTCTGAAGCAGTAGAATCCATAAAAAGACAGAGTGAAACAAATTTCCAGCCCAAGACAACCTGGATGATTGATCAGAAAGGTGTATCGCACCAGGCTGGGAGCACAACACAGCGTGGCGTGGGTGCGCAGGCTGCAGCAAACCTGGAGCAGGCCTCAGAGGACTGAATCACGGGCAGCTGTGGTGGTTTCCAGACTCCTCAATCCAAGAATGCCAAAGACAACTTAGAAGGTCAGTGGGAAAAGTCTGTTTCTTCCTCAGAGAGAAAGGCGGGGTTTCAGCTCCATTCCCCAAGAGAGTGGGGTGGGGGGGCAGCTGCTTCCCGAGCTTTCAGCTCACAGACTGAGGGGGAATCCAGTGGCTGATCAGAGAGGGACTGCAGGGATCTCCTTGCCAGTGCTGAGGCAGGAATCTCTTGCTTTGCCCATGTTTGAATCTGGATCACAGTTCTGGGCAGCAGTGCTGGAGTGAGGAGGAGTGCTGGCTGTAGAGAGGAACCCCGCCTCACAGTTACAGGACACAAAGGAGTACTTGTGGTCACAGGCCAGGAAAGGAGTAACACCTCGCCCCTTATCATACCACCTTGGTAGAACTGAAAATTTACAGGTCCCTACAAGTATCTCTGAAAACAGCTACACAAACCCCTGAAGCTTGGGACAGTACACTCTCCACATTGGAGGCAGACTCTTACCTTAACAAAGAGTTTAAAACTCAAGTAATTGGCCAGGATCATGAGCAAGCAGCACAAAAAGAGTCAGACTATATTATCTTACTCTGGAAAAAGAAGATCAAAATATACAACCAGAAGAAGACAACAAAATCAAACCTCCTACATCCAAAGCCTCCAAGAAAAATATGAATCAGTCTCAGGCCTTGGAAGAGCTCAAAAGGGATTTTGAGAAGCAAGTAAGGGAAGTAGAGGAAAAACTGGAAGAGAAATGAGAGTGATGCAAGAAAATCATGAAAAACAACTCAACAGCTTGCTAAAGGAGACCCAAAAAAATTCTGAAGAAAATAACACCTTAAAAAATAGCCTAACCCAAATGGCAAAAGAGGTCCAAAAAGCCAATGAGGAGAAGAATGCCCTAAAAAGCAAAACTGGCCAAATGGAAAAGGATGTCCAAAAGATTACTGAAGAAAATACTTCCTTAAAAATTAGAATAGAGCAATTGGAAGCTAGTGACTTTATGAGAAATCAAGACACTGTAAAACAAATCCAAAAGAATGAAAAATTAGAAAACAATGTGAAATATCTCACTGGAAAAACAACTGACCTGGAAAATAGATTCAGGAGAGAGAATTTTAAAATTATTGGACTACCTGAAAGCCACGATCAAAAAAAGAGCCTAGACATCATCTTTCAAGAAATTATCAAGGAAAACTGCCCTGATATAGTAGAACCAGAGGGCAAAATAGAAACTGAAAGAATCCATAGATCTCCTCCTGAAAGAGAACCCCAAAGGAAAACTCCGAGGAATATTGTAGCCAAATTGCAGAGTTCCCAGGTCAAGGAGAAAATACTACAAGCTGCCAGAAGGAAACAGTTCAAGTACTGTGGAAACACAATCAGGATAACACAAGATTTAGCAGCTTCTACATTAAAGGACTACAGGGCATGGAATATAATATAATATTCCGGAGGGCAAAGGAGGTAGCATTACAACCAAGAATCACCTACCCAGCAAAACTGAGCATAATCCTTCAGGGGAAAAAATGGTCATTCAGTGAAATAGAGGACTTTCAAGCATTCTTGATGAAAAGACCAGAGCTGAATAGAAAATTTGACTTTCAAATGCAGGACTCAAGTAGAACATGAAGAGGTAAACAGGAAAGAGAAATTATTAAGACTGAACTGTTTACATTCCTGCATGGAAAGATGATATTTATAACTCATGAGACCTTTGTCAGTATTAGGGTAGTTGGAGGAAAAAAATTATATGTATGTATATATAGATAGATAGATAGATCGAGGGCACAGGGTGAGTTGAAGATTAAGGGATCATATCTGGAGAATAAAATTAAAGGATGAGAGAGAATTATACTCGGAGAAGAAGAAAGGGAGAGGTAGAATGCGGTAAATTATCTCACCAAAAAAAAAACCCAAAAGAAAAGTCTCTTACAGTGGAGGGGAAGCAGGGGAAGGTGAGAGGGAATGAGGGAATCTTATTCTCATAGGATTTGGCTTAAGGAGGGAATAACATACACATTCAATTGGGTAAGGAAATCTGTCTTATCCTACAGGAAAATAGGGGGAGAAGGGGACAAGTGAGCAGGGGGATGATAGAGAGGAGGGCAGATTGGGAAAGGGGGTAATCAGAAGGAAATACTTCTGAGGAGGGACAGGGTCAAAAGAAAGAATAGAATAAATGGGAGGGCAGGATAAGATTAAGGGAAAGAGAGTTAGTTTTTCACAACATGTCTATCATGGGCGTGTTTTGCATAACTGCACATGTATAACCTATATTGAGTTGTCTGCCTTTTCAATGAGGGTGGATGGGGAGGGAGGAAGAGAGAAAATTTGAAACCTAAAATTTTAAAAACGTATGTTTAAAAAAAATGTTTTCACATGGTACTGGGAAATAAGAAATACAGTATAGAAGTCTATCCTGCCCTACAGGAAAAACAGAAGGGGAAGGGGATAAGAAAAGGGGAGAGAGATAGAAGAGAGGACAGACTAGGGGAAGGGATATTCAGAATGCATGCCATCTTGGGGTGGAGGGAAGGGTGAGATGGGGCAAAAATTTGGAACTCAAAAACTCGTGGAAGTGAATGTTGAAAACTAAAAATAAATAAATTTATATTTAAAAAAAAAGATGTCATCCTTTATGTCTAAATCATTTAGGTGAGGCAGGTTATTCTTGGTTGTAATACTAGCTCCTTTTGTGTTCCAGAATAACATATTCCAAGCTCTCTACTTTTTTAACGTGCAAGCTGGTAAATCTTGTGTGATCCTGACTGTGGCTCCACAATATGTGAATTGTTTTCGTTTTTGTTTTTTTTTCTGGCAGCTTCAAATATTTCCTCTTTGACCTGGGAGCTCTGGAATTTGGCTATAATATTCCTGGGAGTTTTCATTTTGGGATCTCTTTTAGGAGGTGTTTGGTGAATTCTTTCCATTTTTACTTTACCCTCCAGTTCTAGGATATTGGAGTTTTTCCTTATAATTTCTTGAAATATGATGTCTAGGTTCTTTCTTTGACCATGACTTTCATGTAGTCCAATAATCCCTAAAATAACTCTTCGCAATCTATGTTCCAGGTCAGTTATTATTCCAAGGAGATATTTCACTTTTTGTTCTATTTTTTTCCCCATTGTTTTGGATTTGTTTTATTATTTCTTGATGTTTCATGGCATCATTAGCTTCTACTTGCCCAATTCTAATTTTGAAGGATTATTTTCTTTAGCAAAGTTTTCTATTTTTCCACTTGGTGAATTCTACTTTTTAAGGAGTTATTTTCACCAGTAAAGTTTTTGAGCTCTTTCACTGTTTGGTCAATTCTATTTTTTAAGTGTTACTTTCTGCCTCTTTTACCAAGCTGTTAATTGTGTTTTCATAATTTTCTTGCATCGCTCTCATTTCTTTTCCCAATTTTCCCCCTACTGCTCTTATTTGGTAATCATTTTTTAGCTTTTCCAGGAATTCTTGTTGGGTTTGAGTCCAATTCACTTTTTTTTCCCCTTTGAGGATTTGTTTGTAAGCTGTTTTGACATTATTGTCTTCTTCTGAGTTTGTATCTTGATCTTTCCTGTCACCATAGCAGCTTTTTATGGTCAGCTTGTTTCATTGTTCTTTGCTCATTTTTCCAGCCTACTTCTTGATTTTGAACTTTATGTTAAACACGGGCTCTGCTCCTAGTTGGCAGAAGGGCACTTTCACACGTTTCAGGCTTTTTTGGACTGCTCTTTTCAGAATTAAATCTGGGGATTTAAAAGTCTTCCGTGCTTCCAGGGTAGTGTGATCTGAGGAGACCTACGCTTCTCTTCTGGTCT
Source organism: Phascolarctos cinereus (assembly GCF_003287225.1). Taxonomy (NCBI): domain Eukaryota; kingdom Metazoa; phylum Chordata; class Mammalia; order Diprotodontia; family Phascolarctidae; genus Phascolarctos; species Phascolarctos cinereus. Next base: position 141,489,752 of record NW_027555847.1, read on the forward strand.
ATACTCTGGTCTTTACACAGCATCCCTTGCAGCCTGATCCTGATCCCTTGAAGCTACAATTGAAAATGCATCTCAAGGACCCTGCTCCACATGGACTGCAAGTGCTCCTCTGCACCACAGAACAGCAACCTGAAAATGTTACAGACAATGGAACTGCCAAACAGCACCTGATCTTGCACCTAGTACTAGCACAGGGGTTCCCTATAATCTCTTTCTGACTTGTTGTCTGATCCACTTACCATCTCTGGTTTTAGAGCTCTGGAATTTGCTGCTGCTGTTGTCTCAACTTCCAGTGCCCACTGCTAGTGCTGCCACTGTGGCCTTCAGACCAGCTTCTACAAAATGTCACAGATCTCTCCTTCCAACTTCCTAAGTGGTCTTGGGCTGGAAAAATGTCTCATCCTAGCATTTTGTTGATTCAATTTGAGGCATTATTTTGAAGCTGTTCGGAGGAAAATTTTGGGAGAGCTCGGCTGTGGTGCTTCCCTTACTCTGCCATCTTGACTCCCAATCTTCTTACACTGTTATATTTCTTACTGTCATGGAGTATTGAGTTCTGCTGCTACATTTTATTTTATTTGTCTTTAAGCACAGAGACTTCTTTATTCTTTTAAGTTCCAATTGAGGGTCATTCCCTTATTTTCCAATCCTTTGCCATGATAAAAATAGCATCTATAGGGATTTTTTAAAACAAAATATGGGTCCTTTTCCTCTTTCTTGGAAAGGGAATTTGTTGCTGCTGTTGTTTCAACTTCCAATGCCCACTGCCAGTACTGCCACTATGTGGGTTTAAAGACACAGTAGCAATATTGTTGGTTAAAAGGGTATGCACAGTTTAACAGCCTTTAGGGCATAGTTCCAAATTGTTTTGCACAACAGTTGGATGAGTTCATAGTTCCACCAACAGCACATTAATGTACATGTTTTCTCATAGCTCTAGGATTTGTCATTTTCCTTTTTTCTGTCAGTTTAGAAAATCCGATAGGTATAAAGTGTTGCTTTAATTTGCATTTATCTAATCCACACCTGCACAACTTGGCAGAGGCAGGGGCCAAAATTAAAATAGGCTATATTTCTTGGGCCACAGATAGGTTTTTAGCAGCTCACTTTCCAAGTAAAAGTAACTAGAGACAGAATGAAAATGGTTGGCTGTCAAAGGTCATGTGACAAAGAAGAGAGAGTGCACAGTGCTGGGTGGCCCAGCCACAAGTTGTGCAGGCCCCAATCTAATCAATAGTGATTTAGAGCATTTGGGGGGGGGGTGTCATCTATTGATAGCTTTGATTCTTCTTTTGAAAATTGCTTATTCATACCCTTTGGCCTTTTGTCAACAAGAGAATGGCTTTTACATTTGTAAATTTGACTCAGTCCCTTGTATGTTTTAGAAATGAGATTTTTAGCAAAGAAACTTGCTACAAAGATTTTCCCCCTAGGTTCCATTTTATTTTTCACAGTCTACCATTTGTTTAAGGTTTTCAATAATCTAGCTTAAATTATTCGTGTTCCTTTCATTTTTTTCCTCCCAAATTCTTATTTCATTTCTAATTTCTTTTTCCCCCTCGCTTTATTTCTTCTAGTCACTCCTGTAGCCCTTATGGCCAAGCTATATTTTTTGCCCTTCCAAGGATCTGCTTGTATTTGCTATGGGAGCTACTCTCTTCTTTTGGGGATTCCTCTAAATCTTCTCAACCCATACTATTTATTTCTTCATTATGTGCTGCATTTTCTTATATTTACTCATTTTTTTCAGTCTCAGTTCTTGGTTTGGGATTTGGTGGTCAGTCTAGTCCTCCCCAGCTCTTTCGGATGGCTTGCATTGTCTTTTGTAGACTAGGTGTCACTGCCAATTCTTTTGCCAACCCAGAAGGATTTGCTGGTACTAAGTGCTACTCTCTGCTTCAATTCCTAGAGTCTGTCTCATTGTCCTGTGAGTCCACTGCAGGCTCTGGCCTCAACCAAAATCTGTCTTCTTCTCTTTGCATAATCCTTGATTAGAAATTGCTTCCATCTCCTGCTGTGAGCCTGATGGGCCCCAGAGGAATCCTGGGAACCACACTGATCTTAAGCCTTCTAACAAACCCTCCTAGTGCTAACAACCAGGTACTGAGTTGGCTTGACCTCCTGTTATGGCTCTAAATGCTCTGAGGAGCAGAGATGAGGCCGTGTCCCTGCACAGTAACACATGAGGGTTAAGTTCTTTCCCTCCTTCTGTTCTGACAGGACAGTTTCAAAAACTGGGTTCAGGCCCTTGATTTGATTACTAGACCTTGCACTGACTTTACACTCCCTGTTCAGAGCACTGGGTGACTGGTTTCAGGTATGTTTGTGGGAGCTTGCCCTGGGTAACTCTGGCTTTCAGCTAGTTTACCTCAGTTTGCACTAGCTTCCCTGACATGATCCCTCTTCCTGACTCCATCAGCTTCGTTATTTTATGTATAAATATTATATTTATACTGGCCTCCTGGCTTGTATAACCATTTTTTTAAAAATTCTGATCTGCATAGAGGAAACATTTCTGATTCTCGGCAGCTTTCATTATCAGTGGTCTTTGGTTTTAGATATTTGTTGTAGTGTACATGAGGAAAGCTGCTTCTCTGTGACTTTTTTTTCCTTTCTATGACTTTTCAATGCTGTCGTATGAACTAGAAGCCTTGCTTACAAAAATTACACACTGAAATTTAATATACATTGGTTAAATCAACTGCCATAATGGAGAGATTAAAGGAACCTGAAAAAAGAAACCAACAAACACCTTAGTTAATAAGCAAACATTTGACTTACTTGCCAAGAAGACAGATATGGAAACCAAGGTCCACCCTGATTTAGAAAATAGATTCATTCCTAAGATCTTGTGGAGAAGGATAATGTAAGATTATGAATAGTACTGACTCACAGAACATCAAGAAACAATAAAGGGGGGGTAACTATTTAAAGAAAGTTTGGGAAGCGATCCAAGAAAAGAAAATTATCATTAAGGCAGTTGAGAATGAAAGCAGAAGGACAACAAATAGATGAAAAAGATCTGCAAGATTTTTCTGACAAACTTTCCACCATCAAGAACAGTGATTTCATCACATTTGGATTCTAACATACTCCTAAATACGATTATGAAAGGAAGTGGAAATGGTACAGATGTAAATAAAGCTGAGAAAAGTAGATGAACAGAGGTACATTCTAAAGGTAACAGAAATATAATGACACAGGGACTAGTCAGTAGCTGAGGTAGCTGAGGAAAGGAAAAGTGTAAGAGGAACTTAGTGTATGTTTGTGTGTGTGTATTCTCTGATTATTTACGAAAATTTGAGCACCAGCAAGCCTTGCCACATTCATTACAATGAAAAGGTTTCTCTGCACTATGCATTTTCTGATGTTCATTAAGGGATCTTTTTCTATCAGAAAGTCTTACCACATTCATTATATTCAAAAGATTTCTCACCAGTATTAACAGACTGATGTTGATTAAGAAATGCAATGTCTAAAGCAAATGCCTGAGTCTAAAGGCCCTCTCACTTATATTATATTCACAGGGTTTCTCACCAGTATGAATTCTCTGATGTTCGGTAAAGTCTGAGTACCTGCAGGAGGCCTTGCCACATTTATTACACTGATAAGGTTTCTTACTAGTATGAATTTCTCATGTCCCTTAAGCTTCCCTTTCAGTCGAAAGGCCTTCCCATATGAATCACATTTATATTATTTAAATATTTCTTTCACTGAAATGCTTAGCTTTGGAGTAGAATCCTAGGATTCATGCTGAGTTTCCAAATCTAAATGGCTAATTTTTGGTTCATTGCTCTTGGGCATCCATGGTGCTTCCTTTTGTTCCAAGTGGTAGATGACATACAGTTTAGAAAATCCAAGTACTGTGGGGCCTCAACTAACAGGAGCACAATGATCATTTTCTCCTCCCCAATTTTACCTCCTCCTGGGAAAGGGCAGAGTCATCGAAGGCAGAGCTCATGGCCTTAAACTGGGCCTCCATCCTGGCTGCCCTGCTCAAAGACAAGAGGAACTTTTCTTTGAGTTTCTATGAAAAAGAGGACATTTTCAGACACTATTACTAAAAAGACAACTGAGTAAACACAAATAATTGCTGATTCCAAGGGTCTATTTTCCCAGCTATATGAAATTTTTATGATAATTATTTACACATGTATCAATGGTACCACTGATGAAAGTATTACAAGGAAATAGGTAGGCTTTTACAAGCAATATTCCATTGTCCAACTCCCATGGATAGAATTACCATCTTTATGCTAATGATTCTCAAATCTACCTGTCCTGCCCCAACCTCTCTGCTGACTTCCAGTCTTGTATATGCAACTGCTTTTCTGACACCTTGAACCAGACATCTAAGAGACATCTTAAACTCAATGTATCTAAAACAGAACTTATTATCTTTTCCCCTCTACACCTTCCTCATTCAAACCCCTCCCACCCCCCACTTTCCCTATTATTATAAAGGGAAGTCCTTCAGACTTGTAACTTGGGTGTCATCCTCTATTCTGCTATTTCTCATTGCCATATCCAATCTGTTGCCAAGGCCTATCAATTTTGTCTTTGCAGCATCTCTCAAATATACCCCCATCTATTCCCTGACACAGCCATCACTCTGGTCCAGGCCCTCATCAGCTCACTCCTAAACCACTGCAATAGACCACTGATGGGTCAACCTCCTTCAAGTCTTTCCCCACTCCAATCCAACCTCTATTCAGCCACCAAAATGATTTTTCTAAGAGGCAAATCTAACCAATGGGTTCCTATCTCACCTCCAGGATCAAATACAAAATCTCTATTTATGTACACCATTAAAAGCCCTTTATAACCTAACCCCTTTCTACATTTCCAGTCCTCTTACACCTTACTCCTCACCATGTACTCTTCAATCCAGTAACACTGGTCTCCTTGATACTCCATGAACAAGACATTTCATCTCAACTGTGGACATTTTCTCTGACTGTCCCCCATGCCTGGAAGGTTCTCTCTCCTCACCTCTGCCTACCGGTTTCCCTGGCTTCCTTTAAATCCCAACTAAAATTTCATCTTCTATAAGACCTTTCCCAATCCTCTTAATTTCAGTGCCTTTCTTCCATGAATTATTTTCTGTTTATCTTGTATATAGCTTTGTTTGTGGTCTCTCCCATTAAACTGTGAGCTCCTTGAGGGCAGGGACTATCTTTAGACTCTTTTCTTTTATCACCACAGCTTTGCACAGTGCCTAGCACATATTGGGTACTTAATAAATGTTTATGGACTGACTAGTAGAACCACAGCTTAACCAATACCTCACTGACTAAAAAGTTGTACAGAAAAGAATATCTCACTGTGCTTACTATTGTTTTTAAAGTTTTTATTCCACAGAGAAAAATGCTACCTTAGAGGTTCTCCTCTGCCAACAAGGTTATTCTTCTCCTTCATCTAACAAGGTTACTTCTCATGTAAATCAAAATTTTACAAATTTTTAGAAGATATAAAGATAAAACATAAGATATCTTAGATTTTTATTTCCTTTTGGGGAAGTGAAAATTTCTTCTAATGACTCCAAACTACTCCATTAAACAGAGGCTCATCCTTTTAATACTAATACTCTTCTAGTGGGGTTATATGATTGGATTCATAGGGAGAGGGCAAACTAAAGTATGTCATCAAAGAAATACATAATAAAAAAAAAGACTGGCTGTTCACATGATGAAAACAAGATATAACCAAAGAACAGCTGAAATACTCTATCGGTATCCTCCCATGTTAAAAGTAGCATATTGAAATGAAAAAGGGAAAAAGCAGAAGTTATTTGTATTAAGCATTAATTGAAGTTATATGTACTAAGAGTAGAGAATTGGAACAAATATAATTTAAAACGTTATCTCTTATTTAAAATTCTGAGAACAAGATGTAAATCAGTGGACTTTCATCTGAAAGTATTCAAAAGAAAAAGGAAAAAATTATATTTGAAATGGAAAGGACAAAAATCAAACAATCAAAAAATAAATATTTATTAAGTACCTGCTTTGTGCCAGGCACTGTGCTAAGTGCTGGGAAAAACCTATAGGTTAAGAAAAGGGTTTTATAAATATCTATTAGGAAGAAATCACTAAATACAAAATAGACTACTTGTAAGGTTAATAATGGTATCTAAGGGGGCAGCTAGGTGGCGCAGTGGATACAGCACTGGTCCTGAAGTCAAGGAGGACCTGAGTTCAAATTCAGCCTCAGACCAAACACCTGACACTTACTAGCTGTGTGACCCTGGACAAGTCACTTAACCCCAATTGCCTAAAAAAAAGAAAAAAGGTATCTGAAATCTTAAAATGACTGAGGTATTGAAATACTTTGAGAATTGCTACTTTAGAAAGGCCAGACAAAAGAAGACAATCTAATCTCAACAAGAGATAACTAAAATCAGGTAAAGGAATAAAAAGAAGTTACAGTAAAAAAACAAAAAAAAAGCAAATTTTCATTTAAGGAGTAGTAAATAGCACTACTAGAGGAGAAAACAATTAGACAATTGATGAACTGTGCTCAGTTACATACTTATTTCCAGTTTAGGTTAGAGCTTCTTCCCTGACAATTTCACAGGAAATTAAATGAATGTATGTCTGAATTCCCAGATACAGTAGTAAACGTGAAGACTCAGCCAGTAATTTCATGGATTAACATTTAGATCAAGGCAGAAGGTTTTAGTTAAAGGATTGGTCTTGATAAGTGGTATAAACAAAATTCCATTTAATTTGCTCATTTTTATTCCATTTTGGGAAAATGAGGTTAGTGTACCCATTAATCTGCCTGCAGTTTCTAGTCTCAAAATATATGAATAACCAACTCATCAATTTTCCCCTAAAACTAGTTCCCTATCTCTATCATCATATCCTAGTCATGCGAGCTCAAAGACCTGCGATCATATATAATTTCCTTTATTGTTTCCCCAATATCTAGCCAATCACCAAGTTCTGCTTCAATCTTGCATATCTCTCATCTTTTTCATTCCTACTGAATAATAATCTCCTAACTAATCTGCTCCTCTTACCTATATCAAACATTGCTGTTACTTTACCTCATTTGTGCCCTGTGAAGAAGGTTTAACAGGTATTATTGTTGCCATAATAGAGATGAAGAAATTGAAGATCAGAGAGGTTAAGTGACTTGTCTATGGTCACACAGTTAGTAAAGTATCAGAGGTGCTTCTAACTTTCCCTTCCCCCTCAAAAAAAAAAGCTTTATATTGTGAAATACCACAACTTCTAACTCTGAGAATCTAGCTATTATATGAAAGAAATAACAAATGTTTGCTTTTCCATTTTGTTGTAAAAGGAATAGAACTCCCCACTTTCAAAAGCACACTTATCTTTCACCCAGAGATCCTACTAATAGGGACATCTCCCAAGGAAGTTGATTATAAAAACAAAAGTTCTATGTACACCAAAATAGTTCAAAACTATGGTTTATAAACAAAAAAGTTTATAAGCATTTTTTTGGTAGAGACAAATACCTAGAAACAACATTAATACCCACTAACTGTGAAATAGTTCAGCAAGTTGTACTACATGAACGTAACTGAATATTATTACTATGTTTTAAGAAATGATGGTGGAGAAGAGAGAAAAGGATATAGGAGGAAATTTAAGTGATGTGAAAGCGAACAGTAACAATAAAATTTATTTTTCATTAAAAAATTATGAATATGATATATACAGGGAAGCAGAGCAGACTTACATGAACTGATATAGAGTGAAACATGCAAAACCAGAGAAACAATATACAAATGACAACAACAATGGAACTAGAACAACAAGAAGATGATAAAAGTGAATGCTGTATAATTATAACTAAGCTTGGACCTAAAGAACAATTAGAGATAAATTCTTTGATAGGAGTAAAAGTCTTTAATTGCAGAAGTAGAAAACTATAAGTATACAATATTGCATAAAATCAGACTTTTCACCCTATGGATTAGTTTTTTTTAAATTCCCCTTTAAGAAATGCCCTGCCTTTATTCATTGTTATAGAGGATGGAAGAGAAAGGAGGAAAGAAAACACTCACAAATATTAAGTGATATAAAAATAAAAGATAGCAACAAAATTTATTTTTAAAAACTATACATTTATATATATTTATAAGACCATCTGTTTGACAGATAATGAAAACTTTCCCACTATTAGAAGAAATAAGTATATATACTTAAGTTATATTAAGAGGTTATTATAAGTTTGAAAACTGTGAAATGTCATCCTACGAAAGACAAACATTAATACAACAAAGAGAAATTTCTCACCAAATAGAGATGGCTGATGAAAATGACTTGGAAAGTTGCAATGTTAATTATGCTAATCATTTTTAATTAAAAGGGCATGAGAGTATGCACTAACCTTTAGGCTGAATATAAAGAGGATCAAATGATAAATGGGATATAATTCTCACTCCATATCAATATCGTAAAAACCGCTTCCGGCAGCCAAGATGGCAGAGTGAAAAGGTAGTTGCTCTCACTCTCCCCTATCAACCTCTGAAAACCCAAAAAATATCAGCCCAGAAAAAAAAAAACCCTGGAACACCTGAACTAGAAGAAAGACAAGGAGCAGCAGTGCAGCAGCCCAGCAAAGGGTCTCCCAGTGCCTCAGCAAAAACAAGGGGCCCCAGGCGATAAGTACCCTGGCATTCATCTGAAAGGAGGTGAAGAAAACAACCTAAAGGCTTCCTAAAGCCCCGCCTTGCTGATTCCAACCCAACACCAGGTGAGCTGTGGAGCCCTGAGCCTCCAATTGTGAAGAAATCCTGAAGCCCAGGTGGTAGAGCAGGCAAACACCAACACCTGGACCTCCAGTGCCTCAGTGAGGGGGGGGAAAACCGGTGGAAACAAGCTCAGAAAACCACCAGGTGCCTTGGCACTCCACCAAAGGAATCTCCCAGTGCATTAGCAGAAACAGGGAGACAACACTGCAGGGGGCCCCAGGCAGATAAACACCTGCAGCACCCATCTAAAAGGAGCTGAAGAAAGGCTAAAGGAAAGGAAAAGCAGGCAACCTAGAATTGCCTGAAAGTTCCAGCCTTGCTGATTCCAGCCCAACACAGGTAAGCTGCCAGAAACCTACAGCCTCCAATTGCCAGCATAAGAGGCCCCAGCACACAAAGCCAGTGACCAAGACCTAGGCTCCCAACAAGAAGCTTGGGTCAGTACCCTCTGTTCCCAGCAGGAGAGCTCAATCTCTTTAAAGGCCAGGGAATAAAGAAACACCATGAGTAAAAAGAAACGTACCATAGATTCATATTATGAGAAGAGTGAAGATCAAGACAGAAATTCTGAAGAGGACAACATTGTCAACAAACCCACATCTGCAACAACAAAAGGGAATATGAACTGGTCTGAAGCCCAAAAAGCCTTCTTAGAAGAGCTCAAGAAGGATTTTAATAGTCAAATGAGAGAGGTAGAAGAGTCCTTCAAAAATACAATTGGCCAATTGGAAAAAAAATACACTGAAGAAAACAAGTCCCTAAAAAACACAATTGGCCAATTGAAGAAGGAAGGACAAAAACTAACAGAATACTGGAAGAAAAAGTCCCTAAAAAACACAATTGGCCAGTTGAAGAAGGAAGTACAAAAACTAACAGAAGAAAACAATCTGTTAAAAACTAGAATTGGACAAATGGAAACTAATGTCTCTATGAGAGAGCAAGAATCAGTCAAACAGAAACAAAAAAATGAAAAAATAGATGAAAATGTAAAATACCTCATCAGTAAAACAACCGACCTGGAAAATCACTCAGGAGAGACAATTTAAAAATTATTGGACTACCTGAAAATCATGATGAAAAAAAGAGCCTGGACAGTATCTTTCAGGAAATCATAAAGGAAAACTGCCCGAAGTCCTAGAACCAGAAGGGAAAATAACCATAGAAAGAATCCATCACCACCTGAAAGAGATCCCAAATTGACAAGCCAAGGAAATAATAGCAAAATTCCAAAATTACCAGATGAAAGAGAAGGTGCTGCAAGCAGCCAGAAAGAAAGAATTTAAATATCATGGAACCACAGTCAGGATTACACAGGACCTTGCAGCTTCTACATTAAAAGACCAGGGTGGAACATGATATTCCTAAGGCAAAGGAGCTTGGAATGCAGCCAAGGATCAATTACCCAGCAAAAATGAGCATCATTTTTCAAGGGAGGAGGTGGATATTCAACAAATAGGAGACTTCCAAACTTTCCTGATAAAAAGACCAGAGCTCAACAAAAAATTTGATCTTCAAGTACAGGACTCAAGAAGGACTTAAAAAGGTAAATGGGACAGAAGGATACAATATGTTGTTAATAAGGGGGGGGCTGTTTAAACCCCTACAAGGGAATATGAGACTTGCAACCCTTGAGAACTGTATTGTTATTACACCTTGTTAAAGGAGTATACATAAAGAGGGTGGATATTAGTTGACTTTGATGTAATGATAAAAAAAAATCTAATCAAGTGGGTTAAATGGATCCAAATAAGTGGATCAATCTGATCTTAGAAAAGTACTGAGAAAGGAGGAGGCAGACAAGGGTAAATTACATTACAGGAAAAGACACAAAATCCTATTACAGCAGAGGGAAAGAAGGGGGGAGCATTGTTTGAACCTTACTCTCATCAGATTTGGCTCAAGAAGGGCATAATATAATCAGTTAGGTATAGAAATCTAACTTGCCCTATAGGCAGTAGGAGGGAAAAGGGGAAAGAAAAGGGAGGGGGAAAGAAAAGGGAGGGGGAAAGAAGGGAGGGAAGAGCAGTAATAAAGGGGAAGAAAAGGGAAAGGGATAATAAAAGGGGGAAGGGACTGAAGGAGGCGGTGGTCAAAAGCAAAAACTAGTGAAGGGGAAAGGAAAAAGGAGAAAGAAAAGCATAAATGGGGGAAAAGGATGGAGAAAAAGACACAGATAGTAATCATAACTGTGAATGTGAATGGGATGAACTCTCCCATAAAACGGAAACGGATTGCAGAATGGATTAAAAACCATAATCCTACAATATGTTGTTTACAGGAAACACATTTGAAAAAGAGTGACACATACAGGGTAAAGGTAAAAGGCTGGAGCAGAATATATTATGCGTCAGCTGAAGTAAAAAAGCAGGGGTAGCAATCCTGATCTCAGACAAAGCAAAAGCAAAAATAGATCTAATCAAAAGAGATAAGGAAGGAAACTACATCCTGCTAAAAGGCACCATAGACAATGAAGTAATATCATTACTAAATATATATGCACCAATTGGTATAGCATCCAAATTCTTACAGGAGAAGTCCAGGGAGTTACAGGAAGAAATAGACAGCAAAACTATACTAGTGGGGGACCTGAACCTCCCCTCTCGCACTAGATAAGTCTAACCACAAAATAAACAAGAAAGAAGTTAAGGAGGTGAATAGAACATTAGAAAAGTTAGGTATGATAGACCTCTGGAGAAAACTGAATGGGGATAGAAAGGAATATACTTTTTTCTCAGCAGTACATGGCACATACACAAAAATTGACCATGTACTAGGGCATAAAAACCTCACAATCCAATGCAGAAAGGCAGAAATATTAAATGCATCCTTTTCAGATCATGATGCAATAAAAATTATATGTAATAAAGGGCCATGGAAAGATAGACTAAAAAATAATTGGAAACTAAATAATCTAATCCTAAAAAATGATTGGGTCAAACAACAAATCATAGAAACAATCAATAATTTCATTCAAGAGAATGACAATAATGAGACAACATACCAAACTTATGGGATGCAGCAAAGCAGTTCTTAGGGGAAGTTTTATATCTCTAAATGCTTACATAAATAAAATAGAAAAAGAGGAGATTAATGAATTGGGCATACAACTAAAAAAACTAGAAAAAGAACAAATTAAAAATCCTCAACTAAACACCAAATTAGAAATATTGAAAACCAAAGGAAAAATTAATAAAATTGAAATTAAGAAAACTATTGAACTAATAAAACTAAGAGCTGGTTTTATGAAAAAACCAATAAAATAGATAAGCCTTTGGTTAATTTAATTAAAAAAAGAAAGAAGAAAACCAAATTACTAGTATCAAGAATGAAAAGGGGAAGCTACCACCAAGGAAGAGGAAATTAAAAAATAATTAGGAATTATTTTGCCCAACTATATGCCAACAAATTTGACAATCTTAGTGAAATGGATACATATTTACAAAAATATAAATTGCCCAGATTAACCGAAGAGGAAGTAAAATACTTAAATAACCCCATCTCAGAAAAAGAAATTGAACAAGCCATTGATGAACTCCCTAGGAAAAAATCTCCAGGGCCAGATGGATTCTATCAAACATTTAAAGAACAATTAATTCCAATACTATATAGACTATTTGGGAAAATAGGTGAAGAAGGAGTCTTACCAAATTCTTTTTATGATACAAATATGGTGTTGATACCTAAACCAGGAAGAGTCAAAATAGAGAAAGAAAATTATAGACCAATTTCTCTAATGAATATAGATGCAAAAATTTTAAACAAAATACTAGCAAGTAGATTACAGCAACTTATCACAAGAATAATACACTATGACCAGGTAGGATTTATACCAGGAATGCAGGGTTGGTTCAATATTAGGAAAACTATCAGCATCATTGAGCATATCAACAACAAAACCAACAGAAACCACATGATCATCTCAATAGATGCAGAAAAAGCTTTTGATAAAATACAACACCCATTCCTATTAAAAACACTAGAAAGCATAGGTATAAATGGAGTCTTCCTTAAAATAATAAATAGCTATCTAAAACCTTCAGCAAGCATTATATGTAATGGGGACAGGCTAGAAGCATTTCCAATAAGATCGGGGTGAAACAAGGATGTCCATTATCACCACTGTTATTCAATATTGTACTGGAAACCTTAGCTTTAGCAATAAGAGAAGAAAAAGAAATTGAAGGCATTAGAATAGGCAAAGAAGAAACAAAGCTATCACTCTTTGCAGATGACATGATGATATACTTAGAGAATCCTAGAGAATCAAGTAAAAAACTACTTGAAATAATAAACAACTTTAGCAAAGTTGCAGGCTATAAAATAAACCCACATAAATCATCAGCATTTCTATATATCACCAACAAAGCCCAACAGCAAGAGATAGAAAGAGAAATCCCATTTAAACTTACTGTAGACATTATAAAAAATTTAGGAGTCTACCTCCTGAAACAAACCCAGGAACTCTATGAACACAATTACAAAACACTTTTCACACAAATAAAATCAGATCTAAATAATTGGAAAAACATCAGTTGCTCATGGGTAGGCTGAGCTAATATAATAAAAATGACAATCCTACCTAAGCTAATTTACTTATTCAGTGCCATACCAATCAAACTACCAAAAATTATTTTATAGAGTTAGAAAAAATAATAACAAGATTCATTTGGAAAAACAAAAGGTCCAGAATATCAAAGGAACTAATGAAAAGAAATGCAGGGGAAGGTGGCCTAGCAATTCCAGATCTTAAATTGTATTATAAAGCAGCAATCATCAAAACTGCTTGGTACTGGCTAAGAAATAGGGAGGTGGATCAGTGGAATAGGTTAAATATGCAAGACACAGTGTCAATGACTATAGTAATCTATTATTTGATAAACCCAAAGACCCCAGCTTCTGGGATAAGAACCCACTCTTTGAAAAAAACTGCTGGGAAAACTGGAAAAGAGTATGGCAGAAACTAGGCATAGACCCAAATCTCACACCATATACCAAAATAAAGTCAAAATGGGTTCAGGACTTAGATATAAAGGCTGATACCATAAGTAAACTGGGAGAACAAGGAATAGTTTACCTATCAGATCTATGGAGAACAGAAGAATTCATGACCAAACAGGAGATAGAGAACATTATGAAAAGCAAAATGGATAATTTTGATTACATTAAATTGAAAAGTTTTTGCACAAACAAAGCCAATGCAACTAAGATTAGAAGGAAGGTAGAAAATTGGGAAAGAATTTTTACAACCAGTCTCTCTGATAAAGGCCTCATTTCTAAAAATATAGAGAATTAAGACAAATTTATAAGAACACAAGCCATTCCCCAATTGATAAATGGTCAAAGGATATGAACAGACAGTTCTCAGATGAAGAAATTAAAGCCATCTATAGTCATATGAAAAAATGCTCTAAATCATTATTGATTAGAGAAATGCAAATCAAAACAACTCTGAGGTACCACATCACACCTATCAGATTGGCCAACATGACAAAACAGGAAAATGATAAATGTTGGAGAGGATGTGGGAAAATTGGAACACTAATACATTGTTGGTGGAGTTGTGAAATGATCCAACCATTTTGGAGAACAATTTGGAACTATGCCCAAAGGGCTACAAAAATGTGCATACCCTTTGATCCAGCAATAGCACTTCTAGGGCTATATCCCAAAGAGATCAAACAAATGGGAAAAGGACCCATGTACAAAAATATTCATAGCAGCTCTTTTTGTGGTGGCAAAGAATTGGAAATTGAGAGGATGCCCATCAATTGGGGAATGGCTGAGCAAGTTGTGGTATATGAATGTAATGGAATACTATTGTGCTATAAGAAATGATGAACAGGCTGACTTCAGAAAAACCTGGAAAGACTTATATGGTCTGATGCTGAGTGAAGTGAGCAGAACCAAGAGGACTTTGTACACAATAACAGCCACGTTATGCAATGACTAAGATTGTTAAACTGAACCCTTCTCAGCATTATGAGGATCTAAGACATCTCCAGAGGCCTCGGGATGGAAAATGCTGTCCACATCCAAAGAAAGAACTATGGAAGTCGAATTGCTATCACTTATTTTTACCTTCTGTTGAGTTTTGTTTCATCTTTCTGATGGTTCCTCTTATTGGTTTTAATTTTTACTTACAACTTCACTAATGTGAAAATATGTTTAATAGGTATGTAAATGTAAAGCCTGTATCAGATTGTGTGCCGTCTTGGGGAGGGTGGGAGGGGGAGAAAAAGGGAGAAAAATTTTCAACTCAAAAGCATATGGAAAAAATAAAAAAATTTAAAGTAAAAAAATTTTTAAAAAAAGATCTTAAGTTAAAAAAAACAACACTGGGTAGAAAAAGAACTAGAAAAATCTATGAAGAAATGAAAATGGACAAATCAAAAGGTTTTGTGGGATTGAGAGGTTGATCAAAAGTGTATAACAACTTACTGATATTTGAAAGACTGGGTACAAAAGCCAGAGAGGAAGCAGTGAAACTATGGATATATAGAAATAATCCATATAATGTCCTTGGTTGGTGACAGGAATACGTATTTATGGGACTGTTGTTATCTCTAGAAGAAGAGCAAGGTTACAAAGAGGTAATTGGAAGAACCATGTTACAATGCAGTTTCATAACTTCATAGTTGGGTTTGGTTATAATGTATTAGTAACAACATTATAAAATATTGAGGCAACTTTCTACTATGTATGCCTACAGCTTGAATATAAGGATACAACAAAGTGGTATATAAGAGAAAGAAAGCCTCAAGAGAAAAAACTGTGGACTTTGAAGATTTAGTCATTTAAAACTGAATTGACTACCGAAGCAATACAGAATACACTGCAGAGAACTGTGAGGGGTAGCATACCTTTCTACGTCTCTGCCTATTTCTATGCTATATAATTTAATAATCCCTGAATGCCACTAAAAGAATTCCTTTAAAAATCACCTGGAAATAAACAAAGCAATTATTTTTTTATTTACAAGCGCACATAGTGGGTCTTAATTGCCAACCAAATTATATTCATCACCATTACATTAAAATTTTTCAGCACACAAAAGTAGTCATCCTCTAAATCAGCCCATTAACATCAATGAATGCATTTTACAGAACTATTTTCACACAAAGATTCAAAATCATGGTTAATATGTGTTTCATATACATAATTCTGAGAGATCAAGGGCTATTTATGCCAGAATTACAATTAGGGGAAAAAAGTTCATAGTCTAATTCTGCAATAGAACTACCTCTGTCCTCTGTGCATGTGTATTTATACATGCTCTGTCAGAATTGACAACCTGTTAGAATTTGTAAGGTCTAAGAGCCAGGAAAATAGACATGTCAACATTTTAAAAGTGCTCTTAAACACAGAGTGAAACTGAACTACCATTTTCCTCCCATCTCTTGAAAACAAAAAAAGAAACCCTACTCTTACAGGTTGCATTACTTTTTATTATAAAGACCAGAGCAAATTCATACATTCGTTTCACCAAATAAAATCACAACTATTTAAAGCTGGAAGGGAATTTTAAGATTATCTAGTTCAACTCCCTAACATTCACACCCAGAAACTGAGGCCCAGGGAGGTAAACTTGATTGACTCAATATCACAGAGCTAATGACTGGCAGAGTCAGAATTTGAACCAAGGCCTTTTCATGCCAAATCCCAAGTTCTTTTCCATTGTAACACATTCTCCCACCAGGCAGGCCTCAAAATAAAGGTATTTTGTTTCACAGATTTTTCATAGGTCAGTTATTTGGAATGCAGAACATATTTTTCATAGATACAATGTTTTAAGTGGTGGCTAGCCCATAACATAGATAAAATACCGTACATGTAAAACATAAAATAATTTTTAAAACTTGTAAGAGTTTAATTAAATAATATAAAATTAAATATAAATAAAATAATATAAAATTAAATAATATAAAATATAAAATTATCTTGAAGAAAACAGGGACACTTAGCCTGGAGAAGAGAAGACTTTGGTAGGGATTTGATGGCTGTTTTCAAATAACTGAATACAGCCTATAGTTCATGTAAAAGAGGAAATCTATTCTGTTATCCTAAAGCACACAAACTAAACCAATCTGTACAAGTTTGGTGGGGGGGGTACTTACTACAAGGAAGAACTTTCTGAGAAGAGTTGTCAAACAAGGCACCAGGCTTTTTCTTGAATTAATGAACTCATCATCATCAGAAGTATTCAAGCAGAGACTATATACCATCCTACTAGGTATGTAATAGAAGGGAGTTTTAAACTATAAGATTTTTAAAGTTTTCCCACCTACTGTAAGAGTCTATTAAATACTATCCCCTGATACTATCCATTCCCAAGATGCAAAGGGATGACTGTCAGTACCTCCAGATAACTGACCCTTGAACATGTAGATTCTCATAGAGAATTATAAAAAGGCCTTCACCAAAGCCTGAATGGCTTATTTAAATGACTAAATGAATAAAACAGTGGAAGAATGCAGAAATTAAGAATCAGACAAGTCCAACTTTCCTGAGTCTTTCTAAAAGGCAAACCTGAAAAAAATTTAGTTTCATATTTTATTAGTGCTTTTGAAATTTTCAATTTACAAGTTTTTATTAAAAGATAAGTTTTTATTACAAGAGTGAATTTAAACCACATGAAAAAGTCATACTAAGAAAAATAACTCCCACACTTGGCAAACTTTCCTTTTATATACTTCCCAGCAAAAATAATAAATTTTAAAATGGTAAATACAGATGGTTAAAAAAAATCAAATTTATTCATACTAAATACTTCAACAAACAGCATAATTTTCTAATCTGATATTATATATGAAATCATGTAAATTAAAATTGCACTCTACCTCAAAAATTTACAACTAAAATGGACCTACAGAACATTATATAGTCCTATATCATCATTTTACATACAAAGACATTTAACCAGAAAGGCTGAGTTTCCCAAGCTCACATGCAAACAGAAACCAGCAAATTTTCTGAATATGTTTAAAAGTAAAAAATATAACAGCTTGCATTTATATAGTGCTTTAAGTTTTGTAATGCACTTTACATTTTATTTCATTTTCAACTGTATTAACTTTAGATTTTAAAACAAAAGGAAAAAAATTACAGGAGGAAATTTTACACTAATCCCACGATACAAATAACTCTACTATTCAAAGAGAAGGAATTGAATACAGAACAATGGCTTTAAGAGTATAATTAGTTTTTGTAATAGTTTAAGTTACGTAAGGTAGTGAAATATAAAGAATTAAATAGAATCTTAAAGATCTGGATATTATGTCTTCTAACTGGAAGCTGGCCACATTGTTCAAAAGGCAATTTTAGAAATAAAAACAAATTATTTGTAGACAGCACTTTCCACATGCCATATTTCAAACCAATGGAAACTACTAAAAAAAATCACCTGTAAAGCCTGTTATTATAGAAACTGCAAGTAATCAAGAAAACACAGGATTTTGTACTTGCATTGCTCTGAATTATCTCATTTAGAAACCAAAATCAATACTGGCAAAAATGTGATAATCAAAATAATTCCTAGGTTCTACCACTAGCACTGTCCAGCAAAGAATACGGCATCAGAAACTTAGAGGTTAAAAATTAAACGAGGCTTCAAAGTCTAAGTTTCTTCATAAATTCTGCATCAGTTTTCCTGTAGAAGAAAATAAGCATTCTATTAACAGAGACTGACTAAATCAGGCATAAAGTAACATAGCCCTTCAAGAAATAAGCAATAGGGAAAAGAAGGCAAATGTAAAACAAGATTTCCCAAGATTCCTCTGCACCATGAATTATAAATGTTTTACATCTTGACCTAGGAAAAGTCTCCTTACCATCCCAAGGCAGAAAAGGATGAAGAGTAGAAGCCATGGTAAATCTGTACAGCTTCGATCCTCCAAAGGTTTCCACTCTCGTTTGGAGCTCTAAAATGAAAACACAAAATAAGAGAGAACAGAGATAAGTTAGTTAAAACTAGAAATGTATAAACCCACAAAAACCAGACCACCTTCCCTATTCTGCCTTCAGAAATCTAATAAATAAATCCATTATTAAATAAACTTTTATTAAGTGTCCACATGTGCCAAACTCTGTGCCAAGTGCTGAAGATACAAATACAAAAGTGAGATGAGAGTTTCAGCCATGATGGAGCTTAATTTCTATTGAGGGACACCACATATTTAGAGAGAAGTATATTCATGATCCTCACAAAATGAAAAATTTAAACAGAAAAATATAGGCAGTGGAAGGGCAGGGAAGACTACAACTAAGCAATCAGGAAAGGCGTTTTGAAGGGGGTGACACTTGAGCTAAACCTTGAAAAGAACTAACGGTTTCAAGAGGGGGAGGTGAGGAAGGAGAACATTTCTGGCACTGGTGACATCCTGTACGAAGTCTTTGACACAAGAAAATAGAATTATATCTAACATCCTAATTTTACAGATGAGGAAACTGAGGCTTAGAGAAGTTAAATGACTTTCCCAAGGGCATACAAGTAGGAACAGAAGAGGCATTTGAACCTAGGTCCTCTGAGTCCAAAGCCAGTGTTATTTTTTTCTACTATACTCTCTTCTAGGACTTGGAATGTTACAGGGGGAACAGCAAGTATGCCAGTTTGGCCAAAGTGTAGAGTGAAGGAAAGAAATGTATAATCAGACTGGAAAAATGAGCTAAAACCAGACTGTGAAAGGCTTTAAATGCCAGAAGTCTACAGTTCATCTTAAAGACAACTTCTTCAGCAGAGCTATGACAAGGTTAAGACTTGTGCTTTAGGATGAACAATTTGTCAGTGTGTGGAATATGGATTAGTAGGAAGGTGGGAAGTAAATAAGCATTTATTAAGTGTCTACTATGTGCCTGGCATTGTGCTAAGCACTTTATAAACACTATTTCATTTAATCCTCACAACAACTCTGGGAGGTAGATGCTATTATTATTATCATTTTTCAGTTGAGGAAATTGAGGCAGACGGAGATTTTTAAGTGGCTTTCCCAAGGTCACACGGCTAATAAGTATCTAAGGCTATATCTGAACTCAGGTATTCCTGACTATAGGCCCAACACTCCCCCCAACCTCAATCCTCTTCACTCAGCTGAAACTGCTCCTGCTAAAATTACCATCAATTTCTTTTCATCAATAAATCTAAGGGACTGAGAAAAGTCTCAGTCTTCATCCCGCTAGACTTCTCAGCACTAAACCACTGAACATTGTTGCCTAACTTCTTCCTAGATAACCTCTCCTCTCTGGCTCTGTCACACTCTTTCTTGGCTGTTCGCCTACCTGTCTGACCACTCCTCTTCATTCATGATAAACACTGTGGCTATATTCCCAAGCTCTATTTCAGCCCTCTCACTTGGTGACCTCCCCAGCTACCCTAGCTTCATTCATTACCTCTATGTGTATGACTTCCATATCTAAGAGATCCAGCCCTAATCTCTTTTCTAAGCTCTAGAAGTTACACATCACCTATTTCCAATGAGACATTTCAAACCAGCAAGTTCACAGCTATCTCAAACTCAAGATGTCATTTTCCCCACCAACTCCACTCTTCTTCTGAACTCATCTATTATAGGTCCACGCACCAGGATCCTTATAGTCACTCTGGCTTGTAACTTTAGCGTCATCCTTGACTCCTAACTCTCCCTCACTCCATACATCCATTCAGTTGCCAATTCAGGAATTCTCACTTACATCACCCATCTTCTCCACTCACATAGTCTCCACTTCAGTTCTGGTTCTCACTATCTCTCTTGTACCACTGCAACAGCCTCTTAATTGGTTTCCCTGACTCAGGTCCCCACTCCAATCATTCCTCTACACAGCCGCCAGAGTGGTTTTCCTAAAGCGCAAGTCTAATCCTATCCAATAAACTCTAGTGAGTCCCCATTACCTCAAAGAGAAATCCCCTTATCTGGTATTTAAAGTTCTTTATAATCTGGCCTCTTCTTTTCTCATCTTCTTACACATTATTCTCCTAGAGCACTTTCCAGTCAAGCCATATAGGCCTCATGATCAACATTTACCATCTCCATGCCTTTGAACTGGTTGTCAGTCTTGCCTGGAATGCAATATACTTCATCACCTTTGCCTCCTGGAATCCCTTTTCCTTTAAAACTTAGATCAAGGACTATCTTTTACAGAACATTTTTCCTAATTCTCTCATCCTATCCTGATACTAGTACCATCCCTCTGAGATTACCTTCCATTTATACTGAGGTATCTTGTATGTACATAGATATTTGCATGTTGTCTCCCCAATTAAAAAGTGAGCTACTGGAAAGCAGGAATTATTTTTTTTCCATTTCTTTGTATTACCAGGGCTTAGTACATGCCTGCAACATAGTAAGCACTTCATAAATGCTTGTTGTCTGACAATAGCTTACAGAGAAAAACCATCAGGTGAAGGTTTTTCAAGGTTGGAAAGATCTGGGAATATCTGAATACCGAAAGAAAAAGATCCAGTAAATTAAATAAGAAGAGGTTTAAAATTAATTAGAATAGGGGGTTGGTCAAAGGGGCAAGCTAGTGGATGATATGGGAGGGGATGGAATCAAGGGCACAGCTAGAAGAATTGATGTTAGCAAAGAGAAGGCCTACCTTACGACCCTACAGAAGATGGGGAATGATACCAAAATGATTTGAAGCATGGACTTGGGTGAGTGAGCAACTGAAGGATGGCTGCAATTTTTCCTTTTTTTTTTTTTTTAAATTTTTAGGCAATTGGGGTTAAGTGACTTGCCCAGGGTCACACAGACAGTAAGTGTCAAGTGTTTGGTCTGAGGCCACATTTGAACTCAGGTCCTCCTGACTTCAGGGCCGGTGCTGTATCTACTGTGCCATCTAGCTGCCCCAGCTGCAATTTTTCCAATGAAGTATGAGATAATAGCAACTGATGCAAAGGATGGGGAAAGCAGCAGATGGCATAAGAATCTTGAGGAAAAGCTATGTATAATACAATAGAATCAATCAAGAAAAAAATAAAAAGATTGGAACACAGCAGTGAGTGTCACAGTCAGTGTGGCTTTGTAACTTTCTCCAACAGTGTTCAATAACCCTTAAGCAGGAATAAAGAAGACACATAGCTGGTGCTTGGAAAGTGAGACTAAGGACGGGACAATGGGGAAAGGAATTCAAGGCCTGAGAAGCATAAAGTTGACTGGATAAGGATCAAGATTTTGAAGATAGGAAAGTAAGGCTAGAGAGCAGGGCTGACGGCCAAGGAAAGTAGGTGGGATAGAATGAAAAATACTTATTAAGAACAGTACTGTGTGAGATTAAAAAGCATAAGGCTTGAGAACTTCCCATGAAGAGCTTACAATCTAGATGCAAAGACATTTACACATACAAGTAACTGTAAACTGCAATACATAGTTAAACGATATATTACTGGTATGGACAATGAGTGCTTTGGAGTTCTAGGAACTATGATTGCTGTTTCTTAGAATCATAAAGAAAGAACTCCTAGAGGAAGTGGAGCTCAAACTGGGCTTTGATGAGTGGATAAAATTTGAAACAATGGAAAGAGAGAAGGAATACTGCCACAGTAGAGGAAAAACAGTGTGCTTGTATCAGAAGATCTGAGTTCAAGTCCTGATTTTATTGTTTAATAAGTATGACTTTAGAAGGCAAGTAACTCTACCTCTTTAGGCTTCAGTTTCTTCATCTATATAATAAAAGGGTCAAACTAGATGACTTCTAAGGTCCCTCTCAGCTCTAAATCTATGCTCTTTGATCAAAGACATAATCAGGATATTGAGTAGACAGACTTCACTGGAACAAAAATGTCAGGCTTATGAATGATTAGTTTCATTTTTATTAACAAAAAATAGAGAAGTGAATTAAATAATAGGTTTAAGAGTTGGGGGGGTCTCTCACTGTAAACAATGGGGAGAAGCAAGGAGCAAGAAAAGCACATAAAAAAACATGAGACTAAGAAAACTGGGACTAAGTCCCAGTTCTACCACTTAAGTAGCAGTGTGACTGGCAAAACTGAAACAACTAATATTTAATAATCACCTGCTGGAATATTACTGTGCCAAAAGGAAGGAAGGTTATGAAGAAGTCAAAGAAATAAGGGAAGGCTTATATGAAGTGAGGCAGACTAAGAAAAACAGAAGGAAAATAACAGCATACACAATTACTAGAACTATCTAAATTAAGATAACTTTAAATGGCTACAAAATTCAGATTAAAAAATAGACAATGTTGGTAGTGATTTATAAAGTAAACATCTCTTATTTCTTTTAAGGAATAGAAAGTTAGAAGCATAAGATTACATGTAAAATCAATCTTAGGTTGCTTTACTATGTTGAGAAATTGTACAATTTGAGGGCATTGAATTGGGAGTTCATATGATGTTTTCAAATAAAACTTATCAGTAAAAAGAATTTTTGGGGGGCAGCTAGGTGGCACAGTGGATAGAGCACCAGCCCTGGAGTCAGGATGACCTGAGTTCAAATCCAGCCTCAGACCAAACACTTGACACTAGCTGTGTGACCCTGGGCAAGTCACTGAACCCCAACTGCCTAAAAAAAAAAATTTTTTTAACTACCTACTACGAACAAGGCATAGTGCTATGCATTAAACTTATAAAGGAGAACAAGATATCAAGGAGTTTATAGTCTAGTTAGGGAGATAAAAAAGGACTCCAAGTAAATGTAATAAATTAAAAGTACACAGAGATACCAAAAAGGCACCTATGAGATATAAGATTAAGGAGAGAGCTCCTTTCTAGTTGGGGTTAGGGCTAGCGAGAAAGCAAATTGGGAGGGATTCAGGAGCAAGTCACTTACTTAACTTCTTGGGGGCTCTCTGCCATCATCTGCAAAGTGTTCTAAGTGATCCCTAATTTCTCACTAATTTTTAACCTTTTCTTATTTAGTAGGTCCTTTCCTGCTGTATCAAAGCATTCCCAGATCTTTCCAACCTTGAAAAACCTTCACCTGACAGTTTTTCTCTTTAAACTATTGTCAATCAGTTAACAAGCATTTATTAAGCTCCAAGATTTTATGCTTCTGTTCCTAAGTAGATTTTTAGGATAATGATAGTATGGTTAGATTTTGAGGCAGCTAGGTGGCTCAATGGATAAAGCATTGGGCCTGGAGTCAGGAAGACCCAAGTTCAAATTTGGCCTCAGACACTTACTAGCTCTGTGACCCTGGACAAATCATTTAACCTCTGTTTGTCTTAATCCACTGGAGAAGGCAATAGCAAACCACTCCACTATCTTTGCCAAGAAAATCTCATGGACAGTATGGTCCATGGGAGTCACAAAGAGTTGGACAAAACTGAATGACCAAATAACACCAACAAATCTGAGACTACCTCACAAAAACCCATTTAACCAACAATGTAGATAAAAGAGTATTAATAATATCTCTTATTTCCTTTCTTCGGAAAGATCTCTAAGCTGATACCCAACTCCTTCTAAACCTTAAGCAATGTACAGAGTGGGGCAGGAAAATCAGGAACAGGCTAAACACTGTTTGCTAGGTAGTCCCCATGGCAGCATAAAGAAAAAATTCCATCAGAAAGGACATGGCAAAGCTGGAGCCCTAGTAGATTATATGTCAAGTATGGGAGTGGCTTTGAATAAATATGTTGGCTATAGGGCGATAGCTCCAGTAGAAGGGTTAGCTCAGTTAGAAGGCAGCATTATGGTTGCTCCATCCATTCACATATCTAAGAGTGCCAGTAATATACTCATAATCAAATTAATCATTAAAAAGTATTGTAGCACAAGAGAAACACAAATCAAAACAACACTGAGGTTTTTACGTGAGACCCTATAATTTGGTAAAAATGACAAAAGATGGTTAAGTCAGTATTCAAAGGGCTTTAGAAAAACAAGTATAATAGTCTATTGTCGATGGATTATACATTAATACAACCATTTTGGAGGCAGATAGGTAGTACACTGGATAGAGAGAGCACTGAATTTGAAGTTAGGAAGCCTGGAGTTCAAATCTGGCCTCAGACACACATTAGTATGATCCTGGACAAATCACTTCAGCAGCTGCCTGCCTTGGTTTCCTTATCTGTATAATAAAGACAATAACAGCATCTACCTTCCAGAATTATTCTGAGGATCAAATGAGATTTATTTGTAAAGCACTTTGAAAACCTTAAGCACCATATAAATACTATTATCAGAAAGCAATTTGGAATTTTGCATAAAGTAACTAAAATGTCCAAATCCTCTGACCCACAGATTCTACTACAGGGTATGTAATCCTATGAATTCATTGACAAAAAAAGAAAGGCCCTACGTACAACAAAATATTTATAGCAGCACTTTTTGTGTTAGCTAAGAATGGAAACAAAGTAAGCGCCCATTAGGGAATGAAAAAAACCTATAAGTTACAGCCTAGATAAATAATTATTCAGAACACCCTGTTATAAAAGTTCTGTCAACATCATAATATATTAGCATTTACTGAGCACCTTCTGCTTGCACATTATTGGACCAGGCATCCATACCTAACCATACAACTCTAAACAGAAAGCACAACTATAAGAATTACACTACAGTAGTGGGAAACTCCTAATAATTACACTACTAGTGGGACACTAACTTGTCTCATGTTTGCAAACTTCCTACAATCACATACAAAAGCCTACATTTGAAACCTCATTTCAAGATAACAAAATACCAAATCAGGGTGTTCAAAGAAATAGGGATAATTTTCTATTGTAACACGCTCTCAATGCTCTAACAGTGTGTTTTACTAATAAAATCTAAGAGCTCCAGCATCCAGGCCAGAGCATTAATGCTTTTTTAAAAAATCACTGTAACAAAATTTTAACAAAATTATCTATCAAAAACCCAATCATGCCTTTTTTCTTGCCCTAGTCCATACACAGTAATATTAAAAATCTGGGTCCCTTGCCCTTATAGTTCTTTCTTTCTAGCTCTAATCAAATCAGTCAAGCTTTTATTTATAGGACACTTTCTGTAGACCCAGCACAGTGCTAGATGTTGTAGGAGAAATTTAAAAATTTTAAAAAGGCCACAGGAACTAGGTAAGATATACCAATGAATCCCAAAGAATGAATGAATGTGATAAGATCATGGATGGGAACAGGGGAGGTATACAAGAGGGAAAATATGTGCTTAGTCCCTAGACTTGTTGAGGAAACAGAGTCTAAAGGGCTGAGATGCAGTACCCCAGGTGACCAAACACACAGCAAAATAACTAGAACTGGTGGATACCAAAGCCAAGGTCAGGTCTGGAGGTTGAAGAGGGAGTTTCAAAAAACATATCTAGTGTCTTCTAAATGTTACACTATACTGGTACTAACCAATAAGAAACTTGAGTAAAACCTTCTAATTCCCTTTATGCTGTATTGTACGCACAGCACTTACTGTGTTTTCCTCTGGACTGATGTCAGGTCAATTCCTAGCTAAAACACCCCAGACAGTCCTGGGAGCAGGGAAAGAGGAAGGAATTGTGTGGGACTGGAAATCTAAAATAGAGGGAATGTGGTAGTGTCAAAAGGTGGCAGTCCTGGCCTTGCTGGTATGAAAAGAAGTGGTACTTTGAGGCCAGAGAATACTGGAGGAGATGGGGTGGCTCCCTATTCCACAAGCCTTGTCATCATGGTACCAGTTGCCTTGCTACAAGAATTAACAACGGTAAAAGCCTCAAATGTATTCTTCCTTATTGCTGACACTATATACCAGCAGCAAATTTTGTACCCATATAGGTATACAGAAAGAGAAGGAGACATGGGAGACCTGTTATGAGCCATGAACTTACTGAAATGCGGCAGGAAGCCCAATGGTTGAATGGTTTTGATGGTTATTTAACAGGTTTAACATAAGGACAGTTGACTGTAATGTTGTTTTCCCCATCCAATTCAAATTCACAAAGAGCTACCAAAATTAAGATGACTCCAGCACTTTCAGCATGGTTTTCACCTTCCCTTCTTTTTTTCTAACTTGTAAATAAGTCCCCTTCCATTTCTTACCCAAGCACATGAACATTATTTCATTAGAGAGGAAACAGCAAAGCTGATCCACCAAATGTGGACTCTCCTATTCAGAAATGTTTGAAATCAATAAAATAAACATCAGTTACCAAAAAACAAATTTGCCCATCTCTAACCCCAGCTCAAACACACATCTGACCTCTGCCAGACTTCTTTTAAAGATGTATCTGTTCCATTTAAGGATGAAGGCTTAATACCTCTTGGGGATAAAGGAAATAGTCTTTCTTAATTCTCTGAGGTATTTAGTATAGTGCCCTACTTACTAAGATACTAGAATAAAATAAGACCTCTGATATTAATGGAATAAGGACAACCTAGACTCATATTTCAGTAGTTATTACAACTTTAAGAGAACTTCTGAGAGGATGGAGTAGTATGTGTCAGCCTATGTCCCAGGAGACTGGGTCAGTTAACTATACTCCAAGTGGGAACAGTAGCAGAATGCCTGAAAAGAAAGACAGGAAGTGTTCAAAGGACTCAGTGTCAGCCCTGAAAACCAAAAAGAAAGCACGAACAGAAATGAGACCCATGTCTTGCCACTGCTACCTCCACTCAGTAACTACTTCTAGGTGTTAAGGAATACTAAGTTATGTAAACTAAGGCCAGAACAGGCTGGGATATGCACTGGTACCTGGAAAGCATTGGTCAGGTTAACATATAATTAACTGCCTCCAATTTTCCTCTTTGACACCACTTTTATCACCATTTCACAGATTCCTGTTTTTCTGAGAAAGCAGACTGTATTTCTAAAACAATGTCTGACTAGTATATCAATTCACCATGCCCAGGAGGCACCCATAATAAGCATCTTAAGTGGTTACTTGTACCTAGACTCTCATGGAAATTCACAGGTGACAAAAGTTGATCTCTCAGGGATGGAGGGGAGGTATATAACTAGTTCCTACCAATTTCTTTTAGACAGAAGCCTCCTATGTTAAGACAAACAGGTATACACTCAAAATCCTCAAAGCTCCCTCCAAGGACATTCTGCTTCATGAAATCCTACAATATGCTTTTTATTTGTAGGGAGTACTATAGCAACAAAAGGATAAAAGAGCTGATGTGTATCATTTTTTGCCACAGTTTTCAATACAGTGAGCAGGCTTGATGAAGTTGGATAGCAATAAAACATGGAGGCTTTTTATCCTTCTGTTCATACCACCTGCAAATAAAACCCTGTAATAGGATTTTGAAAGACACTGCCTGTCCTTTGGGAAAGCTCTGTCAAGGATTCAGTGTATATAACTGCTTACAGTTACCATAAGTAATCCGCTTCATTTGCTATGTCTGGTGACAGCAATCTATATTAGAAAGGTAAAAATAAAAGCATGATTTTAACAGGCAGTTAAAGGTAATAAGATACATTGAGTGGAAAAATATAGTCATCTATGTCCAAATGCCTTTCTTAGCTCATGAACTTAATGCTAAATCACTAAAATTCATCTAGTTTATTACCAAACAAAGCCAAAGAAGAGAAATGTCACTCATTAGCAGTTTTCATAAATTATATACATACATATCAACACAAAAGCCTTTCAGGGATGTACTTCTGACAATAGCTGATCCTTTTTTCAGGATCACTAACAAAAATCACAAATCTGAGAGAGGAATTTCAGTATAAATCGGTGGAATGACATATATGTAATATTGTAATGCAAGCAACAGACTTCATAATGCCCCATTAGTAACAAAGTACAAAGCTGCAACCTTTAAAGCTCTGCTGCAGCTCTCAAACAGTATTTCCAATGACTTCAGTCCTTTTAAAATCAGTTGGTTTTATCCTTTTTGAATGTGAGAAAATCTTTTTGAGTATCAGAACCCCTTTTTTTTAAGGTTAAAAAAAACTGAATGAAATCCTAACATAGTAGGCATTATACTATTATCTGCTGACTGAGACAATACATACAGGCAAAAAGATACTAGGAAATTAGTAAATGAATTAATCAGTAAATGAATTAAAATTTTATTAATTACAACACCATTTACATGTATAAGGGTGAGGGTTAATTGAGCCAACCAATCAATAACCTCAGTCTAATTAAAGTGACAAGATGCCTTGATACCTTTATCAAATGTTGAAACACCTCAATTGTTCACAAAGTGTGAACATGGCATGGACACCTCCCCTTTAATCAATCAAAGGCACTCAACTAGGCGAGGCAGAAAGTCTGCTCATATGGATAGAGAGATGATCACCCTCTGTGAGGCTTATATAAAAACCCAGTAGTTGGTTGGGAATGGAGGGATTCAAGCACCTAGTAACTCAGTCATGGATGCCCCCAGCAAAGCCACTGAGAAGGAATCACATGGGTGTTAGGAGAGGGATGACACATCCCAGCTCTGTTCCCCCAGATAATTTCCTTAATCTCTCAGTTTTCCTAGGTAATTCTCTAAAAACTATGCTATGAAGAGGAGGCTGATCTTGTCAGTTGAGGGAATTTCCACACCAAGGAATTTCTCAATAATAATGAATTCAGAAGTCCAGAATGAAAACAAAATAAAAGCAAAAACAAAACCTCACATGTGAGTGAGAAATATTGTTTACTCCTCTAAAAGGGTATGTTTACCTATTTATGAAATTACACATTTCCTGGTCTAATTACAGTAATGCTTTGGCCCACAATTAGGAACAACTGCCCCTTCAGTATTCAATGACACAAGAACTACTAGCCCCCTTTAGTGTTCAGTAACACATAAGATTTGCAAAAACATGGCAAAAATGACTGTTTAAGCCTGCCATTTGCCCCTAGCAAAATCAATTTATCTTTAAATTGACAATTTATGGGGGCGGAGTCAAGATGGCAGAGAGAAGCCAGGAAGTTACCTGAGCTTTCCCCATTTCCCTTGGAAACAATGTTAAATCAAGCCTCTAAATGTATTCTGGAGTGACAGAACCTACAAAAAAATGGAGAGAAACAATTTTCCGGCTTAAGATAACTTAGAAAGACTCCAGGAAAGGTCTGTCTCACTTGGGTAAAAGGGGCACGCAGGCTAGTGCAGAGGGTGACCAGGCAAGCCAGCAGGAAGCTCTCAACCACAGCACAGATCAGCAACTGAGGCCCCTTGGTCCTGGCACTACAGGCCAGCTGTATGGCTTCCAGCCCCACTGCAGAAGGCAAACAGCAAGCCCCAGAACCCTGGCACAACAGGTGCAACTAGGCTGAGGTACTCCAGTGCCATGGGCAAGCTGCAAGGACCTGAGGCCCCAGCATGGAAAGCCAGTGACCAGGTCCCTGGCCCCAAGCACAAGAAGCTTGGGACAGTGTCCCCTGTGCCCCAGGAGCAGAGCTCATCTTTAAAAGTCACAAAATAGGTTAAAAAACGAGTAAGAAACAGAAGAGAGCTCTGACCACAGAAAGCTACTATGGCAATGAGGAAGATCAAAACACAAACTCAGGAGAGGACAACAATGTCACATTGCCTAGGTGTGAAGCCTCAAAGGGGAGCTCAAAAAGAATTCAAAAATCAAGTAAGACAGGTAAAAGAAAAACTGGGAAAAGAAATTAGAGTTGTGCAGTAGAATTATGAAAAAAGAGTCAACAGCTTGAAAAAGGAAGCACAAAAAAATGACTGAAGAAAACAACTCCCTAAAAAAACAGAATTGGCCAAATGAAAGAAAAAATCCACTGAAAGTAGAACTAGCCAAATGGAAAAGGAGGTATAAAAGCTAACTGAAGAAAATAATTCCTTAAAAATTAGAATTGGGCAAGTGAAAGGTAATGACTCTATGAAATATCAAGTATCAGTCAAACAAAATCAAAAGAATGAAAAAATAGAAGAAAACATAAAATGCCTCACTGGACAAACTGACCAGGAAAATAGATCCAGGAGAGATAATTTAAGAATTATTGGACTACCTGAAGGCTATGATCAAAAAAAGAACTGGACAGCATCTTTCAAGAAATTATCAAGGAAAACTGTCCTAATATTCTAGAACCAGAGGGTAAAATAGTCATGGAAAGACTCCACCAATCACCTGAAAGAGATTGCAAAATGAAAACTCCAAGGAATATTGTAGCCCAATTCCAGAATTATCAGGTCAAGGAGAAAATACTGCAAGCAACCAGAAAGAAACAATTCAAATATCAAGGAGGTACAGTCAGGATTACACAGGACTTAGCAGCTTCTACATTAAAAGACTGGAGGGTTTGGAATATGATATTCCAGAAGGCAAAGGAACTTGGATTATAATCAAGAATCAACTACCCAGCATCACTGAGCATAACCTTTCAGGGGGAAGATGGATATTCAATGAAATAGGGGACTCTCAAACTTTCCTAATAAAAAGACCAGACCTGAAAAAAAATCCAATCTTCAAATACAAGACTCAAGAGAAGTATAAAAAGGTAAACAGAAAAGGGGAAAAAAACATGTTATTCAGTAAAATTAAATGTTTACATGCCTACATGGGCAGATGATACCTGTAACTCTTAAGAACTGTATCTCTATTAGGGCAGTTAGAAGTATACAGAGACAGAATGTGTGGGTATAAGTTGGCTTTGATGTGATGATAAAAAAAAATTAAGGGGTGAAAAAATGATTGTAATAGGAGAAGAGGAAAGGGGGAGGTAGAATTGGCTAAACTACATCATATGAAGAAACACAAAAGACCTATTACAGTAGAGGGAAAGAAAGGAGGGAGGCAAGCAGTTTGAACCTTACTCTCATCAGATTTGGCTGAAAGAGGAAATAACACACACTCAGTTGGGAATAGAAGCCTATCTTAACCTAAGGAAAGTAGGAGAGGAAAGGTGAAAGAAAAGCGTACGTGGTGGCTAAAAGGGAGGGCAGATTGAGGGAGGTGGTCAGAAGCAAAACACAGGTGAAGAGGGACAGAGTGATAGGAAAGAGAAAAGTATAGATAGAGGGGGAAATAGGATGGAGGGAAATACACAGTTATTAATCATAACTGTGAATGTGATTGGATAAACTCTCCCATAAAACAGAATAAGATAGCAGAGTGGATTAAAAATAATAATCCTACAATATGTTATTTACAAGAAACACATATGAAACAGAGAGATACACGCAGAGTAAAGGTAAAAAGCTGGAGTAGAATATATTATGCTTCAGCTGAAGTAAAAAAAAGTAGGGCTAGTAATCCTGATCTCAGACAAAGCAAAAAGCAAAAATAGATCTAATTGAAAGACATAAGGAAGAAAACTACATCTTGCTAAAATGTACCACAGACAACAAATAGTAATTTAGTAATATCAATACTAAACATATATGCACCAAATGGTATAGCATCCAGATTCTTAGAAGACAAGTTAAGTGAGTTACAGGAAGAAATAGACAGCAAAACTACATTAGTGAGGGACTTCAACCTCCCTCTTTCAGAACCAGATAAATCTAACCACCAAATATGCAAGAAAGAAGTTAACAAAGTGAATAGACTTTTAGAAAAGTTAGATATGGCTGACCTCTGGAGAAAACTGAATGGGGATAGAAAGGAATATACCCTTTTCTCATCAGTACATGGCACATACACAAAAGATGACCATATACTAAAGCATAAAAACCTCACAATCAAATGCTGAAAGGCAGAATTATTAAATGCATCCTTTTCAGATCATGATGCAATAAAAATTACGTGTAATAAAGGGTCATAGAAAGACAGACTAAAAACTAACTGGAAACTAAATAGTCTAATCCTAAAGAATAAATGGGTCAAACAACAAATAATAGAAACAATAATTTCATCAAAGAGTTCGAACAATAATGAGACAATATACCAAAACTTATGGGATGCAGCCAAAGCAGTTCTTTGGGGAAATTTTATATCTCTAAATGCTTACACAAATAAAATAGAGAAAGAGGAGATCAATGAATTGGGCATGCAAACTAAAAAGGCTAGAAAAAGAATAAATTAAAAATACCTAATTAGACACCAAATTAGAAATTCTGAAAATCAAAGGAGAGATTAAACAAAAATGAAAGAAAACTATTGACCCAACAAACAAAACAGCTGGTTTTATTAAAAAAAAAAAACTACTAAAATAGATATATCTTTGGTTAATTTAATTTAAAAAAAAAGAAAAGCAAATTACTAGTATCAAAAATGAAAAGGGTGAATTCACTACCAATAACAAGGAAATTAAAGCAATAATTAGGAGCTATTTTGCCCAACTGTATGACAATAAATCTGACAATTTAAATGAAATGAATGAATATTTAAAAAATATGAATTGCCCAGATTATCAAAAGAGGAAATAAAACACTTAAATAACCCCATTTTAGAAACTGAACAAGCAATCAGTGAACTCTCTAAGAAAAAAAAAAATCTCCAGGGCCAAATGCTATTATTTACAAGTGAATTCTACCAAACATTTAAAGAACGAATTAATTTCAATACTACATAAACTATTTGGAAAAAGAGATGAAAAAGGAGTCCTATCAAATTCCTTTTATGACACAAATATGGTGCTGATACCTAAACAAAGAAGAGCTAAAACAAAGAAAGAAAAGTATAGACCAATTTCCCTAATAAATATCGATGTAAAATTTTTAAACAAAATATCAGCAAAGAGATTATAGCAATTTATCATGAGGATAGTACACTATGACCAGGTAGGATTTATGCCAGGAATGGAGGGCTGGTTCACTATTAGGAAAACTATCAGCATAACTGATATCAATAATAAAATCAATAATAAAACTAACAGAAATCATGTGTTTATCTCAATAGACACAGAAAACAGCACCCATTCCTATTAAAAACACTAGAGAGCAAAGGAATAAATGAGAGTTTTCCTTAAAAACAATAAAAAACCAGCAGCAAGCATTATATGTAATGGGGATAAGATAGAAGGGTTCTCAATAAGATTAGAAATGAAATAAAGATGCCCATTATCACCACTATTATTCAATATTGTACTAGAAATGCTAGCTTTAGCAATAAGAGAAAAAAAAGGAAATTGAAGGAATTAGAACAGGCAATGAAGAAACAAAACTATCACTCTATTCAGATGATATGATGGTATACTTGGAGAATCCTAGAAAGTAAACTAAAAAACTACTTGAAACAATTTACAACTTTAGCAAAGTTGCAGAATATAAAATAAACCCACATAAATCATCAGCATTTCTACATTTTACCAACAAAGCCCAGCAGCAAGAGACAGAAAGAGAAATTCCATTTAAAATGACTACAGACAATATAAAATATTTGGGAGTCTACCTGCCAAGACAAAGCCAGGAACTATATGAATAAAATTAAAAATACTTTTCACACAAATAAAGTCAGATCTAAGCAACTAGAAAAATATCAATTGCTCATGGGCAGGCCAAGCTAATATAATAAAAATTACAATTCTAGGGGCAACTAGGTGGTGCAGTGGACAGAGCACCAACCCTGGAGTCAGGAGGACCTGAGTTCAAATCCAGCCTCAGACATGTAACACTCACTAGCTGTGTGACTCTGGGCAAGTCACTTAACCCCAAATGCCTTCATCCCCCCCACCAAAATAAGTGGGATTTTAAACCTGGAAATACTTGTATGGACTAACGCTGAGTGAAGTGAGTAGAACCAGGAGAACATTCTACACAGTAACAGCTACATTGTGTGATGACTTTGATAGACTTAGCTCTTCTCAGCATTGCAAAGATCTAAGACGTCTCCAAAAGTCTCATAATAGAAAATGCTATCCAAATCCAGAGAAAGAACTATGCAGTTTGAATACAGATCAAAGCATACTATTTGCTCTTTTTTTCCTTCTGTTTTGTTTTGCTATTTCTTTCTTAAGGTTCCTCCTATTGGCTTCTAATTCTTCTTTACAAGATGACTAATGTGAAAATAAGGTTAACAGGAATGTATACGTAAAGCCTATATCAGATTGCATGCTGTCGTGGAGAAGGAGGCGGGGAGGAAGGGGTAGAAAATTTAAAACTCAAAGCCTTATAGAAGTGAATGTTGAAAACTAAAAATAAATTAACTTTTTAAAAAAGAAAAAAAAATTACAATTCCACCTCAATTAATTTACTTATTCAGTGCCATACCAATCAAACTACCAAGAAATTATTTTATAGAGCTAGAAAAAAATAACAAAATTCATCTGGAAGAACAAAAGGTCAAGAATATTAAGGGAATTAATAAAAAATGTAAAGGAAGGTAGTCCAGCTGTACCACATTTAAAATTATATCATAAAGCAGCAATCATCGTAACTATTTGGTACTGGCTAAGAAACAGAGTGGTAGAACAGTGAAATAGGTTAGGTACATAAGAACAGTAGTCAATGACTATAGTAATCTACTGTTTGATAAACCCAAAGACTCCAGCTTCTGGGATAAGAACTCACTATTTGATAAAAACTGCTGGGAAAACTGGAAAATAGTATGGCAGAAACTAGGCACAGACCAACACCTTACACCCTGTATGAAGATAAGGTTAAAATGGGGACATGATTTAGACATAAAGTATGATACCATAAGCAAATTAGGAGGCAGGGAATAATTTACCTGTCAGATCTATGGAGAAGGAAAGACTTTGTGACCAAACAAGAGAAAGGTAACATTATGAAATGCAAAATGGATAATTTTGATTACATTAAATTAAAAAGGTTTTGCACAAAGTCAATGCGACCAAGATTAGAAGGAAAGCAGAAAGCTGGGAAACAATTTTTGCAGCAATTTTTACACATGTGGTTTCTGATAAAGGCCTCATTTCTAAAATATATAGAGACCTATATCATATTTATGAGAGTACAAGTCATTTCCCAATTGACAAATGGTGAAAGGATATAAACAGGAAGTGTTTAGATGAAAAAATTAAAGCTATCTATAGTCACATGAAAAAATCCTCTAAATCACTACTGATGAGAGAAATACAAATTAAAACAACTCTGAGGCACCACTTCACACCTATCAGATTTGCTAATAATGACAGAAAAGGAAAATGATAAATGTTGGAGAATGTGGGAAAATTGGAACACTAATGAATTGTTGGTGGAGCTGTGAATTGATCCATTCTAGAGAGCAATTTGGAACTATGCCCAAAGGGCAACCAAACTGTGCATACCCTTTGATCCAGCAATACCACTACCAGGTGTGTATCTTGAAAGGATCATAAAAAAGGGAAAAGGATCTACATGTATAAAAATATTTATAGCAGCTCTTTTGTGGTGGCAAAGAATTGGAAATTGAGGGGATGCTCATTAGTTGGGTAATACCTGAACAAGTTGTAGTACATAAATGTAATGGAATACTACAATGCTATAAGAAATGATGAATAGGCAGATTTCAGAAAAACCTGGCAAGACTCATATGAACTGATACTGAGTGAAGTGAGCAGAATGAGAACATTGCACACAGTAATAGCAACATTGTGTGATGATCAACTATGATAGACTTAGCTCTTCTCAGCAATACAATGATCAAAGACAATTCCAAAAGACTTGCTATGGAAAATGCCAATCATATCCAGAGAAAAAACTATAGAGTCTGAATGCAGAGCAAAGCATATCATTCACTTTTTTTTTGTTTTTTCTTTTTCATAGTTTTTCCTTTTGTTCTGATTCTTCTTTCACAACATAACTAATTTGGAAATATGTTTAACATGACTGTACATGTATAAGCTATATCAGACTGCTTGCTTTCTTGGGGAGGGGGGGAGGGAAGGGAGGAAGAAAAATTTGGAACTCAAAATCTTACAAAAGTGAATGCTGAAAACTATCTTTACATGTAACTGGAAAAAATACTAATTTTTTTTGGGGGGGGGTTAGGCAATGGGGTTAAGTGACTTGCCCAGGGTCACACAGCTAGTAAGTTTTATGTGTTTGAGGCCCCATTTGAACTCAGGTCCTCCTGAATCCAGAGCCGGTGCTCTATCCACTGTGCCACCTAGCTGCCCCTGGAAAAAATATTAACAAGAAAAAAATAAATGGACAGTGCATAGGCCTATTTACCATGATTTTCACCAATTCCTGCTCATTTTCAATTTTTAAAAAATACAGGCTGTCCTAACCCCAGAGTTTCAATGTAATTACAAGCTTAGGAAGTTTCAGCTAAGCTTTCAGTAGCTTAAAAAGCTTTGGCTTCTTTCTAATGTCCTCTAGCTCTATCCTTCTTCCTTACTTCTATATGCACAAAAGAATTTGTTGAATGAAGTGCTAATCAATTCCACCACCTAATATAGACTCCTAATAATGCCAAATGGGTGCAAATGACAAAATTCCATGACTAATCTCATAAGAATTAAAATTGCTAGTGATGCCCAGGGCAAAAGAAAGACAAAGACATAAAGCAGACAATTTAAGCATTTACAGCATTTCATAACATGTACAAAAAAGTGTTACAAAAGTCATTGAGAGGGGCAGCTAGGTGGTGCAGTGGACAGAGCACAGGCCCTGGAGTCAGGAGGACCTGAGTTCAAATCTGACCTCGGACAGTAGTGTGACCCTAGGCAAGTCACTTAACCCCAACTGCCTCACAAAAAAAAAAAATCATTGAGATCATTTGTAACTGGAAAAGGAAATAGTCTGGTCATTTAGTATGAGCAAAGAATAACAAAAAGCCCAAGTGTTGCACTGATAACCATGATATTAAAATACCTAGAAAAAAGGCCTCTAGTACAATTAAGTAAAACACAAACAAGAATGACAAAACATAAGAGTTGCAACATGTACTAGTAGAGAGAGCACCATAATGTACCAGAACTTCCAAGTAACTTTTAAATTTTTATTTTTTCAGTTAACAAACATTTATTATCTGTCACTCCCAAGTAACCCCTTCAATAGGAAAAAAAAAATTAAAACAAGATCCTTGTAACAAATGTGCACAAACAAAACTAATTCTCATAACTGGTGATGTCCAAAAATGTATGCTTTTCAAAGTCACTTGTGTCTTTATAGTTTTATTGTATGAACAGTTCTCTTGGTTCTGTTCACTTCATTTTGCATTAATTTACATGTCTTCCCAGGTTTCTCTGAAACTGTCCATTTCATCATTTCTTAAGGTACCTTACATTTATTACATTCATATGCCATAATTTGTTAATCAATTCCAAATGATGAACACACTTTAGTCTCTAGTTCTTTAATACTAGAAAAAAAGCTGCAATAAATATTTCTGTGCATATGGGTCTTTTCTCCTCTTTCTATGATCTTTCTGTGTGCAGGCTTAATAATGGTATCTTTGAGTCAAAGAGCATTCATTCAGATTCCTTCCCTGCTTGCAGAGCTCTCTCCAAAAGGGAGGTACACTCTGGCAACATTCTTAGCTGCTTCAATTTTAAGGACCCTACTTTTGGGAGTAAGTTGAGGTTAGTCAATTATAGTAGTCATGTGACCAAAAAATAAGTAAAGAGGACAACTTTGGAGAGTGTAGAGCCTGGAGTAGAGGGTATAGAAAACAGATGGAAGAGACCAGAAACATAACACCAATTAAAACTAATACTACACAGGAGGAAAAATACAGCCAGCAGGCATGAAAGAAGGGCTTCTGGAAACACTTTTCTCAGTAATGTCCTGGGATAGCCGCTCCTTATCTATTTCCTAATCAGCCCCTGGTAGGCAGCCTAAAGCCTAAAGAAATTCAGTTTCAGAAAGGGCAGTGGAATCCATAAAACATTTGACTGGAAAAGGCAGAAAATTGGCTCAGTTACATCAGCTACTCAGTCTCCCTCCTTCAGTACTCCAAACTAGCCACCTTCATAACTGGAGCCACCCTGATGTCGACGTCCAACCCTGAAAGCCTAAGAGACTAAAGCGCAGACACCAAAGAACACAATAGTGCAGGACCTTCTTAAGGAAAGGGATCAATGGTAAATTTTCGGCAAGCACGAAGATGAAAAATCACAAAGTGATTAAGATAGACAACAGCTAATTAAGGAGAAATGAATAAGCATTCTAAGAAAAATTTTATCACCATAAGCAAGTACTTTGCAACAAACGCAACAATCAAATCTCCTGAAGACAAAGCTGGCACAACAAATCCTGTAGCTCACTGAAATGACAAGGCAGCAATTCCAATAATTCCAGAAGAATAAAAATTAAGTATAAATATAAAAAAAAAATAGAATTTAGAATTAAGAAAAAAAATCCAGTCTAAAGACCAGAGAATTTAGGTCAAAAGACACCAAAATGCTCTTCAACAAGATTCTCTGAAAAAGAAAACCTGAGGTCCCTCAATATTGTTGAATTATCTGGCTACCTAAAAAGATGTGTTTACTTGTAGGGAACTCACCTAAAGGACCTTAATTTCTTGGGACAGGAAAAGTAAGGAAGTAGAAAAGTAAAACCGACAAGTTGCTGTAGGGTCATGGCTACTGTGGGGTTTGGTTATAAGGTATTTTTTGTCAGCGAACCATTAAGTGGGATATATTTGTTGTAACAGATGGTATAGCATTGTGCAGAAAAAGCAATAAACTTGGAATCAAGAAGAGTAGGTTTTAAGTCTCACATCTGCTACTTAATAGCTGTGTGAGCAGCCATTTAACCTCTTTGAGTTTGTTTCCTCATATGGAAAGTAGGGTCAATACCTTGTAGCACCTATAGTTCTGCTCATTTCACTTTATATCAGTTCATCATGGTACTGTTCTTAGGGTCAAATAAGATAATTAACACACACAAAGAACTCTGCCAAATATAAGGTGTCATACAGCTCAATCATTAGCATTGTACATTTTACTTAAGAACTCCCAATTCCCAATGAGCCTTGCAAATAGTAAGGCCTTAACAAATGTGTTTTGAATTTTTATGCTGTTAACACATTATCAAAAGGTACAGAAAAATGAAGTTTTAAGTAAGCCAAATGAATAAATAGCATAAACATTTCAAAAGAGAAAAAATGCTCCTATTATGTTTTAATATTGCTGCTATAACCACATTAAGTAAAAGTAGGGGGAAACACCATTTGGTGTAGTACACCTAATTTTTGCTCAATAAAAGTTTCTTGATTTTACACACAATGCCCTCCTTGCCACTTTCTACGTTTCCTTTATCTTTAGTTTGTCACCTAACTGGTATAACTAACTGAGAAACAACTTAAATGGTCTTCATCTTAAATATTTTTAGGATGTTAGTGGAAAGACTACTGTTTACAAAATCCTATCTATTACCAATTTGATTATACAAAGTTTTTTTAAAAAATTATGAATGCCTTTTGCTTTTTACATCACATTCACTGCCAGATATACTATCCTCCCACCATCCAATGAATACCCTATCCTGGGAACAAAGAAAAATGATTAAGCAAAACCAAATGACTACACTCAACAACACATGCAAAATTTTGTACTTGCAGAAAACTTCTCCATTTCATCTGTTCTCTGGAAGCATGATTTGTCATTGT
Source organism: Phascolarctos cinereus (assembly GCF_003287225.1). NCBI lineage: Eukaryota > Metazoa > Chordata > Mammalia > Diprotodontia > Phascolarctidae > Phascolarctos > Phascolarctos cinereus. Next base: position 141,529,750 of record NW_027555847.1, read on the forward strand.
AATGACAAACCAAAGTTCAGCTCTGTTTGCATATTCTTTTCATACATTACTATAGTCATTTCTGTATATTTTTCACCAGTTTCTGCTAATTTTATTTTGCATCAGTTCATACAAATCTTCCCACGTTTCTTTTAATTCCTCACATTTGTCATTTCACAATAACATTCTCTTAACTCCATGCACCAGAATTAGTTTAGACATTCCCCAACCAATGAACAACGATTTTTGTCTCATTTTTCCAACTGCACATCAATTTATAGAAACCCTATGGAAATGACATGGGTAAATTCACTTATACAAATATATGTTATGCACCTGCTATGTGAAGGGTAATATTAGGTGCTAGAAAAAAGATAGCTTATAGTTTATATAGTGTGTCCCCAAAGTCTTACTGCAGTTTAAGCTATAAAGCTATTAAAACTGCACTGATTTTGAGGACATATTGTCTAGTGTTTTACCACTTTTAAATACATGACATATATTCAATTATTTCACTTAGGTCTCATAACTAACTGATTTTTTAGACAATGAAACTGAGGTCTAGAAATATCAAATGATTTGCTCAAAAAAGTCACACAGCTATTCTGTGGAAGATATTAAGCCTAAAACTCAAGTCTTCTGATTTCAAGGACAAAGTTCCTTTTACTTTAACACTTTGCCTCAAAAGAAAGAAAAGAAGAAAGAAACAGGAAAAAATGGGACTCTACACTAGGTTGTTGTTCAGTCGTGTCCAACTCTTCATGACTTCATGAAGCATATCATGCCAATACTGTCCATGAGATTTTCACAGCAAAGATAAGGTTTGTCATTTCCTTCTCCAGTAGATTAAAACAAACAGAGGTTAAATGACTTGTCCAAGATCACACAGCTATTGTCTGAAGTTGCATTTAAACTCAGATCTTCCTGACTCCAGGCCCACCACTCTTTCCACTGAGCTACCTTGCTGCTTCTACAGTGGGCTAATAGGTGACAAACTAAAGATAAAGGAAACGTAGAAAGTGGCAAGGAGGGCATTGTGGGTAAAATCAAGAAACTTTTATTGAGCAAAAATTAGGTGTACTACACCAAATGGTGTTTCCCCCTACTTTTACTTAGTATCTATGTACTGAGCATTATAGACAGAACAAAAGAAGCAATCTCATTTGACTAGCCAAGATAAGAAACACGCATGAAATAAAAAATAGAACAATCGAATTAACTGCTCCAATCAGGGATACAAATAATAGTACTACTACAGAAGTTCAGAGAAAGAAAACAAATGGTGCCGGAATTCTCCACTGTTCTCCAGCAGCCTAGAACTGCTTTCATCACCAATCTTTACACCTCTACAACTTTCCATGAAAGAAAACACCCCCACACACTCCATTTCCCAAAAGTCTTAGTGAAGTTCAATTTTAAATTTTAATAACTTCAGAAATGTAAATGCTATAAACTTTAAAAAAATCATTTGAAAGTTTATTAAATTTATTTTATACTTTAGTTTTGTGGATTTTGAATAATAAACTTTTCATTTTAATTAGACATGGTACAGTGTCATTTTATATTGCATGTGTGGCAGTTTATAGATGATACTTTCTCAGACCAGTAGATGAGGAAAGAAGGTCTTCTTGCTTGGCCATCATTTGATCCATCTCTATTAGACTTTTTCTAGTGGAGTCATGTCAAAACTGCCATGTATACACCAAAACCCATTCTTTCAGTTATTGAGCAGCAAGTTATAAAAATCTTTACAAAGTCTGAAAACTGACCGGAGCAATGTATAGTACAAGATAGTGGTTATGTTAAATTTTAATAAGAAACATTAATATTTTAAAATTTTAAATAATTAATCTTTCAAATCTTTCCTTTTTATAAGTTTGTAGCATTTATACTTCTGAATTATCCAAGAGGTATTTTGTTTATAGTTTCTCTTTCATTTTCAAAGAGGACCAATGATATCACAGGGTGATATTCACTTGACTCACAAGTGAAATGGATTTAAGTGAAGCAGAGTTGCACAATCACTGAAATCCAGTGGCAAGACAAAATCAGGACCACTAGTGTTCTATCTTTGATGCCTTACCAAGCTCCTAAGTACTCCATAGCACCTGCTTCAGCCATCTTCACGGAATAAATTGTTCTCATCTGCCCTTTCCACCAGAAGAAGTCTTCAACATGCTTGGGGTAGACACTCACAAAACTCACATGTGGGTTTGAGCCCTGTTAGTTACCTTCAACTTGGTTTAGCCTGTCTGGTGAGACAGTTTACCAGGGTGTGACCACTGTGCATGCTACAGTTTCTTGGAGTCACAGGCTAAGAGTTGGGGGGTAAGCAGACACCAAACGTGGACGAACAGCCCTGAAAAGGGCTCGGGCAAGCCCTCACACCAGAGGTAGCTGTCCTCCTTGAACTCCTCCTACACTCCATCTAAGAGATATAGCCAACTAACAAATACAGTAGACACATTTACATCTTTTTATTTATTAGTTGTCTATGTATCTTGGATTAAAAATCCTATATGAGAAATCTGATAAAAAAGATTTTTTCCCATTCGATGGCAACCCTTCTTAAGATATACTAGTTCTGACTGTGCAAAAGCTTTTTAATTTCATGTCAGCACAATTATTTATTTTAACTTTTGTAACTCTCTCTATCTCTTGTTTAGTTAAGAAAAAAGTTACCCATAGCTGTGAAATCTTTAATATTTAGGTCATATGTTAGTTTTGAATTTATTGGGAACATGATGTAACATGTTGGTTTAAGCCTAATTTCTGACATACTGCTTTCCAGTTTTCTAGCAATTCTAATCACATGGGAGTTCTCACATAAGTAACTTAAGTTTAGAGATTTATCAGGTGCTGGGTTACTGAGTTCCATTATTTCTGATTCTTCTTTGTCCAGTCTATTCAATTAATCTAATTCTCCATTTTTTAACCAATAGCAAATAGTTTTGATGACTGCTACTTTATAATATAGATTGAGGTCTAGAAGAGCTATCTCGACTTCATTTTCATCTTTTTTATTATTATTATTATTATTATTATTTCCCTTGATATTCTAGATCTTTTGTTTCTCCAAATGAATTTATGTTATTATTTGATTAAAGTCTAGATAGTATCCCAATGATAATGGGTTTAGATTAGATTAAAATCATAAATTAACTTGGTAGCATTGTCATTTTTATTACATTGATACAGCCCAGTCATGAGCACTGAACAGTCTTCCAGCTATTAAAGTTATCCTTTAATTCTTTAAATAACTGAATCTATAAAAACACTGAGTATGCTTTCAGAGACTGATTCCCAAAGAATTTATTCACTTTATAGTTATTTCGGAGTGGTCCTTCTATTCCTATTATTGCTTCCTGAATTTGCTGCTGATTTTTGTAGGTTTATTTCATAGATTAAAAGTCTGCTAGAGCACTTAAACTCTAATAGGAACTAGAGCTAGAAGGGGAGAGAAGAGGATAAGGTAGGAGTCTGGACATGGTTTAGAAATGTCCCAGAAGTGGAGACTGGAGCAAAGGAGAAAGAGAATAAATGGATGATCACAAAGAAAGGGGAACACCCAGCAAATAGATTCTATTTTCTTAGTAAAGATAAGACAAGTTCTCACTCAGTTCTAGCCTACAGTCTAGTGTAAAGCCTACACTGGAATAACCCAGACCTAAGAGAAGCCTAAAGTTCCGTTACTCAGAACCAGCAGAGCTTTACAGTTGACTGATAGTGGCTGAGATCAACAGTAATCTACTGAACTCTCAATCAGGAACAAGCCAATAGGAATGTTGTACAGACTCAAATGCACATCAGGAACCTCCAGAGCTCAGACTAGGAGAGCAATGATCACTTTGTCCCTGATGACCCCACTCTGGGAGCAATGAAAGCCTATGGGTCCCAGCCTTAGCTGTCACTGAAATCCAGAATAACACATCACTCAATACCCCAAGAAAGCACAAGGACCCAAGAGGACAAAATTTCAGTTCAGACATTTCTCCCAGAAATGCACAGATCCAAAGTCCAAAGTCAGAAGCAGGCTGGAAGAATGAGCAAACAAAAAAGAATTCCACGCTAAAACAGCTATTATGCTGACAGAGTTGCTCAAGACAAACCCAAAACCAGACTCTAAAGTATCTACAAGCAAAACCTCAAAGAAAAACACAGCTTGGACACAAAATCAATTAGAATTCCTGGAATAGTAAAACAAGATTATTTTTTAAGAGCTAAAAATCATTTTTAAAACAAAATGAGAGTGCCAGAGAGGAAAGTGTGAAAATGTATGAGAGCTATGGAAGAAATATTTGGGAAGAAAATTAACAGCTTAGAACAAGAAGTATAACAAAACCTTACCCAATAAAAACAAAACCTCCCTGAAAAGTAGAAATGACTAAATAGAAGCTAATAGGTCCATGAGATGAGACTCAATTAGAGACGAACAAGAAGAAAATTGTCTAGCTAGCATTAGAACCTAATAGGAATGAGATAAATTTGTAGTGGACCACAAGTGGAGAAATAGTAACGAGAATAGTGTTGAACATCTGTGCTTATGAACTCATAAACAAAAGATAAACATCCTTCTTAACAAAAGGAGGAAAGAAGAATGAGTCCAAGATAAAGGAATCCTCTCTTCAATTTTTCAAAAGATCCATGATTTTATCAATGGAGGTACACCTTACAACTTTGCGGAGCGCAACTACTCCATCTTTTCATGAGCTGCTCTGGCCAAAAAACTTCATCAAGGCAGCCCTCTAGAAAAAGACATTGATACTCTAAGGTAGGCAGATCCTCAGATGTTTCTGGGCCTATATTCAAAGGTTTTTCAGCCTGGAAAGGCCTACCAGAATTTCTCCTCTACTGGACTTTGAGAACCAATGAAGCATGGAAAAAGAATTCTGGTGGAGAATAAATCTCACCATTTAAAAAAAGTGAAATCTTTAAAGGGCATCATTGTGAAAACTAATTTATTACTAACATCATATTAACTAGAAAGTGATTAAATACTGGTGGTAAAAAATAGGAATAGTGATAGTACAAAAGTATTAAGCAAGTTAATAACCTCAGATACTGATGTATGTTCAATGGAATGCCAAAATGTAATCTTATTTGTGACTCTGAATTTCAAGAATTAAACAATAAACCTGGAGCATAAAGTTTTCTTTTTACAAGGGACCCACACTTTGAAGTACCTTACCTAAGCAAAATTCATAGTATCATAAATCTAGAACTGGAAGTTGACTCTCAAAGCCCATGTAATCTAACCTATTCATTTTAGAGATGACAAAATTCAGGCCCATGGAGGTTAGATGCAGGATTTGCAGGTCTTCTGACTCCAGTGCCAATGCTTTTTCCATTATACCATTTTACACAAGTCATCTACTACATAATATTAAAAGAATTCAGCATCATAAGTTGGCCTGTTTTTCAAGTAATCGGGCAGCTAGAATATTTTTGACATATAACAGCATGAATATTTTTAAAAGAGGTGGGAGAAGACAAAAGGACAAAGATTAATGAAAATATTATAGGCATACACATTAAAAAGGAGAAGATTTACTCTACCTATCTCAAAGAGAATTTGGAGTAACATTCATAAATATGGGCTAAATACATGGGCTAATGAGTGACTTTTTATGGTTCACTATCAGTAGAACTCCAGAGGTGACACTTGGTTCTCAAAGTACAAAGCTAGCTAAGTTTGGAGAAGCTTGTCACTAGAAGGTTAGCTATCTGATGGTTATTTTTTTCTGACCACAGGCATGGAACAGTTACAATGATCCTTGGGTGGAGTAAGTAACCACAAGGATAACAGCAATGATCTTTGGAAATGCATATAACATTCATAGCTACTAAATGAACTGTTGAATGACCTCTCTAAACTCCTGGCACTCCCAGTCTGCAACAATTCTTCATCAGTCCAATTTCACTGTCACAGTATCATACACATACTTAGGGCTCCAAGAGTCCTTATGGGATCCTTTTTACAAAACTCTCATTTTCCAGATAAGGAAACTGCAGTTCTGAGAAGTTAATGATTTGCCCAAGGTTACAAAGTAAATGGTAAAACCAGAATTCAAACCCAGGTCCCCTGATGCTAAATCCACCATTCTTTCCACTGTACAACTCTAGGTTCTAAAAGTCCTCAAGAAAATAAATTCACTGAAAAAAATATAAACAAATTCACTCCAAGCAAATGTTTTCTCCTCCATTTGAATGTAAATTTCCTTAGGGGAAGAGACTATTTCATCTCTGTCTCTCTATGCCCAGTACCTCAGAGTGAAGTTCCTGCACTTTCACATATTAAGGTGCTTTATAAACACTTCTTGATTGATTTATTCTGGGACTGCTAAGAGATGTGCTTAAAGGAGAAAATGGCTCAGAAGTTAAAATTTAGTTTCAGAAATCTCTAGAACTAATCATTTGCACATGATGGGCTCTTCGTAGTGCCACAGGTCACTACAAATACAGTACAAAGGTGGCTTGGGCATTTTCTTTTTCTCCCTAAGGAATAAACTGGCTACAACAGTCCATATTTATCTGGTCAATGGATCAAAAATCAATAGATCATTTTTTTCTGTCCAACAGGAGGTAATAAAATGGCATATAACTATAGGGTGGTACACTTGCACTGACAGAGACAGATCCAACATTTTATCCTCTCCTCAGGACAAGAGAACTAGGGTAAAGGTAGCAGAATTCTGGCACCATATTTATTCAGCCTAAAGTAATGGGTACTCAATCAGTCAATAAGTTATTTATTTAGGAGCCATTATACATCAAGGAGGGATACAAAATATAAAATTTAGTTACTATTCCTGCCCTCTAGGAACTTAAAATCTTACTGGAAAACAAGATGTAGACAGAAGAAAAAAGTCAACATCTAGCCAGCACTGTTGAGGAAGAAGCCATTCCACCTAAGTATTTTTTTTAAACTGTAACTTTTTTGTTAAATTATATTATAATGCTCCTATCTCCTTAAATAGAGGTCAATAAACAAACGATTGGGAGAAATGAGATTCTTGTTCCAACTCTGTTAACTTCCTGTGTATGTCCATAAAATCTTCAATCTCAAAAATGGAAGACCTCAGAGTCCAGTTAGTCCAACGAACACTTGGACAAAATACTCTGCTACAACATACCCCACTTTGCTTTAAGACCCCAAAGGGATCTCACTACTTATCTACTGAGCCAGTATGGTGAAGTAAGAGGGAAAAAAGGCCAAGAGAGAGTAATTAAAGCTTATACTTTGACCTTCCCCTAGGCATGTAATGGCTGCTTAATAAGTAATTATTGACTGACTGGATTTGGTTTTGGAAGACCCTGTTCCAATCCTGGCTCTCCTCTTTACCAGCTGTGTGACTCTGGGCAAAGTATAAAAGGAAGGAATAAGACGCGTTTCTACCCCCATCCACCCCTTTGCATTGGCTGCTCCATGACTGGAATATACTCAGTGCTCAACTCAGATAATCCATTTTTTCCTTTCAACTCAAGTACCACCTTCTACATATCCCCCTTCCTGATCCAGCCAACTGAAAGAGCCTCTCTTCACCACTCTCCAACCTTTTTTAATTAGTATTTTAAAAATACTAATAATATAAATATATTTATAAATTATATAAAAATATATAATTTTTTGTATTTTTATTAGGAGGGATTGTTTCATTCTTTTTATTTGTATCCCCAGTGCTTAGCACATAGCAGGCACTTTTTAAATGCCTGCTGATAGAACCATTGAGCAATCCTACCCTGCCCGGCTTCCTTGGTGCGAGGACGGCCCGGGCAACAGGCCTCCCCGGCCATCTGGGGTCGAGACAAGCCTCCATGGCTTCTTTCTCCTCACGCCTCAGCCCTCAGGCCGGGTTATCCACAGGCTCCTAAGGTTTCCCCCGTCTCACCCGCAGCTGGAGAGGGCAGGGCCAAGACCAACCTTGAGGTACGGCAGGTACCACACCCTTTCCCTTCCATCCTTCACACGTCTATTCCTCCCGCCCATTCCCGACCATGCGCATATGCGCCCTAGAGTAGGCCCGCCCCAGATAGGCTCGAGCATGCGCTCTCCTCCCTATCCCCTTCCCGTGCCCACCCGCTTCCTCTCTCCACTCTTTTCCATTTTTCGTCTTTTCTCTAGGTCTCGCTGTATCCCCACCTCGTTAAATGAGGGAGTGAAACTAAATGGTCTCCGGGTTTAAACAGAAGTGTGGTTAAATTAGTTGCTCGATGACGGGATCATTTTGAATATCCCCCTAGGAAAGCTCTATTTTAAAATTTTCCTGCCCCCCCCATCTCGCCACGACCACCCTGTCCCGTTCTCAACCCCTATTTTAGGCCTAATTTTTTTTTTTAGTCCTAACCTAACAAGACTCTAGGCCATTTTTAGTTTGCAGATTTTAACTCTAAATGACTGAGTCAGTACATCAATAAGCATTTATTACTTGCTCTATACCAGGCACTATGCTAAGCTTTGCATACAAAGAAAGGAAAAAACCAGTCCTGTATTAAATGCATATGTAATGGAACTCAATAAAGTTTCCGGTGAAAGTCTAAGGAAAGAGGGGGTGTGTGGCCGACTTCAATGTCTGAAATGGGAGGCTCTTCTGCTTAAGTAGGTGGGTCTGTAAATAAAGTCCTAAACTGTGTGCTATGCTGAAGGCGTTCCCCAACTTAACCAAGAGCTCAAGCTTACTAATGGTCATTTCCATCTTAACACTCCTCAACCACCACCACAAGAGTCACTTTGGAGTAAAAAGTGGATGGGAGGAGACTGGAATCTATGGGTTCAAAATATCTGTTGGGAAAGCAAGGAAAAACCACAAATAGTATTGCTGAGTTGGCAGTAAGGATAAATCTCTTCGTCCTCTTTTCCCAAAGTATCTTCCCTAGTACTCCATTAAAATTTTCACCTCACTTTGTTAAACTGCCTGAAATTCCACTAATCAGTGTTTTAGTTACCAATAAGAATCCCCCTAAAAGGAGGATGACATTCTTGGACAAACCTTAATGTGATCTAATTTAATCTGATCGGTTTTCTCCTTCCTCGTAAATGACATACGTGGCACTGTGAGAAAATGGGATTTCTTTTCAAGAGTGAAGAAACAAGTAATTTCACCATATGGAATTCCAAACATTCACAAACCTGAGGTGCTGCAGAAAAAAAGGCTTAAAGGGGCATAAAAAGAGAGAGAAAAATAGAGAGAAAGTGGGAATACCAAAGCCAAATAATTCAAAGAGTTGGCTTAGTATAAACTCTATATAGCACAGAAAGGCACTCTTCTTCCTCCTTTCAAATAGACCCTCTCCCTGAGCAACTATAATTCAGAATGGTACCAGTTAATGCTAGAGTTCAGCCATGCTGTGGGTTAAATATAGACTTCTGTGGTCTGGTCTGGAAACCTAACAAGCATTTCTAAACTAAATTCACCATCATTCCCATGATTTCTGTGGGGAAAAAGCATTCATTCCCAACTTCCAAATTATCAATTTCCAAAAGACTTCGGGGACACAACCCAAGTTGGGAAACTATCTGTACTCTCAGTCTTCAAAAGTCCATTTAAGAAGAAGGAAATACTATATTTTACAAATGGATTAACAGGTACCTAGAAGTTAAGTAACTTGAACAAAGGAGCTGTATCTACTGAAATCTACATTAAAATACAATTCAGCTGTGTAATTATACCAAAAGAATCTCTCTCTCAGTTTTACAGAGGTAGGGAGCTAAGGGAGTAGACTATTACATACTCTATCAGATTTGGGTAAATCTGTTGGTTATTTTTGCTAAAAATGTCTTCTTCCCTTGTGTGTGCCCATAAAGACAAGTAGGGTTGATATGGAAGGTGCACCAAGTATACATGGAGGATTATCATGTAGAAACAGGATTAAATTTGTTCCATTTAGCCTAAGACAGCCAAAAGAGGGACAATGGGTATAAGTTGTAAAAGGGGAAAACTGATGTCTGCAAAAGCTTCCCAACAATTATGGGCTGCCTCAAGAGGTGGTAGGTTCTCCCTTGGTGGAAATCTTCAAGCAGAAGGTAGATAGCTATTTGTCAAGTGTGCCATCATGGGGAAGTCCTTTCAGGTATGAGTTTGATAGAGCAGCTAGGTGGTGAAGTGGATAGCGCATTGAGTGTGGAATCAGCAAGACATTAGTCTGCCCATGAGTTGAAATCCAACCTTAAGGTACTTACTAGCTGTGTGACCCTGGCCAAGTCATTTAACCCTGTTTGCCTCAGTTCTTCATCTGTAAAATGAGCTGGAGAAGGAAATGGCAATCCACTCCATGAACTGGATGGATTAGATGGCAAGCCAACAAGTTTCTCTCCAAGTGTGAAATTCCAGTGATTCTTATTGATAGTCTGTGACTCCAAAAGGCATTTTATATCTCAAAGACTCAGTTTCTTCATTTGTAAAATGGGAATAATAGCACCCACTTCATAGGGTAGTTGTGAGGCTCCAATGAGATAATTTACATAATGAAAATAATGCTTCCCACTTTATTGAGCTGTTGTGTGGAAAGAACTTTATAAAGTATCATTTCAATATTAATTCCTAGGATCATTATCATCAATATTTCATCTCATTTGTTTCAAGGAATGGCTGTCTGGGAAGGGGAAAGGGACGTATATATTTGGAAATAAAGATGACAAAGCAACAAAAGGAAAATAATTTTGGAAAAACATTTCTCAATTTTTTTGCATCCCTATATTTGATAATATGTAAAACTAGCATTTCTTTTACTTGGGCCTTAAGTTACTTGCTATCATATATATTTTGCACAAGCCCCTAAAAAGCTAATTGATGTATCATCTTTGGAAAAACTATTCCTTGTCTATAAAAATAGGTTTAGCCTCAAAGGGACCAGTACAAATTATATTCATAAGGAAATTTTCTCCTAAAGACAATGTATGCCTTCTCTAGAGTCAAGTCCTATCTCTAATAGCTTAGTACTTTAATTTTGTTTTCCCTCACCAATAGTTCAATTATAATCCAAACATGGATTCTTATTTACCTCACACAAGCTGATCTATAACTGGTGACATCATCATGCTGTAAGTTGTGTTGAGAAAGGCCCATTCATCACAAGATCAAAGAATCAGTAACTAATGGTAACCAAAATTTTTTTAAAGACTGTACATTCAAGTTGGTGATTTCATAAATCAATGATGTTAGGCTACATACTTATGTATGGTTATATACTTAATGTATGGTTATACTTAATAAAACCCTTAAGGTAAGGATAACCAAGGAGGGTTCAGAGGAAAGTAAACCTCAGTCTTTGATCTGGACCTGTCATTTCTTGTGAAGAACTCCTATACGGAAATTTCCTCCACTTGCATATAGTCTGCAATTTATGCTCTTAATTGCCTAGGAGACAGGCTAAATGATTTGCATTGGGATCACAGTCAGTATGGATTAGAGGCAAGGTTTGAACTCCGGTTCTCCTGAGTTCAGAATTCGCTCTCAACCTCCCCCTTCCAATATCATTCTGCCTCTCATCAGTATTCTGATGACAAAATATCCTCTCACAAAATAACTGAAAATGAAAAGTAAACTTCTCTCGTACCCTCCACTAGAATGAGTCTCAAATTTCCTTCTATTCAATGAAGGCCAAAAAAGGCACATTAAAAATAAGGCCACAATTTGACTTTTGCTTGGGTTTTTTCCCCATCCTTTCTGCCCTGAGTTGAAAACTAATATATAATAACTTAGTAACTAAAATAAAGGTATAATTCTCTTCCATCCCTATTAAGCCCTTTTCCACACCTCCCTTAGTAATGGCTCCTCCATTAGTAATCTGAAGCATCTGGCAGGTTGGCCATATCCCATCCCCCTCCCCCAAACCTTTTGTCACTGCCATCCCCTTAACGATGTTAAAGTGAAACAGAAGATGGGTGGATGTAAAAGAAAACAGTGCGTAGCAGGTCATATAAACGAGGGAGATTTAAATTTGTGTGGGGACAAATAAGTGAGAAGTTAGCACAACACAGTAGAACATGAAATAATAAGAGAAAATGTGTTAACTAAGAGAAAGAAAGCATGAGTGGAAGACTGGGTGGGAAGAAGAATACAGCGGCTTGGGCTACATCGGGTAGGATGAGTCAGCGAATGTATGAAAGCAGCAAAATGACCACCAGATGCTAATACCCAGTGACAAAACATTTGCTCTCTCCAAAATGACCTTTATTAGTTTCCAGGACCTTATAATAGAAAAAAAACCTTTTTTGAGAAAGGAAAAAAATCATTTTAAATATTTCAATAACATCCTTAAAATGTTTGTTAAATAATTTCATTTTAATGACTTCCATTGGACTGCAATATGCATTATAGATTTGTCAACGGAAAGTTGTGGTTTTATTATTTCCTGTTTATAGACTATCTTTATTAAACAGAACAAGGAAGACTTTTGCTCACAGATAAAATAAATTTATATTTAGCCTAAAGTTTACAGAATGGAAGATTTATCCTTACCAACCAAACAGAGATACATATGGGTATGAATGACTTTTCAAAAGAAATGTCTATTTTTTTTAGGGCACTTTTTCCTGGAATTTCTATTGTTCAGGTCTCATAATCAATCTAAAAATTAGTCCAGAAGTTGCCGAGGGGGTACATTACTTTGTTATAAGAGGAAACCCATAAATGAAAGAGCTTACAAATAATACCCATCAGCTAGAGGTATAAGTTCACAAATGAGCTTTTTTCCTCTTAGCATACCAATAATTTGCATCTTCTTCCCATGTTCTGCCTTCTCATTCTCTCTACTCTTCTTTCTTTTTCCTCAGAGAGGCTCTAGGTCAATTTTTTTTTCCCTGAGGTGTGGTTAGGAACAATTTCTGCAACATTCCTTCATGACCTTTCCCACATCAGTTGGAACAAGGTGAGATATGGGCTCCCATGAGCCCAGCTAGGTATTGATGAAGAGGGGAGGTGGCAGCAAAGAAACATTCATTTTGTTTCTCTCATTGCTGTTATCTGCTTTACAGTGGCCTTGGCCATATCAGTCTTTTGAGAACTGATAGTCTAGGAATATCTTCAGGTTGTGGTAGGAGCAGCAGCTGTGACTACTCTTCTTGCTATGCCCTTCCTTCTTTCTCTCTCCTGGACTGGTTTCACCAACTTTATAACACATAGAAACATTTGATACTGAAGAAATGCAACCATACTTTAACACAAGAGGTTCAAATTTAGGAATTTTTTCCCTAAAGTAGTAGGAAAAAATATTGGAGGGTTCCTGGTTTTAGTCTATTTTTTATTCACATGGGTTGATAAGACTGTTGTTGCTTTAATAAATCAGTATCAGAGGCCATCGCTTCTAGAGAATTCATCCTCTCCAACCATATAATGCATTCATTCAATCCATAAATATTTACTGGGCACCTATTGTGTACAAAGTGCCAAAGAGATCTATAACACATGGGCCCTGCCCTTAATCATTCTTCTCTCAGAAATGATAAAAAGAAAGTCACCTTCAAACAGACTGGATCCTAAAACTTTTGATCTCCTCATGACAGGCAAGCTTATAAAGAGAAAATGCAAGAAGTAAAGAGGGCTGGTTCACCCTTTTCATGTAGACATCAAGGTGTCATCAGCAGTACCAACAGCTGTTCTGTCTCTTAAAAGCCAATCTCCACAACCCAGTTGGAACTACCCATAATCCTTCCCTAACCCCAATTCAAGAAGTAATTATGCTAACAAAAGATTTCAAAATATGCTATATTTTATATGGTCAACTTGAAGCTATTTCTATCATTTAATCACAGTATTTTAAATAGGATCCTATTAAGGTTTGTGAAGTGGTCAAATCCAATTTCAGATTTGCTGACAATTTCTTACTCACTATGTGTGATAGGAACTCATCAGACTCATCAGTTCCTAATGATAGAATCACACAGTTTTACTGCTAGAAGAGAACTTAGTGCTCATCTAATCCAATCCTCTCATTTTATAGATGAGTAAACTACAGCTTACACTTTTGCTATCATTTGGCTAAATAAAACTCAAAGAAAATCTGAGTAGCTTCATAAGCCCTCCTGTTCCTTTTTGTTTATCACTATCTTATTATAAGCAGATGTTTCTACAAAAGCATCCCTAGAGTTACCAAAGTTTAATACGTTGATCTGAGTTTCTGTCCTTGGATTACAATATCCAACCAGTTCCAAAAGAATTCTTCCACATCTGATCCCATTTTAAATATAAAAATGATGCATCTCATTAAAGTATTTTTTTTAACTTCATCACTGAATTCTGCTTCTAACTCCAATAAAGCCTAACACAGTCAGTACCAATAATATCTGATGAATAGAAAGGTGGAAGGCATCAAGTACATTTTCAAATGCCAGATTTTATTTAAAAGCAATTCCATCTTTTGAAGCCCCTCCAACCCCAAACTCAATTGTTCTTCAAAAGATCTGCTAAAAACACACTTGCAAAATCCATTTTTAAAGGGTCTTTCTCTAGTAAGGACCTTGCAGGCACGGGATGGCATTCTCCTTTGAAGTATGTGAGGTGCAGAATGTGGTTTAGAGAAGGTAAGAATTCCAGTTCCTACCCCAGTACTTAAGCCAAGTTGTGTATACACAATTTGATCCGAATACACAACTTAATCATTTGTACTATGCAGTCATCAACTTCCCTGTAGCCATTTTCTTGATAATTTCCAGTTTCATTGCTCTCCCGAGCAAGGTAGACATTCAATAAATATTAAGTAAAATTAACAATTACATTAAACCCCTCAGAGTCAGGATGTGATACAGACTAAATAAACAAATAAGTTGTCCTCTTTTTCACAGACCTCTGGTCTATTCCATTTTCTAAATAGCTCTAATTGCTAAAGTTTTCCTTATATCAAGTCTAAATGTACCTCTCTACCTTTCACCTATTGCTTCTATTTCTGCCTTCTAGGGCCAAACAGAGAAGTCTAATTCTTTTTCCACACAACCAGCCATCATCACACTCCTTCTCGTCCACCAAAATAAGCCATGCCATCTGCCTTCAGCCAGTTCTCATGTGGTATGAAGGAAACCCTTCCTTCACCATCTTAATTACCCTTCTCTGGACACTCTACCTTGTGAATGTCCTTTCTAAACTATGGTATTCAGCACTTAAAGCAATTCTCCAGATTATTATCTGGTCAGGACAGAATATAATGGGACTGTCACTGTCCTAGTCCTGGAAACTGTATCTTAATATAATCTAAGATTGCATTAGATTTTTGGGAAGGGAGGAATAAGCACATATACAGCACTACCGTGTACCTGGCACTGTGCTAAACACTTTACAGCTATTATTTCATTTGATCCTTACAACAACCCTGGAAGGTAGGTGCTCTTTTTATTTTCATTTTACAGTTAAGGAAATTGAGGCAAGCAGAGGTTAAGTGACTTGTCCAAAGTCACACAGCTAGTAAATGTCTGAGGCCACATTTGAATTCCAGGCCCAGAACTCGAACCATTATGCTAGCTTCCTAGGTGTCCTACTAGGACATGCTTTCAAATTACTGACTCATATTGAGCTTGCATTCCATTAAAAGACCCCAAACTTTTAACAAAAATTGCCTTCAAGTAATACCATGCCTTCCGCAGCCTGTATTTAAAAAAACAAACAACTTTTTAAAAACTCAAGTGTGAGACTTTATATATCTATCCTTATTACTTATTAAATTTCATCTTATTAGATTTGGACCAGCATTTTACCTGTCAAATCTTTTTGGATTCCATAATTCTCATCCAAAGTGGTAACTTTCCCTCACTCATGTTGCTTACACATCTGATAAGCACATCATCTATGATTTTATCCATGTTATTTATTAATAAAATATGTAAACACACAGATTCCTAGGATACTCAACTAGACATTTCCTTCCTGACAACAAACCAACCCATTAAAGACTACTGAGTCCAACTAATCAACTACTTTCAAATATAACAATTTACTATTCTCTAGTCCATATCTTTCATCTTATCCCTAAAAATAGCATATGAGACTGTCAACAGCTTTGCTAAACTATATCTATAGCACTTCTCTGACCTATCAGCCTAGCAACTCAAGGGGTGGGGTGGGGGAGACAGAGAGAGGGAGAGAAGGAGAGAGAAGGAGAGAGGGAGAGAAGTAGAGAGGGAGAGGAGGGGATGAGAGTAAAGGAGGAAAGAGGGAGGGAGGGAGAGAGAGAAATGAGGATAGCCTGGCATGATTTATTTTTTTATGAAGCCAAGCTGGTACTTTATGATTATCTCTTCCTTTTCTAGATGTTCATTAACCATCCCTTTAATAATTCATCCTAGAACTTTGTCAAGAATTGACATCAAATTTTATGGCATATAGCTTTCAGACCCTATTCTTACCCTTTTTTGGAAAAAATCAGGACATTTGTCTCTCTCCAGGACAGTAGTACCTCTACCACTGATAGTGGCTCAACAGCACAGCCACCATTTCTTTCACTATCTTAAGATATAGTTCATCTGGGCTTAGTGATTGGAATTCCTCAAGGATATCCAGATGCTCTCCCCATTTATCTTGAATTTCAACTTACTGTTAGCCATTTTGTTCTGTCTTTTACAGTCCAAAGACCAAAGATCATTCTCCTTAGCAGAGAAAACAAGCAAAAAAAAAATCCATTTCCCATCTACCTTGAACAGCAGTCTGGCCCTTCTTAGGTCCTCCTTTCCCAGTATTGCCAGGAGAAAAAAAAATCTTTTTGTTGTGAGCTTTGCTTGTTAACTTCCAGCCAATTCTGTGCTTTTAGCACTTCTATTCTTACATGACAATGCAGCATGGCGAACAGGCTAGCAGGCTGGAGTTGGGAGACAGAAAGATTTAAGTTTGAATCTCACTTCTGACACTTAGCTGTGTACCTCTGACACTCAGTTTCTTTACCTGTAAAATAGGGGGAAAATACCTGTAGTGCCTCCTCACAGTATTGTTTGTAAGGCTTAAGAGATAAAGTATGTAAAGTGCTTTGCAAACTTTAAGGCAATACTGTCTCAATTATGATTACTGTCACTGAGTGCCACACTTGTGTATTTATGTTCCATTACATGGCCTAGCTTCTATGTTCTGTGCATGCCTTTCTAAAAATCTAAGTTGGTCAATGAACTTCCTATACTCAGTCAGGAACAATCTCTTTAGACAACTCACCCTTTTACTCTTCAATGGAATTGTGTCTGCTCATTTCTTCAGAATTTTATTTTTGAAAGTCTTCTTTTCCTTCTGAGATTACTTCCTCCAGAGAAGTTTAGTTCATAAGATCCTCCCCATCCTTTCTTTGAACACTTTGTAATTTGTTGTTCCAAAATGCAGGGTGCATGTCAGACTATGCCCAGCTTTCTTCTCCTTTATTAGAAATTCTAAGATGGAGTGGGCTATTCATTTCTACTTCAGCAATCAGTTGCAACTTGATGGTGAGAATCAAGTCCAGAATAACAGTTCTTGTTGCTTCTGCTTTTTTGAAAGAGGAAATTATCCTTAAGGCTCAATTATTAGTTTTTCTGCCTTTGGCAAAGAGAGCTCCAGCAGCTATCTGGATAACTGAAGTCTTCTCTCATTACCATATCTTGTCTCCATATCAGTTTTATGATTTCTTTCCTGAATTCATCTATTTCCTTTTGGGGTTTTTTTTCCCCTCCAGGTAATCTGTAGTATACTCTGATAACACTATTACTTGTTTCTGCCTTGGATGATTTTCACTCACCATGCTTCCCCACTCTGGTTCTTGGATTTCCTCATATGAATATATCTTCTTAATAGCTACTTTACACCACCTTCCCTTACTTTCCTCCCACACACATATACCATTACCTATTACATTTCTTTCCAATCACTTATACCTTTCCAGAACAAAATTTCAGTTATGGTTTCCATCCCACAAAGTTTCAGTGATACTTGACTCCTTGAATTAAGATATTTAGTTCAGCTTTCTTGTTAGACACTCTTTGTGCATCTATGTATAAACATTACACATCATCCATGTGTTTTACTATTCGTTCCATTCTTAGTTTTTGTCTCTGGTAAAGTTCTGGGCATCTCAACTGCCATTCTTCTTTGTCAACTTTATCTCCATGGTATCTAGCTTGGTAAAATTAAAGTTTTCTCCCCACCTCCTTTTATTCAAAGCTCTTGATTTGAATTGAAAGACTCTTGGCGTGTGTGTGTGTGTGTTTTCTATTTCTTCTTAGTTAAACTTCATCAGGAGCCTGTCATTCCTATATTTTAAGACATGGACCAGAATATTCAAAACCCATTTCCAGACTCCATTTTCTTAACCAGCTGTTCTTTCTCCAAATCTGTCTTTCTCTTCTGAAGCCCTTGTCTTTCATGAGCAGCTGTGAAGAAAATACCACTTGTGTTCCTAAGGCTTTCAGCTTCTTGTCCAGACTTCATAATCCTTAGAAGTGCTTTTCTAATTCCCTCCAGCAGTATCACTTAAACCTATGTGAATCATCAGAAGTGAGAATCAGTCATCCAGTCAGTCAATAAGCATTTAGTAAGTGCCAATTATGTGCCAGGCACTGTGCTAAATGCAATTAGTCATCAGGTTTGACCAGTCTTGACTTCCAGTTTCTCTGTCACATTCCAGATACATGCCCCAGGAAGACAACAGGGCTCTCTATCAGCTGAATTCAACCTATTCAAAACCAAACTTAAAACTTCTTGCCAACATATCAGAATCCCACCTTCACTTCTGTGTGTGTGAGTGTGTGAACACCATTCTCCCTAGAAACTCCTATTTATTTATCTTCTCTATCACATCCTATATATCTAGTAAATCATCAAATTATTTCCATTTTCCCTTCAAAATGCCTTTTAGAAGACATACATTTTTTGGACACGGCTAAAGTGAGAATCTGATTTGCCAGACTATGTAGATACATAATGGGGGATGTTTATCATCATCATCCTTGTTGTTCAATATTTGGGGGGAGCAGTAGTGGAAAGGCCAGATTAATTTTTAAAAACCACTTGTTACTTAATTTTTTCAATGAAAGAAGGCATTTGCCATCCTGATTTCAGATTGCAACATCATAGGAATAAGGATTATACCTGTGATGTCACTAGTATATGGAACTCTTAGATGAGGAAACTCCCTCTATCAAATGCATGCTGACACCTCCTTTCTCTGAAACTAACAGAGAGTTTCCAGATTACTGAGGCTGGGTGACTTGCCTAAGATCACACAACTGTTATGTGTCAGATGTGGGATTTGAACACAGGTCCTCAAGGTTTGAGGTTAGATCTCTATTCACGTACACTGACAAACTATAGACAGGTTTTGAACATAGTAACATGGCAGTGGTGTGAGGGGACAGAACAGAGAGGATAGAGATTGGAGACTGGAAGACCACTTAGGGGAATATTGCAATAGCTCAGGGAGGTAGTAATAAGGGTCTGAAGAGGATTAGGACTGTGAAAATGCAAGCAAAGGACAGATGCAAAAGATGTACTATAAAGACAAAATGGATAGAACTTTTTGGATTTGGGAAGTAGGGGAACCTAAGATTCAATTCAATTCAACAAGTACATATTAAACATATCTATTCTGTACAAAGTACTGAGATAAACCCTAAGGATACAAAAACAACAATTTTAAAATGCCTTTCAAATATTTACTTCTCTGTTTTTAATACTACCTCTGGTTATTACTGAAAACAGCCTCCTAGCTAGCACTACTGGCTCTGGTGTTTCCCTCCTCCAAATCATTTTGCCTATCACTTCACTTCCTTAAACACCATTTTCACTATGCCACTACCTTGCTCAAAAAAACCAAAACAAAACCCAAAAGCTCCTTATTTTCTATCAAGGCAAAACTCCCTGTTTCTCACAGTCATAATCTGACTCTACCCTACTTATATAACTGTATCCCTTGCCCAATTGTCCTCAACATGCAGCTTCCATTTTAGTCAAGCCAGTTTCCTTAGTAGTAAGAAGACTTGGTTTTCAACACAAATTTAAGAAAAACAAAACCTAAAAGCATTACATAAGTGCAAGATTTCATGCAGAGTATTCCTATTCTTATCGGCAGGCCTTCTTTCATGTTCCCATTCGCTATGACTCACATCTGATTTTCTCCATGGAATGTCTGATGACCATTCCAAGCCTCCTCACTCATCTCTCTAACTCAAACCCTAAAGCAGTTATAGACTATACCACAAATGAATGTTGAAACACAAATCATTCTGTAAGGTTCTGTGTTGTTTGGGGATATGTATCACAGCAAAGAAAATAGTAAGAAAATGGCAAAAGGGTTAAAAAATCAGTGTTCATTTTAAGATGCTCACATGACAGACATTATGTTAGAAGGAATTAAGTTCTGATTTATTTATAGCATTGTAATTAGATGTTTCCACCAAGGCCCTATTCTGAGTTACAGCATGGAGGTCATATGATGCTCAATTCTAAAAGAATATGACAGGAAGAAAACAAGCCCTGACCTGTTCTTCCAAGCTGGAAAACCTTCCAAGTGTAGTTCTGACAAACTCTTCTGTTTAGGCAGACTTCAAGGTTGCACTGCATTTTACTTATATTATCCCATTTAAACCTTATAACAACCCTGTGAACCAGACATAGTGGCATACCCCTGTAATCCCTGCTGGTGGGAGAGGCTGGGACTGATGGATCACTTGAGCTCAGGAGTTCTGAGCCACAGTAGAGCTAAAGTTGATCACTCTTCTTCCCCCCTACTCCCTACTCTATCCTCCCCTCAGACCCCAGAGTGGAAGGGGTGAGAGGAGCAAAACAACACAGGTTAGAAATAAAGCAGGGCAGGGAGCAACTAGGTGGCGCAGTCGATAGAGCACTGGCCCTGAAGTCAAGAGAACCTGAGTTCAAATCCGGCCTCAGACACTTGACACTTACTGTGTGACCCTGGGCAAGTCACTTAACCCCATTGCCTACCCAAAAAGAAATAAAGCAGGGCAGAAGTTTTCATGCTTCTCAGTCATGGGAAAAGCTTATGAGTGGCTGAGCATTTCCACCCTGGGTAAAACAGGGAGACCCGGTCCAAAACAAAACAAGATTAAAAACAACAACAACAAAGAAAAATTTATTTCAGTAATTACAAATCCCATTTTACAGCTAAGGAACTACGTGCAGTTGTATAGCTAGTGTCTGAAGTGAGATTCTGATCCAGATCCTCCTGACTACTAGTCCTGTACTCTTTTCAGCAACTCAGGAAACAATCTACTAATGTGAATAGAGTGCCTCCAACCTGTGTCAGTGAAGACAGTATCCACCTGGACGAAAACACAGAAACCTGGGGTACTAAAGTAAAAAGTAATCATCTCATGACTATATTCTTGTAAGCAAGCAGAAGTCTCATCCTCAATTGCCTGCAAAACCACAGATCTCTTAAAAGTACCAGAGTTTCCCCGGTGATAAATACTGGTTTGAAACATTTGTCAGAATGTATAAGAAGGAAGAGTAATACTACCTACGTTTTGGAATCTTTGGGGATTTTGCTATAGTGATATTCTGAAGTACAGTAACCCTCAGCTTTTCTTCAGATCTACTGCTAGCCAGGAAGACAGTATCCAGGTGGGTCACTATAATGACCTGAATTATCTTCCCCTGAACCCTCTATGTTTGCAGTTAATACATTTTGAATAGAGCCTCCTGAAGCTTTAAGGATAGTAGCTATGATTACTAATTAATCAGAATTTCTAAGGACAGCGCTAAGGTGATAACACTGACAAGCAGGTACATCTCTCTCCTTTATTTGTCAACCTTTCCCTCTCTGTAGCTGTTTCTCAGCCTGTCACCTCTCTCCCTCCCTCTGTGTGTCTATTTCCCTTTCTTCCTCTCCACCACTACTTAATTAGTTAGGTTCCCTGGGAACATGAGCTGTCTCTATTCCTCACAGTAAAAGTGCACTTGCACAAGGGTACAAGGGTAGATGTTGAGTTCTTCAGCATAGGAGCTCTTAAAGTAAAGGCTCGATGCCCACCTCTTAGAGATTAAGATAGGATTCTTAATCTGGATGGGCATGTAGCCTCTGCTAGAAAAAAACTCCTTAGATAAGGTTCCTTCTAAATCTATTATCATTACACTTCCCTAACTGGCCATAATATAGAATTGAAGTATATCTTCATATACTACATTTATTAAGTAAAGTTTTATGTTCCCTATTCCCAATTTAATATACATGTATCAGAAAACACATTTGCTTCTGCCTACCAGTTATCTGCACATTGGACAGCATTAAAAATAGTAATCCCTATAAGTTAGAGTTTGCCTTTAAAACTCATTTAAAAGAAATTATCATAGGCAGTTTGAAGAGGCAGCTAAAAACAGTAAAGCCATTTAATAAAATAAGTGTTGGTCACTGCCAATTTTTGATCAACAAAAAGCCTTGAACATAATAAAATCACGCATTAAGATTCAATCATCATTTTTAAATTTCAAGTCTAAAAGAAAAATCTAGGATTTAAATTAAGAGCTAGAAAGGATTATCAGAGTACATGGATTCAAATACAATTTACCACCAGTATGACCTTGCGCAAAGTCAATTCACATCTTTAGGCTTGTTTCCCCCTCTGCAAAATGAGAAGGTTAAGTTAAATGATATGTCCCTTTCAATTATATGAAAATGAAAGTTTCTGTAACTACTACTATATTATTATCCCTAGTGGACCTAGTGGACCGATTCTCAGGTCCCCACTCATTGGCTGGGCTGACAAACACTTGAGAACCAAGAGACACTGGATACACACTTCCTTCTTCTCAGTTATGGAATCTAACTCCTTTCTTATGATGGCAGGAGTGGACCCTAAAAGACCTTTTGCCATAATTACATATAAAAAAGAATACGTGAACACATAGCACTGTCAATATGTTTTTACGTCCCTCGTCCCCATTATCATTTTACCTTATTTCTCTATATATTCAGCACATTTCTCTTTCCTTTCTTTTCCTTTTTCTTCGAAATTAAGACCTTTCCCATTACTTGAACTTTAAGCTTTTTCCTGGAAAATTTGCATGAAGCAGTTTTGGTAAATTGAATCAGTGAACATATAAGAGAAGCTTGTTAATTTAAGGAATCCTATGATGACTTATTTTCCAAAGTTAAAAAAAATTCCATTTTATCTTTGTGTAAATTTGAAACTTAATATGTAAGACAGCACAGAATCTCAGAATGATGCTACCTCAGAAGCATTTATTCCAATCAGTGAAGCAATCCCTAACAATTGCCATTCAGTCTTTGCTTGAAGACGTTTACTCTATAAGACCTTCAATTTAAGACCTCTAGTCTACCTTAAAATTGAAGATGGTTTCTATACCATTGGAAGGGTAGAAGAAGCAGCACATTAAAAGACAGGGTGGTATGGAAGAAAAACCAAAGGGCTCAGGCAAGTTGGATCTATTATACCTGTGACACTAACTAGTTATATGACCCTTGAGGAATTGTTTCTTTACCTGTAAAATGAAGAGCTTCAGGATCTTTAACATCCCTTCCATCTCTAAAATTCTAAGTGGACTAAGATGTTCAATCATTGGTTAAATGTGGAGACTCACCAATAGCTTCACACAGAGATATCTGGTTTTACAAGAAACAAAATATATCCAACATGAATCAAGAGTTTACCTTTGTGGTCAGTTTTGTTCCCAACCCAATGGCATACGTTAAAGTAATGTTAAGTGTCCTCATGAAGGGTTTTTGGCACATCAAATTGTGTTCACCAGACCTGGGAACATGTTGTCAAATAGCAGCTAGTTTCTGGGAATTAACCATAATAGATTTGGTAGCCAGGCACCTACCCATTATCTGGTAAAAGGGTAATTATGGCAGCAAAGACTCTTGAGAGTCTATAAATTCAAGAGATGCTATTCTTCAGAGTAAGCCTATGTCTTAACTCATGAATTCTATATATTCTAAGTTCTGTTTTTAAAAAAAAATCTGTTAGGCATTAGATACTTACATTTTTAAGATGTTGGGAATCTGACTGCTACATTAATGTTTTCCGGTTAATCTATATGACATCAAAATTTTCTTCCTTGTTTGACTGACTCTTTTGCAGAAATAACGCACCATATATACATAAACAGATGAAGGATTCATTATTTCATAAGTGTGTTATAGTCCCTAAAACCACAAAGATTATAATTCCTCTATGACTTAAAAGGCAATTTTTGAGAACTGCTAATATTTGAAAAACTGTATCCTTTGATCAAATTTGATCAAAAGCCTCTGTACATATAGCTAGCCTAGGATGATCAAGGGACAGGCAATGGGATCCAAAATCAGGCTAGAATCCAAAGCCTTTTCTGACCTGATGGGACCTGCCAGTTACCTCCATATCATGATAAGGCATGAAAGGACAACTTTAGTGGAGGAAAAAAGCTCCATACAACAAAGACTCTTCCCATCCTCTAATGTTTTTTCTAGGTATAGCAAACAGGATTTGGAGATCATATGTGAATGAAAAGTTTTTGGTTAGTAATTGACACTAAACTCCTATGTTTTTATTTTTACAGTAACTTCTGACATCCTAAGATAACATAAGATCATATATAATAAATGTTAATCAAAATCTCTGGGCTCCTGATAAATTTTTAAAAATTATTCTCAGGACAGAAGACAAAAGCTAAATGTACAAACTTTAAATTTAAGAGCTCAGACTGAGCTAGCAGACAGATCCTGTTTTTCCTAGTTAGGCAGACAGGCAAGGGGCAGTTTGTTCAAATAGAAAGATTTTCCTCTAGCCTCTCTCAATTTCTAAGGTTAGAACTGAAGGACACAGAACATCAGAGACCTTACAAAATCTCCTGTTCTCCACAATACTGCTGTGAGAAATAATGATCTAGTCATTAGCAACAAAGACTTATGGCAGTTTGCTAAGTAATCTTTCCAAAGACTCCTCCACTCAAACTGGTTTCTCAATGGGAAATAGTGTTTAATAAATCTGAAGATTTACCAAGAGAACTTTGAAGCTTAACACAGCAATTGTTTACAGAATTTATGTTGGGGTCTAATAGAACAAAGAAATAAGGAAAGATGGGAATGATTTTTAAAAGAATTTGGGGGAGGATTAATCTCACCAATTGAGAAGAAACTTAAACTTCTATATTTTCTTGCCATTCAATGTGAATTAGGCATAAACTACCACTTCTCCATTTCACTTCCTTGTCTGCTGGTAGTGATTAGCTTACTGTTACTTCCACTGAAACACAAAATACAATAAAACAGTTCTTTAAGAGCTATCACAGAATGAGTTGGCCTTATATTTAAATATATGTTCCTAACCTTAAACTGCACATTAATAATCCAGTTATTTTGTTTATATTTTTCCAACAATTAGTTTGTATGTAAGTATTTCATGAGAAACTTCTCTTCAATCTAAATCTTATGGCCAAGTAATAATTTTGTTTTGACATATAAAACATTGCCACCAAACATTCTGCAGGTTTGATTCTCCACTGAGATCACGCTGAATTTATGTCTGATTCATTATGAGACATAAATTCAACACCACCTCAGTGTAGAATCAAACAGAAAATTCATCATGTTAGGAGTACAAATTCAAATACACAAAAGTAGCCTGGGGAGAATGAAAATCTCTGATCATAAATATTTGGGGTAAGAAGGAAGCACTGCTAAGTTTATAAACATGGCCAAGAAACTGAGGGACAGGGATAAGAAAGAGAGTTCAATTACAAAGATGAATCCACACTATGAAAGGTAAAACACCTTATATTTACATTGATTAAAAACTAACAGGACTTTAAAGTTACTCAGTTCCTCTGAGAAAATTTTTAACGGAGCTAGAGATTAGCTCAGAGCATTTTGCTTTGATGTTCATTGCAGGTTTTGCAAGGCCTGTTATCATTGGCCTTTGCAGACAGCTTCTTTTAAGTTAAGACAGTGTATCCAAACCAGTACAGCAGTTAAAATGTGAACATCTTGCCATAGCATCAAAAGGACAGCCACCCTTTAACACTTTCCTACCTAATCCTCTCCAATGAAGAAAGGCACTTGTTTTAGTAGCAAGGAGGTTAATAAACTCATTTTCTGATTCAGATTTGACCACTGACTTTGAGGAACTCCAATCAGTACAATTATTTTTTTGGCATGTTTACTACATATTTCAAGTGTTCATCAGTTACAGAATGCTACGGCTATAAAGGCTTTACTGATCTCTGCTTCTAAGTAAGACCTTTATTTGAAGATTTCTCTATCTGTAGTTGTGAGGAAGCAGTCGCACGTTAAAAGGCAATGTGGTAGAGTAGAAGTACTACTGGGCTCAAACAACCTGGGATATGGTCCTGGTTCTTCCACTACAGAGATATATGACCTTGGACTGGTCACTAACTTTGTAAGTTTGTTCCCTTATCTGAAAAATGACGGAGTTGATGATTTCTAATGTCTTTTCCAACTCCAATGGTCTGCTAATGACAGAAATTTGTAATCCTCGTTTAGCAGCAGAGACCAATAGTTTCATAGGCTGTATATGTAATTTTCAGGAACCAAAACCTATCCGAAAACAACAAAAAATCAATAGATTGTACTTTTGTGATTCCTTCTATTTCCAGTCCAATAATTTTTATTAAAGTGATGTTAGATGTTCTCCCTCAAGACTGTTAGCATATCAAAGGATGTTACTTGGATGTGGGAACAAGCTGACTTGATATCAGCTAGTATTTGGGGGATTTAACAAAATAGATATGGTAGCCAGGTATTCATTATCTGGTAGTTGCAGTAGGAATAAGATGGTAACACAAGACTTTCACATTCTGTAAGTTCAAGAGATGTTCTTCAGAGTGAAATGGTTTCTAAAATTATGAATTCTTTATATCCTAAATTCTCTTAAATATATTTCTGTTAAGCAATAAATATGCGAAGTTTAAGTTTAGACATTCTCTGTTAAATGTGATAATTACTGCCACATTAATATTTTCTAGGTTATCTGCACAACAATGTCAACATTTACTGTTTAAATAGTTCCTTCAGCATAAAAAAGTCCTACCCATACATCAGTAACACTATGATTCCAGTGATGAAGGCAGTCACTCTGCTGATGAAGATTTCAACCACTTTATCACTTAGAGTCATAAGTCTAAAGCTAAAAAGGACCTTGGAAGCTATCTGGTCCAATCTTCTTATTTTACAGATGAGGAAACTGAGGCCCAGAAAGGTCAATCAACTTGCTCAAGGTCATACAGGTAGTGTTAGAGGTTGACTTTGAACTTGGGTCTTTTGACCATGAACTCAGGTCCACTGTATCATGCTGATTCATAATAAACAATATTTGATAATTGCTACAGCTGAAAAATCCAGCACCCTGGGACCAACCCGGTGCTGCTAATCTAATGACAGGCATAAAATCCAAAACAAGGCCTATATCAAAACTTTTCTGCCCCCTATATTATTATGAGAGGAGAATTTAGTCTAGTCCAAGGATTCTTAATCTTTTCTGTGTCATGAATCCTTTTGGTAGTCTGGTTATGCCTACGGAACTCTTCACAGAACGTTTTAAAATATAGAAAGTAAATACATAGGATTATAAAGGAAACCAATGATACTGAAGTAAAGATGTAATTTTTTCCCATCCAAGTTCATTTACACTCCCCCCCAACTTATGAGTAGACTCTTGGGAACTCTGGTCTAGTCTAACTTTTTTATTTTACAGATGAGGAAACTGAGCTCAGAGAGGAATGACTTGCCCAGCCACGCAGCAATCTGCAAAATGCAGCAGAAGCAGGACTTGAATCCAGGTGTCCTGATGCCCAATGTATAAATATATTACATTGTAATATCAGGATAGCAATGTTTCCCTGCTTGTTCAAGAAAATATATACAACAATAGGCAAGCTTTCCAAACTGGCAGTGCTCCACAAATACAGTATCAATGGAAGAGGATCTATCATGATGTCAGCAGTTTTAGTGGGTCATAATGTCTCACAAGTGGGGAATGACAGTAAAAATCCAAAAATGTTCCATGGCTAGCTGTGTGATACAGAGCCTACTACTGGATATCCCCTTACATGACACAAAAATTCCCCAAAGATTAACGTAAATAGGGTGATTGATATCTGTCTTGTGGGAGTTCAGTCACTCCATGGGGCACAAGATGTGGATGTTCTCTCTTGGCCACTGTATAAAAGTAGAGAGAACAGTGAAAAATAAAGGTGAGAGTTATAGTGTGACACCTATGGCTCCAGAATTTAATTATTCTCACATCAAAAAAGCCATGAATAAAATGCATCAACACTTACCTATTAGACAGGCATTTCATGGCCAAAATAATGAGGATGTGTGAATTAGCTGGTTGCTTAGAAGAAAAAGTAGCATTTACAAAATCTTTATGTAGTACTTAACCGAAGGAAAGCAATATGGTATGGTAGGAAGAATACAGAATTTGAAGTCAGATGACCAAGGTTCAAATTCCATTTCTGCCACTGACCAGCAACTCTGTGAGCTTGCAAATCACTTAATGTCTCTGAACTTTAGTTCCTTAATCAATAAAATGGGGATACTATTTCTATTAGTAGTACAAAGCACAACAGATTTGGAGTCAGAAGACCTAAGTTTGAATTTCAGCTCTGCAGCTTATTTATTACCTCTGTAATCCTGGGCAAATCCTTTAATCTTGCCAAGCCTCTCTATTTCTCCATCTGTAAAATGAGGGCTAGGAATAAATGACCTTTGAGACTCCTTCCACCTTAAATCCATGATCATATACTCACAGAAATGTTATAAAGAACGTGCTTCTATATGCATATGTTTTATTACAGCCGTTATTAAGGTTTATGAAGGATTTCATTAAAAAAATAAAAAAATCTAATCAGCTGAAAGTTTTTATCTATATCCATTCCTCCATACATTATCCATAGGAGAGCTTTTGCCACTTTACCCCTTCTCTTTCTGATTATACGCATTGCTACCACCGCACAGATTCTACAGTTACTTTAATAGCACAGAACGCTACCAACTAATAGTGAACCAAATAACCTGGCCTCTCTATTATCCCCAAAGGGGAGGTGGGAGGATGGAGAAGGAACCAACAGAAACATACCAGAAAAAGAAACTGAATAAATATGGCATGAATATGCCTAGATGACCACTTGTCAGCAATGCTGTAGAAGGGATTCCTGCACCAAGTGCAAGAGAGTGGATTAGGTGACCTCTAAGGTCCCTTCTAACTCTTAAGGTTTTCTGTTGCTCAAATGAACATCCCCCATTCATCTGTAATTCTAGAGACATTTTCTCCTTAACAGATGAGGTTTTCAGAATAAATATGCAGGTTATTTAAAACTGAGTTATATATAGTGCTTTAGCAACAGCAAAAACATTGCTGCCATTAGCCACAGATGCTAGATTTCTGGTGGAAATTTTTTTTAATTTTTGCAAGCAAGCATTTTCCAAAGTGTCAACCAGCCTCTAATTCTGAAAATGAAGCACCCCCATTGGCAAACAAATCACAAATACTATACTTACTAGATTGTTAAGATCACATCCTAGTCATTGTCACAGCCTATTTTTCACTGTACAACACAGGACAGTTTGATGCAGTATTCCTGATTGCTTTTTATCGTACTTGTAAACACAGTTACTAATCTACTAAATTAGGTAATTTACAAACAGGTTTTCTCAGTTATTAGTGGGCAGCAGTCAAGTTCTATTACATTTGATTTACATACAGTTCAATCTAAAAACTGCCTTTCACGGTAAAGTCTAAGACTGGATAGGAGAGTGGCTCATAACATTTGGGTGGGGGCAGGGTAGAAGCCCTGAGAAATCTCTGCATCTCAGCCCTGACAACATTTGGCCAGTGCCCACAGAAAACTAAATTTGGCACCTCTTCCTCCGGTTACATGGACAACAAAGAGGGAGTTTTCGCGGCGCTCCCCTATCAGGTGCTTCATCCCTCTCCCACACCCCACCCTTGGGTTCCTGCAGGGTGCTTCAGGGAAAAGGGGAGTACAGGGGTGGAGGCACAAAGGGAAAAGAGTGGGGGTAAGGACGGAGCGGCGGGGAGAGGATAAAAGCTCTCGTTCAGGATATGGAAGGACTGGTGTCCCAGTAAGTATGTAAAAAGAGAAAGCAGAAGAGCTAAAGATCTCACCGCGCCACAGGATGGGTATTAGGGAGCCTGAGACTATCCACTTGGGGAGCGTGGGGAGTGCTGCAGATCTACGAAGATAAGGAGTCCAACCTAGTGAATGGGGCATAGAGGAGGAACCTGTCCTACCTGAGTGGACGGGCAAGAGCTGAGACGCTGGAGAGAGAAGGGGGGAGCTCTCTTTAGGTGGGGGCCGGTCGGCTCCCTAAGAGAAGACTGCAGATTGGTGGACCGGGGGATGGGGAAAAGAAGGGAAGGAAGGAGGGAGGGAGGGGAGAAGGAGTCTCTCTCCTGGGGTGCCCCGGGGACAGGGCTTAAGCTCACCTGTGCTGCGGAGGTTGAGTTGCAGCAGCCCATGGCGGGGCCGAGGATGCCAAGGAGGAAAGGGGGAAGGGGGCGAGCGCCCAGCTACGCCCCGGGGCCCCTAGGCATCCACAACCCCGGCGGCCGGCCCGGGGGAGGGAGCCGGCCTGTCCCCCCCGTCCTCCTTCTTCTCCTCCTCCTCCTCTTCCGCGGGCACCCGCTCCTGTTCAGCGCTGCTCCGCCTCAGGGACGAGACGGCTGCAGCTCAAGGGGAGCTGCTCAGGACCCACACAAGCGACATCCCCGGGGGGGCGGCTGCGCTGCTGTTGCTGGTGCTGCTCCTGCTGCTGCTGCTGCTGCTGCTCCTGGTGCTGCTCCTGCTGCTGCTGCTGCTGCTGCTGCTGCTGCTCCGGCCGCGGCTGCTGCTGCTGCTGCTTCCAAGCGGAAAGGGGCGGGGGGCGGTGGCGGCGGCGGCACCTCCTCCTCCTCCTTTTCCCTTGCCTCCTCCTCCGCGCCGCGCGCTCCCGTCTCCCATCAGATTCCCGGCTCCCCACCCTCCTTGTGCTCCTCCCTCCGCCCCCTGCGCTGCCTGCGCTGCGCTGAGCGGCGCGGACTCAGCGGGGCGGACGGTGTGGGGCGGGCCCTTCGGAGAGCTGGCGCCGAGCAGCGACCGAGCCGAGTTAGCAGTGGCACCGACGCGGCCCGGGCGGGGAGGGGAAGGAGGCGGGCTGTTGCTGGGGCGATCGGAGGGAAGGCTGGACAACACTGGTACGTTGCCTAAAAGGAGCCGGGCTCCTTCCGGAAGATGAGGCGGAGCAAAGCGAAGGCGGGGAGGCAGGTTGTTGTTTTTTTGTTTTTTACCCTTCCTACAAGAAGTAGGGAATTGCCAGCCCTGCGGGAAATCTGGGGCTGTTTCCCGGACAGAGCTCCTCCTCCCCCACCTTCTCCTCCCATCCCCTAGCTGGCCATCTGGCTTTTGGGACGAAAGGAAACCGGCACTTACGCTCGCCACTGTGGAGGTCAGGGAAGAGAGGGAGGGCGATCGTTTCTTATTATTGGCTCCATTTCACTGACGGGGAAACTGAGGGTACATTGGGCGGGGAGAACTGGAAACTTCAGACTCCTTTGGGCGTCATCACGAGGTGGATGGTGGGATGACCAGGAACTGACCTGGTGAGTCCAGAGCTCGGTGCTTTGGTGAAAAGACGCTCTGGAGTCGGAGGACCTCATTTGGAATTCCACCAATGCTGCTTCCTAACAGGGTTAGCTTGAGCAAGCCACTGACTTAACATTAGTCACTTTTATTATTATGGGGAATCACAGTTTTAGAAATAAGATCCTTATGCTTCCTAGGCACTGTAATGGACTTTTAAAAAAGTGTTATATACGTACTTTGTTCTCAAGAAGTTTACAATCTCTTTGGAAGGACAAAATTCATGAATATTAAAGAACAATGCCAGGCAGTGGAAATTGTAGGGAACAGGATTTTGACGAAGTATAAGAAAAAATAATTGCTAATAATTGAAGTTTTAACCGTAAAAAAAAAAAAGCACCTGCTAATTTCCTGCTTTGTGCAATTCACTGAGGATTCATAAATATGAAACAGTTCCTGCCCTTAAGAAGCTTACAAGGGGAAGACAGTATGTACATAAGTGCACATGTGAAACAAATAAAGTGTAGCCCCTCATCAGGAAGCTTCCTTTTCTAACCAGGCACTCGGTAGTTTACAGATTGGGTCCCCTGCAGGGGGCAGGATCTCAAAAGGTATTCTGTGAACTCTGTTTTCCTAAAATTATATCTCGAGCTCCCACAGATGAGCTTACCTTTAGTAGGCAACCATTAGACACAATTAGCTCAAAGCAAAGACGTTTATTAAGATGACACAGTAAGAACAAAACTAGAAAACATTCTCCTTACATAAATCTGAGGTCATTCTCCCACAAATACAGGAAGAGGAAGCATAAGATTAAAGAGATGGGCCTGGAGTCAAGAATACCTAGTTCAAATCTAGCTTCAGACCCTTACTAGCTGTGTGACACTGGGCGAGTCATTCAGTCTTTGCCTCAGTTTCCCCAATTATAAAATGAGGATAACAGCATCTATACAACAGGGTTGTTGTGAGGATCAAATGAGATAATATTTGTAATGCACTTAGCACCATTCCTGGTGCATAGTAAAAGCTATATAAATGTTTATAACCTCTCTCTTTTCTGACAGTGAGACAGAGGCAGGGAATACATGAGCCCAAGGCAACTAACACCTCTGGAATTGAAGGGCCCCACAGTCCTTTATCTTCTCTTGATATTCTCATAATTTTCCACCCTGGAAGCAGCTTTCCTTCTGGGCAGGTTGCTTAGCTGGGCCCCCGGGTCTGCTTCTCTCACTCTCAACTTCCAGGATTAATTTCTGGACTCTATGGTCAGCTCACTTCTCATGCCAAAAATCATGCTCCTTTACATTGCTTCCTGTTCCCATTGTCTCTCAGTCTTGGCAGCCTGATGGAATTTTATCTGGGCAAGTAACTCCATTGTAAGACACTGGATGGTGAGGGTGGGGAGACAGGAGGGGGGAAAATGATGGAGGAGAAATGTCCCTTCTGCCATCTGGTAGAGGGGAAGGGGTCCCACTCTATAAAAAGCTGTTCCCAGCCTCCAAAGCTAGAATGTCTCCAAGGCTATCAGACTTACACTTTGAAAGGCCACTACAGATGTTGCCAATCTTTAGGCAGCCAATGGCCAGATGGCCTTCTAATTCTGTTAGGAAGAACCTCTTCACACTTTGGCCATGGGATAAAGGTGTAGGAAGCCTAGTCTTTGCCTTTTGTTAATATTAACAAAATAATTTTTCTGTTATCTGTTAATTTTTGTTAATTTTTCTGCTATCTGCCTCTTTTTCTCCATCTATTGAGCTTCGGGGAGAGGTGGTGAAGGAACCAATTAATCAATTGGCTCTCAGAACCAACTATACCAGGTAATTTGTTTAGGGAAGACCCTAGTAGCAGCAGGGATTGATCAGTAAAATTCTCTTGCAGAAGGTGGCCCTTGAACTTCTTGCTGAAGGAAATTAAAGATTCTAAGTTGAAGATAAGGAGGGAGTGAATTCCAGTCACTAGGGATAGTCTATGCAAAGCCCCTGAGAGGAGAAGTGGATCATCTGTGTGGTGAACAACAAAAAAAGGACAGTTTGGCTGGACGGTAGAGTGTATGAAAGGAATTGGGGTATAATAAGCCAAGAAATGTAGGTGAGAGCCACGTTGTAAAATGCAGAACAGAGGAGTTTGTTCCTCTCTCTGTTACGGTCATGTATTGACCCTAAGTGTAATAGGGAGCTACTAGAGTTTATTGAGCAGAGAAATGATATGGCCAGATACATGCTTTAGGGCTGTCACTTTGGCAACTGTGAAAAGAATGAGTTGAACAAGGGTGGATTTGAGGCAGGAAGGTCAGTTATGAGGCTATTGCAAGAATCTAGCTGAGATGCATAGAAAAAAAGCATAATAGATTTCAGTAGGAAACAGACAAGCAACAAAGCTTTGAATATAAAGCTGTTGAATTTAGTATATAGTAAAATGAAAAGCAAACTGTCCATAATACAGATTCACAGCCTCATGCATAATTTTCTTTTCTGTTCTACTTTGTATATGGAAATGCATCTTATTTTTTCTTTATTAATCTTAGTTGCTCTTTGTCAAGCTCAGTGTTTAAAAAACTGGAGGAAGCTAAAAGAAAGGCCTAAAGAAAGGAACAATAGAATGTCTGGAAAAGTATTGAACTCTGTCTGCTACTGATCTATACATGATACAGTGTTGCAATGTCACTTGAACAGTCATGCTAAGAGAAGAGGAAGAGTTTATCACAGTCCTTGATGTCTTTGAAAGTTATAGGAAAAACAGATTTCAGAACAAGAGAATTCATGAAGTTTAAGACTTCCTTCCTAAAACTGGGAAAAAGAAGGGAACATGGGTGATGATACCATAAAGGCCTAGAAGCATTTAGGGGTAAATTTGATTCAAATCCCTTCAGTTGTTAACCACTACCTATAACTGATTTGTCTTGTTTTTCGATGCATAAAACAATAGACCTCCTTAAAAAGAAAGAAAAGTAATGAATTCCTCTTCCTTGGAAGTATTCAAGCAGAAGCTGGGTGGCCATCTTTTCAGGATATTCTAAAGAAAATACCTGCGCCCTAGTGAGAGGTGGGAAGACGTGTAGTGTAGTGAAAAGAACACTGGATTGAGAGTCAGAAGACCTGACTCTTCTACATGCTTCCTGTGTGACCTTAAGCCAAGTCATTTGGCCTCAGTTGCCTTGTCTGGAAAATGAGGCTAATAAGCTAGATGACTCCTAAAGTCCCTCTAACAAAGTATGACTATCAAAGTGTGTGATACAGACAGATAGTACTGAAGGATATCAGTAAGTAGAGATGCATGTGGACTAGTCAGGAGAAATTTGGAGTGAAGCTTTCTTCTATTTCTTGATTTCACCAGTTCGCTTTGCATGTATCTACAAAAATGCTTCTCTATTACCCTTATCAGCTATCTAGTAAATACTTATAAGGAACAGCAGGACATATGAATAGATCAGTGAAGAAATAGAGAAAGGAAAGAATGTTCTGTTGAGAGTGTATCAGTATCATAATTTTCACCGTGATGGTGGCCCAGCAGCTACAGTACTGGACTTGGAGTCAGGAAGACCTGTGTTCAATTCCTGCCTTAGACACTTGCTATGTGACACTGGGCAAGTCACTTGACCTGTCTCAGCCTCATTTTCCTCCTCTACAAAGTGGGGATTGCATCTGTAAAGTGAAGATAATAATAACACCTCCCCCAGGATTATTGTGACAAAAATAAGACCATCCCTGACCTCAGAGAGCTTTGTTATGTGCTGCTGGGAGGGACTATGGTTAAGAAAGTACAAGCTTTATTTTTTTTAATGGTAATTGTACTTGGTGATAGTGAATAAAAAAGAGGTGGTGATCAAGATAATGGTGGACTTAATTTACCTGGACCACAATTTTCAAGAGAAAATAATGAACAATATTGTGAGGTTTAAAGAATCAAATAATCCTGAGGGTCAGTAATATGTTTTGTGAATACGTGGTATTCTAATTATGTGGGAGTGCATATGAATATTTCGATGTATGTATTATACATAGTCATTACCCCCATATGAGGAACCGTGGGCTCTCAGATTGACATTGTACAACTTCTAGTCTCCCTTCTACTCTCTCTCCCCTGCCCCAACAAAGATGTAAAAAACAGATGATTTAGAGGAGGAAAATTTACTATTGCTCGTTACTCTTCCCCATAAACAAGCACAAGAAAGCACTCAATGTAGTCAAAGTACTGCAGATTCACCAAAACTACTGCAGGAAACGCCAAAGAAAATAACTTGGTTTTTCCTTTAGCACATGATTAAGGCATGCACCTCACTGCAGTAGGATGTCATTAAGGCAAATAGCTTGGTAAGGGTTTGGGGGTATGTGTGAGTGTGTAAGTATATGTATGTGTGTTTATGGGAAGGGAAAAAGGATTAAAACTTATGTAAGAACAGCATCTGTACTAGCCAGGATAAAATTATAAGGTCCATCAATCTTGGTGCTTCAGGGTAAAAGCTGATCACCAGCTGAGCCAGGCAGAAATGTTTCCCGGTGGTATAATATTGCATAATTGGCCATGTGAATTCTGGGGTTTTCTGCTTCAGATGAAGCTTTTGGTATTGGCCACTGCCCGAGGCAAAACTCCGGCCTGACTGATCCATCAGGCTGCTCTGATACAGCATTTTTGATCCTGGGTTCCTATTGTTCAAGATGGTTGGGGAACAGGAATCTTTTTTATTTAAAAAAAACTGCGTAAATTAGATTATTCTCATGATTAGAAAACCTTGGCATTTGGTGCTTTTGCTGTTTTATTTAAATTTCAGCACATACTGTGTTCACAGCCGCATACCAAATGAACAGATCCTATTCAGCCAGGGAGTGTAGGCTTCCAGATCAGCGAGAACCTCAGCAAACTCAACTCTACAAAGCTTTACGTTTACAAACAACCTCAGGGAGGACCTCCAAATGGGAAAAACTAAGGAAAGAACAGGTCTCGAAATGCGCAAATGGACCTGAATATTCTAGTTGAACCCCTGAAGGCTGAGTGAAAAGAGGGCTCTTTGAAATTAGACACACAGCATAACTGAACAAAAAAATATTCCTAGAGAAATACAAGCTGTTTAAGAGCATTATATATCCTAGCATCACAACTTTGCTCCTACTGACGATCACGATTGGTGGTTCTCACCTCATTGCTATATTCATTAAAAAAAAAAATTGGTATTGCTAGCTTATAGTTATGATTTCATTTGGATTTGTTTCTTCAGTCCTAGTTATGAGCTTTCTTAAGGTACTACTCACCACTGTTGCGTTGGAGTAGAAGTGGGGTGCAGAGTTTTCTCCATAGCTTTCCCAACAAACTCCCCTGTTTGGCATTTAAAGTCCTCCTCAATCTGTCTCCAGCCTCTTTTCCAGACTGATCACACATGACTCTCCCCTCACACACTATAGCCATACTGGCCTGCTTGCCGCTCCCCGTTCATGACATCCTATTTCCTGCCTCTAAGAGACTCTACAAGCAGTCTGAGCCATTCTGGAGTGCTGTCCATCCTTGAAACCTGGAGCTCCCTTTTAGGCTCAGCTCAAATACAGCTATACCTTCAAGAGTCATTTCTTATTTTGCCCTAGTTGTTAACCTCACACCCCCACCCCCATCACAAAATAACGTTTTGTATACAAATTGCCTCTGCCTATTTGTAAGCATGTTGTACCCATCCGTTTACAGAAATGGAAGCTCCTAGAGGTCAGAGACTGTCTTATTTTTTATATTTGTATCTTCAGCACCCAATACAGTGTCTGGCTCGTAGTAGACTCTTAATATTGAGGCTTATTAATTGATTTTTAATCGATTTTATATTTTACTTTAATTTGTAACCATTTTTGAGTCATTCATAAAATATCTGAGCTCCCACCAGGTGTGTCATTTGTTCTAAGTCCAAAAACAATGATATGACAGTAGTTGGCACTTAAGTAGCATTTTAAGATGTACCAAGTGCATTGTATGCATGATCTCATTTAATTGTATAACTGGTGCCAGGAAGTTGAATCTATATAATTTAGCAGCCCTAACATTACAATACGTTTGCAGTACAAAGAGAGGAAGCATGGCATAGTGAATAGAAAGCTGACCTAGAAGCCACCGGCCCTGGATTCAGGAGGACCTGAGTTCAAATCCGGCCTCAGACACATAACACTTACTAGCTGTGTGGCCCTGGGCAAGTCACTTAACCCCATTTGCCTAGCCAAAAAAAAAAAAGCCAGAAAGACCTAAATTCAAGTCCCATCTCTGATACACACATGTTGGTTAACAATTCAGGCAACCTCTTAGCGTTCTAGCCATGTCCAAGACTAAAAATTGGAGAGAACATGTTGACCTGCCTTGGAAGAGGGAATTTCCCTTATCCAGGGGTTCTCTATACCAATGAATTCACAAGCCCAGTTCTTCTCCCTGACAATGCAAAAATATCTGAAGTTTTTTATCTTGGTTTTACGGGAAAGTGAAGGAATGAGAGAGGGAGAAAAGAGAATGCCAGTGAAATTGGGAGGTTGGTTGGTCACTCTTATTTGTAATAGACATCATCCGTTAGGGTTAAGAAATGGGGGGGGGAGGGCCTAGGACCTCTGCATAGGTAAAGTACCTAGGATAATAGGATTTAAAATTTAGAGAGATTGTCTAATCCAGTGGTTCTTATGGGGGGAGGGGGAAGGAAACCTTTTGCATCCCTTTATACTTTTTGAGGAGCCTAGAGAGTTTTTGTTTATGGGATATTTACTGTGTTAGAAATTAACTCATAAAATTTTAAAATATTTCATCAAAAATAATGTTAAACCCATTACATAGTAACATAGCATTTTATGAAAAATAATTCTTTCCAAAAATTAATGAGTAACATCATTGTACATAGTTTTGCAAATCTCTTTATTGTCTGACTTAATGAAAGACAGCTGAAATATCGTATCTTCTGCATTCAGTCTGTTGTGATTTGTTATTTTGGTAAAAGTATAAAAAGAAAATCCTGCCTCACACAAATATGTAGTAGGAAAAGGGAGCAATCTTTTAATAGACAAATCACATCAGTATCATTTTGAAAATAGTTTTGACTTTAAAGACCCATTGAAAGGGTCTTGGGAACCCCTAAGGGATCTTCAGACCACACTTTGAAAATTGCTGATCTAATGTAGTGTCATTTTTCAGATGAGGAACCTGGGACACTGAGAAGAAAACCAATAAAACAATAAATTCCAGAGTACAGAGAGAAAGAGAGGAAGGAAGGAAGAAAATATGGCCTAGGGGTGGGGCCTTGAATTAGAAAAATCCATTCTTAGAACCTTTCCTTTCCTATCTGGGGCAAGGTGGGAAACTCCCATCACTGTCTCAAAACAATCATTTCCAGAAGGAGGAAACTGTATAAGTGCACAGGTACATACATACCAAATTCTACCTCCCTAATATCCATAATGAGAGGATGGAAAAGAACTGAACTGTCAGCTTGCTTCTACAGGTCACAGATGGGGCAGGCAGCTGCTTCTCCAACAAAAGTCCTTCCTTCTTTAGTCCCAATCAACTAATGGTCTTGGAGGCAGCCCCGATCTCAGTGAGTAGTTTGCTAGGTCATTTCATCAAGGTTCCTATAGCAATTCCCACACTTCTTGGGTTGGTAGCCCTCAAATGCCTTCCTAACAAAGCTTATGCTCTTTAATCTCACTAATACACTTGGGAAACTTGTCAGATTAATCAAGAACTCCACTTTTTAGCTTCACCTTATACATTATCTTGAAGTAATGTTTGAGCTGGGCCTGAAAGGTTAGGATTTAGGAAGTAATTGGTCAAAAAAATCGGACTATCCAGAAAAAAAAGGCAAGAAATTATAATGTGTGTCTGGAAAATGTATTAGTCCAGTTTTGCTGGAATACAAGGTTGATGTAGAGGGAAAGTGAAAAATAAGACTAGAAAAAATGGTGAGATTTAGGCTTAATGTGGTAGGTGATAGAGAGCCAATGAAGGGGTTTTTTTGTTTCCTTGTTTGTTTAGCAGATTAATTTGGCAGCAATGTGTATAATATATCAGAATGGAAACATGCCTGGGATTTAGGGTTATCAGTGTAGTAATTTGTGGTAGTAGAATGGAAGGGGCAGAGGAAAGACATTTCTAGGTGAGAAGTAACCTGTTACTAATTGAATAGAGTCAAAGCGCTAGCTTTGGAAGCAAGAGCTGGCTGGTAACTGAAGTTTTGAGTCTAGGGGACTAGAGGAGAATTCTGGTATACTTTTAACAAATACTTAAGGAGGAGGAGGAGCAAGTTTTGGGGAGAAGATAATGAGTTTTATTTTAAGCAAGTTGATATTGGCCAAAGTCCTACTCTAAAATATCGTTACAGATTGGAGATTACCCTTTGGTTCTTGAAAGCAATGCCATTGAAATGCAGACTCTGGCTGGGCCTTCTAAATTAAAAGGACTATAGCTCAAATGGTAAAAGGGATGATGTAAGAATTATATTTTGGGATGTGTGTGTTTGTTTAAGATAAGACCCAAGAAAGGCAGTGTAGCTTAGTGGATAGAGGCCCAGTCTTGTAAGTTAGGAAGACCTGCATTCAAGTTTTCTCTGATACATAATACCTTTGTCACCATCGACAAGTTGTTTAACCTTTCAATGCCATAGATAGCCCTCTAAGACTAAGTATAGATGAATTACTAATCAGTATTGGAGGTGAGGGAGGTAGGAGTTTTCTACACCAATGAAATCTTAAACAAGGGGAAGGGGTGGGGGGAAGCATATTTATAGCATAGAGAAAGAAGCTCACATAAATGAAAAGATTGATGATGTGAAAGAAAAAAATAATAGCTAATTTATAGAGCAAGGTCCCAGCAGAGGTAGGAAAGGTTTGAACTAAGACTCTCCAGATTGAACAGATTGTACCTTCCTCCATGTGTCTGAAAGGCAGGAGAGTACTAAGACATGGTGCTGTATATATTGTCATATATTGTTGCTATATGGGATAGTTTTGCTTAATTGTTTTTCTTTTTTGGAAGTGTCCAGCTAAATGCAGAATGAGATGTACATTTTCAGACTTGACCAGTATATACATTTGTTTTGCTTTACTTTGCTTATTTGTCGCAAGGGAAAGTTGTTTTTTTGTTTTGTTTTTAAGGTGGGAGGAGGATTGGGGAAATTAGGGGAGAAGGGAGTGAATGCTAATGATGTCAGAAAAAAGTGAGGAAAGATAAGAGGGTCATTGAAACATAAGGGAAAATTCTACACCCTCACCTCAATCAGTCAAAAGATAGGATTAATTTTTAAGATGTGTAAACTTTGTCCCCCCTCCGCACACCCTTTATGAAGTGTGAACC
Organism: Phascolarctos cinereus; assembly: GCF_003287225.1. Taxonomy (NCBI): domain Eukaryota; kingdom Metazoa; phylum Chordata; class Mammalia; order Diprotodontia; family Phascolarctidae; genus Phascolarctos; species Phascolarctos cinereus. The sequence continues at coordinate 141,570,516 of NW_027555847.1, forward strand.
AAATTGTAAGGTAATTGTGTCCATAGGGCCTTTAAATAACTGGAAAAATTTCAGCAGTTACTAGTCAAGCGGTGGATCAGCCCAGTGCTGAAGGACCCAATATTAGGTCCCAGGGAATTGCTTTGAGAGTAGGACAGAAAGAGTTTTTCTGCAGGCAGACAGTGCATCTAGAGAGACACACCAAAGACACACTGAGGCTAAACACAGACACACACAAAGACAGGTGCTCAGAGATAATCACAGGAGGAAGAAAATAGCTTCTGCGAGTATCACCTTTGGTGGTGGAGGAAGTGCTGGCTGTGGACACCAGGAAAGCTCTGACCCTCACATCCCGCAGAGAGCTATACCTAGGTGCAAATTCATGTGGATTCTATAAAGGGAGAAAAGTACTTACAGCAACCAGGAGTTGTGAGTTACCTCTTTGCCACATGTGTTCTCTATACATATTCCTCACTACCTTTGTATTTTAAATTTTAACAGCTTTTCACAGAGACGTGTATCTTTTTGGACCAGTGTGCACTAGGCTTTGGAGAAAATTGTTTCATATTAACTGTTATTATATGTATATATATATATATATATATATATATATATATATATATATATATATATATTCTACCTTAGTAAAATACCTTTTGTAAGAGCTAATTAAATATTGTTGACCAATTGATAATGGGCATCACAGGGGTGGATGCTTGTTACCCCTAGAACCCTAAAAACAAAGGTTTTATTTAAACTACAGTTTATTATGTTTGAAATGCTATTTGCTTCCAAATTAACTAAAAAGACCCAAACCAAAAAATTAAAAAGAGAAAATTTTAAATTAACCTTGAAAAGTGGTCAGTATTTGTTTGGTTATACCTGTCAGCAAATATTAACATAATTACAACAGTGATGATATTTGTGAATCATGCCTTCCCATTCACCAACCATCTATAGGTATGCTAAGCTTTGTCCATATCCTTAACCAGAGAAATCATGCTCTTTGAAATGTTCACACTATGCTCTAGCCCTTGGAGAGTTAGGATAAGGACTCTCCTTCTCCCTGGCAGCAAATTACTAACCTAGGTGAAGTAATTAAACTCTTCTGGAATAGCAAGGTACCACTTTCAGAGGCACTAACTGGCCCCCCTACTGCCCTAAGAAAATGTCAGCTATCTGGGAATCAAGTCAATTCTGACCACCACTTCACCCATTCGGTACCAAAATAATGTGGTGCCTAGTGCATTGCTGCAGAAGAAAGCGTCTTTTGTCTGACTAGTAAACCTGAAGCTTATCTCCCAAGTCAGCTTCCATCCAGGTATGCAAATAGATTTGTAGTAAAGAATAAAATTGTAATTATTAGCTTGAATTTAAAGAGCTTTAAAAAATTATTAGTATTTTATTGGGCAAACCATTAAAATCCACCAGTTCTCTCTCAACGCTTCTTCCTTTCTCATTGGAGCTAGGCTGATTCATTTTTAGTAATAGTGTGTATTTTAGAAGAATGTGTGTAAATTGTATGCCATATTTTTATTCTTCATAATAAGATGCTATTTATCTGACAGTATTGCTCTCATGTGCCGTCAAAGCTGGTTCCAGTGATGTAAAGGCATTTTTTTTAAGTGCTAAGTAAAAATGATGTGCTTTCCCTTCCCTGAGGAGAGGAACCACCTCCATCTTAGACTATCCCCAAAAAATAAAAAAACAAAACAAAACCAATCAAACTATCTTTGCTGCTTCTCAAACAATGGGAAACAGTAGTAATGCCGAGTTGTTTAATCATCTTTCCACTCCCAGAGGTTTGGTGTCTTGTCCTCCGTTTCTTCTAAAAGAAACCAAACATCAGGTTTCTTTTTCCCTTCTTGAAGTCAAGTACATGAAGAATTTGGGGGGGGGGAGGGGAATGCAGCAGGCATATCATAGTAGCAAGGGCTTGTGGGAAGTTGCATAATTCATTTCCTTGCCTTTGAGCAGAATTAGGTTTAAACCATTCAACTTAAACCAGGGGAATTCATTAGAATTGCTGCCCATCCCATTTGTGCCTCTTGACTTTTCCTTCTTACTGCTCATTTTGACAGTATGTGTAGTGTTGACCAAATTCAATGAAAAGAGCACCAGTCTTAGGGTTAGAACTCCTGATCTTCTACTTATTAGCTCAGGCAAGTCATTTCACTCTTTACACCTGAGTTTCCCGTCTGTAAAATGGAGATAATAGGTGAATCAGGAAACTACCTTGTTTTTAAAGACTTCAGTGAAAGAAATTTCACAACCTATCTTTACAACATGTTAGAGCTTGGATGGTTCTCCTGGAACATCTTTCTCTTTTTTGTCTCTATGCCATCTTTCTATTCCTGCTCTTTTTGCCAGTCATCGAAGAGAGTAGGACAACATCAAGTGGAATTAAAAATTGTGGCTTGTAAATATATGCTAAAAACTAGGGCCTTTCTAGGAAATAGATGTCAAAGCACTTGCAATATAGAATGAGCCATAGATGACTTCTGGTGTTAATATAGAGGAGCCGGCTAAAGTATGCCACCGGCAGATCCCTTCTATGGTAATGGAAATTTCCTTTTGTTTGGTTTAATATTAGAGAACAACAAAAATGCTTTTTAAAGTGGTTAGGCAATAAAGAGTCTAATTTAGAAACATAAGAGGTCAAATTCCACCAATAAAAAGGGAGTAAATTATTCCCTAAGGAGAGACACATTAAGTTTTTCTAATCCCTATAATCATCATCCAGGCAGCTAGGTGGTATAGTGAATAGAACACTGGACCTAGACTCAGGAAGACTTGAGTTTAAATCTGGCCTCACATACTTACTAGGGGTGTGACCCTGGGCAAGTCTTCTAACCCCCTTTGTCTCAGTTTCTTCATCTGTAAAATGAGCTGGAGAAGGAAACGGCAATCGTATCTTGCCAAGAAAACTGTTAAGTGGGCTCACAAAAAGTTGGGCACGAGTGAAACAACTGAACAAAAACATCAAGAGGGATATCATGTATGATGACATAAGAAGTGATCATTGAAAATATAATACTTAAGGGGCTTGACAGAAATAATGGACTTCTCCAAAAGTACGATTCTCTTTCAAAATTAGACCAAAGCCCAGTAGCTGTTTGCTATCTTTACCTTTCTTCTTAGTATTTTAAAGAACCTGACACAAATAAACATTAACTAGAGCCTAGATTTTGAGAACCTAGCCTTCCCTTCCATCCCTACCTCTAACCAAACCTTCAAAACCTCTCCCCTTAGTCATATTATGCAGTCCTTTGGTCAGATGAACATATGATGAGACAACAAATCTTTGTGCAAAGAAGAAAAGTTTACAGTAATAATAGTAATATAAATAAATTACTGATAAAAAGTTTTAAAACAATGCAATTTGATTTTGAGAAAACTGGACTAGGGTATAATTCCTTAGCAGTTTTCCATTTATACAATAATCATTATTATGCAGATGGGAATACTGAAGCCTGGAGCTATGAATTAATTTCATAACAAAGTAGTAATATATTTTTGCTATAGCTAAGTCTGTGTATTCTTTGTAAATGAATGTGCTTCTATAAGCAAATCTTAGAGTTGAGTGTTGCTAGGATGGTCCCCAAACCAGAATAATTAGATTAGACTGAGAGACCTGGAGGTTTATGTAAACAAGTACCTACTTCTGATATTTCACATAGGCCCATAATGATGCCAAAAGAAACGTGGAAAGCAGTGCTAAGGATTATGAAGCTTTAGGCAAGAAACCAAACACCTTCTAGTCCTGCATGGTATTTTCAGCACTGCTGTCAATCAAAGGTAAGGGCTTTAGAAGAGAAAGGTGTATTTGGTTAAGAAGATGGTGCCCAAGGATAGGATTTGGGTTTTTGGACCACTGCCTAAAATATAGGGAGGAGGGGCTCTCTAGTTAGGATGAAGTACTTTCAACAAGAGTAGGTAAAAAAAAGGGGGGGGGGTTGGCCAGGTAATGACTGAAAAAACTATGGCACATGGATGTGATAAAACATTATTGTGCAGTAAGTCAAAAAGCATTTATTAAGCACCTACTATGTACGAGGCACTGTGCTGGGATACACTGGGGATACAAAGAGAGGCAAAAAACAGTCCTTGCTCTCAAGGAGCTTGCAGTCTAATGGGGGAGAAAACATGTAAACAACTATACACAAACAAGATATCTTCAGGGGGAAATGGGAGGTGATCTCAGAGGACAAGCATTATCTTAGGTGGAACCAGGAAAGGCTTTTCACTGAAGATGAGAATTTAGCTGAGACTCGAATGAAGCAGAGGAGCCGGGAGGCAGACACGAGGAAGGAGAACATTCCAGGCATGAAGGACACCAATGAAAATGCCTTGAGTCAGGACATAAAGTGTCTTCATCCAGCGACAGCAAGGAAGCCAGTGTCATTAGATCACAGCATATGTGAATGTGAGTCAGGTGTGAGAAGTCTGTGGCGGCAGGAGCAGGCCAGGTTCTGAAGTGCTTTAAAAGCCAAACAGAATATTCTATTTGTAAAAATCCTGTTAACAGATCGTAGAGGTAATATGGATCCAGTGGAGTTTAATGAATAAGAAATAGACACAGACAGACAAATTTAAAATCTACTCTCCTGAAATTTGTTTCACATTACACTATGGACAGCTTTCCTCCTTTTTCCTGACAGGAATTCTAAGAGAATTGTAGTCACTTCCCCTCAAGATTCTCATCATTTTTCTTTCTTTTTCTTTAAATGTCTTATTTATATAGCATCCCTCCCAGGAATACCTGGTTCTCTCCCCTTCCCCCCAAGTTTGCACTCACAAGTTACTGTCCCCAGAGCATGGCTGAATTCTTCTCTCCTCAGGATTCTAACAGGAACTGAGGCCAGGGTGTTGAGAGGCTCATATGAGATAATGAATGTAAAGCACTTTGCAAACCTTAAAGCACTATGTGTTGTTGTTCAGTTGTTTTCAGTCACTTCCAACTCTTTGTGACCCCATTTGGGGTCTTCTTGGCAAAGACACTGGAATAGTTTGCCATTTCCTTCTCCAGCTTATTTTACAGATGAGGAAACTGAGGCAAACAGAGTTAAGTGACTTGCCCAGGGTCACCCAGCTAGTAAGTGTCTGAGGCCAGATTTAAACTCAGCTTGGTGCAAAGGTGCTACTTTCCTGTGTTCTGGTCTGTGAGCAACCACAAGCACTCTTCTCTGCTCTGGAATGATGACCAGGGTCCTTGTGCCCCACCTATAAAATGTGGATAGTAGTAGCACCAATCTACTGACCCCAGGCCTAGTACTCTATCCACTGCACCACTTACCTGTGCCAAAGTGGTATGTAAATGCCTATTATTGTTATTATTATTATTAGCCTTCAGTCACCAGGCCTCCAGTCTGGTAATAACTTCCTCCAGATTCCTCTACTGCACTCCTGCTGAGCTCAAGCAAGGTCTTTAGAGCAAATCAGAGGTGTACTGGTAAATGTTTAACAGTCTTTCCCAAAAACAAAACCATATACATAATATACTTTTTAACTTAATCTGCATTATTAATAGTTTATACAATCATTAAATAAGTCAAGCATGATTTATAGCAGTTACTGATTTCTGAGGTATAAATGCTCCCACTGAAAACTGAACAACCCATGCAAATCTATTGAAACTGGCTCCAGCACGTCCCTGGACTAAGGATTCTAGTGGTGTCAATCACAAGCTCTCACTGGGGTTTTCCCCATAAACAGTTAGCCAGCTAGATTCCCTTAGGTTTTCAAAAGATTATAATAAGAACAGTAAGTAAGTATATTTACAGTATAGTAAGAAATACAAAGCATTTCTCCCCCCAAACTGGGGCTTATCCTCTCACAAATATGTGGGCACAAGCAAAATACAATGACAGAGAGGCACTTGTTTAGAGAACACATGTGGCAAAGGAGTGCCTGGTCCTGGAAGTCCTTTTCTCCCTTCATAGCATCCTTATGAAGTTCCTCTTAAGTGCAGATCACTTCTGGGCTGCCTGCCCATCAGCGCCCTGAAAGTCTGTGACTTGGGTCCACAGCCATCACTTTTCTCTACCACAAGGGGTCTCATTCTCTGAAGTTGCAGACATCCTCAGATCACTATCTGCAGGTGTTTTTAGCACCTTACATGGGCATAGTCTGACATGAAACCTAAATTTTAGAAGAGCAGATTTGAAAGTGTTCAGGGAAAAGGCAAACAGGAGCCCATAGACTCAGATTCTACAGGAGAAATCATCCTAAGAAGGTTGGGGAACTCTCAGGAGTGAAATTCTGAAGACAAAGTAACACATTTCCAATGAAGCAAAGGAATTAGCTTTCTAAAGAGACTGGTCTGAATGAATAGTGTCTGCATCACCCAACTTTGAGTTTAGAATGGCACATACAAAAGATGGAATATATATTTCTAACAGTCCTCTGAAAACTAGTTCCAATATCACTAAAGCTCAGAATGAGCTAATAATGGTGAGGCAAGCTAAGGACAATGGAAAGTTTTGTTTTGTTTTAACTATTGTGGGGGGAAAAAGATGATTGAAAAAGGTTATATGGTTGGGTGGGTGGGATCATGATAACAAGTGCCAGAGAGAAAGCAAAACTGCTTAACTACTTCTCTTATCTCTGTCAAGGAAATTGATCTTTGGACTGGAAATGTGTTATTTAAAAAAAAGAGTTGAAACTGTAGGGGGATGGTAAGAAAGTACCTACCTTCCCACAATGAGTTTTCAACTTGGACGTTAAAATTTTTTTTTTATAATTATATTTTAATACAATTGGTTTTCTTTGTAATCCTATGACTTTTATTTCATTCATTTATTTTGAGAAAGAATCAATAGGTTTCCTCAGACTGCCAAAAGGATCCCTGACCAAAAAAAAAAAGTAAATCCCTCTGTCCTAGGGCATGGAAGGAGCTAGTACAGGTGATTGCCAAGTCATTGTAGATAATATGTGAAAGATTCTGAAGAAGAGAGATGCCATGGGACAATTTTATCTCATTTTCTAACAAATAGTAGAGAGTAGTTTGCAAAAGAGACCAGTGAGTTTGAACTTTCATCTTGGCCATATCATCTTTAAGTTGGGCTGCCATTAGTCCCTCCTGGAGGAGAACACTATTAATTTTCAGAATTTTCTTAAAGCTCTCTAGCTCTCTGATCTTTTATCTCCTCCCACTTTATTTATTCATTTATTTATTCATTCATTCATTCGTTTGTTTGTTTGTTTGCTTGTTTGTTTATTTTATGGTGAGGCAATTAGGGTTAAGTGACTCGCCCAGAATCACACAGCTAGTGAATGTTATAAGTCTGAGGCTGGATTTGAATTCAGGTCCTGCTGACTCCAGGGCTGGTGCTCTATCCACTGTGCCATGTAGCTGTCCTATCCCCTTCTTCTACACTTCCCCCGACACGCCAGCCCCCAAGCTGCCTGACTCGTACACAGAGCCCTCCATCTTTAAAGGTTGTTTGGCTAAAGGGAGAGCCTAGGAAGCTGCTTAATCTCCCTCAGACGCAGCTCATTTTACAGATGAGGAAGCTGAGACACAAAAATGAAGTGTCTTCTCCCATGTCATGCTGCCTGTAAGCAACAGAGCCGGGATTAGTAACCCAGGTTCTCTGACTCCAGAGCCATCATCCAATGTTCTTTCTATAGTATGAGGCTTCTTCCTTTGGTTGGTGTTATTGGATTAGAATTCTTACAATTTTTCTGACTCCTAATTCAGTGCCTTATTTACTATGCTACTACTGTAGCTGTGACCTTAGAGCTAGCTACTGTGGTCAGATTAGGCAGTTTTCAAAAGCCCCCCAATTGTAGTAAATTTGCCCTTGGAACTACAGTTATGTAATATATGTTTTTTTTATTAATTTATTTTGATTTATCTAGTTATGAAACATATGAATGTTTCCTGATGATCCCTCCAGTTTCAGAGTGAAGGGGGTTGGGATTCCAGCCCTACATTCTCTTCTGTGACTCCTGGAGCTTCCCATGACCCTCACACTGCTAACAAAGGGACAGAGGAAATGCAAAGTACAAGGTCAGCCCCAGATGTTTATGAGAAATAAGACTGGCTCAGTTAGATGCCATCTTTAATGGAATAGATGGACACAATTAAAAATGGTACCATTCACACCTATCAGAAATAAGACAGAGATAAGAAGGGGCTTCTAGGAACCTACCAGTTCCTATTTTTAGCTCAGCACTCCAACTACATGAGAGAGTGCTTATGATTTAAAAAACAAAATAAAACCCCCAAAACAGTCTTATTTCTTATTCCTTGCTTTTTAGTTTTCGCCTCTTGGAGTTTCCTTTGGATACTTAAGTTTGAGGAAGGTAAATGCAGATGTTGCTGCCACTTGCTATGAGGGCATGCTGCTACTTCATGTGTTGAGGGAAGTATCACCTCCTCTTCTCTCTGTGTCTTCTCTCTTTACAGAGCCTTCAAAACTTCTTCTGTAGGGGCAAAGCCCAACTTTCCAGTCTTGATATCTCTTTATTTTCCTCTCTTCGTGGGGTTGGGAAGAAATATAATTCCTGTGGTCTTTAGTAGTCTTTAGTTTTTCAAAGCTATCTGCCCAAGCCTTACCAGGAGTGTTTTACAAAATACTTTTGTAAATACAAGTTTTATCTTCAGCAATAATAATAATACAATTTGATGAGTCCCTATCATGTGCAAGACTCCACTGGAGAGGGGCATGGTTGCATCAGAAGTATAAAAAATAAGCCAGTTCCTAATCATGAGGAGATCTGGTAGGGGAAATACAGGATGTTGGAAGTGGGTTGGTCTAGAATTCATCCTTTGTAGCAGTCTTTATCATCAAATTTTCTGATGCTTCTTTTGCTGAATACAACCATGTTATCTTCACTATTTTTGCTCTCTTCTATACAACAGTAACATATATGTGAGACTAGAAGGCTAGAGAAGCAGGGATGCCTCTTCAAAGTAAGATACTGTTAAATTTAGTGGTGGGGAAAGCATTTTGCTTTTTATAATTTGTTCTTATGTAACTTACTTCTTGATCATTTCCACTTCTGAAAGCATATGGAACAAAGGCATTTTATTAGGGTTGTAAAATCAGTAGATAGGCATGGCAAAGAATTTACACTATGGCAAGTAAAAATGTTTGTTTCTTTTTTAGACATCATTGAGAGGATTTTTATCTTTTATCTTCTTTTCCTTTGTAGCATTATATTAGCTAAACCATAGAGGAATCAGCTGAGATGAGACAGCTGTTCTGATTGTGTACAGAGATTGTTTTCTTGCCATAGGAATTCCCTCTATAGTTTCTTAGCCCATCCCACAAATTGCTCTTTTCTAACTCCAGGAAGACACTCAGGACTAGAAAACTAGAAAGGATGGTGCTCCAACAACTACTTACAGGTCTGATGACTGCCTTATTCTAAATAACCAGCTTTGTTAGCAAGCATTTTGCTTAGGATTGGTGTTGGCTGACTTACTCTTCAAAGGCATCATGGGTGAGGTGTGGCAGCTTTCCCACTCAGCCTGGCCCCACTGCATCTCTATGGTAGCCACACCCTGTCTTGTTAAACACTTCTCTACTTCTCTTTCACTTCTTCCACTAAAGTCCTTTCCTGATCATCATGGCATGGATATTACCCCTAACTTCTGGAAGCCCTTGGAGGACTAGCATAATTTAGTTTGCAAAGGCCCGTTATCAGTAGGTTGGCCACCAAGTGGTTTTTCTCTCTTTTTTTAATCTCGACAACTGTTGAACCTGTACTGATGTGTGTCAGGGTTGTTGTTTGTCCTTCGTTCTTGGAAGAGGACCATGACATGAGGAAGATGGTGCCATGACTTACAAATGAATTGGATTTAAGTGAGGGAGGGCTATGCAAAGTCACCAGCCTCACTTTCACCTCCAGAGCCATGTGGGTCCAGTGGCAAGTAAAGATCAGGACGTCTGGAGATGGCCCCACTGTGTGTCAGGGATGTGATCAAAGAAGGGAGTGCCTACACCAATAAAATCAGGAATCTTTTGAAATATTAAAGTATGACATGGAATGTGAATAATAGCTAGTTAGCTAGCATTTATATACAATTTTACAGTTTGCAAGACATTTTACATATACTATTTCATTTGATCTTCACAACAACCCTCTTCCAGCTCTGCTTCTGACTCTTTAGACTTTTCCACTATGACTCAGATGCTTTGTCACTGTGGAAGTTCCCTCAATCTCTTCTCCAATTGATAAGTTCCTCAATTTTGAGGAAGGTCCAAGCCAGTTAGCCTTCATTTCTCTCCCTACTCTGCTTCTGATCCTAAATTCTGCCACCATACCTCTATGGTGTGTTGTCTTCTCCTACTAGAATATAAGCTCCTTGAGGGTAAGGATTGTCATTACTTTTGCTTGTATATATATTCACAGCACTCAGCAGTGCCTGGTACATAGTAAATGATTAATAAATGTTGATTGACTAACAACCCTATGAGATAGGTGCTATTATTATCCTCTTTTTACAGATAAGTAAACTGAGGCTAAGAAAGGTTAAGTGACTTGCCCAGGGCCACACATCTAGTAAATATTTGAGGCATGATAGGTCTTCCTGACACCAAGTCCAGTATTCTCTACTATATCACCCAATTGCCTGAAAAAGTCTTTAGCTGCTATGAAATTTTTTTTCTCTTCCCTCCAATGGCAATGTTGGAGTAGTCAGTCCCCCTAGTCAGAATAGTGTAACCTTGGGTAATTTGAATAATTGAACCTAGGAGACTCCAGAGGAACATGAGGAGTCTTAAAGGAACAACTGGGACTGGGAATCATGGGATTCTACTGAGCTGCTAGACCTGTGGGAGGAGCAGATGGGGCTAGGAGGAGGGCACCTGGGTACTGAGGGCTTGTGGACAGCAGACATCATAAGGGTGAAGATCACCCTTAACAAGCTTGCTATTGGTAAGGAGGCACATCTACAAAAAAATGGGAGCGGCAACATGTTCCTGGCCAATGGGTGAACATCTGTAAATTCAAAGATGAGCAGAATTTTAGTGTAAAGAATCCAGGGGCAGTACACTTATTTAGCCCTGCATTCAAGTTGGATAAAGGGCAACAAAGTGTCTCTAGCTCATGCAGGGAAGATCTAGATTAGTACCTAGAGCTATAGGGCCAATCTTTGACTGGGACAATGCCTACTGAAAGATGCTGACTGAGACTATTGGTTGCCATCTGCTGGGAGCTGGGGGGAGCTGGGGAGAACTGCAAACAGAGTGAAAAGCCCACAGTTGGATGAACCAAGGAGAATTCCACCAGTGGCATCCTTGCCAAGTGTGGAGAGCTTCAGTTGGAGGCCTACCATGAAGAACCACCCTTAAGATACCACAAGCTGGGGGCCCCAACCCACAGGTTGCTCATAGGCTGTTTCATTTTCTATTAACTATGATAAACCCTTTTTGTTTTCTTTGAATTGTAAATAAACCTATTGAGTCTTTGAACCCTGTGCACCTTTGTGGGTGTGGAAGGGTAGCTGGTGACCACACTGGGTGGGGTCAGATTGTAAAGTCCCTACATTATCTGGGCTGGGGGTGGTGGTGTTGGGGGTGGGAATAGATGAACCTGAGGAGAGATACAAAGATAAGATAAAGTATATAAAAACCTTTTGTATAGCCTGGGAACCTCAGGGACAAAGGTCCCTGGCTAGCTGAAGAATAATTAGTCTTGAAAGTTAATGAATCTCTTTTTGTCTTCCAGTTGAATTCTCTCCTTTATTCACTCTCTTGTGTTAGTGTTGATTGAGCTGCCTGGAGCCCTAGAGAAGTCTTCCTTGTTCGAGGATGAGAAGGGGAGTGAGGTGTTTCCAGGACTTAAGGGATGGGAGTCCTATCTTTTCCCTATGGAGAGGGTCCAGGGACCTGCACACAAAGGTATAAATAACCCTTGGCCATAACATAGTACTGACAAATATAGGAAGGACAGTCTTGGTACTTACTTTAGCTTGGCACAGACTCAAACAATCAATCAACATTTATTAAGCACCTGCTATGTGACAGTCAGTATGCTAAGCTCTGGGAATACAAAAAAGAGGCAAAAGACAATCTTTGCCCTTAAGGAGCTCACAGTCTAATAAGAGAGAGAGCAAGCAAACAAATCTATATAAACATGCCACATACAGAATAAATAAGAAATAATTCCTTTTCACCATTTCCTTCAAATCTTGGTCCAAACCAATGCTTTATTTTTCTTGATAGATTGTCTAGTCATTCAGAGTATGTTAAATTGTTTATTTATGGGTCCCAGTACCTTTTTTTCAGTTCCCAGGAGAAACTGTTCTCACACATACACCCAAAGTCACATAGAAACTTCCTAACAATTGGAACTATGTAAAGGTGGGAAGGGCTGCTTTTCCTGAGTGGCCTATTTCTGTGGGTCATTAAGTGGAATCTGGCTGAGCAATTGGGAAGGTCATAGAAGATTTCTGCTCAGGTCCAAGTTGGACTAGGTCAATCAATTAATCAACAAGCATTTGTAGGCACTTATTATGTGCCAGGCAATGTGCTAAGCACTGGGGGGTGTAAAGAAAGGCAAATAGCTACGTATAAAGAAGATACATGCAGTATGAGTTGGAAGTAATCTCAGAGGGAAGGTACTAGCATGAAGGGGCAGAAAGAAATGATGATTCCTGAGGTACCTTCCATGACAGTCTATGATTCCAGAATTCTGTTCAGACCTTTGAACATAAATTCAGCTGCTTCTCCAGATTCTGCCAATAGAATATCTCTATGCCAAAAAAAACCCCTCCTTTTTCCCTGAGAGAGACAGAGGAATAGACTATGCTTCTCCTTTACTCAATCTCAGAAACCCTTTTTCCTGGAGAAAGAGGGAGAGTAAGAGAGAACAAAAAGAGAAAAAGAGGGACAGAGAAATACTCGATCGCTTTTCTTTTACTCAAATCTATTCTCATGTGCTTTGGACCTAGTTTCTCTAAAATAGTAAAATTTCTTCACAACTCTTTCCCACGCCCAACCTACAATCTAACAGTTAGAGCTGAAATTTGGGATACCCAAGATACACAGTCACTAAGGGTACAATGCAAAAAAGGTTTGGTGTTTTTTTTCCCCATGTATAAATACTCATACTTTAGTGCTATAAAATCCCCTCTTCACAATACATAGATATGTATTTTATACTGCCAATCTTGTAAACAGTGGAGGCTCAAATATTTTAGTGAACAGTAGCAAACAGAGGGTACACTTTTAAAACCTTGGATAGGCTACAAAATGCCTTGTTTTGCCTCAGTCACCTAGCTACCCCTCAAAAAACCCTCCTAGAGGCACATTTTCAGATATTTCTTTTCTCCTAAACAAGAATTAATATAAAAATCTATTCAGTTCAACAAGTATTTATTGGGTGCCATGCACTGTGTTAGGCACCAAAGATCCAAAGACAAAATTGAAGACCTACTGGCCCTTAAGGAGCCAGTATTACGATTTAATCCCTCTGGCCACAGACTCACTCTAAATCTATACTGTGTGGGGAGGCGCTTTTATGGCTCTTGCCATAGATTGTTGTTTGTCCTTCCTTATGGAAGAGGACCATGACATCAGGAAGGTGATGCCATGACTTTCAAGTGAACTGGATTTAAGTGAGGGAGAGCTGTGCAAAGTCACCAGTGTCACTTTCTCCTCTGGAGTCATCTGGGTCCAGTGGCAAGATATAGATCGGGAGGACTGGAGACGGCCCCTGATCTTGCCCTAGAAGAAATAACTGAAGGGGTAACAAGGGCTTGGGATATTTTTTCAATACAGCTTTTTTTTTTTTAAATTAAGATCATGAAATTCAATCTGGAAACTTCATTAATGTTTTTTGTTTATTTGTTTGTTTTGTTTTGTTTTTGCTAGGCAATGGGGTTAAGTGTCAAGTGTCTAAGACTGGATTTGAACTCAGGTCCACTACTCTATCTACTGCGACACCTAGCTGCCCCTCATTAATAGACCAACTCCTTCATTCTATAGAAGGAAATTGAGGCCCAGTAAAATTGTGACTTTCCCAGATCACAGAGCTAGGATTTAAACCTAGGTATTTAGACTCCAAATCCAGTGCTCTTTTTATATACCACCTTTCCAAGGGTCTTCTGTTTACAGAGCATCTAAGGCCTTAGGGGAGATAGAAGAATAGTAAAGGATCTATCCTATTGGGCATACACTGAGCTCCCCTGGCACCTTCCAGGGACTCCAAGGACTCTATTGACTCAGTGATGAGATAATGAAGCAATCACCTTACTTGCCACTTGAGCAGGAAGAGATAATGACTTGGGGATTCTTTAAAAGTTTGTGATCACCACATCCCCACCCCTTCTGCTTTCTATTTTCTTCTTATAGGAGGACTCTTTGAGCTTAGTGCCTTTCCCGAACCCTGGAAGAAACTTGGTGCCCTATCCCCCAACCTGGGAGAAGTGGCAAGAACATGGCAGATGTGTTAAGGGCAATATCTACCATGTTTCCTGCATAAAGGCTAAGCTGTCTTTCCTCCTAAAAGACAAGGAAGTTGTCCCCAACACTTGATTGGTCTAGGGTATGTTGAATATTTTTCCTCAAGTTTCTTGGCAGGGTAGGTTATTAGAACCAAAGAGACAATGAAACAAAAATGCTTGACTTTTTTTTTTTTTGGTGGTCATGTTACTCAATGACTGAACCTGATCACAACTGCATAGGTCAACAGCCGAAAGAAGCTCCTTAGTGGAGCCGGAGGTGGTACTGAACCAACACCTTGAACCCAGCAGCAATTTTTATTGTTGTATAAACACAGTTCTTGACTTCACGTTGCTGCTTGTCTAGGGAAGTCCAGACAAAACAAATATATAGTTTCCTTCGATGGTTAGCTCAAATCAAATCATATATTGTAGGAGATCCTTTTCAGTCCCCTGATGCTAGTCTTTTCCCTCTGAGATTACCTCCATTTATACCGTATATACCTTGTATGCACGTATTCATTTGCTTGTTGCCTCTCCCATTAGAAAATTAGCCCTTTGTACTAATTTTCTTGCCATTTTTTGTAACCCCAGCACTTAGCACAGTGCCTAGCACATAGTTGGTATCGCCTGAGACTAAGTTTTGCATCAAAGGGAGGGGTGCGAAACAAAGACTAGGTGGGCCAGGCAGGTCAGAAAGACGGAGCCAGTTTATTATCTGAGGGTCCGGATTATATAGTGAAAGCTAACAATCATCCCCAAGGCGGCCTCACCATTCTTACATGACTAACCCCAGCCCTTAATTTTTTGCACCTGCTTCAAATCGAGGTCCAAGGGTCAGAGTATTCTAACCTTTAGGCACAAGAAAATTGCTGAGCCAAAGGATCTGGATAATTAAGCCCTTATGGGTAGGAAAAGGGAAGAGGCAAGCTCTAACCTAAATTCCTAATCCCATATTTAGACTCTTCTAGCTCTGACCCTCAACAAGTAGGTACTTAATAAATGGTAGTTAACTGTTTGACTAAATGTAATCTGTGATGATAAGTGTATTAGAAAGTCACAGAAAAAAGCAGTTTGGAGGTGTAAGGAAGAAGGTCCTCAGAGAAGGAAACACTCATTAAAGTAACCCTATTTTTTCCATGTTTGGTTGGAATGCTGAGTGGAGCCTGAGCTTCTAGGAAAGAAAACATGGCAGTTTCTCTTGGCATTTAATCATCTTCTTAAGCATCACTGCTTGAGGCACAGTAAATTAGCATTTATTAAGCACCTACTGTGTGCCCAAGCACCATCCTAAGTGCTGAGGGTACACAGAAAGGCAAAAAAAAAAAAGTCCCTGCTCTCAAGGAGCTCAGTCTAATGGGTGAAAAAACATGCAGACAACTATGTAGAAACAAGACACAGACAGGATAAATTGGAGATAATCTTAGCAGGAAGACACCAGCATTAAGGAGGATTTAAAAGGCTTCTTGCAGAAGGTGAGACTTAAACTGAGACTTAGATTCAATTAATTTGGACTAAGGTGGGAGTGGGGAGAAAGGATAGTCTGAATTATAGGTTAGTTTGAAAGGTTTTATAGTTTCAAAGCATACACAGTAATTGGAACTAACTGCTAAGAGTGTTTCAAAATAGACACCCTTGGGGGTCTTTTTTTTTTAGGAATAGATAACTCATTTGTAATCAGCAGTGCTATTAGCATGCAATTAATGTGCTAACTCCTTAACAATTCTCTTACTTAGGCAAAACATGCCCTCTGCAATGTTGTTTACACTATTAATTTGTGTGGGTAAGGTTCTCTTCTTAGAAGAAAGGTAAGTAAAGGTAGAGAAAAAAGTAAATATAAGCTGTCTGGTCAGAAATTGCTACAAAATTAATGGAATCAAAGGTAACTTATTCAGTAATTATTTATTGAACACCTAGGAACATTCTATGAATCTGTTCTATGCCTTGTACTGGGCTCAAAAATGCAAATGAAAAATGCAAGACATGGGCCCTTCCTTCTCCCATGGACCTTGAAAACTAGTTATGAAAATAAAATGTAGGCATGAAATTTAACAGTGAAAGAAGGCTATGCAGGATTAGGTACTGAATGGCAGTATGAATGTTAAACAATAAAGTCAAGTCCAAGAGCATTTATTAAGTACCTACTATGTTCCAGGCACTGTGCTAAGTACTGGGGATATTATAAAAGGCAAAAAACAGTCCCTGCTCTCAAGGAGCTTTTAGTCTAAAAGAGGAGACAACATATAAGTAACTATGCACAAACAAGCTATAGACAGGTCAAACTGGAGATATCTTAGAGGGAAGGTGGTAGAATTAAGGAGAACTGGAAAAGGCTTCTTACAGAAGGTGAGACACTAGCAGAGACTTGAAGGAAGCCAAAGAGGCAAAGATGAAGAGAGGTGATATTCCAGGCATGGTCAGAAGTTCAGAGGAGGGAAAAAGAGGTTTCTGGGGTCTGTGATCAAGGGAAGCTTTATGGGGGTAGAGGGGACTTGATTTGGGCCCCAACAAATTGGGTAAAATTTGGGTAGTCTGAGGAGAGGGAGGTAGACACTTAAGGTGAGGGAAATGGTGTGGTTAAGGTCCAGAAAGTGGGAATGTAAATAGCTCATTTAGAGGACAGTGAATGCACCAGTCTGGCTGCTGAATGGGGGCAGGTGGGGAGTGGGGATGGAGAAGAGGATTACAGGAGATAAGGCTGGGGAGGTAAATTGGTGCTAGATTGTGCAAGTGCAGGGCTAAGGAGGAAATACTCAACGTTCACAACAGGCAGATGTATGACAGAGGAAATAGAATTATAGCCAGGGAGTAAAAGCCATGCTAACCTGGAAGTAGGAACCACATAAGTGGCTGCCACAGTAGCAGATAAACAATAGAACTGAAAGCCTGTAGCTGAAGTCATGTTCTCTCATGGACTCTGAGAGTATCTTTTATTTCTCAGATAGATAGATAGATAGATAGATAGATAGATAGATAGATAGATAGATAGATAGATAGAGATAGATAGATATAGATATAGATATATAAATATATATATATATTTAGATATATTTAGATAATATGTTATATGTCCATGTGAATGTTTTGTTCTTCATTAGAATGTAAGTTCCTAGTGTGTATCCCTGGCACATATTGAGTGCTTAATAAATGCTTCTGGTCTGACTGGACAGAGATCATTGTCATGGATGTTGGAATGCAAACAATGCCAATATGTAGGCATGTTGGGAAAGGGGACAACAGCTGTGGCACCACAGATGAGCCCTACCCTTCCAAATGGATACCCTGGTGTATTATTTCTGAATTTTATATAGTCTTCTCTCTTATAAATAAAACTAGAAACCATTCTTTTGATTTATACTGCGTAGTGGCTTGGACAGGGAGGGAAAAGGGGAGTAGGTGCTGGACATGGGCACCAAGACAAGTTGGCAGTGGCAGAAGAAAGGAGATAGCAGATTGCAGATAGCCAAACCTAAGGAATTAAGCTGGCTTAGGGATAAAGGTCAGAAGGCTCAGTGCCTTGAGTTAGGGTTCAGGTTTAGGATTGTGGGTATAGAATAAAAGTGAAAGGCAAAAGTCCTGGGAAGCTGACATAGTTCAATGAAACTTAAAGCCTAGCCTGGACTAGTTGATCTGGTTTAGATCCCAAAACTTTACTTTTTTGTTTTGCTAGGATGAAGATCAAGTCCCCATAGAAATATCTCTATGGGAATAGAAAAATCCAGTTCTTTCTTGGCATATGGTTGTGGCCATTCTTTGGGGTTACACAGAGATGAGTTTGATGCCAGGAAGAAGTGGATTGGCTTGTGCTCTTGGGAAAATGGAGAACCCTCCATTGGTCTCTGAAACTGTGGGCAGTGTTCAGGAATCTGGAACTTGGACCTACGTCATTCAGATTGCCTAAGGGGCAGCAGAGGATGAGTTGTCATGCCAGACAGGCAAAGTAAGCTTGTTTCTGCGAATGTGTTCTGAGACTTCCCTCACATTCCCTGGAAAGGAAATCTATTCAGTTGAGACAAGAGGGCCTCAAAGAGCTAACTAATGAAGACAGACTTTATCATGTAGATAATGGGGAGCCATTGTAGATTTATGAGGGGAGTGATATGAGGAGTAAGTAGAGTGAAGAATGGATTAGATGAATTAGATGGGGATTGGTTTGGAAGCAAGTTGATCAGTTATCAATCCATTGCAACAGTACAGGTGTTCACTAATGAGTGCTGTCAGGAAAAGAAGAAATAATGAAAAAGACAGGCAAATAAGCAGGATTTGATGACTGACAGGAATTGAGAGAAAGGAATAAGAGAATGATGACCTAGAGACTTTGTGTAAAAAAGAAAAAATTCTGGAGGGAGGGACAATTTTGGGAAAAGATTATGAAT
Organism: Phascolarctos cinereus; assembly: GCF_003287225.1. Lineage (NCBI taxonomy): Eukaryota > Metazoa > Chordata > Mammalia > Diprotodontia > Phascolarctidae > Phascolarctos > Phascolarctos cinereus. The sequence goes on from NW_027555847.1 coordinate 141,589,269, forward strand.
ATGGAATTAAGAGAGAGGTAAGGGCTGGACATAAAGATTTGTAAGTCGCTCACTCATATACGGACAGAGAAAGGGGCTCAACCTGTGATTTTAGTGGCATAGAAAACTCCCTTTCCCAATTCAGATCAGCACCTTCTTGAATACTTAGAGTTTTAGACGGTTGCCTACAGTACTAAGAGGCTGTGACTTGCCTAGGGTCACATAGCCAGTATGTGACAGAGGCAAGGCTGAAACCCAGTTTTTGTGGCCTTTTGGTCAGTTTTCTGTTCATTACCCTACACTCCTCACTTCCAGGTACTCATAGAAAGGTGGTAATTAAAACTGTGAAAACATGTGCATTATCCAAGAGACAGTATATAATGAGAAAAGACCAAAGGGCCTAAGACTACGCTTTGGGAAATAATCAGACTGGAATTAGGAAGATGAAGACAAAGAAGCAACAATCAGAGAGGTAAAAAGAGAACCTGAATGGTTTGGTTAAAGTTAAATGAACATTAGTGCCAGAGGCCATGAGAAGAGAGAGTTTCAAGAAGAATGGGTTGGCCAACAATGGCAGAGGCCAAAGAGGTTAAGTAAGAGAGAGACTATTATTTAAGCTGTGATTGGAAGCCTACTGATGTATACAAATGCTGGGTCAAAGGAAAGGTAAGGACAGAGGTCAGATGCAGGGATTAAAGAATGAATTTGCAGGGAAGAAATAGAGACCACACTTTCAGTATATTTGGCAGTGAATAGAAAAGAAATAGAGTGGTAGCTTTAGGGAACAAGAAGATTAAAGACAGTGCTTTGTATATCTGTGTTTATTTGATTTTGGATCAAGGAGTTGTTAGATGGCAGAGAAGAAGGAACTAATAGAGACAGGAAGACTGAATCTCTTGAAATATGATTGAGGCAGCAAAGTCCTGGAGTAGAAGAAAAGGCACAGTGGTTAGAGGGGTATACCTCTTCATTTGAGCCTCATTTTCTGCATCTATAAAATTGGGATCTGAATTCTTGAAGTATCTACCTCACAGGGTTCTGGTCGAGAAAATTTTGTAAGCCTTAAAGTGCTATTTGAGGGTGAATTATGATTACTCTAATGGAGAGGCAACATGATATAATGGAAAGCATAACAGGAGATCTGGGAGCAATGGCGTTAGGAGAACTGAGTTTGAATGCCATCTCTAATACTAGCTGTGTGACCATGGGCAAATCATTTAACCTCTCTGAATCTATTTCCTTTTTTGTAAAATGGAAACAATAATATATGGACTACTGATCTCATAGTGTTGTCGTGATGAGAGTACTTTGTAGACCTTAAAGTTCCTATAAATATGGGTTGTTATTATTTTTATTGGAGACAGAAGGCAAAAAGGAGAGAATGAGTGTGGAGGCAAAGATATTCTAAGGCAGAGGAGGGAAGATTAGGGAGCTAATACCAGATGGCCTTGATTTTCTCAGTAAAGTTGGAGTCGAGGCAATCTGCTGAGAGTAGGGAAATTAGAGAGGGCTGTTAATTAGGGAATCGACAAAAAAAAAATAAGAAATAAGGAAAATCTTTCTATTAGAATTGTTCAAAATGGAATGAGTTGCTTCTGGGGGTAATGAGTTCCCCATCACAATAGGTCTTCACGCAGAGAGACTGAATGAACAATTTTTAGGGATGCTATAGATAGGATTCATCTTTTAAATAGGAGCTGGTGTCTTTCAAGATTTTGTGACTCTAATTTTTTTAAACAGGGCCCTTATGATGTTAGAATTAATAGAACATGAATTAGTAATAGGCAAAATGATCCACTAATTAATTCACTAAATAATTACATACCTACTGTGTGTAAGAGCGTTGTGCTATATCTTTTGGAAGCTAGGTGGCACTAGAGTGCCAGGCTTGGAGTCAGGAAGACTCCTGAGTTCAAATCTGGTCTTACTTGCTAGCTGTGTGACCTTGAGCCAGTCACTTAACCCTATTTCCCTTAGTTTCTCATCTGTAAAATGAGCTGGAGAAGAAAATGGCAAACCACTCCAGTATCTTTGCCAAGAAAACCTCAAATAGAGTCACAATGAGTCAGACACAGCTAAAAAAACGACTGAACAAAAAACCTTTGTCTTGGACAGATAGACAATGAGCTATTCCCAGAACAGAATAGGAGAGAGTGGTCTAGATTGCATCTAAGAAATTGTGCAGCGCTTTTTTCCCCCAGCACTTTTAACAACTCCAAGATGCTACCTGGCACACAAAACAATCTTTTTTTAGCACCATAGTGGGAAGAGCTCAAGTCTTAGAATCAAAAGGCATGGGTTGAAGTCTTAATACCACCATCTACAAGCTTTGTGATCTTACAAACAAACCTTCCCTGAGCCTCAGCCTCCTCAGAAATTGAAAATTCTGATAGCGGTGGTCCATGGGAAGCAATAGCTTGCCAATCTGTTCCCGGGGCATGGTGATTGGGCCAAGCATCAAGAATGTTTTCCATGTGTTATTTTCACAGTAGGGACACATTCACCCATGTAAAGATACAGTGTTGCTACCAGGAAATGGAAAATACTGCTATTATACCTCATTAATTCAACAATGTTGTACATTATGGTGGAAAGAACACTAAATGCAGAGTTATAAGGCCTGTGTTTGACTATTAGTTTTGCCACTTACAGGACGTAGGAGATGTGGGAGATCAACAAGTAAAGATGCTGTATATTTGTCAGTCATGGCATACCACCATTTCCAAAGACATGGACAATGACCAAAAGGGTAATGGAGAGCCATATGGTTAGAGATATGTAGGTCGTATCATGTTACCTACAAACACTTGAATGCAAGAAGTTCTATGAAAGAACTGTATACTTGGAAGAGAAAGTGGGGGAAAGCAAGGATAACCAGTGGGCTGCCCAGATGTGCTAGAATTCATGAAATGTTTAAGACCTAGAATCAATCACTCAATAAATATTAAGTGCCTACTATGTGAGAGGTATCATGCTAAATGGTGAGGATATACAGAGAGGCAAAAGACAGTCCCCGCTGTTAACGATGTAATAGGGAAGACAACATGCAAACAAATACATACAAAGCAAGCTATATAAAGGATAAATAGGAAATAATTAACAAAGGGAAGATACTAGAATTAGAAGGGGTTGGGAAAGGCTTTCTGTAAAAGATCAGATTTTAGTTGGACTCAAGTCAGTAGGCAGAGTTGAAAATGGAGAGTATTACAGGTATGGGGAATAGAAAATGCCCAGAACAAGGAGAGTGTCTTGTTCATGAAACAGCCAGGAGGTCAGTGTCACTGGATTGAAGAGTACAGTGAGAGGAGAGGAGAAATGTGTAAGAAAATTGGAAAGGTAGGAGGAGGTTAGGTTATAAAGGGTTTTGAAAACAAAACAAAAAAATTTGCTTCTGGGGACAACTAGAGTTTACTGAATAGGCAGATGACATGATTAGATCTGCACTTGGGGAAAATCACTTTAGTGGCTGAATGAAGGATGGATTGGGATGGGAAAAGACTGGAGGCAGGCTTCTGCAATAGTCTAGTCATGAGGTGATGAGGGCTTGAACCAGGGTGGTGGCAATATTAGAGGAGAGAAGGAGGTGTATTCAAAAGATCTTGCAAAGATGAAATTGACAGGACTTGGTAACAGATTAGATATGGAGAATGAGAGAAAGTGGAGTCAGGGATGACACATAGATTGTGAGCCTGATGGACTGGGAAGATGGTATTTACCTTCAACAGTTAGAGGAGAGGTGAGGAGTGGGGGAGGCTTTAGGGGGAAAAATAGTGAATTCTGTTTTGCATATGTTGAATTTAAGATGTCAACTGGACATCCAGTTAGAGTGTCTGAGAGGCAGTTGGAGATGCAAGATTGGAGGTCCAGGTAGATTTGAGAACCATTGGCATAGAGATGTTAATTAAAATCCATGGAAGCTGATGACATTCCCCAAGTAAAGTAGTATAGGTCGGACAGAACCCCGTGGGACACTGTAAGAGGGCATGACCTGGATGAGGATCCAACAAAAGAAATTGAGGAGCAGTCTTTATGTGGAAGTAGGAGAGCCAAGAGAGAGTTGTGTCCCAAAAACCTGAGAAAAGAGTATAAAGGAGGAAAGGGGGATCAGCAGTGTCAAAGGGTACAGAGAAGTTGAGGAGAATGAGGCTTGTAGTACTTTGCACATATCTTTATTGCAGATTTGTCAGAGTATGTTGATGAGGATGCTAGAGGATGAGACAGAATGCATGGGTTGTAAGGGGAGTACCTACATCCACTGAAATATGAAGAGGAATCACTGGGACTTGGCAACTCATTAGATGTGGGAGGGGAGTATGAGGGGATTGTCAAAAAAGTTTGATGAATCTCTAGAAATGCCCTGTGGCCTGGGAGCAAGAGGGGAAGAAGGAGACTAGGGGAGATGTCTAGTATTGGAGACTAACCCTGTAAACACCAAGGAAGGTAAAGGGAATGGAAAGAATTTAAAATGTTAGTGAAGGCTGCATTGAGGCAGGTCAGAAGTCACCTGTAACCAGAGGGTAAAGAGACTGAGTGAATCGGGAGGACCTGAACGATTGGGCTTTCTGATGAAGGTTAATTTGTAGGAGAACTGGAGGGGTAAGGAAGTTGTGGTTGGAAAGGAAGAGCACCAAGTTTGAAATATTGTGGTTAAAACATTATCACATGACTATGATGTCTGCAAGATGATATACTGTAAACTAGAGATGAAGGTTAGTATATTGATGAAGGTAAAGAATAATGAAGTCAGAGTATCATGTAGATTGTCAACAAGGATACTGAAATTCCTGAAGATGAGAGAAAGAAATTGTGTTAAAGGGAAAAGTGTAGACCCAGTACTGATATCATCAAGGGAGGTACAAATGAGTCTTGGAATGCAATAGAATGTGGTGGCAAAAACTAGGGAGAACAGTGAAAGTGGGTGGCATGGACTTTCCCCCTTAGTTTTAAATTGATATCTTGTTTTTATATCATCTATACAGAGTCATTCCTTATAGTAAATAATTTTTTTTAAAAAAAGGAGGGAAGAAAGAAAGAAAACATTCCACAAAACTAACCAAAAAATATTTTAAGAGTCTGAAGTCATATAAAGAATTCCACATCAATGGCCCTCCATTTCTTCAAAAACGTAGAAAAGATGCTTTTTCATATCTCTTTTTTGGGGGGACAAATTTACTCATAACTTTGTGGCACTAAGTTTCAGTTGTTTGGTTGTACTTCCCATTGGCATTAATGTAGCTCTTGTGGATATTATCTTTCTGGTTCTGTTTACTTCATTTTCCATCAGTTGATATCTTTCCATGCTACTATTCCACTGCCTTAAAGTTACCCAATTTTAGTCAGTTCCCAGTCGATGGGTATCTGTTCTGTTTCTAATTCTTTGTTACCACAAATAGTGCTGCTGTAAGTGCTTTAATATATCCAGATTCTTTCTTTGTGTCATTGACCTCCTTGGGATTCCTGGGTCAAAGGGCATTGACATTTTAGTCACTTTCTTTATATAATTAGAAGTTACTTTCCAGAATGGCTGTACCAATTCATGCCACCAACAATAAATTAGTGAATGTTATAGACTCTAAATGCAGAGAGGCAGAAGGATAATAAATTAGAATTGACACGAAGGAGAAAGAAACAGACTGACTCTTGCCTATTAAGTTGAGTTGGGAGGAAGCAGGGCCTTAATAGGAGAGGGTATAATAATGGTCATGAAGTCATTTGGAAAGCCAAATTTAGGGTTTAGGTGAGGAGATGAAGGGAGAAGATTAGGAGAAGAAACAGACAAAAAGACAGAAAAATACACACAACATATACCCTGAATCAGAAAATATTCCTTGAGATGAATGAGTGGGAGGCAAGTCTTGAGGGAGAATACATGTAGCAGTCTCCAGCTTACTTGTCTTTCCTGCCACTGAATGGCTGAGCTGTCAATTAGCATCAAACTAGTTATTATACTAATTGACAGCTCAGCCAGCCAGTGATAGGATTCGGGAACATGAAATGTAGCCTCCTTCTCCCTTTATCCCTCCCACTGATTAAATCCAAGAACATGCTCGTGAACAGCCATCCTGGAAGTGCACAATTAAATGTTTCCTCAAGCTCCTGCTTACTGGTATCACCATTCATAAATATGGAGTGGTTGGGTGGGTGGAGGCCTGGAGTGTGGAGGGGCTGCCTGTCCAAATGGGGCAGTTCTCTCAAATGCTTTAGTGTGCTTACTGCCCTGAATTTTACTGTTTCTCACAGATCACTAGGCCCAGAAATCATTGGTAGAATCTGTCTAAATGATGAATTCTATTTCCACAAGGCTTACATGACCAATACATAGTTGATGAAATTTGAGCTATTTGGTCATCTGTCTATTTTTGGACATTTTCTCATAGTGAAAATGGGGCGGTGGTGGTGGTAATTGTATTGATGTGCTCCTTCCAGGGATGAGTGTAAAAGTCTATTTAATTAGGAAAGATTAATTAATTGTTGTTTGTCAAGAAGTCCCTGGAAAATATTACATAAATAATTATAAATAAAAAGTGTTATTATTCTCTCTGCTATGATCTATTACGTAGACATCTATTGCTTGGGGTTTTGAAAGACAAGATGTCTAATTTCAAGGTAGATGATTTAATAAAAACACATTTCTCAGTGGCAGCTCCATAAATCACAGCACTCGAAATGAGAAGGCCTTGCTAGATTGTTGAGCCCACTCCTTTGCCAAGTTAAATCCTCTGGGGAGGAGGATAGAGCACTTGATCTTATCCAGTTCAATTCCAACAGAAGTCAAGATCTTCCATTACAAATCTGTGTCAGATACTCAAATCAGGGGAATGGTACCTTTTGTGAAATAGAACTTCTTTAATAGGTGGAATAAACAGATGAGCAAATCATCTTGTCACCTAGACACCAGAGGCGATTGATTTATTCTTCAAGAAAAATAGCTTGCTTAGACTGAATTGCCTGCTGAATGATAAAAGGTGATCATAAGGTAACATATGTGACCCTTGGCAGTCATTCTTTTTCTTGTTTGACTCTGTATAGTTTATTTTTATGTATATTTACCATATACATTTACCCAATGTGTTTTAGTACCACTGAGAACTGAAATTCTCTGCCCTAGTATTCCCTATTTGGAAGTATAATTGGGTATCCGAAAGCAGCCGTGGCTGCTATAAAATGATTCATTCAACTAATTCATACAATTACCTACGTAATCTTTAGCCAATTGCCACCTTTTTATGGGAGTGTTCAGGGTCAGTTGCTGCTGGAATAAGGTAACTTACAATCCAGTGAACTCCTGAGTTGTATAGGTGTGCTAATTATGGGTGGGTGGGGGGGAGGAATTCCCCTTTCTGAGAAGAGGTTTCTAGATGATGGGGCTCAAATTCTGCCTGTTATTTCTTATCACACAGGATCATAGGGGGCAGCTGGGATGACCAAGGAGACTAGGTGAAACACTGGAAAAAGGCCACAAAGTAAACAGCCAGAGAGCGAGGGATCAAAGTCCAGGTAACCAGTGGAAATCAAGAGTACACAAATATCAAAGGGCCAAGGCAGATGGGATGTCCCAAGTCAAGGGGGTGACAGCTGGTCACCAAAGAGAGCTACAGGAATTATGGGTACAGAGTGAGATCAGCAATCAAAAGTACAGGTTGGGGCAGCTAGGTGGCGCAGTAGATAGTAGTCAGGAGTACCTGAGTTCAAATCTGACCTCAGACCAAATACTTGACACTTACTAGCTGTGTGACCCTGGGCAAGTCACTTAACCCCAATTGCCTTAACCAGTCAGCAACCAGAAAGTATAAAAGACAAGGACAGAAAAGCAGACAACAATCTAGAAATAATAGCCCACCTTACTGGTTTTGTATGGTGCTTGGCATATAGTAAGTGCCTAATATATTCTCTCTCTGTCTCTCTTCCTTTCTCTCATCCACCCTCTCTCCTCACTTCTCTCTGTGCCTCTCTTTCTTTCTCCCTTCTGTCTCCTCTCTCTCTCTCTCTCTCTCTCTCTCTCTCTCTCTCTCTCTCTCTCTCTCTCTGTGTCTCCCCCCACTCCATCTCTCCTCACCCTTACCTTGGTGCTTTCTGAGGGTGGGGTCTGGCCATACAGAATTACGCATAAAAATGTGCGTGCACTCGCTGACCAACTGACAGTAGAACTTTTCTTCAGTTTCAGTACCTGTTGCTCACCCAAATATCAGTCTATTGCTATCGGTCCTGGACCTTGCTTTTCCATGGCTACCTTGAATTTTGTTGTGACATTTGGACCCAGCTTCTATTTCAGACATTGAATCGTGCCTCCAACCCCCAGCTTCATGACCTATGTCTCTGGTTACTGATTGATCTTGGCTTCTTTGTATGACGCCAGTGTGGTTTATAGTATATATAATTTTAAATTTGGAGTTAGGAATATTTGAATTCAGTTCTCACATCTGACACTTACTAGAGCACCAAACTTTTAGTCGGAAGACTCAGGTTCAAATCTTGCCTCAGGTACCAGCTGTGTGACACTAGACAAGTCACTCAAACTTTCTGAGCTTCAGTTTCCTCATTTATAAAATAGGAATAGTAATACCTGGAATAATCTCATAGAATTATTGTAAGACTCAAATGAGAGAATCTATATAAAGTGCTTTGTCAGCTTTATAGTACCATATAAATATTAATTACTGTTGTATGATTATTGTTATGTATCTTCCTTCCCTCCCTGCCCCCACCACCAACCTGTGTAGGAACTCTGGGCTGTCATCACTATAACTGGGGCTTTGCCCCAGTTCACCCAATACCTGGGAGGGTGTGCTGCCTTCTGGGGGCAACCATCCTTGCCTTGTGGTCTGCTATTGACCTGCTGTGGCAGGACCAACAGATCTTTTTATTGCTGCAGTGTTTTCCATAATGTCTGGCCTCTGTAGTTCTATAACCCGCTTCTATTATGCATGTGAGGACATGGTTTTACTTCTTAGAATTTTGTAACTACACATGTTATTTATTCTTCCTTACTCAGGAATCTAAATGAATTAAAATTGCTTGCTATTGGATATATACAGGATACATATTGGATACACACACATGCACGCGTGCTCACACACACACACACACACACACACACACACACACATATGCATATATAGACTATATAGCATCCCCTCTGGGCTCGTTCTCCCAATTCACATTCCCCTGGTAGGTCCTTAGAGGAAAGGTGATTATTTCTCCCTTCAGGGTTCTAGGGATAACCCAGACGGACTGGAGTTTTTGACATGATAGCTGCTGAGCCCCCATCCAGTATTCTCCCATTGTTAATCAGTAATGCTCCAGTAGTTTGGGGGGGAAAATATTTGCTGAGAAAATGTAGTAAGAATAGTAGTTACAAAACATTCCCTTCAACCTAGGGGCACACTCTTCCCATGTATACACACACAAAGATCCTGGGGAGGGTGAGCTAAAACCTAAAGTGTAATAGGAGTAAGGCGTGTGTGTAAAGATCTCCCCCACTTTCCCTAATAATAACTTCATAGATAATTATCTACCTGGACCCAGACTGCTTCAGAGCACTTAACCTCCTAGATAAAACCTTCCATATCCCCCTTGTTTGTTAATCTTGAGTAAATCAAGGAACATTGCATTCCCATTCTCTCATATCCCTCAACAAATAATTGTGCTCAGAGATTCTAGATCATAGATCTGCAAGCAGAGGTAGCAGATACCATGTTGCTTCATGCCAGTTATTATCCTGGGACTCCAGAAAAGGAAGGAGAATTTTCAATACATGTTAGAGATGGCATTTTTTTACACAAAAAGAGAAAACTGGCAAAATGTCTTTGGAGCTGCCAAACCATGGCAATCCCCCTAATCTGGACAAAGGTTTGAAGATTTGTATTAGCCCACTTCTGTCCCAGCTGGCTGTAAAGATTATCCTTTAATTAATCTCCTCTAGATACATAAATCTTGTATGAGGTTTTTCTTTTCCCCTCCCTATTATGGGATGCAGGGTTACCACATAATCAATCACTTGGTGATGCATTTGCTGCCAAATGAAGGAACTGAAATGGGTAGCAGAAACTGATCACATCTAATCGTTTTTAAATTCTTTGAACTCAAAGAATCCTCATCCTAATTATTCTAGGGAGTAACCCCTAACTTAGCAGACGTGCACAGCAACTGCCCCCATGCTACTCCATCTTGCTAGGGTCCTTTTGCAGCGGCTCTCCTCTCATAGGCCCTAGTTTTTCCCCCAACACCCAGGGGTAAAGACTGGATCAGCTGTTTTCCCAGTGCTAGACTGACCATTGTGACGTAGCTGCCTCCAGCTGTTTTCGTTCAGGTGAAGATTTCTCTAGGTATAGCCCTGTTGGCTGTGATCTATTCACTCCACCATTACCACCATCACTACCGCCACCTAAATCAGGAGAGCATGCACTGGGACCAGTGCATGAATAGTCACTGAGCCATAGCTCAGGAAGGGTTCTTCCTTTGACCCCACCCATCTTGACTCTCTAAAAACAGCCAGGCCAACAGCACCCTGTACTCTGTCTACTACATCTGTTATGCCTATCATAGACATTTGCTTACTTCCGATTTGGCTTGGGGGAGTGATATTTTTTTGCTAATGGTCAGTAGGTATTTTTTTGAATTGTCATGTTTGTTTATCTGGATTTTGAATGAAAATATTTCCTGCCATTTGGGCCACAGTTGGAAGTAAAAAGCTCTATCTTGTTGCCATCGCCTAGCAACAATTTATGAAACAAACATTTTTTTAAAGTAATTATTCCTTTCAGGCACGTTTCCACACGTTGAGGCATTCTCATTCATGCTAATCATTAACACCACCACCCTCTTCATTGTGAGGCACGATTCTGGTAATTATATGCCTGTCAACAGGTTGCCTCATGAACGGATAGTGATTTCTAGCTCAGGAGGAGCACAGGCTACCAGCAGGAAGCCAACCTCTTTGCACTCAGCCCTGGCAGGCTAAGGCAGACACTGTTCTTTTCCAAACAGTCTTAATTGAGAAAAAAAAAGTAACTAAAATTGCTCCTTTTAATACTCCCAGCCCAGCAGCAAAAAATTAGGAGGAGTTTGCTCATCATGCTTCAGTCTGCGATGTCCTGATCTGTGTCTTTCTTCTGTGAAATGAGATTGTTACTTCTGAAATTTAAGCCAGTTGGTGATAGGAAGATGTCAGGAAGGAAACTAAGGACCCTCGTGACATCTCTCTGCTTCGGTAATCTGGGCAAATGAACACAATTCTCCCTCCTCCCTAAACTATATGGAGTCAACTCTGTCTCACTTTCTCTAGGGGTGTCACTAGTAATAAAAATAATACAATAACTACTATTTATACAATGCTGTAAAATTTACAAAGTACTTTATATATGCAGGGGTTCTTAACTTAGGATTTGTGAACTTGTTTTAAAAAATATTTTGATAACTATATTTCAGTAGGTTTCACCACATTGCCAAAGGGGTCCATGACAGAAAAAAAAAAGATTAAGAACTCCTGGTATATATTAACTTGTTCAAGTTTCACAGCACCTTATAGATAAGACTTCCCATTGTACAGATGAGGAAACTGAGGCTCAAAGAGGTTAAGAGATTTTCCCATGGTCGTATAGCTAATAGGTGTCAGAAGTAGAATCTGAACCAGAGGTGGGCTGGAGTCAGCTTTAACCAGCTCTATACAGCTGAATGTTAAATTTTCAGTGTGAGCATTTATACCTTGGAAATTAGCAAATGCTACAAAAATCAGGGCTTGATTATTGAACATTTACTAGTGCACCTGATTTGAACCCAGGTCTTCCTGAATCCAATAACAGCATTCTCTCCACTATGCCAAAGCATCTATCATGGCTCTGACTTGATTGTGAATTTTGACCACTAAGTCACCTGGAAAATTTATTTATTCTACCCATGTCTCCATGGACATGGCAGAAGGGACACAACATACAAAACTCTCCTTCCCCTTTTTGTGTCTTTTCTCATTTATTTGTCTCTTAGTTTCTAAAAAGACCTTCCTAAGACGTATGCGTGCCCAGGTCTTGCTATTCAATCCATTCTGTTTCTATGAGTTTCTGCATCAGATGTCTGCCATTGATTGTAAAACCGTTAGAGCAGAAAACTTATTTTTTCAGATTAACCTTTGTGCTAGTACACACACCATGGCCACTCCAATCCATCCTCTCTCTGTTAGCTATCCTCGCTGTCTCATCCACTGACTCTGCCTCACCTCCAACTACCCACCTACTATCCACTCCCCATTTTCCACTTTTCTACCTGCTCATTCGCATATCCAGAATCCAGCTCCTTTCCTCTTGCTTCTCCCTGATTTCCTGTATCACAAATCTCACATATTCAGGCTCTTTCTCTAGATCCATTTTCTTCTATCTTTTTATTTTTACTGCCCTGATCCTTCCTTCCCTTGTTTTCTCATGCTTTTCCTTGTTTCCCAGTATTTATTTTTTTACTCACTCATCCCATTTTCCTTCCTTATCTTGTTTCTTTCATGGGTATCTGGATATATGTTTATCTCATGCATTATGTACCTGTTTCAATGCACATGGTAACATGGATGAATACAGGTTGAACATGCTAACATGGATGAACACAGCAAAAGTCTAAAGGACAGCTAAGGTTGATACTAATGATCATAATTCAAGTTTCACTGACCAGTGGCAGTATTAATTAATGTTTGGTTTTTAGTTACATCATGTTCATACCTACCTTTTTCATCTCTCCCTTTTAGCAAATATATTATTTCTAACAGAGAGAGGTGGATAAAGGAAATTATTCTGTATAAATTATTTTATATATTTTATATTTATACAGGTAGTAAGGAGCAGAAGTAAGAGCTGAACCCAGGTCCTCAGGCTTCAAATCCATTGCTCTTTCTACTGTACCACACTAATTCAACTTAATGTTTTGACCTTCAAGATTTTTTTTTAATTTTTTTTAATGTCATCTAGTGTGTTAGCTGTCCCTCCCAGCTTTGTGTTATCTGCAAATTTGAGATATGACATTTATGTCTTTGTTCAAGACATTAATAAAGAGCACAGGGTCAAGTATAGAAAACTAGGGGCACTTGGTGAGGTTTTAGACTAGATATTATTTTCTTCAGTCATTTCAGTCGTATCCAACTCTTCATGACCTCATTTGGAGTTTTCTTGGCAAAGCTACTGGAGTGGTTTGCCATTTCCTTCTCCAGCTCATTTTACAGATGAGGAAACTGAGGCAGGCAAGGTTAAGTGACTTGCCCAGAGTGACCTAGCTAGTAAGTGTCTGAGGCTAGATTTGAACTCAGAAAGAGAAGTCTTTCTGACTCCAGATCTAGCACTCTATCCACTGTACCACCTAGCTGCCCAGATATTATTATAGTAATAATAATAATAGTTAATATTTACATAGTGCTTTAAAATTTACAAAGCACTTTATATGTGTTATCTAACGTGAACTCTGTGAAGTAGGTGCTCTTCTCCCCATTTTACAGATGAGAAAACTGAGGTTCAGAAAGGTTAAGTGATCTGCTCAGGGTCATGCAATAAGTAGGTAAATGTCTAGGCAGGATTTGAACTTTGGTCTCCCTGACTCCAACTTCAGGACTCTATCCACTGCACCACTTTGCCGCCTCACCTTTTTCCAAGTTGACATCATGTCATTAATGATTGCTCTAAGTCATCAAACTAGTTCCAAGTCTACCTAATTTTAGTCTCACCCCACGACTCTCCGTCTTTTATTCTTTCTCTACACTTGTTAGGTTTAGGCAGATAGGCTCATCCACAGAAGGCTGGCCATCAAGTAATGCTTTTTTAATTTGGCTACAGCAACTCATTAAGGCCATTTAATAAGTTATAGAGGAGTAGCAAACTACATGAGTTGGAGAATATCCACATGGAAGAAACACAGAGATCTTTTGAAACACTGGGGTGTATCTGTGAGTACGTGTGCATATGGACCTATAACTCTTTGTGTCTCCTTGTGATTACTTATGACCCTGCATGTCTGTATGCCAACCTTCTGCCTCTGCACGTGAGGGATCTGGTGTTCAAATCCAGTCCCAGGCACATATTAGTTGTATGGCCTCGGACGAGTCACTTTACCTCCATTTGCTTCAGTTTCCTCAATTGTAAAATGGGTATAATAATAGCACCTACCTCCCAGGGTCATTGTGAGGACCAGATGAGGTATCTGTAAAGTGCTTAGCACAATGCCTGGCGTATGTTGTTGTTCAGTCATTTTCAGTCATGCCCAGCTCTTTGTAACCCCGTCTGAGGTTTTCTTGGCAAAGAAACTGAAGTGTTTTGCCATTCCTTCTGCAGTTCATTTTGCAGATGAAGAAACTGGGTTTCCTCACAGGGTTAAGTGACTTGTCCAGCGTCACATAGCCAGTAAGTGTCTGAGGCCAGATTTGAACTCAGGAAAATGAGTCTTCGTGACTCTAGGCCCGGTGCTTTATCTACTGTGCCACCTAGCTTCCCCATATAGTAGCTGCCACAGAGCTGTCTGGCATTTGGTAGGCATTATATAAATGCTAACTACCTAGCAGTAGTGGTAGTGGTGATAGTGGTAGTGGTAATAGGAGTAGTGGTAGTAGTAGTAGTGGTGATAGTGGTAGTGGTAATAACAGTAGCAGTAGTAGTAGTAGTAATAGTAGTTAGTAGTAGTGGTGATAGTGGGAGTGGTAATAATAGTAGCAGTAGTAGTAGCAGCAGCACCAGCAATAGTGGTAGTGGTAATAGTAGTAGTAGTAGTAGTAGTGATAGTGGTAGTTGTAGTAGTAGTGGTAATAGTACTAGTAGTAGTAGTAGTAGTAGTAGTAGTAGTAGTAGTAGTAGTAGTAGTAGTAGTATGGTGTTGTCACAGGGCAGGTATGAGGTTAAAAGGGGAATTTACAGAATGTAAGAAGCCCAGACAGGTGAAATTACTAACTTAAAGTCACATAGCTAACACACAGGAAAGCTGGGACTCAGACCCAGATCTCCTTAGCACCAAATCCCTTTTCCTCTTCACTGCATCTTGGTGATCTTGATCTGTTGGAGAGTAATAGCAGCAGTCCCTGCCATGGCCAGGATTCTTGTGTGAAGACGTGGTTTATGGTAAGGAAGGCAGGGAGAAGCATGAGGGAAGGAGCTAAAGCTGGGCTTTCAAGGGGCAGCATTGGCTGGAAGTCTGACTCTCCCATTGGTTCCTAGCCAGGTTCCTTCCCCAATCCTATGCTTTCTATGGATGGATGGATGGATGGATATTCAGGGAAAAAAAAGCTGTAGATCATCTCTCCAAACACCACCGTATTAGGATTTGGTGAGAGTTATTAAGTAAATAGGATTTTTAGAGTTTAAAGAGGCCTCACAGATAAACTGGTTCTTGCACAAAGGGGCTGAGGCCACACGCAGGGGATGGTGACCTGTTCTTTATGTGCCCTTCTAGTTTTCCCACATTGAAGCTGGGGAGTCTGATGTCTCCTCTGGAGACTGGGCTTCCCCATTCTCACATTTATTGGCTTAAACCATCAACTTCTCCCCCATCCCTCTTTTCTGGGAGATGTTGCTACTTAGAGAGTTGATAATTATAGAGTTGGTTGTAAACAGGCTCAAAGTCTCAGGGTTATCTCTTCCCCTTCTCCCCCATCCCCCCAAAAAGGTTAGAAGTAAAGGAAGTACCCAGTATACAACGTAAATTGAGCATAGAGTGGCTTTATTTTCACACAGAAAAGTAAGGGCAAAACAATGAAGAATCACAGAATGATTGGAACAGAATCCAGTAACATCACTGCTCCTCTCCATAACCTGTTCAGAGGATGCTATTCAAGCCTTGTTGGGAGGCATTGGCAAATAGCTTCTTTAAGAGGGCTATCAATTAGCCATTTTACATTTCACCTCCACTGAGCACAATCTGATGAACACCAAGTGGGCTCTTTCTTTCCAGTGGTTGCTTTCTCTCTCCCTTTCTCTGACTTCATGACTGTTGCTGCTGCAGCTGTTCCAGTAGGCACTAACTACCCTGCTGGGCAGGTGCCTGAGAAGATGCCAGCTGCCTTGGAAGATGCCAAGTATAAGGTCTTGCACCAAATGAAAAAAAGGCACAAGTGGAAGATGACTCCATCCCCAGCACAGGCTTGCCTAGGAGGTCATGGAGCCCCAGCTTGTGGCTGGTGGGGGGAAAGTCTATCCCCTACCTGACCCTCTAGGCAGACGAGAGAGTCATCTTTGTTCTTTGAAGCTGGCAGAGAGAAGAGGTCTGAAGGGTGGCACTCTCCCTTTTAGTATATCCCATCCCTTGAGTTGTCATTGCCAACAGGAAGCAGTCAGAGGACACCTGCACATTCTCTGAAGTACGGGTGAAGTGGAGGAGGAAGAGACAGTCTATCACGCATGATCAGAAGTAGACCCATCCCAAGCTTCCATGCAGTTCGCTTTGGGGAGCAAAGGAGACTCAAAGAAATACTACATGAGTCCAGTCATTTTACAGAGGAAAAATTGAGGCCCAGACAGGTGAAGGGAGATGCTCTATTAATAAGCACTTATTAAGTACCTACTGTGCACAAGGGCACACAAGGTGGCAGAGCTGGCATTTAACCCAGTCTTCTGACCAAATCCAGTGCCTTTCCTACTGTATCACTCTGCCTCCAATAGAATTGTTATTGCCTTTTTTGTATTTTGTTTTAAAATTGTTTTATTGATATATACTTTTTTACACTACTTTGATTTTCCAGTATATCCTTCCACTCTCCCCTCAGCTGTGTCTTATAACAAAGAATAATAAGCAGA
Organism: Phascolarctos cinereus; assembly: GCF_003287225.1. Classification (NCBI taxonomy): domain Eukaryota; kingdom Metazoa; phylum Chordata; class Mammalia; order Diprotodontia; family Phascolarctidae; genus Phascolarctos; species Phascolarctos cinereus. Next base: position 141,605,993 of record NW_027555847.1, read on the forward strand.
AAAAAAGCAGTTCATCAAAACCAACCAGTATATCAACTGAAACTGTCAGTTTATGTAGTGTTCCATACCCATAGTCCCCCACCTCTGCAAAAAGGAGAGGGAGATACATTCTCTTATTTCTTCTTTGGGGTCAACTTCATTCATTATAATTACATAGCATTCTGTTTCAGTTTTTTTCCTTTTCATGACTGTAATTATTGTGTGTACTGTTTTTTTCTGATTCTGCTTATTTTGCTTTGCATCAGTCCATAGAAATCTTTCCATACTTCTCTGGATTCTGCATTTCCTGGTCCCTTTTGGTGTGAGCACCTCAGCTCTGCCTTCCAAAGGAAAATAACCATACTGTAATCCCAATGTCAGCTACTCTTATCCGTCAGGGATCTCAGAGTACTTTCAGCCAGATGCATCAAGGTTGGTGTCCCCACTTGGCTCCAAGGCATCTGATTCTTTCACAGAAATAGTCCTACTTCTCAGTGTTACTTTTGATCTCTCAGGGCTCCACCCAGACAGAGCTAATCTGTCCCAAACTCCTTTGAAAGGTTCATGTACTGAGAGTAAGACACCAGTGGCAAGATGTGGCAATTTTTCCTGCAGAGACAGTATCATCATAATGCATTATTAGCTGCTGTGATCTTCTATCATTTCTCTCCTAGAGAATTATGACTATGGCATTGAGGATATAAGACCTACAGGCTGAACACTACTTACTACAAATCTCTCACAAAGCTGCTGCAATAAATCTCATAGAGGAAAGTCACTGCTTTAAACACACACACACACACACACACACACGCGCACACACACACACACACTCACACACACACACTCCACCAGGGAGCTGGTCATTTATTTTCCAAGGAATGAAGGTCTCTGATGAGAGTCACACCACTTCACGATTCTTTAACTCTATGGAAAGGAATTCAACAAGACATCCATCATGGGAAACTTGAAAGGCTGAGTTAGAGAAAGAGGAAGATGAAAAGATGAGGGTCCTTCACCCCCACTCTGCTGCCTGTCTCCTTCCCCAAACCTAGTCTTGCTGCAGCTTTCCCTACTAGACAGGAGGTTAACACTGGGTGGAACTCCCTGACACCTCATGGGATATGGTGAAGTTCATGACTGATGCAGTGGCTCTCAATGCTAAACATAACTGTTATGAGCACATGGAGAAACTCTAAATCATCTTTTCCCCGCTTCAATGGCCAGGCAATTGTAGGAGAGGATACATGTATCAGAGAATAGAAAAGTACAGCTGGCTCTTTAGCTCTGCTTAAACATAGATGTCATGTGTTTCAGTTGCCATATGTGTAGGAATTTTATTTAGCTCATAGATCATAGGATGTTACAGCTACAAGCTCAGAGCTCATCTTGTCCAACTCCCTCATTTTACAGAAGATGACGCTAACTGCCAGAGAGGTTGCAGACAATCCTTTTCCTTTTCTCTCTTTCTCCCTCCCTCCCTTTTTCTCTTGTATAAAATTTCACCCACACAACAGAAAATTTTGGAAAGCAACTATTTGGCACACTTCTTCCGAACGGATTCTGGTGTACTCATGTCATTCTTAGCCATTCACTGACCTTTCAGACAGTATTTATGTAAAGATTATTAAAAGGAAGCTAGGAATTAAAGGAGAGAAAGAGAGATTTGAGGAACGGGAGAGGTAGCCTCATGTTCAAGAATCTCATTCCTTCTGAGAATGGGTTCTCCTTTATGAAGGTTGCAAGATTCGAGTTTCTCCAAATCCAATCCCATTCATTCATTAGTTCATAGACTTAGTGTTGGAATGAAACATAGAGGTCTTCTAGTAAAATTTCTGATTTTACAGATGAAGAAACTGAGGCCCAGGGAGGTTCAGTGGTCTCATGTTATAGTAAGTAGAAGAGCTGGGATCTGTATTCAGATCTGACAACAGATCCACCACTCTTACCACTGTACTGGACTGCCTCCTAAATTCAACAAATTTACAGAATTTGAGTTGGAAGGGATGTCAGTGGCCTTTTAATCCAACCCATACCCAAGAGGAATTGCCATTGTAACATACCCAGCAAATGATCATCTAGTTTCTGTTTGAGGACCTCCAAGAAGAGGAAATCCAGCACCTCTAAAGGTAGCTCATTCCACTCTTAAATGAGTCAAATTGTTAAGAAAATTTTCTTGGCATCTAACTTCAGTTTGCCTCTTTTCAACTTCTTAGTTCTCTTAGTTCTCCCTCCTCCTCCCCATCCTGAAGGCAAAGAAAACAAATTTAAATCCTCTTCTACACAACCTTCAAATTATTGAAGACAGCTAGCCTACTTTCCCTGAACCTTCTCTTCTCCTGGCTAAATAGCCTCAGTACTTCTGACTTTCTCAAATAACATGGATTCAAGGCCCTTCATCATCATATTTGTCACTTGCTGGATGTTCTCCAGTTTATCAATGTCCTTCTTAAAGCATGGCATCCAGCTTGTTATGTGCATAGTACTCTAGGTACTGTGGGGTTTATAAGAGAAGTAGAACACATGGTCATAGGATTTATTGCTTCTAGGGCCCTTAGATATCATCTAGTAATCCAGTCCCTACATTTTACAGATGAGGAAATTGAATGCCAGAGATGTTGTGTCTTGCTTAACATCAGAAGGGAAGTAGGAGCTGAGGTTCTCTCCACATCATATTATCTCTCTTATCACTCAGTAAATAATCTTTTATTAAGCACTTCAAATGCCTGGCGTGTAGTAAGCCCTTAATAAATACAGGTTGATCAAGTGATTGATATATGCAAGGCAAAAAGGAATATAACAAAGCCTGCACAGTTTTTGCCCTTAGGGAGTGAGCATTCTGTTTTACAGATGAGATAGCTGAGGTCACTTGACTTGTCAAAGATCACAGGGGGAATAACTAGGTGGGATTCAAACCCAGGTCATCTTAGGCCACGTACAAGGCTCCTTCCACAGTACCACACTTCCAGTCTCAGATATTTTAATCTAAGGTCAATGGCATGTGTAAATATGTACACACTTGTATACATATACATATATACATACATACACACATATATATTTAACTATATTTTAATGTAATTTGTTTCCTTTGTAATTCTATGTATTTTATTTTATACATTAAAAACATTCTGAAAAGGGGTCCATAGGCTTCACCAGAGTGCTGAAGGGCCCCAGGACACAGAAAAAGGTTAAGAACCTCTTTTATCCAAAAGTTTTATCCAATTAAGTATTAAAATTAGTGGTACATACAAAAAAAGGGGGAGGATAAATAGGCCTGGAGCAGCTAGGCAAGGGCTTCTGGGGATTGCCTTCTGTAAGCCCCTGCAGTAGGGCTATCGTGCAATAAAGTTGTTCCAGGTAACCCTGGAGAAGAACTTCAAGTTTAAATTAACCTGACTTAGCTCAAATAGCCCTTCAAGTTTCTCACTTCAGTAGATCATCATAGTAAACTTGTAGTTGCATTAAATCTCAGTGAGAAATGTTACAATGCAACATATAAAACAAACTACCAGGAGGCCACAAGTCCCAGCCTGGTGAAAAATTGGAGCTAAGATTTTTATGCTTTCAAATGAAAGCTTATGTCATCAAGGAAGAGAGTCTAACCAGCTTTTGTGGAATAAATCAAACTACTATCTGATAATAGCAAAGTTTTCTTAGAGCCTTCTTGGCTCAGAATAGCCTTCAGACAGACTGTTCCCTCAAACCTGGAATACATTTCTTTTTCCCTCCACAGTTTAGTGGACTTTGGGGGCATGGTTCCAAATTTCTCTCCAGAATTTTTGGACAGATTCACAGCTCCTGCAGCCCCTCCAAAAATTTTCCTTTTCCCTTTTTGTCATATTTGATGTGAGGTGAAATCTAAGAATTGGTTTAATTTGCATTTTTCCCAATTGGAGGGTCTGTTCTTCAAGTCTGTCTTTGTTTCTCCAGGACCAAGTACAATCCCTTGTACTCGGCAGATGCTTGGCAAATGCTTTCTGAAATGAACCTTGCTCTGCCAGCAGTTCTTAAACTTCTGATTGCAGAGGTGAAATACAGATGTCAGGGGTACTTGAGTTAAAAGGAAGGACCAGAAAAACCTCATTCTGCCTCTTTGCTATGTTTTTAGATAAGTTAGCATACTTTCATCCTCTTCCACTATTTTCATCTCTGTAATATTAAATCACAAGCCACAAAGAACAAATGCTCCTCTCTGAACTCAGCTTTAACTCCCTCATCCCTTCCCGCCACCCAGCCCTACTTTTCTGGTGTCTCATTCCAGATGTCTATTCCTTCCGATATGCCCTCTAGAGTACCAGCTCCATAATTAACAAACTTCCTGTCATCTTAATTCTCTTCCTTTCCCATTTCTTCCATCTTCTGGCACTAACTGAAATCTAGTTCCTTCCTGATCATGGTTGTGACCCATGATAGTTGTTATCCTTTCCATTACTGGGTGCAGTTTCACTCATGGATCATGATTCATTGGTAGTTGTGGGGCTAATTCCAGATTGTCCCTCTGTTGATATCCCTCAGCAACCTCTCCTCCTTTGAGGTTCATTCAATCCAAATCTGTTAAGCAATTCAGATTCTGGTAGTTGTTATCTATTGAGTCACAGAAATTTTCCCTTCTTTCTCAATGAATCAATGATTTACAGTCCTTTTCTCTACCCTAATTCCTTCCCTCACTCTATGGGACATCAATATAAATGTTAATATTCTCTCAAATACTCTGACTTTCCAGTTCCCCAATATACTCAACTTCCATGATCCACTCCTCTACTTCATCTCGGACACACCCAGAGAGGGTCATTCCTTTAAGCTTGCCATTATCCACAAGTGTTCTGCTGTCATGTTCAAGAACTATAACTTTTCTTCATATGATCGTAATTTTTTATCTTTCCACATTTTCATATGTTCCTCTCCTCCAAAAACCATACTTCCTCCTCACTATAACTTCCAGTCTGCTCATCCCTCAGTATCCTTGGTTTGGATGTACTCTTCTACCTTCCCAATCTTGAAATCTTTCCCAGTCTTTCACTCTTTCCTTGGTGAAACAGTTCAACTCTATACTATCCTCTACTCTTGAATCTCTTGTTCACTTATCCTATCACCAATCACATCTTGCTAGTTTCCAAACCTAGATTATTCTCACCCATCTGCCTCCTTCATTCCTACTCATGTGCTGCTGAATGGAACTGGGGAAAATCACTATACCATGCAGATTAGTTCACTAAAAAATTTATGCAAGCAAGTGACTGACTGACTGACTGAATGAATGAATGAAAAAGCATTTTAAAGTGCCAAGTACTGAGGATGCAAATATAGGCAAGCAGGACAGTCCATACCATCAAGGAGGACACAGTAACCGGACAATCCCGTTTCTCCTTCCTATTTGATTCCCCATCACATTCACCACAGCAGTTGTTCTACCAGGGGTGGAGTGACTGAATCCAAACTTACAGAACAAATCCCCTTAATAAAAGGATTTGTTCTGTAAAAGTTGGACTCAGTCAAAAGGCTGCACCCAAGGACTTAGAGGACCACAGGTGGCCTCAAGGCCCACCCCAAGTTCCCCACCCCTTTTCTGCCTTCTCTCCTCAAAGCCATCCTTCTTTTTCACCTTCTTTGCTGAGGACTTCATACAAAATATGAAGCCAATTGCCAAAAGCTTCCTTTTCTGCTGTTTTCCTCATCTCACATTCCTTTGATATCATTTGTCTGTGATATCATCATTAACTCCTCCTTCACTCCAGTCTCTAATGATAAAGTAGCCCTTCTGCTTATCAGGGCCAGCCTCAATACATCTACCATTGATCCCATCTCTTTCCATCCCTCCAGCTTCTCCTGCATATTGCCCCATCATCATCTCCATCTTCCATCTCCTCTCTCTCTCTCTCTCTCTCTCTCTCTCTCTCTCTCTCTCTCTCTCTCTCTCTCTCTCTCTCTCTCTCTCCTTAGTTTCCCTTCTCAGTTTAACTTGCTGGCTCTTCATCCATGCCATGCCCACTAACTGTGAGTGTTGTCAAGACTCTGCCCAGGGCTCTCTTCTATTTTTCTCTTTATACTTTCTCACTTGGTGATCAGTTCCTATGGGTTCAATTATCATTATCTCCATGTAGATAATTCCTAGATCTATTTATCCAATCTAGTCTTTCTTCTGAACTCCAGTCTCACAACATCAACCCTATGTTGGAAATGTTTGATTTTATGTCCTATAGGCATCTCAAACTCAGTATGTCCAAAACAGAATTAATTACCTAACACCCCTCCCCCTTCTGAACTTCTCTATCAGTGTTAAGAGAACTACTCCCCTTGTACTTAGCCAGGCTCACAATTTTGGTGTCATCCTTTACTCCCTTCAGTTGCCAAATCTTGCAATTGCCTTCTCTACAACATTTATTATGTGTGGTCCCTTCACTCCTATCATATGGCCACAACCCTAGTTCAGGCCCCCAACTTCTCTTACTTAAATTATCACAATAATCCCCCCCCCTCTTCTTTCCCTATTCCAATCCATCCTTCATATAGCTGCCAGAGTGATTTTGCTAAAGCATAATTCTGACTATGCTCAATAAATTCCAGTAGCTCCTTGTGGGATCAAGTCTAAAGTCCTGGCTCTGTCTTACATTTCTAATCATCTTCCATTCTATTCTTTCCTACAATGTAGCCACAGCAGTCTACTTGCAGTTTCTCTCACATAACGTCACGTCTCTTTCTTTGTACCTTTTCACTTGTTCCCCATGCCTGGAATGCTCTCCCTCTTATCCTCTGACTCATAGGATCCATGGCTTCTTTTAAGCCACAGCCCAAGTACCACCTCTTTCAGGAAAATTTTCCTGTTCCCCTTCTTCAACTGTTAGCAACATTCCCTAAGATTGCTTTATATCAACTCTATTTATCTTGTATCCTTTTATTTATAGAAGTTGTCTCCTCTATTAGAATGTAAATTAATTGGGGGCAGGGATTGTTTTCTTCTCCTTTTCCCATGGTTTGGGGAATCAGATTGGACAAAGTATTAATTCCTTGGCACTTGCTACTTTTTGGCTTCTAATATCTAATGGTTTTTCTCAGCTCTAAATTCTATGACAATGATTTCACTCACTAATCCTAGTCTCTTTGATTGCTATGCTCCCTAGATACCATGACAACCAATCTGGCCTGTCCTTTGGGATTTTGCTTGCTCTCCTCCTGATTTAAATGCTACATTTTCTGCTTCTATTAGATTTACCCTTCTCTTGCCTGGGTTTTGTTTTGTTTTGTTTTTTCTTTCTCCCAAACAATAGCACCTATTGGATCTGTCTTGGGTGGGGTGTGACACTGCCTTTTCATTCTTCAGGGGACCAGAAGGAGAATACCCAATGCTGACAATGAACAATGTTTATATCCGCTGCCCTTGGAACTCAGCTGTTTCCAATATGGCAAGCAGTAACAAAGAGAGCGAGCTATCTGCAGCTGAAGCTTGTATGGAAGATTAACCTGGGGCTGGTGAGTTAGCTCCACACACTAGGACTCAAAAAGGTGTTAGCAGAACCTTTTACTGAGCAAGTCCAATAAAAAAGTAGACTAGTTGAGCTCAGATCCATTTGGATTCCCGGTTCTTTGGATGCTAAACTGGCCTTAAACCATGCTTCTTTGTTTCATCCTTCAGGTTCTGACATTCTTGCCTTGCCAATCCACCCTGCATACTGTGCACGTGCTCCCTTCTTTGTCCTCATCCTGCCTGCTTGATTGCTTGTTCTTCCTTAGGGTTGAATAACTCTCTGCTCTCTTCCAGGCCTCTGAACCATTGTCTTCACAGATGACCTTACTCAGACCAGGCCATTCTGTGTAGAAACCCACTCTTTGCAGAGTTCTTGGTTACAACTGCTGGCTGATCCTATCCTTGATCTGGGGTCATAAATAGGGTCAGATGATTAGAGCTTGCCCCAGGATTGCCCAGGGGTAATTGGAATCCAGTGGTCCTTTCTTCAGTGGTCCTCTGGCCTGCTAGTAGCATACCTCATGGTTCTGTACTGCATGACTACCTGCCATTCCTTCACCTAGCCTCAAGCCATCACTCCTAAGAGTCCCCAATGCCACTTTCTCTTGAGAGTTATTGGCTCTATTTCATAGGGTCAGGCTGGACTCTCTGGCAGACAGATGACCCCTTTTTCCTAATGCAACTGCACCTGACCAAGGTAGACTGTCTCCTTCCCCACCCATATCTCCCCCAAATGGAGATGATCCAAGTGTCTGAATAGCTAGTTGCAGCTCTGCCTTGCTTATATCTCAAGTCAGGGCTGGGGGAACTGTCTAATTTAATTTTTTTTTCAATTGGAGACCCCAACTTTAGAGACTTAGTTTTACCCTGAGGGAGTCATCCCAGTCTTTATCCTGACAGTCTGTGCAACTCAAAGAATATTCCCTAGAATTAAAGCATATATGTTGTCCTCTGGTGTCAGTCTCTTTAAAAAAAAAAGTGCAGTTAGGCTGAGTCTATAGCTCTCCCACGTATATCCTGGGGAAAAAGAGAAAGAACTGGTTAATCAGTCCAGCTGTAGGTCATGAGAAGATACAGCTGTATGAGAGCGGAAGCCAGCCAAACTCAGGAGACACCTTCTTTGATCTAGTCTATCTTCAGAGTCAAATCAAGTCCACTTGCATCTCTGAGGCAGCTAAATCTTTGCTACAGTACTTTTCCTCGGGGGCATCATTATTTGTTTGGACCATTGGGGTAGGTTACTCGTTTGGTGCCTACTGGCTAGGAGGATGACAACAGACATGGACACAATTCTAGACATACATTCTAGCATTGGAGTTCTCGTAACAACCTTGGGAGGTATGTGACATAAATATTATTTCATTATTCTATATTATTCTAATATTATTGCAAACATTCTGCATTTTGCAGAAGAGGAAACTGAGGCTTAGAGAAAAAAAGTGATTAAGACTAAAGTCACATAGCTAGTAAATAATAGAACTGAGATTGCTACACTTATTTACTAGGGCTATATTCTGCTCAGTGAACTCATAAGGATTTATTGAGTGCTTATTATGTCCACTGTTGGGTATTTGGGATACAGAGGTGAAAAATGAAATGATTCTTGCCCTCAAGGAGCTTCTGGTCTATTGGGAGCAACAATATCTACATATATAGGTATATACATTATATATACAAAAAAAATAAACAAGGAAATTTAGGGTGGAGTAGGGGGATCCTACTTGACCACTGCACTTGGTACTAAGATTACTGGTCCTGTCCCCATTCTGCAACTGATTTGCTTTTATAGTCACACATAATACCTATGTTGTGTAGGGTCAAAAGAAATCCTAGAGGAGATCATAAACAGAAGAGTTGGAATCCAGTCCTAATACTAAGAAAAACCTGTTCAAATCCAATGGATCATATGCCTTCAGAGCTCTTAATTTTACAATGAGGAAACTGAGGCCTGTGTGGGTGAAGTGACTTGGTCAAAGTGCACATAGCTAGAGAATGCCTCAAATCCTACAACTGGGTAAGTGCCGTCATTATTTACAATTTGTTGCCTTGGTGGTTCAAGGTTGATAGTTACAGTTCTCTTAAGACCAAAAACCTTTTTGAGAAGTAGTGTGGTCTAGTGGATAAAGAACTGGCCTTAGAGCCAAGTTTCACTGCTGACACTCTGGACAAGCCTCTTAATTAACCTCTCAGTGTTCTAGGCAATTCTCTAAGAGCGGAAGTTGCAGAAAAGTGACCCACCAGCATTGGTAGGAGTTTTTTTTCCTATGGGAATTCCTATACCAGTGAAGTCACAGGCCCAGATAGTCCCTGTTCCCCCAAAACCTAGACACAGAATGAATGCATGTGTGGGGCCCTGGCCCTTGCCAAAATGGTGCTAAAACTCTGAGTGGAAGGGCATGATGTAGTGTGCAGGGGGCTGTGATGGGAGCACTGAGATTTTTTTTTTCCCCAGAGGGAAGTAGCTTCTAAAACCTTAAAACAGGTATTTTAAGAAGTGTCTGGACCAAATTCTGAGGCCCAATAATAATACTAATGATTAGAACGTTGGAAAATCCTTTGGTTTGTCAAGCTGTTGCCCTGGCTTATAAAGTGGCTCATTATCAGGAAAAAGAAAGGCACAAATGTATTGAAATACAATTATGTTCAGTGGCTCATTATCTTGCAGTGGCAAACAAGTAACACCAAGGCTGCAGTAGAAAGCTGGCTCTATTCATATATAATATCAAATTGAAGATCTGTTCACTAGGGACAGTTTTGTTCTGAGATTAGTGTCAGGGACTGGAGTTCAGGCTCCTGGGTCCTAGTCTGCTCAAATGGATAATAGGACTAATTGGACTGGCCTCCCTTGAACCTCGAGGTTCATTGATGTTGGTGGAGGGTTTTGAAAGTGCTGGATGAAAGGCTCTTTAAGTCTCATTATTTAAATACAAAACCTCAAGCGGCCTAATGCTCTTTTCCTTATTTTTCAAGCTTCTCCGCCATTAGTGGACAAGGGTTATTTGTGTATCAGAGTTTCTCCCTCCTTCCCTCTCCTTACTCAGCAGCCTCTCCTTTCTGTGGGGCAGAATGTTTTAAGTATTATTTAGTATTTGTATTGGTCAGATCAATATGCGTCTCAGATCTGACTAGAGGTGAGACAATGAAGAGACTGCCACATTCACCACAAGCATGTGCAATCTGTCTATTTATTAGGCCAGGAATAAAAGGCAAAAATATGTACGACATCAGCCACTCAATCACCCCTTCTTATTCCATTCCCAATGCCAGGATGTCAAAACTGTGTGATATGTGGTGAAAGCTGATGTCACTGGGGCATTCATCAATCGGGAGATAGCCAGACACAGCTGGAACTGACACTCCCTGTTAAGGTGACGCAAGAGATAAGTGTGTGGGTATCAAAGGCATTATGAGTCAGTACTCTGATGTAATAATCAGTTCAAGCCACCAAGAAATGGCCAAAGAGAGAAAAAGCAACATAGCGCAGGTATACATTGAAGTGTGTTTGGGGGAATTTCCAGGTGTCTTCTTGGACTTCCTTGCAGTATTTGACACTGTTGACTCTTCTCTCCTGGATACATTCTTTTCTTTGCATTGTTTGTTTGTTTGTTTTTGGAGGGGGGGTTGTGACACTACTCTCTCCTAATTGTCTTCTTACCTATCTGACCTCTTCTCAGCTTTCTAAGGTGTCTCATAATCTATATCATAATCCTTAACTCTGAGTGTACCCCAAGACTCTTTCTTGGGCCTTCCCATTTCTCTCTAAACCCTCTTTCTTGGTGACTTCAGAAGTTACCATGGATTTAGTTATCATCTCTATGCAGATGTGTCACAGATCTATAATCCAACACCAGTTCCACATCACCAGCAGTTGGACGTTTTAAACTGGGTGTCCCATAGAGATCTCAAAATCAGTATATCCAGAACAGAACTCATTTTCTTTCCCTGCAAAGCCACTCTTTTTATGTACTTTCTTAGGTCTGTCAATGGCATCAGTGTCCTTCCAGTTTCCCAGGTATGCAACTTCAGCATTATCCTTGATTCCTCATTTTCCGAAATTCTATGTAGCTCAAGAATCACCAAATCTTGCCATTTCTACATTCACAACCCTTTTTTGCTTTGCTCATTCCTTCACTAGCCCCACAATCACCACTTTAATTCTGGCCCTTATTTCTTCTAGTATTTTGCAATGGCCTTTTAATTGCTTTCCCCCGGGGCAGCTAGGTGGCACAATGGATAGAGCACTAGCCCTGGAGTCAGGAGGGCCTAAGTTCAAATCTAGCCTCAGACACTTGACACTTACTAGCTGTGTGACCCTGGGCAAGTCACTTAACCCCAAGAGTTTCACCAACAACAAAATAAAAAAACTAATTGCTTTCCTTGCCTCAATTCTGTTTCCACCCCAATCCATGGTCCATATAGCTGCAAAATTGATTTTCCTTAATCATGGGTCTTATCACATCAATAAACTCCAGGGGTTTCCTAATGCCTCTAGGACAAAATATGAACTCCTCTCTTTGATTTTTAAATCCCTTCCACAACCTAGTGGCAACCTACCTTTCTAGTCTTGTACAATACTCTCTGCTTCCCATACTTTATGATCTAGTGTCTAGATCATAGACTATAGCCAATATGACCTTGCTGTTCTTCACACAAAGCACTCCAACTCTTATTTCTGTGCCTTTATGTTGTCTGTCTCTTGTAACTGGAATCCTCTTCCTCCTCATTTCTACCTTATGTAAAGCCCCTTCCCTTCAGAACTCATCTCAAGCACACTATATTCTGTATGAAGTCTTTCCTGATCCTCCAAACTGCCAACTCCTTCCCTCCCTAAACTACCTTGTATTCTCTATATACTTATATATGTTCATGTTGTCTCCTCTGATAGCATATAAGCTTTTTATGAGGAGGAGCTGTTGTGATTTTTGTGTTTGTGTCCCCTTCACCAAGTCCAGGTCCTGCCACATAGCAGGTACTTAATAAATAGTTGTTGATTTACTATACTTGAAAAAAATCTAAATTCATTGTTATCAGGGGAACTAAAGGTGAGTTACCTTTAGTGCCTAAAGGCTCAGTTACTTCTGGGTTCCAAAGGTCCATTGGGCACTATAAATGTTATCATAAACAGTAATAACAGCAGATACTTGTGAAAGCATTCTGTTTGATAATGGCTCTGTACATGTACGGTTGATTTTTTGAACCCAAGTGTAAGAATTTGTATTTTTTCCTATTAAATTTCAACTTATTAGATTTCACCTATTCATACAGATGGGGAATTCCACAAACTGCAACTTCCCATTCACTGGCTCCTTTAGGACCCTTCTGGCAGCTATGAAATAAGCTCTGGCCACTATGCCTAGGCAGCAGTCTAGCGAGAATCATGTAGAATGAACCAAAAGAAGCTTTTAATACCAACACACAGACACACACTTCCTGTAGCCTGTGGACAGGTATCTGTTATGTGAAGATGCATATGATCTCTTAGGTCAGGAATCATAGAATTTTACTATATGAGGACAGTAGAAATCATGCAAATTTACACTAAGTTCCATATTTTTACCAACCATCTCATTTCTCATACATCTCAAAGTTCATCCTAATTAGTTCTTTGCTAACTCACATATATATAGATATATAGATATACACACACATGTATACATATCTACTTGTGTTGTCCCTGTATAGAATATACATTCCTTAAGGGCAGAGAGTGTTTCATTTTTGTATTTGTATCCCTAATGTCTAACACAGTGCTTTGCACATAGTAGGTACTTAACAAATGCTTGGGGCAGCTAGGTGGCACAGTAGTTAGAGCACCTGCCGTGAAGTCAGGAGGACCTGAGTTCAAATTCGGCCTCAGACCAAACACTTGACACTTACTAGCTGTGTGACCCTGGGCAAGTCACTTAACCCCAATTGCCTAAAAAAACAAAAACAAGCAAACAAAAAAAAAAACCCAAATGCTTATTGATTACCCAAAGACAATCCTGGTTCAGAGCTGGTTTCCCCACATATTTGTAGCTTGGGGGACATTTCCTGTCTTCTATTATAAAGTTGGCACATGTCTGTAGAATTCTCTTTCTTTTCACCTTTCCTTCTCTGAAGTTTCTGCCCAGGAGAGCTGACCTACAGTATCATTAGCTCAGAGGTCTTATTATCTAAGGGCAGCTAGGTGTCAAAGTGAATCCAGTGCTAGGCCTGGAGTCAGGAAGAATCATTTTAGTAAGTTCAGATCCGGCCTCCATTCTTAAGTGCTAATAATTAGTATCCCAGTTCCGTTTAACCACTTAACATCAATTAGCTTTTAGAAATGTATATTTAGTTTAAAGATCTATCAAAAGGAAACATATAAACATTCCTCCCCCAACACCTTAGGATATATTTCATCTTAGTCTCTGGAGAAAATGGGATCAAATTTAGCTCAGTTCCTACATAATATTGGTCGTGCAAAGTTAATGTTCAGATAGGGCATGACTACCAGATGAGTATTCATCTCAGCTACTGCTGGGGTTGATTCTTAAAGGTCACTCCCAAGAGTCACTGCTTACTCCTTAGGCCCTGGTATGGGCTCAGATTTCTGATGGATCACCCTCCTATTTGAACCTACAAGGTTGGAGCTTTAAAGAGTTTGAAAGTGGTTACCAGATAATAATATTACAGGTTATATAATTTTTTAAAAAAAATTCTAAGGGGCAGCTAGGTAGCAAAGTGGATAGAGCTCTGGCCTTGAAGTTAGGAGGACCTGAATTCAAATCCGACCTCAGACACTTGATACTTGCTAGCTGTGTGACCCTGGGCAAGTCTCTTCATCCTGATTTCCTCACCAAAAAGCAAAAAAAAAAATTCTAGTTAATTCTCTTACTACTGCCATGCAAACTAGATATGGAATAGCTAAGTCAATGAATATTTAACTGAGTGACCTTCTTTATATCCAATACTGTGCTGAAAGTAATAAGGACTAAACAGAATTACCAGAGAAAGAACACAAGTTGCTTATAGCTATAGAGTTGGCTATATAAAACTCTATATAGGTACTTGAACTAGATGTATTTGAAAGAAAAACAGGAGAGGAAACAAGAAAGAACGTGTATATATATATATGTGTGTCTGAAAAAAATAATACCAATTACAGGCAGTGTGAAGTGGTGGATAGAGAGCTGATCTCTAAGCAAGGAAGACGTGGGTTCAAATCCCATCCTGGGTGGGATACTGGCCTGTGTGACCCTGGACAAATTACTTTACTTCTAAGGGTTTTAGGCTACTCTCTATAAGTTGCAGGGAAGGTTCTGAATTTCACTGGTAGAGGGAAGTTTCCTCATGCAGCAATATCACCCAGTGAAATCACAGATCCAGTCCCTATTTCTAGCCTCTTGGCTATATTCAGGTTTGATACAAGTCACATTGAGATGGTGGGGAGCTGCCTATATTCAGATCAATATAATGACACATAAATTGAGTGTTAAACTATGTGGTATCCTTGCTTAGTGCATGCAGTAGGAGTTCAGAAAGGGGATGATCAATGAGCATTAGAGTAATTAGGGGAGACTTCAAGAAGTAGATGGATTTGATCTAGGCCTTGAAGGATGGGTAGTTTTTAAATAGACAGAAGAGAAGGAAGGGCATTCTAGGGAGCTAGAGAAACATGAGTGAAGATGGGAATAGGGATATTTAGGGGTCAGTGATAAAGCTTGGTTAATAAGAACAAAGGATATGCTAGAAGCAAGTTTAGATCAGTTTAGGGAATAGCTAAGGTGGGGTAGTAGGTGAGTGACATGGTTAGGTTAAATTAAGAAAGAGCCGTTCAGATTGAAATGAAGAATTTTGAATAAGAAAGATAGACTTTTAGAGTATGAATTGAATTTAAAGCTCATGCCAACCAAATGCCTCATTTTTATAGATAAGGAAACTGAGGCCCAGAGAAATGAAGTCAAAGATTACACAGGTGAGTAGGAACTCACTCCAAACCCTAAATCCAGAGCAGAGTCAGGACTATGCATAGGAAAGGTAAGAAGTTGCTTAAGTTATAACATGAAAGGAGAGACAATTTTTAATCTAATTTCTTATGTATGTATGTATGTAGAATGCCTATGTCAGAAATTCTCCAATGATATAAAGCCCCATGTATAGTCTGAGGGATTTCTATCTTCTTTGGGAAAATTTGGGCATACAGTTCATGAAACAGAAGACAAAGGATTTTTACAGGTTAAAGGAAGCAAAAAGAGTAATAGAAGCTCATGGAGAATATTGACATCCATCAATGAGCAACTATTTCTCAGTAACCTATGTGGCCTCAGTCACTTCAAGTTATGCAATATGTAGGATTCCTGGTAAGGGGTGTATCTAATCCACGGCTCATGGTGCTTCCTGCAGTTCTCCATGGATCCCAGCCAAGTGGAATTGATCAATATCTCTTGCCTTTCTTAGAGGTTCTCAAACTTATTTGACCTACCACCCCCTCTTTAAAAAAAAAGTTACTTAATGCCCTCCTCAAAAACCTATTTTCTTTAACCCTTTAATGTTTTTTTGAAATTTGCATCATTTTTTAAAAAATGTACATTTTTTAAAAAAGGACACATCTTAAATTTAATAATTTATTGTAAATTTGTGGGTTTTTTCCTGCTTTGAGATTTTGATGATGTAATATTGCATCATGTAATTGTATAGTATTATATTGTAATCAAGTTATTACATACACATATTCCTGTCGACACGTGCTGGGCTTCCTGACAATGTTCTACATGCTCACCTACCAACACTTGCTTGTTAAGACCTGTCTTGGACTTGACCACTGATTGATAACTTGCATGTTGTGTGTTTATTTAGAAAATAATGTAATCACTATGACTTTAACTCTGTTACATAACAGATGAAACACGTATGGTTTTTCAAAATTTTCTTCTCTTTCCTTATGCTTCCACCACCCCCTTATTTTTATTCAATGCCCCCCAGTTGTACCCAAGGCTACTACCACCCCCCCGATTGTTCCAGGGTCCCCAAGGGGGAGCTGTTGCCCACTTGGGAACTCTTCCCATTTCTCTACCTGCAGTTGTTTGCTATTTTCAACAGGTAGCTTTACTAGCCCTTTTGAGGTACAAAAGCCAGCCACTTTATGGAACATCCTTATGTTGGCAGAAAGGAGTACTTTAGAGTTTTCCAGTCATGGTGTTATAGCTTAAATGTCATATCAGCCTAAGATGTTTCTACTCTGAAGCCTCTCATGCTACTATTCTTAGTGATCTCTGGCCTCACAAAATTCATCCATGACAAAGGAATATAAATCCCATCCCTTTCACTTTCAAATAGGTCTCCATCAATGATACCAGGTTTGTTAGGGTGAATTCACAATCTGATATCTTCTTTCCTTCCCAGCTCCTGGTGTGTTTTCCATTTGCACCAATGTTTTCCATGGGTCTAGAAGCTTAAGAAAACATTCTAATTTTCCCCAGTTGTCCCTTGGGTCCTAAGGGTCTCTCTGAGGACAGGAGTGTTCAAATGACCTGGGATTACTTTATGTAACATCTAGGGTATGGCAGCCAAGCACCTTCTGGCTTTTTCTCTGAGAGAATGAAGAGAGGGGAAAAAAATTAAACAGCTCATATTTTTACTGCCTGAAAATTTCATCTTCCATGGTGCATAAGTATTTATTTTGTGATAAATCAAGTTGTGTGTATTACAGCAAAAGTGTAAAGCCTCCTATAAAAAAGTAATGAACAGGGAGCAAAATTTTCAAAAGCATACAGCACAGTTTCTAGACCTTATACAGGGCACACAAATGTCTGAGAGTAGTGGAAAAAAGATGACCACAACTATACTCTCTGAAGTCTAAGTCAGAAGTCCTGGGTTCCAATTCCAACTTTGCTATGTATAACCTGTTTGACCTTGGAAAAAGAAAACCCTCAGGAACAAGGAGCATTAATGGTTATGTAGGATTTTAATAGAGGAATGAAGGAAGGACATTCTAGGCAGGTGCACTTCCCTTTTCTATGCCTCAGTTTCCTCATCTGTAAAAAGAGAGAATTAGACTAGTTGATCTCCAATGTCTAAATCTTATGATCCAAATTTAAAAGCTGATATTTCTGGCCATGAGAATCTACACCTAGTCCTTCCAAAGGAGGAAACAAGAATAACGTCCACACTAAACAAATCCCAGTTGGCATTTCAAAAATAATCTCTTTTTCTACCTGTAATATTAAAATGGGGGACTGCCCATTAATGGAACCTTGCCTTATTTGACATTAAGGAGGACCTTAGAAGAGAACATTAGGAGAAAGTTTGAGGGAGAGTGACAGCCAGGGTGATGATGCCATCAAGCCAAACCGATGGCTCTGTATGGAAGGACAATTAGTGATTTATCATCTCTTTATAATTTACTTGCCCATTCTTTCATTAATTCATCAGGAATTTATTAAATGTTTACTATGTGCCAGGTACTGCACTAGATGCTGGGGCAAAACTATATGGACTGTTCCCTCAAGGAGCTCACGTTTTGTTGGGGATAAGGGGGACAACATGAACATAGATAAGTAAGTACAAATTAAGCAGGCCTACTGGATAGTAACTATAGCAACATTTGTTGAATAGCCTGTTAAATAGACATGTTTGCAGAGGTTACATGCCCAGCCCTACTAAATAATTACCATAGATTATATAGCCTTAAATACTGTAGGTCCTTCTAATATTTCTGTCTCTCTACTTCCTCTGTGATGGAAGACTGCACTTACTGGGATGTAGTCATGAGTCTTGAGGTCAAAACTATTATTTATAATGACTTTCAACCAGAACATTCCACTGGCTTTTATCCAGGGGCCTGTAGGTTGTGATGACATCATTGTACCCAACACATGAGATCATGTGGCAGTGACACTGCAGTCTCATGACATCTTCTCCACAGTGGCCCAGTAAAAAAAGGAATTTTTTTTTGCGGACTTTGGGTGTGTATCAAGTATCTGGCTGAATTAGTCATTTTCTGGATTCCGAAAAAGGTTTAATTATATGTGATAGTTCTTCTTAACCTCCTGTTCTTTGTGGGGAAGAAGGGAAGATACCTAATTAGCCAATTATTAAGTAGGAAGGTGGGCGGAACACCAGAAGCCCACGGCAATCAGTTGGGCTTCCTGAGCCTGGTATTGTAGACTGGGCAAATGGAGTCAGTCAAAAGCACCCAAGTGGGTGAATGCCAAGTCAATTTGGGAGTATTGTGGTATAAAGGTATCTTAGGGTATCATGAGGAGATAGGACTCCATGGGGGTATCTACACTTGGAAAATCATGGGCCTGTAAGCATTCCTATTTAATTAGCATGTTCATTCAGAGAATTTTTTTAAAGGTGAACATTTATTGAATTATTGTTGTTTAGTCGTTTGTCTGACTCTTCATGACCCCATAGACCATAGCACACCAGACTCTTCTGTCCTCTACTATCTCCTGAAGTCTGTCGAAGCTCATGTTTGTTGCTTCTAATTTATTGAATTGTCATTCAAAAATAATATTGTATATTATTTTTAGTCATCAAACTAAAAAATAAAATTTAATTAAACTTAATTTTTAAGAATTAATAACTTAAAACATATGAATAAAAAAATAAGACATAAAATAACCTGTTTTGACAAGCTAGAAAAGGATGTGTCTATACATACTTGCTATACCCTATATGTACACTTATACCTGGGCTAAGCTTAAGTTTATGGAATTTTAGCTAAAATTAGCCAGTAGATTTAGGGACCAGATAATATATACTAGGATCATTTTTATATGTATACTTTCATTTACCTGTAGCCTCATTCTTCATATTTTTATAGACCATGCTTTCTCCTTGTGAATAGATCATAGAAAAATTACTGTCCACAGTGTGTGGCAAAAGGAAATATTAGAGAAAAAGGGAATAGGAGCTAGAAATATATACCAAGATATGGTGGCAATGAGAGAGGAGAAAGAACAAATAGGGATTTAGGTGTGTCTGATCTCTGAACCCAAATAGCCAAAAGGTTTCAGGGACTAAGAAGGTCAGGAATGTTTTAACATCTAGCTTCATGGGGGTTAAAAGTATAGGACCCTGGATTTAGAGCTAGAAAGGATGTTGGGGTCATCTAATCCAATTCTCTAATTTTGAGACAAGGAAACTGAGGCTCAGAGAGGCTGAGTTGTCCAGGGTCCCATAGGTAGAAGGTTTGAACCCTGGTCCTCTGACTTCAGATCTATCATTCCTTTTACTGTACTATGCTCAGCCAGGTTTTGAATAGAGTTAAAAAGAAGCTCGTAGGGAAGGATCATAGATTTAATGCCAGAAAGGACTATAAGAGACCATCTAGTCCAAGTCCTTCATTTGACAAATGAAGAAACTTGAGGCCCAGAAAAGAGAAGTGACTTGCTCAAGGTTGTGTAACTAATAAGTAGCAGAGCTAGGAATCAGACCCAGATTGTCCGATTTTGTTGGTCTCCTTTTCTACTACATCAAGGAAAGGATATGTTGGACGATTTCTTTTTTCTTCTTCTTTTATTTAATAGCATTTTGTTTTTTTCAATTACATGTAAATACATTCATTTAAAAAAATGTGAGTTCCAAATTTTCTTTATCTCTTTCTTGCCTCCCCCTCCCCAAGACAGTAAGCAGTTTGATATAGGTCATACCTGTTGTCATGTTGAGTCATGTTGTGAAAGAAGAAACAGACCAAAAGAAAAAATAACCCCACAAAAAATAAAGGAAGTGAAAACAATAATCTTCAATCTACTTTCAGACTCCATCATTTCTTTCTCTGGATGTGGTTAGAATTTTTCATCATGAGCCCTTTGGAATTGCCTTGGATCATTGTATTGCTGAGAATGGCCAAGCCATTCAGTTGGACCATTTCCAAGAAAAAGTAGAGTCCCTGAAACCTGCTCTGGTTAGCAAGGCCCATGTTCCAGGGCTCCATCTTCCACAGATCCCACCTGTTATCTTAATAGTAGAGGGGACTACCATGGAAAAAGATACTTTCATATCTATCACAAATACTACAAACACAAGTAAAACATCATCTTCCCTCAAGAAGATTATAGTCTAACTAGGGAGACAAGACAGAAAAACATGAAAAGTTAATAAGTTAAAAAAAGAAAGCTTTAAATAACAATGGCACCCAGGCCAAACACTGAGGAAAGGGGGTTTTATTTGGAGGGGTGGGAGAAGGGCAGATTATTAGGTTCCTCCTATCCTGCCTCAACAGCAGTTCTGAAAAGGCCATCAGACAAGGTCAAAGGCTGGTAGGTTTTTTTACATTTTAGTATTTTTTCCCCAGTTACATGCAGAAAACAATTTTTAACATTCTTTTTAAGAACTTTGAGTTCCAAATTCTCTATCTTCTTCCCTCCCCACTCCCCTCATTGAGAAGGCAAGCAATTCAATGTGTAATTATGAAAAACATTTCCATAATAATCATATTGTGAAAGGAAACAGACTAAAAAAACCCCCAAAACTCAAGAAAAAAAAGAAAGTAAAAAGTATGCTTTAATGTATATTCAGACACCATCAGTTCTTTCTCTGGGGATGGATAGCGTTTTCCATCATGAGTCTTTTGGAATTGTCTTAGATCCTTGTATTGCTGAGAAGAGTTAAGTCTATCAAAGTTGGTCATTGCACAATGTTGCTGTTACTGTGTACAATGTTCTCCTGGTTCCACTCACTTCACTCAGTATCAGTTCATGTAAGTCTTTCCAGGTTTTTCTGAAGTCCACCTGCTCATCATTTCTTATGGAACCATAGTATTCCATTACATTCATACACCATAACTTGTTCAGCCATTCCCCAACTGATGGACATCCCCTCAATTTCCAATTATTGGCCACCACAAAAAGAGCTGGATAGCATTACATTTTAAAACTAAATCAATATGTGGCCTGCAGGCATCCATTTATGGATTAGTATGGATTAGTTATGGATTAATCTATTCAGGTTTGATACCCACTGACCTACAAGACTGAGAAATGACTTGCCCAGGTTCACATAGCCAATATGTGTTAAAGTGAGCCTTGAAATTAAGTCTTCCTGACTTCAAGGCTGGCTCTTTATATACTATACCACTATGTCTCTCTTACCTCCTTTGAAGTTCATGTTATTGGTTCATGCCATCCTATTCCCATCCTTTTCACTGTCATCTGCAAGGCGTTGCAACATTTATTCTGCCTCTTCGGTGATGTCAATATTTGGTTCACAGTGTTTTTAGTATGCATGTTGATGACCCTTCTCACACTTTAGATTTATAATTCTTTAACTTCTGTAATTCTTACCACCTCCTCCCACACTATTTCTGCTCCCTCATTGGCATCACCTTAGTATCACTTGGACATCTACCAGCTCTGAGAGCCTTCATTCTGAAACTCCCTGCCTGAGCACAATAGCATACCATTCTCCCCCTCCCACGTCTTCTTTTTGCCCTCATTATGACCTCCATTCTCTAGGCCACTTCCTATTGTCCCACTTAATCACCTCCTTTTGGGGGCACCTGCCTCTCTACTCATTCTGAATCCCAAGATTAACCATTTCAACTATCCCTTGCCCCTGACCCACTGTGATATTCCAAGGCAGAGTGTGATATGAGTTACTTTAATAACTGAAGGATTGTGGCTACACATAGCACTGATGCGTATCATAAACCTTCAGCACCTTAGCAGATGTCTTCATGGGTTGCTATCACCCCTCCAAAAAATTCATCACCTAATGACTAGCCTTCTGACGATGAGCATTTTCACACTTACCTAATCTAGTTCTTAGTCAGCAGACAGACACACAATCTCCTACCAGGCCCATACTCAGAGCTGTTCAAGCTTAGAAGTAGTAGCCAGAGTTCACAGGCACATACTTGAAGAACCAAGGTCACTTTCATAATGAGTAGCCTTTCAGGCCTTGTATTAAGGGTATTATAAAGAAGATAGCCTTTCAACTGAGACAAAAGCTTTCACTTGCATTATTTTTTTAAAATAGGAGAGGAAAGAACCTATTGTCAGGACAGGGCAGGGATCAAGATGGAATGTGAGCTGAGCAGTATCTTCAGAGCCAGGAATGCAAATCTATAAGGAGAGGGACAAAGTAAATAGAGGATGATGTCTGGGCAGTGGGAGAGTGTTAGAGAAACAGGGTATGGTGAGCCGAGAGTGAAATAGTCTGAGAAGTCAAAAGTCAAAATTGAAAGTAAAAGACAATTGATATTTCAGAGGCTTGCTGTGTTTTCCTCCTAATACATAAGATCCTTGACTGACCTGTCCTTGATTTCCCCAACCCCCATCTACCATTTGTGGAGAAAGTCACAAAAAATTGGGCTAATTGGATTCACTGCACATTCATTCTGTATAATCTCAGGCAGGCTCTTACTTTGGCAAGGCTGGTGCTTTTTTATTCATGTTTTAGTAATTCCCAATCACATTTCCCACAGGGAGCATTCCAAACTTTTTCTCTTTTCCTCACAACTCCAGCCTTAGCCCCTTCATTCCCTGCAAGTGACCTTGACATCTGCTGTACTGAGAAAATTGAAGACATTAGACATAAATTCCCTAATCTCCTCCTCTCCAAACAAGAGTGCTGACCATCAGAATCACAGGACTTGAACCCTGTCTCTGTCACTTTAACTACTTGTGACCTTGGGCAAAATCACTCACCCTCCCTGGGCCTCAGTTTCCTCATCTGTAAATTAGAGGGATTTGGCCAAGTTCCCTTTCAACTCTAGGTTTACAATCCTATGAAACCTTGCAGTGTTTGTGTCCATCCATTCCTGGGGTCTGCTCTTTGTCTTCATCAACAGTCAATAAGTCAGTAAACATTTGTTAAATGCCTACTATGTGCCAGGCAGTGGGCTGAGCACTGGAGGTACAAAGAAAGGCATAAGACAGACCCTGCCCTCAAGACATTTATAATCTAATGGGGGAAGACGGTACATAAAAAGAAGCTGAAAAGCTATGGGGAGGGGGCAGATGGGTAATATTGAATCTGGAGGCAAGATGTAGTTCTACAGCCAAGGTAAGAAATGATCTGAGGAAGTATGTGTTAGTATCTGCATTTCTCATGCAGAATGATGAGTTTCTGGAGATCATGAAATCCAGGAAATCATCTGGGTGGGGAATGATGAGGTAAATGCCCTGGGAACCTTCTTTAAATGGTAGAAGATTAGGGAGGAGTTCTCCAATATCCAACCTCTACCCTCTCCAATCAGAAGGAAGGAGGATCCTGAGGGGAATGTGAGTTTTAGAGCTGATTTCATCTTACAGAATGATGAGTTTATGGAGATCATGAAATATAGATCAACTGGGTGGAAAATGATGAAGTCATGTATCAGAGGATGAAGCTGCCATCCTTCCCAAGACTAGTAGCCCCTTCAGTTGTTCCCTAGGTAACCTTCCAGTCCACCTCCTCAGGGACTTGCTTCATTAGTCATTCTCTCATCTTCTCTTCTTTCTTTCCCTTCTACCTACAGATACATTTAGGTTTCTCTTATTTCAACAATACACTTACTATCTCCTTAAGTTACAGTACCTTCATCTTTTCTACCTTCATTACCACTATTTCTAGAAAGAGTTGTCTACACTCACACTTTCTACTTCTCTCCACTTTCCTCACCATTCACTCCTTCCCTAACCTCTCCTAATTTGATTCTGTCCCCACTATACTCCTGAAAGTAACAAGTAGCCTTTGAATTGTCAGATCCAGTGGCCTTTTCTCAGTTCTCATCCTCTTTGACCTCTTTGTAGCATTTGATACCATTGGACACTCTCACCTTTTTCAGTGTTTTCTTTTTCCTAGGCTCATGTGACGATACACTCCTGATTTTCTTTTTACCTCTCTAACCACTCTTTCTCAATCTCCTTCACTTACTGCTCTTCCCCTCTGACTTCTTAAAGTCAGAGTTAAGATTTCTCCTCATTACTCTTCTCTCTTCAAACTCTCTACCTTGGTGATTGTGAACTTGTGAACTGTGACCCTTTACAAATCATTCCTAAATCTATATCTCTAGCCCTGACCTCTCTCCCAAGTTTTATAAGCTCCAATTCCACTTTTCCAAATGTCTGGTGGATACCTCTGACCAGCACCTAAAACTCAACATGTCCAAAACAAACTCACACATCCCACTTATGCTAGAACTCTTTAAAAACTCTTTACCTCTTCCCTCTTCCTTATGCTTCATGTTAATTCAATCAGTTGTGTAGATCACATTGATTTAACCTCTGCATCATCTCTTGCATCTCTCCCTTTCTATTTCTACTACTATTTCTTTAAAACAAAGCCTACATCGTAGTCCTGGGTCTACCGCTAACTCACTGTGTGATTTGGGGCAAATTATTCAGTCTCATCGGTAGAATGAAGGGTTGCAATGGGTGATCTCTGTGGTCCATTCTAGCTCTAGTTCTGTTATTTTGTGAGTCATGACCACCTGCCTAGACTATTGTAGGATCTCCTAACCATTGTTCCTATCTCTCTTCTCTCCCCTACCAATTCATCCTACACCATTGCTAGAAAAGTCTTCCTACAGCTTGACCTTGATGACTTCACAACACCCCTCCCTCCTCAAAAACCTACCATTATGCCCTATCACCCACTAAATTAAATCTACTGAGGGAAAGTCTGGTAATTGAAACTCTCCACACTTGGCCCTACAAAGGCCATTATCTTCCATTATTCTTCTTCATGCCTTATGCACACTAGCTAAGCCGGATGTGGCTTATACTTTTTCATATTCTCCCTCTTCTCTGTTTCTGACCAGTCTTGCCCATCTTTCCGAGGCAAGTTTGGGATTAAGGTGGCAGTTGCCCAAATTCCATTTTGTCAAAAGGAAGCTCTTTGTCACCTAGGTAATCTTACTTCTCTTTACCTAGGTACTCTTATTTCCTGGGTAACCAGCCCAAGGTCTTCTTTGATAAGACAACTATAACAATGTCCCTTTATTTCATTTCTTTTTTGTCTCCCTCTCTCTTTCTGGTGGTCATCAGCACATACTGATATTTTGTTATATAGGGATTCTGATAGGGATTTCTGGGCTTCTTCTCCCTGACTCAAAAGACAGAAAAACCTGATAGTCACCAAGTGTTCGATTACTCCAAGTGAGGGAACTGTGTCCTACCGGTCAGTTGAGTAGCATTTATTAAGGACCTACTATGTGCTAGGTGCTGTGTTAAGCACTAGGGATACAAAGAAAGGCAAAAAACAGTCCCTGCTCTCAAAGAGCTTACAGTCCCTATTAGGGGGAGACAACACACTAACAACTATACAAAAAAAGGCTATATACAGGTAAATTAGGGATGGTTTCAGAGGAAAGGCACTAAGATTAAAGAAGGCTGGAAACTGATTCTTGCAGAAGGTGGGACTAAGGGCACTTAGGTAAAAATATAACATCTGAGGCATCTAGGTGGTGTATCAAATGGAACACCTGACCTGAAGGCAGGAGAACCTGGATTCAAATCCTCCCTCAAAGACTTCCTACCTCTCTAATCCTCCACAAGTCACTTACCACGTCTTAATTTTCTCCTCTGTAAAATAGAGATAGTAATAGAACCTACCTCATAGGGTTGTTGCAAGTACCAAATGAGATAAAATATGTACAGTGCTTTGCAAACCTTGAAGTAATATATAAATGCTAGCTATCATTATTATTATTATTACTAATTTTTATCATTATTTGGAGCAGGGAGTGGGGGACCTGGAATGATTATGCTTAGAAGGGTGGTTGACCAGGGCATCCCATGTCTCCTCTCATTTCATAGAGCTGATTTATGGTCGGTGGAGACAGAAGATGCTGTCCACAGGGCTGCTATTTCCACATCTTTCAGTGAATGACCTGGGATTTTCTTTCTTGAGGATTTTCTAATTCACTACTGCCCCTACATCTGGTCTTAAAGACATCTCCTGCCCTCCACCCTCAACTTACTGAAATCTGCCTCCTTCATTAAACTTTTCCTGATCCTCCTCAACTATTGTCAATAATTTTCTTTCTTTCTCCTGACTTCCTTTTTACCTCTCATACTACTATGTGTTATAGTTAGTGTGTGCATATGTCTCCTACTAGACTCTAAGTTCTTTCAGGACTTCTGTTTGTATCTCCTTCACCACCTCATTCGGTCCTTTGCATATAATAACAGATGCTAGGATCTTTTCCTTCCTCTCAGTGAGAGACAGGGGAGAATAAATTGTGTCCACCTACATTGAACAACTAGAAGGGGGAAAGTTTAAGAAAGCCAAAGAGAGAGGAATGATGGGATCTGGAAAGGGCCAGAGAAGATTCTGAAGGTTTTACCCTGATCCTACATGGGGATCTGACAGGGCAGGATTGCACCACTGAAGACTGGAGAATGCTAATAATACTACATCCTTCCCTTGCCTGAGAAACTGTTTGGATTGCTAGGGAGAGTCAAGAGGCTGAGGAGCCAAACTCGTAGTCCACCTACTGCTAGAACCAGATCAAAATGTAATTGGGAAATGTTTAACAACATAAATAAAAACACACCAAAACATAGATAATGTTAGTATGTGGTTTTCTAAATTAATATGTCACTGATAGGGATCCCTATATACAGCTTCATGGTCCCTGATTCTATCTGCTTCGATGATTCTGGGCAAGTATAGAAGACAGGTTGACTATGTCATTCCCCTGCTCAGGATGTTCTCTGGCATCATCTTCTCTTTAGATTAAAATGCAAAGTCTTTTATTTGTCCTTAAAAATCCTTCATAATGTGATACCATTCTGCCTCTACAGTCTTGTGGCACTTTACTGTCCTTCACAGACTCTATATTCTAGTCAAACTGATGATTCCCATCAGCCACAACATATCTCCTGTGTCAGTGCCTTTAAATAAGCCATTTCTTGTAAGTAAAATACTTTTCTTCCTCATTTCTGCCTTATGGCTTCTTTCCAGGCTCAGCTTAGGTACCACCTCCTTCAAGAGGCCTATCTAGATCTCTCCCAGTTGTTAGTACCTTCCCTTTGCAAATTGATTTTTTTATATATCATTTATCATTTAGCCCTTGTCCCAAAGCCCCTTGGTATAGGACTCTCTCTTTATTGGTGAAGTTGAATGCCCTGCCCTGCATGAGAGAGTAGGTGGAGTTGGCAAGAGTGAGAGAGATACATTCTCTTCAGGCTTCTTGAGATTTGAGTCATTTCAGGCACTTTTGGCTTCCAGCTTCCAGAAGGAAGATGGAAGGGGCCAATCCCATTTCAAGTTGCTGTAGGAAACAACTCTATGAAGACATGAGAGGAGCTGGCAGTCTCTATCATGTCCCCATCCCCAGTTTGCTATACTAGAGACTTCTGGGAGTTTCCCCTTGGGTGAGATCCAGAACCTTCTATCTTGGTTGAGCTGAGATATCTTGCTCCCAATAGGAGAGCTTCTTCACTCTATATTATCTGGTATATATTCTCCCATTTAGACCATCTCTGATTTCCATTTTGCGACCAATTTGGTTAAATGGGTTTCTTTGCTATTTGCGAAGTCTGCTTATTATTGTAGAATTGGTATTTGGTGGGGAAGGGAATCAAGTCTTGGATATAGAGTTTGGGTCCTCTTTCCTTCCCTTTTACCCAATAATGAAAAACAGCCCTCAAAAGTTTGATTGAACTTGATTATATCCCCTAGACTAATAATACTTAAGGGAGCAAACAGATATAATTCTAGCCTGATACTCCCTCTCTTGAAGAGAACTGCCTGCAGCCCCAACTTCCTGCCCCTCCTCCTGGCAGGAATTAAAGTCTCCCTTGGAGAAGGGTGGGGGGGAGAAGAGGCTAGAGAAGTCTATTCTGCCTCCCTTGGGTCTATACAAAGATACCCCATGCTACAGGCTGGGGGACAGCCCCTCTCCACACAGGGCCTCACCACACATAAGGTTTCATTATACAAATATATATACATATACGTACATACACATATATATGTTTATACGTACCTAATTTTTTTATTTTATTTTATTATTTTATTTTATTTTATTTTTCCATATGCTTTTGAGTTGAAAATTTTTTCTCCCTTTTTCTCCCCCCCCCAAGACGGGCACAATCTGACATAGGCTTTACATTTATATACCCATTAAACACATTTTCACATTAGTGAAGTTGTAAGTAAAAATTAAAACCAATAGGAGGAACCATCAGAAAGATGAAACAAAATTCAACTTAAGGTAAAAATAAGTGAGAGCGATTCGGCTTCCATAGTTCTTTCTTTGGATGTGGACAGCATTTTCCATCCTGAGGCCTCTGGAGATGTCTTAGATCCTCGTAATGCTGAGAAGGGTTCAGTTTAACATTCTTAGTCATTGCATAACGTGGCTGCTATTGTATACAAAGTCCTCTTGGTTCTGCTCACTTCACTCAGCATCAGACCATTATGTACCTAATTTTTAATGTGCATATTATTCCCCTCACCCCCTCCAAGAGTTCATTGAAGGCAGGCATTACCTTGTTTTGTTTTATCTTTGTAGCCCCTGTACCTGGCACCATAATAAGCACTTAATAAATGTTACCTGCTATTTTAAGAAATACAAGAGGGAGGTTATTGAACATTGTCTATTTTCTGAGGAAGCAAATCCTTTCAAATTTCCTATAAAGATGACCTTGGGAGTAGGGCAGGGGCCTGCTGAAGCCAGTTCCTACTAGCTCTAGAGAACTGATTGTTAAATATTCAATGTAAGTATTTACACCTTGGAAATCAGCTTTACTTGTTGTTTTGTGGATTGCCTAGACTTAAGAAAATGATGGAGAAAATGTTAATAATGTAAATTAAACTTAAAAGTGTGTGGGAGAGTCAGTTGTTAAACATTTATCAGCATACTACTGGGAGGGAGGGTCAGTTGTTAAATGTTTATCAGCATGCCACTAAGAGGAGGGATGCATGGCAAATATCCTAAAACTGTGGAGAGGAGGAAGCAGAGCCAGGAGAACCATATCTGCTTCAATGATGCAATAATAACACCAATGAAAACAATATTAAAAGACATAAAAATTCAGATTAAATGCAAGGACCAATCTTAGTTCCAAAGGAGTGATGCTGAAACTCATTTCCTCTTCTAGTCAGAGATAGCAGATAAAGGGAATGGAATGCTGCACAAGACAAAGTCATGGTGATAATGGCTTTACTGGACTGTTTTTTGTCATAAGTCCGGTCTCTGGTGAGGTTGTTAATCGGATATTGGCACTAGTGTTTGTTTGTTTTTAGAGATAACTCTAAAACATTTTTTTAAATTATTGCCAACACCACCCTCCTCCCTCTCCCCCTGACCCAAAGTTTCTATAGTCTTTCTTAGAGAAGAGAGAACACTGTCAGATTTGACAAAACTATTTAAATAGGAGATGCACCTTAAGCCTTTGATATGACCTTGTCACCAGGAGTTTTTTTTAGGAGTCTATATGACAGAACTCCTCACTCACCCTGCAGAGATCCCTTGTAGAAGCTGTGACTATTTCCAGGAGATGTTGCCATCCTAAAGGGGAGAAGTTGGAAAAGTGGCTGGCAGATGCTACTGAGATGCTATGATAGTGGCCAATGTCAAATGTAGAAATGTGAAGATAATGGCCAGAGAGCCTGCATCTGATAATTTTGTGTAGAAAAAAACTAGAAAACCCGTCATCACATGGCACGAATGCTTGAAGGCACTGGATAGTCACTTTGGGTGCTTAATATCATACTCTTGACTATAAAATGAGAGGAAGGTCGACACATTTCCAGCTTTTTGTTTCATACCAGAGAAGCTTCACTTTTAAATTTTTTTTTTTTGCTTTGGTGAGGCATTTGGGGTTGACCGGCCCAGGGTCACACAACACTTTAAAAAAATTTTTAATAGACTATACAGCACATAGAGGAAGCTGGTGGCACAGTGAATAGAGCATTGGGCTTGGAGTCAGTAAGACCTGAATTCAAATTCAGCCTCAGACCCTAACTAGCTGTTTAACCCTGGACAAATCACTTAACATTTGTCTGCCTCAGTTTCCTCAACTGTAAAATGGGGATAATAATAGTACTTACCTCCTGGGGTTGTTATGAGAATCAAATGAGATATTATTTGTAAAGCACTTAACACAGTGCCTGGCACATAGTAGGTGCTTAATAAATGCTTATTTCCTTCCTTCTCATTGTCAGCTTAGTGATACCTATGGACCCCTTCTCAAATAATGTTTTGAAGTATATAAAAATAAAATATATGGGATTGTAAAGAAGCTAATATTTTCAAGGCCAGACTTTGAAGGATGGATAATTGCCCAAGAAGATAAATAACCCTTTCAGTACCATAAACTACAATTTGATGGACAAGTGTCAAGAAACTTAAGGGTTAAGGGACTTGGAGGATGGGGACAAGTACCACCTTGGTCAATGGCCTACCAAGATCCACTATTTTAGGACTCATAGGACCATTGGCTAAAAAGGCAATAAAGATTGAGAAGGCAGAGAGTTAGCTGTGCTTAACAGTTGTTTCAAGGAACTATTGGACTTAAGCTAGTCTATGGACAAAATTTGACTTTACCTTGTCATTGAGAGAACTAGGCCCTTATGTCATTAGTTAAAGGGATTACTTTACTAATTGTTTTGGTTGTTCAGTCATTTTAGTTGTGTCCAACTCTTTATGATCCCATTTGGGATTTTCTTGCGAAGATACTGGAATGATTGGCCATTTCCTTTTCCAGTACATTTTACAGATGAGGAAACTGAGGCAAACAGGGTGAAGTGACTTGCCCAAGATCACACGGTGGCCCTAGTAAGTGTCTGAAGCCAGACTTGAACTCAGGAAGATTAGTCTTCTTGACTCCAGGCCTGGCACTCTATCCATTGAGCTACCTAGCTGTCCCCTACTTTAATAATAGGGACTACTTTAATAATATTAGGGAGTAGAAGGGGTCTCCAATCACACATTTGAAATTTCCAAGGGAGGTTGGCAATAGCATTGAGGAAGTGGATGCTACCTTGGTGTGTCCAGAAACCAGTAGCATTCTAGAATTTATGCTTTGAGATAAAGTCAAGCCCCATTCGGGTTGCTTGTTCTGTACTACCATACTGTACACAGTACTGTCGGAAGTCAATTCAATTCAACAAATATTAAGTGCCTACCGTGTACAGAATATATGTAAAACACCATGTCCATGACATGAATCTTATGCTGAGATTCCTATAGTAGAAGAAAATAAGTGTAAGACTGCTCTCATTTACTCAGTAGAATTCTATCAACATGGTCACATGCCTCAAGGAAATTCTGGGGGACAAGCCATTGTTCAGTGGTACATGGGAAAATCTATGGGTGATGAGTGTTGGCCAACCTGGACAAACGACCTCATTGTGCTTGGGGAAGCTGTTGGAAGACTATGAGAAGAGACTACTGAAGTTAATAGACTGGAGACCACTGGAGTAAAGGGTATGTACGGACCCAAATTCAGTTTTGCTGAGAATCTTTTAAGTATGAGAACCATGTAATGTTCTTTTTTTCTATAAAAAAAGGTTTTATGGATGCCTTTTATTCTTACCACAGTCATTTCTAAAAATACCCTGCCCTACACCCACTTTTTATCTTCCCTTTTGAAACTGAACTGTCCCTTAGAACAAAAAAACAAAAACAAAGAAACCCGAAACAAAGAAACAAACAAGCAAAAAACAGTTCAGCAAAAATACCTAACTGGGGGGCAGCGAGGTGTCGCAGTGGATAGAGCACCAGCCCTGAAGTCAGGAGGACTTACTAGCTGTGTGACCCTGCATGAGTCACTTAACCCCAATTGCCTAACAACGACAACAACAAAACAAAAAAAGAACAACAAAAAAAACACCTAACTGCCCACATCTGAAGATGGGTGGTGTGTTCTGCTCTAATAGGCTCCTTGCTTCTCTTTCATGAGGAAGGAAGTATGCCTTCTTATTTCTTATCCAGCACAATTCTAGAATTTTTTTGTTTGTTTTATTTTGTTTTGTTTTAGAGGAATATAAGAAGACCTGAGTTCATATCTGGCCTCATACACTTGCTATCTATGTAATCTTAGGCAAGTTGCTTAACTTCTGTTTGCCTTAGTTTCCACAACTGTAAAGTGGAGATAATAATAGCACCTACCTCACAGGGTTGTTATGAAGATCAAATGAAATAATATTTGTAAAGTGCCTGAGGTGGAGCTTAGGATATTGCTCCTACCACATTAAATTTCCAGTCCCCTCACTGTCATGGTCACCCTCCTCAGGACATATGCTTCAGCCTGTCGAAGTCTTTCTTTAAATGTGGTGTCCTACTGCACTTAGTGCTTCAGATATGGTATGGTCAGGGGAGAGTAGAGCATGACCGTCATTTCCTTCTCCTGGGACATTACATTTTGGGTAATGTTTTAGATCCATTAACTTTTTTTTGGCTACTGTTTACTCATCTTGAGCTTCTAGTCCACCTGTTTTTCCACACAGAATGATTTCTAGCCCCGTGTCTCCCCATCTTGCATTTTTGTTGTTAATTGACATTTGCTTCCCCATCTAAGATTTTTAAACTTGTCCAAATGAGATTTAATCTCATTGCACTGGGCTCATCATTCTAACCTAGAAATATTTTTAATCTAAATCCTGTCATTATTTTCATATATTAATCATTCACAAATTTAAGAAGCATGGTTCTCCTCTTCAACCACCACCACACACTATACTGATAAAATATCTGCCAGAATGAGAGAAACTTATGTAAGTAAAATTGTTTCTTTTCAGAAATTGTTTTACAATTATTATTAAGTCAGTCTATTTACACACACACAGATACATATATTCACATTTCAAGATTTCAGATTCCTCAAGGTAAAGGAATAAACTTTCTACCTATCCCAAATAACGCTTTAGAAGGCTCCCACCTCTCTTTTGGGAATAAGGAAGCACGTCTTATTATCTCTTATCCAGGACAGTTCTATTGGACTTTTTGTTCAGTGGGTTCTTAATGAAGGCCTATTAACTAACAACCTCCATCGCTAGTCATCTCAGCTGCTGTGCATCAGATGGTGAAGAAAAAGAAAGATGTGGGTAAATGATCCTTTTCCTCTTTGTTTCTCTTCTTTCTGCAGCCTACCTGACAGTGTATAGTCTCTTCCTGCTGCTCCCTCCTTCCCTTCATCCCTCCCTCCACCTGACTCTACTCAATATTTCTTAGTTTTATTCTACAAGCCCCTTAGTGAGGAAGAAAACTGGGCTAGAATCACCATTTCCTGAGCATACCCCCACATTTTACCATGATTACCCCTTGGCAATGCTGTTTCCTCACTGCAAGAATTACCTCCCCCTTCTTCCCCTGCCAATTCTCCCCCCTCCCCAAATCACTGGTTTTTGAAACCCTCTTCATAGTTCAAGAGCTTACTCAAATAACACCTCCTCTAGGAAGTTTTCCCTCATTTCCCCACCAAGATATGAACTAACTTTTCTTTAAATCCCCACAGCAACTAGAATTATAGGTTTTAGAATTGGAAGGCATCTTGGAGGGCATCTCATCCATTCCTCTCATTTTACAAATGTAAAAACGGAGTTTCGGAGAAGTGAAACGATTTGCCCCAGTTTATTTAGGTAATAAGTAATAGGACTTAGATTTGAACCTGAGTCGTCTGATTCCAGATACCATGCTCTGTGCATTACTTCAAGCTGCCTCTTTCTACCTCTTTTATGACACCTAGTATATTTTGCCTTTGTATCAATTATTTGGGTACTTGTTTTATTCAACTCCTCCCATATTAGAATGTAAGCTCCCTGAGAGCAAGGACTATATCTCACTTAAAACAAAAGAAAAAACTTTCCACAGCCATCTATCAGAGTGTCTTCCATACTGTAGGTGTTCAATAAATATTTATTAAGTAGTGAAGGAAAGGAAGAAAGAAAAGAAGAAAGAAAGAAAAAGAAAAGAAGGAAGAAAGAAGAAAAAAAGAAAGAGGAAGAAAGAAAGAAAGCTTTACTAGTGACCAATTGGAGTTGTTCCAGCTTTAGCCTTTACTTGGATTGTATCCAGATCTGATTTCCAGGGGGGAAGGGGAATCATTTGAACTCTGGGCCAGTGAGATCTGTGACAAAAGGCCTTAAATCTTGAGTTCTTCAGGAGGGCTGTCACAGCCATACCCTGTCCATCTTGGTGTTTGCTCTCCCCATGGAACCTTTATAAAAAGGGGCTACTAGACTCATGCTGAGTGGCTGGAGAACATACATTCTTGATCTCTGGTAAGAATATCCTTTATTGTTTGTTAATCAACAGGAATGGTTCCATTTGCTTTTGAATAGGTCAGCTGTCTCTTAAACAAGTCAGCTGAGAGCCTAGGAAAGAGTTCTTGCCAGAAATACGAAGCTGTAATCTGGATGACTGGGCAGAGATCCCTCACTCCAAGACACTTAAGGGATTTGGAGGTACCTAACTTGCCTCTGATGTTGTCAATGATGGAGAGCCAGCCCTCTCTGGTGTCAGATACTAGGCTAAGCAACTAGGTTAATCTTCCTTTGTCACTAGGTGGCAGAATGTAATTAAAACGTCAGGATTTCCTGCTACTTTGTAAGCTATTTCTCTTAAAGATTGCATTTGTTACATGATACCATTTGCCAATGACATTTTAGGGTCAAGGCCATAAAATAAAATTCCCTTTGTGCAAGTAACATTTGTGTCCTTCCCATACCTTTTATCTCCCTTGTGTAATTTAAACTCATTTGCCTCAATGAGTTTGACACGTGTAGGAATCAGTCTTAACAAGAATACTGTTATGTGGAAAGCATGCTGGATTTGGAGTATGAGGACACAGGTTCAAATCCTACTTTTGCCACTTACCACCTGTGCCCTCATAGGAAAGTCATTTCACCTCTCAGCCTCAGTTTCCTCGACTGTAAAATGAGGGGTTAGACTAGATAGGTACCTTCCAGTTCTAAATCTATGATCCTATGCTCTTTCCCAACAGTCGGTTGTCTAATAACCCAGGACCCTCTCCAGTCACTCAATGAACCAACCGAAAAAGGAAACAGTAGTGTAGTGGAGAATATTGGACTAGGAAGTGGGAAACAGGAGATGTGCCTTAGCTAGGCCACTAAGAGATGCATGGTCCTGGGTAAATAAGCCACTTTACCTCCCTGGGTCTTAGTATTCTCATCTGCAAAGTGAGAGGGTTAATAAACTAGATGATCTCTAAGGTATTTTCCATTTCTGAAGTTCTGTGTTTTAAGGTCCACTTCCAGTTTTTATATTTTATGTCTTTATGTTCTTTCTAGCTAGGGTGTACTAGTAAATTTTTAACAATCAGCTTACCAGTAAAAAATGTATGCATGACACCCTGTTAAGTTTCCTCTGCATTATTAATATTTGCTACATCCCTTCCTTAAGCTAGATGATCAACAAAACAATAATGCAAGCCCTGATTTGTGTTCATTGTTCAGTCATTTTTCAGTCTTGTTTGACTCTTCGTGACCCCATTTGGGGTTTTTTTTGGCAAAGATGTTAGTGTGGTTTGCTGTTTCCTTCTCAGTTTACGGATGAGGAAACTGAGGCAAATAGGATTAAGTGACTTGCCCAGGGTTACATACCTAGTAAGTGTCTAAGACTAGATTTGAACTCAGGTCTTCCTGACTCCAGGCCAGGCACTCTACCCACTGTGCCACCTGATTTGTAGCATTTGTCAATTTCTGAGATATAAATGCTCATACTGAAATTGTAACATTGGGGTCTCACAAGCCAGCAGGATCTGGCTCCAGCACACTCCTACTAACAGCCCTGATATTCTGTATGAATCCAAAGATTCAGAACCACAAGGAACCTTAAAGATGATCAAGTCAATCTCCCTCATTTTACAAGTAAGAAGTGACCAGCCCACAGAGAAGTGACTTGCTCAAGATAGCTCAAAGCAATGAGTGGCAGAAGTAGAATTTGAACTCTTAAGTCTAGGAATCTTTCCCCATACCGGGTTTTAAGGTGTTTTATTTTATTTTATTTTTATTTATTTTTTTTAGGGTATGTAATTTTGTTTTATTTTTAAATTTTATTAATTTATTTTGATTTATCAACAATCACTTCCATATGCTTTTGAGTTGAAAATTTTTCTCCCTTCCTCCCCACCCTCCCCAAGATGGCACAATCTGATATAGGCTTTACATTTACATACCCATTAAACATATTTTCACATTAGTGAAGTTGTAAGTAAAAATTGAAACCAATAGGAGGAACCATCAGAAAGATGAAACAAAACTCAACAGAAGGTAAAAATAAGTGATAGCGATTCGACTTCCATAGTTCTTTCTTTTGGATGTGGACAGCATTTTCCATCCCGAGGCCTCTGGAGATGTCTTAGATCCTCGTAATGCTGAGAAGGGTTCAGTTTAACAATATTAGTCATTGCATAACATGGCTGTTATTGTGTACAAAGTCCTCTTGGTTCTCCTCACTTCACTCAGCATCAGACCATATAAGTCTTTCCAGGTTTTTCTGAAGTCAGCCTGTTCATCATTTCTTATAGCACAATAGTATTCCATTACATTCATATACCACAACTTGCTCAGCCATTCCCCAATTGATGGGCATCCTCTCAATTTCCAATTCTTTGCCACCACAAAAAGAGCTGCTATGAATATTTTTGTACATGTGGGTCCTTTTCCCATTTATTTGATCTCTTTGGGATATAGCCCTAGAAGTGCTATTGCTGGATCAAAGGGTATGCACATTTTTGTAGCCCTTTGGGCATAGTTCCAAATTGTTCTCCAAAATGGTTGGATCATTTCACAACTCCACCAACAATGTATTAGTGTTCCAATTTTCCCACATCTTCTCCAACATTTATCATTTTCCTGTTTTGTCATGTTGGCCAATCTGATAGGTGTGATGTGGTACCTCAGAGTTGTTTTGATTTGCATTTCTCTAATCAATAATGATTTAGAGCATTTTTTCATATGACTATAGATGGCTTTAATTTCTTCATCTGAGAACTGTCTGTTCATATCCTTTGACCATTTATCAATTGGGGAATGGCTTGTGTTCTTATAAATTTGTCTTAATTCTCTATATTTTTAGAAATGAGGCCTTTATCAGAGAGACTGGTTGTAAAAATTCTTTCCCAATTTTCTACCTTCCTTCTAATCTTAGTTGCATTGGCTTTGTTTGTGCAAAAACTTTTCAATTTAATGTAATCAAAATTATCCATTTTGCTTTTCATAATGTTCTCTATCTCCTGTTTGGTCATGAATTCTTCTGTTCTCCATAGATCTGATAGGTAAACTATTCCTTGTTCTCCCAGTTTACTTATGGTATCAGCCTTTATATCTAAGTCATGAACCCATTTTGACTTTATTTTGGTATATGGTGTGAGATTTGGGTCTATGCCTAGTTTCTGCCATACTCTTTTCCAGTTTTCCCAGCAGTTTTTTTCAAAGAGTGGGTTCTTATCCCAGAAGCTGGGGTCTTTGGGTTTATCAAATAATAGATTACTATAGTCATTGACTACTGTGTCTTGCATATTTAACCTATTCCACTGATCCACCTCCCTATTTCTTAGCCAGTACCAAGCAGTTTTGATGATTGCTGCTTTATAATACAATTTAAGATCTGGAATTGCTAGGCCACCTTCCCCTGCATTTCTTTTCATTAGTTCCTTTGATATTCTGGACCTTTTGTTTTTCCAAATGAATCTTGTTATTTTTTCTAACTCTATAAAATAATTTTTGGTAGTTTGATTGGTATGGCACTGAATAAGTAAATTAGCTTAGGTAGGATTGTCATTTTTATTATATTAGCTCGGCCTACCCATGAGCAACTGATGTTTTTCCAATTATTTAGATCTGATTTTATTTGTGTGAAAAGTGTTTTGTAATTGTGTTCATAGAGTTCCTGGGTTTGTTTCAGGAGGTAGACTCCTAAATATTTTATAATGTCTACAGTAAGTTTAAATGGGATTTCTCTTTCTATCTCTTGCTGTTGGGCTTTGTTGGTAATATATAGAAATGCTGATGATTTATGTGGGTTAATTTTATAGCCTGCAACTTTGCTAAAGTTGTTTATTATTTCAAGTAGTTTTTTACTTGATTCTCTAGGATTCTCTAAGTATATCATCATGTCATCTGCAAAGAGTGATAGCTTTGTTTCTTCTTTGCCTATTCTAATGCCTTCAATTTCTTTTTCTTCTCTTATTGCTAAAGCTAAGGTTTCCAGTACAATATTGAATAACAGTGGTGATAATGGACATCCTTGTTTCACCCCCGATCTTATTGGAAATGCTTCTAGCCTGTCCCCATTACATATAATGCTTGCTGAAGGTTTTAGATAATGCTATTTATTATTTTAAGGAAGACTCCATTTATACCTATGCTTTCTAGTGTTTTTAATAGGAATGGGTGTTGTATTTTATCAAAAGCTTTTTCTGCATCTATTGAGATGATCATGTGGTTTCTGTTGGTTTTGTGTTGATATGCTCAATGATGCTGATAGTTTTCCTAATATTGAACCAACCCTGCATTCCTGGTATAAATCCTACCTGGTCATAGTGTATTATTCTTGTGATAAGTTGCTGCAATCTATTTGCTAGTATTTTGTTTAAAATTTTTGCATCTATATTCATTAGAGAAATTGGTCTATAATTTTCTTTCTCTATTTTGACTCTTCCTGGTTTAGGTATCAACACCATATTTGTATCATAAAAAGAATTTGGTAAGACTCCTTCTTCACCTATTTTCCCAAATAGTCTATATAGTATTGGAATTAATTGTTCTTTAAATGTTTGATAGAATTCACATGTAAATCCATCTGGCCCTGGAGATTTTTTCCTAGGGAGTTCATCAATGGCTTGTTCAATTTCTTTTTCTGAGATGGGGTTATTTAAGTATTTTACTTCCTCTTCGGTTAATCTGGGCAATTTATATTTTTGTAAATATGTATCCATTTCACTAAGATTGTCAAATTTGTTGGCATATAGTTGGGCAAAATAATTCCTAATTATTGTTTTAATTTCCTCTTCCTTGGTGGTAGCTTCCCCTTTTCATTCTTGATACTAGTAATTTGGTTTTCTTCTTTCTTTTTTAATTAAATTAAGCAAAGGTTTATCTATTTTATTGGTTTTTTCATAAAACCAGCTCTTAGTTTTATTTATTAGTTCAATAGTTTTCTTAATTTCAATTTTATTAATTTTTCCTTTGGTTTTCAATATTTCTAATTTGGTGTTTAGTTGAGGATTTTTAATTTGTTCTTTTTCTAGTTTTTTTAGTTGTATGCCCAATTCATTAATCTCCTCTTTTTCTATTTTATTTATGTAAGCATTTAGAGATATAAAACTTCCCCTAAGAACTGCTTTCGCTGCATCCCAACATTTGGTATGTTGTCTCATTATTGTCATTCTCTTGAATCAAATTACTGATTGTTTCTATGATTTGTTGTTTGACCCAATCATTTTTTAGTATTAGATTATTTAGTTTTCAATTATTTTTTAGTCTATCTTTCCATGGCCCTTTATTACATATAATTTTTATTGCATCATGATCTGAAAAGGATGCATTTAATATTTCTGCCTTTCTGCATTGGATTGTGAGGTTTTTATGCCCTAGTACATGGTCAATTTTTGTGTATGTGCCATGTACTGCTGAGAAAAAAGTATATTCCTTTCTATCCCCATTCAGTTTTCTCCAGAGGTCTATCATACCTAACTTTTCTAATGTTCTATTCACCTCCTTAACTTCTTTCTTGTTTATTTTGTGGTTAGACTTATCTAGTGCAGAGGGGGAGGTTCAGGTCCCCACTAGTATAGTTTTGCTGTCTATTTCTTCCTGTAACTCCCTGAACTTCTCCTGTAAGAATTTGGATGCTATACCATTTGGTGCATATATGTTTAGTTATGATATTACTTCATTGTCTATGGTGCCTTTTAGCAGGATGTAGTTTCCTTCCTTATCTCTTTTGATTAGATCTATTTTTGCTTTTGCTTTGTCTGAGATCAGGATTGCTACCCCTGCTTTTTTTACTTCAGCTGAGCATAATATATTCTGCTCCAGCCTTTTACCTTTACCCTGTATGTGTCACTCTTTTTCAAATGTGTTTCCTGTAAACAACATATTGTAGGATTATGGTTTTTAATCCATTCTGCAATCCTTTCCGTTTTATGGGAGAGTTCATCCCATTCACATTCACAGTTATGATTACTATCTGTGTCTTTTTCTCCATCCTTTTCCCCCATTTATGCTTTTCTTTCTCCTTTTTCCTTTCCCCTTCACTAGTGTTTTGCTTTTGACCACCGCCTCCTTCAGTCCCTCCCCCTTTTATTATCCCTTTCCCTTTTTCCCCTTTAGTCTTACTGCTTCTTCCCTCCCTTCTTTCCCCCTCCCTTTTCTTTCCCCTTTTCCCTCCTACTTCCTATAGGGCAAGTTAGAGTTCTATACCTAACTGATTATATTATGCCCTTCTTGAGCCAAATCTGATGAGAGTAAGGTTCAAACAATGCTCCCCCCCTTCTTTCCCTCTGCTGTAATAGGATTTTGTGTCTTTTCCTGTAATGTAATTTACCCTTGTCTGCCTCCTCCTTTCTCAGTACATTTTCTAAGATCAGATTGATCCACTTATTTGGATCCATTTAACCCACTTGATTAGATTTTTTTTTATCATTACATCAAAGTCAACTAATATCCACTCCTTTAACAAGGTGTAATAACAATACAGTTCTCAAGGGTTGCAAGTCTCATATTCCCTTGTAGGGTTTAAACAGCCCCCCCCTTATTAACAACATATTGTATCTTCTGTCCCATTTACCTTTTTAAGTCCTTCTTGAGTCCTGTACTTGAAGATCAAATTTTTTGTTGACCTCTGGTCTTTTTATCAGGAAAGTTTGGAAGTCTCCTATTTCATTGAATATCCACCTCTCCCTTGAAAAATGATGCTCATTTTTGCTGGGTAATTGATCCTTGGCTGCATTCCAAGCTCCTTTGCCTTATGGAATATCATGTTCCATGCCCTGCGTCTTTTAATGTAGAAGCTGCAAGGTCCTGTGTAATCCTGACTGTGGTTCCATGATATTTAAATTGTTTCTTTCTGGCTGCTTGCAGCACCTTCTCTTTCATCTGGTAATTTTGGAATTTTGCTATTATATTCCTTGGCGTTGTCAATTTGGGATCTCTTTCAGGTGGTGATCGGTGGATTCTTTCTATGGTTATTTTCCCTTCTGGTTCTAGGACTTCAGGGCAGTTTTCCTTTATGATTTCCTGAAAGATACTGTCCAGGCTCTTTTTTTCATCATGATTTTCAGGTAGTCCAATAATTTTTAAATTGTCTCTCCTGAGTGATTTTCCAGGTCGGTTGTTTTACTGATGAGGTATTTTCATTTTCATCATTTTTTTTTTTGTTTCTGTTTGACTGATTCTTGCTCTCTCATAGAGACATTAGTTTCCATTTGTCCAATTCTAGTTTTTAACAGATTGTTTTCTTCTGTTAGTTTTTGTACTTCCTTCTTCAATTGGCCAATTGTGTTTTTTAGGGACTTGTTTTCTTCAGTGTATTTTTTTTCCAATTGGCCAATTGTATTTTTGAAGGACTCTTCTACCTCTCTCATTTGACTATTAAAATCCTTCTTGAGCTCTTCTAAGAAGGCTTTTTGGGCTTCAGACCAGTTCATATTCCCTTTTGTTGTTGCAGATGTGGGTTTGTTGACAATGTTGTCCTCTTCAGAATTTCTGTCTTGATCTTCACTCTTCTCATAATATGAATCTATGGTACGTTTCTTTTTACATCTGTTTTCTTTATTCCCTGGCCTTTAAAGAGATTGAGCTCTCCTGCTGGGGAACAGAGGGTACTGACCCAAGCTTCTTGTGTTGGGAGCCTAGGTCTTGGTCACTGGCTTTGTGTGCTGGGGCCTCTTATGCTGGCAATTGGAGGCTGTAGGTTTCTGGCAGCTTACCTCATGTTGGGCTGGAATCAGCAAGGCTGGAACTTTCAGGCAATTCTAGGTTGCCTGCTTTTCCTTTCCTTTAGCTTTCTTCAGCTCCTTTTAGATGGGTGCTGCAGGGTGTTTATCTGCCTGGGGCCCCTGCAGTGTTGTCTCCCTGTTTCTGCTAATGCACTGGGAGATTCCTTTGAGGTAGAGTGCCAAGGCACCTGGTGGTTTTCTGAGCTTGTTTCCACCGGTTTTCCCCCCCCTCACTGAGGCACTTGGAGGTCCAGGTGTTGGTGTTTGCCTGCTCTACCACCTGGACTTCAGGATCTCTTCACAATTGGAGGCTGCAGGGCTCCAACAGCTCACCTGGTGTTGG
The DNA here is from genome assembly GCF_003287225.1 of Phascolarctos cinereus. Lineage (NCBI taxonomy): Eukaryota > Metazoa > Chordata > Mammalia > Diprotodontia > Phascolarctidae > Phascolarctos > Phascolarctos cinereus. The sequence continues at coordinate 141,648,594 of NW_027555847.1, forward strand.
GTTGGAATCAGCAAGGCCGGGGCTTTAGGAAGCCTTTAGCTTGTTTTCTTCACCTCCTTTCAGATGAATGCCTGGGGCCCCTTGTAGTTCTTCCTCCCTTATTTTTGCTGAGGCACTGGGAGACCCATTTGCTGGGCTGCTGCTCTGCTGCTCCCTGTCTTTCTTCTAGTTCAGGTGTTCCAGGGTTTTTTTTCTGGAGTGATATTTTATAGGTTTTCAGAGGTTGATCAGAGGGAGTGAGAGTGACTACCTTTTCACTCCGCCATCTTGGCTCCCCGGAAGCGGAAGTCTAAGGTATCTTAAAAGTTAAAAGCCTTTAAAAGTTAGTAGATGGCGCCATAGTACTCAGAATGAGGGTCTGAATTCATGAAGACTCACCTTCATGAGTTCAAATCCAGCCTTAGACATTCCCTAGCTGTGTGACCCTGGGCAAGTCACTTAACCCTGTTTGCCTCAGTTTCTTCATCTGTAAAATTAGTTTGAGAAGGAAATGACAAACTACTTTAGGATCCTTGCCAAGAAAACACCAAATGGGGTCATGAAAAGTTAGACACAATTGGCAACATCCTAGCTAACAAGTTCAGAAAATCTCTTGTCTCTTGTTTAAGGTCACCTCTGGTTCTTGATACAGTATAAAAAAAAATGGAATCTACCCCAAATGGGAAACCATGTGCTGGGTACTGAATTCTTTCTTATAATCTTCTTTCCTAGTAATCAGAAAATGGCAAAATGTTGAATTTCACCAGCCATCCTCTGATTATTAGGCCTGGGTGCTTTGCCACCTGGCCCCTCTTCTGTTTCTTCTCTACTGAATCACTTTTGAGCCCAAGGGGGTATTTTCCTAAGGGTTTATTCATAAGACCTTCACTCACTTCCTCCTTTGAGTACTTTGCTGTGGTTTGTAGGTGACCCTAGGTTTTCAAAGACCATGCTATCAGAGGGCAAGCTGTGACTGGTCCCACAAAGCTATAATAAAGGTTTCAAGTAGGAATGTAGGGTATGCCATCATGCAAGAGCTGGCCTAGCGAAGTTCTAAGAACAATATAACCAGGCCGACTGCAAGGTGATGTTTCATTTTTTTTGTTTGTTTGTTTATGGGTGTTTTTGGCCATACAAACTCTACATATATTGAGGCAGTATGAAGTAATAGATAGAGGGCTAGTCTGGGAAGAAGAAAGATTTGAGTTCAAAAATTACTCAGACACTAGCTGTGTGACCCTGGAAAAGTCACTTAATCTCTCTGTTCCTCAGTTTCTTTTTCACTAAAATGAAAGAATTGGACTGGATAGACTCTAAAATCCCCTTCAGCTCTAAATTTATGGTCTCATGACCTGCATCAGTGGAGGGAGTACATTCTTTGAGAAAATCATTAATGTTAGAAATACTAAACTATTAATAAGGAAAGAGTTAAATTATATATAACAAGAGTACAATTAGACTCAAAGAAAAGAAATCAGCCTTGTGTAAGCTCAACACCTCTGAAATTTCTGAAATCTGTTAGGCTATTTATTTTCTGACCAGAGTCTGCCGTTGTACTACCTTTGAAGCCGCCATCTTGACAAAAGAGTCTCCCATTACTCAAGCTCCTGCCAGACTTGTGTATCTTGTGCCAATGCCCCAAGTATTGGATTTTCATTCCCTAATCAAAGATTTTGGTTTTTACCTATTGGATGATTTAAAAATTCATGCCAATGTAAGTCAATCAGGAGACCTCCCATTTTATGGCGCTACTGTCAAGGTTTCCACATAGGCTGACTGCACAGTATTTCAGTAGTCATGTGTGACCCATTCCCAATCACCTCAAAATACCGCCAAAGTTGTGAAACTTGTTTTTTATTCAAGTCTAATTCTAAAGTGGAGTTATCTAAGCAAGACTAGCTTTACAATGAAATAGGAGGCTACCTACAATCTACATGATATATTTGAGGGGCATCAGGAAGGCTATCCCCATCCCCCAGTGTTTCTCTTTCTCCAGTTATATGGAGACACTCCAGTTCACTACAGCTGGAACATACACTATGTGAAGGTCAGTAGGGTGAGATAGGACTAGAATGATAGACTGTTGCCAGATTGTAGAGGGGATTCAATGCCAGGATAAAGATTATAGATTTAGAAAAGGAAAGAACCTTAGAGGTCATCTAATCCATTCTCCTCATCTTATATATAATGAGATTGAGGATTGGGGAAATTGCATGACTTGGCCAAGATCACAAAGAAAGTGGCAAAGCTAGTATTTGAATCCTGACTCTCTGATTCCAAACCCAGATCTTTCTATTGAACTATCTTAAGGAGTACATACTTAATTCAAAAGGAAAAGAAGAGCCCCTAAAAGTTTTTCAAGTAAAGGAATGATACAATCAGAGCATTACCTAAGGAGGATTGCTTGGACGACAATGTGAAGGATGGATCAAAGAGGGTAGAGATTAGAGGCAGGAAAACCAATAGGAAGCAGTTGTGCTGGTGAGATAGATGTCTCAAATGAGCATGACTACTGTGGGTTTGGAAAGGAGGGAGCATATGAGAGAGAATTAATAGGCCTTAGAAACTGACTAGAAACTGACAAGGGCAAACAAAGAAGAAAGAGCCAAAGATGACCTTCTGGTTTTGAGCCTAGAAGGATAATAATTCCAGGTGCAGAAAGAAATAAAAAAAAAAATAGGATGAAGGGGTAGATTAAAAAGACAATGAGTTCCATTTTGGACATGTGGAGTTTGATGCACTGGCATCCAGTTGGAAATATGGGATTGGATCAGCTTTTGCTTCTTCAAAAGTGTGCCAAGGATATTGGGGCAGAATTTGATATTGCCTTGTTGAAGATGCAGCTCAGGATGTCTCAAGATGATTTTATCATCATGAATGGTCTTATCAATCCTTACTAGAAGATGGAAACACCTGCCACCAGAAAGATGTATTGAACAAGGCTGCAACACATGGGTTGCTCAGAAACACAGACACATGACACAGATACAAACGCATGTGCAGACACAGACCGACAGGCACTACCTCATTTTATATATGAGGGAATTGAGGTCGAGGGAAGGGTAGTGACTTGTCCAAGATATTTTATCCAGTCCTTGAGCCTCAATGGGGTTTGTCTAATTCCAAAGGTAACAGTGACCCTTATCCTAAGAACTCTCCCCCTCATTTCCCCTCAGTGGAAAGGAGGTTATGACTTGGCCCTCTGTCTACACAGCCTTCCTCCTTCCAATGACATATCATGTGGTCTACAAGACTGTTGACCAGCTACCTTCCCTCATTTTTGCTGTTCCATGGAACAAAACACCTGTATCCTATGTATCAACACTCCCCCTGTCCAGTACTCTTCTTGTTTTTTTCTTTTTTTCCTTCTTTAAAGGATTAGTTAATACTAGTAGCCACTCTGAGAGAATTTGTGGTAGTAGATAGGGCACTTAGCCTTGGAGTCAGGAAGACCTCAGTTCAAATTCCACCTCAGATACTTACTAACCATGTGACCCTGAGCAAGTCACTTAATTTCTTGTGTCTCAATTTCATCATTTGTAAAATGAGGGTCTTGTACCCAGCGGACTCTAAGTCCCTTCCAACTCTACATCTGTGATCTTCTGTCCCCTCTGTTATTTGGAGGCTGCCAGAAAGGGAAGACATAAGTTCCTATATTTACTTTTTTTCCCTTCAATTGCCTTGCCCGGGGCAAAAGCTTAAAGCCCAAACTTCTGTTTACAAAGGGCTTCATTTCACTATTGTAAATAGGGTCCCATGAACCATTCTGCTCATGGCAAGAAGGCTACAGGTTAGCTACTTTTTCTGGGTTAGCTTGTCTCAAGTTTCGAGGTGTTACAGTGAAGTTTGGAAGGGGTTTAAACTTTACCCTTTTGGGTCAGGTTTGGGAAAGCATATTGAGTTCTGAGGTCAAATGACAGAAGCCCAAATAATGCTCCCATGGAAGGCATATTGACCACCTCAAAACAATCTGGTCTATATACCCCACTTTCCAGTTCAGTGGAATGGTTTCCTGTTACATCAGTCTTTTTCCCAGGAATCTCCCTTTGGAGATTCTTGCTTTATTAGGAGCAGTCTCTATGCCAAATAATATATTTTTCATAGGCTTTGGAATCACTTAGTACTGATACCCAACCAATCTGCCTTGGCTCCAGGTCTTACATACACTTTTAAACCTGTCTAGAGGAAGGAGGCCTTTGCTACATATGCTCTTGGAACTTTGGTAGGCTTTCCCCTCATTTGTTGCAACCTACCTATACCACTAGGATTGAGAAAATGAGGCATCCCACATTGTAGATGCCTTTTTGTTTTTCAAGTGCTATAGCTTGTCATGTGGAAAAACATTTTGGTGCAATAATCTTATCTCCTCTAAATTTTTACCAATATACTATAATATTCCCACCCAGAATCATTTGTCTCACCTTGTTAGAATATAGGCTCTTTCAGAGGAAGAATTGTTTCATTCTTTGTATTTTTATCCCAAACACCTAACACAATGCTTGGCACATAATAGGAGCTTAGTAGATATTGTTGATTGGTTATTACTATTATTTGTCACCCAAATACACACTTCAAGAAGTGATACTGGAGGAAGTAGCCTGGATTGAAAGTCTGGAAACCTAGGTTTTTAGTCCCAATTCAGCTACTAACCAGCCTTGTGACCTTAAGCAACTCACTGGTTAAGGCTCTGATTTCTTTTTTGAATTTATCTATTTATTTATTTATAACTTTTTTTCTTTTTAAATTTTGAATTCCAAATTCTCTCCCTCCCTTCTACCCCTTCTTCCACCCACTGAGAAGGCAAGCAATATGATATCAATTATACATGTAAAATCATGCAAAAACATTTTCATATTAACCATATTTTTTAAAAGCAAGAAAAATAAAGAAAGAAAATTGTACTTCAATTTGTACTCAGAGTTCATCAGTTCTCTCTCTGGAAGTAGATAGCATCTTTTTTTCATCATGAGTCCTTTGGCATTGTCTTGGATCATTGTATTGATCAGAATGATGGTTTCAATGATGAATATTGTATTGATAAAGTGATGTTTGTCCTGGATAATATTAAAATTCTCTTCCAGCCTGAAGAGCCTGGGGTTCCAAGTCACAGTTATATAAGCCTGTGACTTCTGTAAATACTTTGAAAAATTGAAACTAACCCAACAGAATTCCTCCAGGCCAGAGGTCAAGTACTTTCAAGGAGATCTGGGAAATCTTGAAGCCTCTCAACACTGCTTGTGGTGGGGAAAAAGAGAAAGGAAATGTGATGGTTCTCTAGCACCAGCCCTTGACCCCAGACCTCAGTTTGGGCCAAAGGAATTAAGGATGAGAGAACAAGAAAAAAAGAAAAAAAAACAGCAAAAATGAGGGAAGATAGCTGGTCAACAGTCTTATGGGGGAAGGAAGGATCAGAAGTAGGTGAACAAAAAGTCTTCATTTCATTTTTCTTTTTTAAATATTGATATTTTGTTTGGATACAGAAAACTTTGTTTTCATCGCCCCTGCCCCTCCCTAGTTCTCCCCCTTTCCCACCACATTCCACTAAAGTAGACAAACAAAACTATCTATTGTCCTGATTATGATCGATAGTCTACTCTTCATTGAAATGCTTCAAACATTTATTAAGTGCTTACTGTGTGTAGAGTATATGAAACATCTTGAAAGTGAAACAAAGCTTCAATAAGAAGATTTCTGCCCTCATCAACTTACTGTCTGGTAGGACAAGATGGCAAGCACAGTTAATTATAATACACAATGAGACACAGTAAGTATATTACAAAGGTGCAAGACAAGGTGTTATCAGGGCCTTATCTCATTTGGGTGTGAAAGTTATTTCTCTGACAGGGTGTTGAAGAAGACTAACGGAGCTAGACATGAGGCCTGACCTCCAAAGTTTGCAGGTCTCTTTCCTAAAATACAACTTTCAAAATGCTGCTAGAATGATCTTCCTTCTGGTATGCTAATATCCACTTCCAGCCCTTTCCTTGTGCTCCCCCTTCTCCTGGAATGCCCTTTCTCCTGCCCTTTAAATCCTATCCAGCCTTCAAAGCCCAGCCTAAATCCAATGTCCCTCCGTGAAGCCTTCTCTAACTATTACAGGTCCCACAGATCTTTCTGTTTTCAGGAGTGCACTTACAATTTTGTACTTTTCCATTCATTTCCTGTTTTAGTTTTGATCCCTTCCAAACTAGACTGTTAACTCCTTGAGAACATGTCTTTTATTTCAGTTATATCATTCATACCTCCAATCAGTATGGGGCACTTAGATGGCACTCAGTAAGTGATTTCTAATTGAATATACGTATCATTGATATGTATGTTACACATGTACTGTACTGATATGTATAGTATATACACATACATATATGTATAGTGTACTAAATGGTATACTCATTAATATGAATATAATGAGAATTTAGGTTCTCAGTGACATGGGTCCTTGAAGGTGTCAGAACAGGCCATTAACAGGAACCTATAAGCTGTTCAATTCTCTTTTAAAAGGAGCCTGCAAATTGTGTATTCCTGCAGTACATCTTTATACTTGCATTCCATAGTACATCTTTATATTTGTATCCTTGAAGGTTCTGCTTAGGTTCAGTGATTCTGATCCTGCCTGATTTTGGTTTCCTATTGTCTCTTTGTTCCTCTTGGCTAAGTTTTCTCTTTTGGGCCTCATGTTTATAGTTATAGCAACTTGGACTCTACCATTTGCTATGTGCACTATGTCTCTGCCCAATGGAATCTGATTCCTCAGGTCTCTCTTGTTTGTTTTTCTTTGAACTTGGCCAGGAACCAGGGTATTGATGCATTCAATTGCTGCAAGGATTATAAATCTCTCTAGGACACAGGCTGCACTGTTAAGGGAGCCAGCTCTGCCTTCCCTCCCTTTTCCAGATGTTTCAAGGAACAGACCTGGGTAATTTGAATAACCTGAGAATGGAGGGACAGTTGTGTCAAGAGTGAGCTGCTTTCCCCATTCCCTAGATCTAGCAGGAAATGTCAGCAGAAGACACACCCACTGGATGTTGGGTAGGGAGTGATTCAAGTGGTAAGGAGCTACCACCAGCATTGCGGAAATTGGAGAAAGTGATCTACTTGTGAGGGGTTTCTATAGCCCCTTAGAGATCACTCAGCTGTGAAGCATGAGACCATATCTATGTGCAAAAAAGGTTTAACAATAATGGAGATTGGTTTTTTTTTTTTTCACTGTAAACACACCTAGGGGATTTTACCTGCCCTGACCAACTGCTTTGAGTGCTGGTTCCCTGGGAGAGCGAATAAGCACAGTCTGCTGGAGGCTGAGGAGAGCAGGAGAGATGGGAGGACTGTGTTCGGCCCTGGCAGCCTATGACTGCCTCCTGGGAGCTGGGAAGAACCACAGGAAGAAGGAGCTATGGAGGACAGTGTTGGGGAGCAAGGGCTTTGTGTTTGCTGAGGGATGAATTGCTGGAAACCAATAACAGACAGAAAGGTGTGCTGATTAGAAGAGCAAACCTTGGCCAGCCTCTACTGGGACCACACTCAGGAGTCAATTATTGAGACTGTCAAGATCTCTGGGGGTGGGTTGTTCACTGGTGAGTTATACTGGGGAGATAAACTACCTAGATTTGTACTAGACTCACTTCTCATCATATATTCTATTGGCATGGGCTTGTAATATTTGAATATACAATTTTTTTATTCTGAACTTCACAAACATCAACTAGAATTAGTTCTTCCATAAACATGGTAGAAAAGAGAGGATTGCTCATGAAACTGTAAATCTCTATTATATACAACTTTCTTTTCTTTTAAAGTGCATGATCAATTCAATAAGGAACTTTCAAAGTTGTCCTGTTGTCTGTGTTGAATGTTCAGTTTGGCCAATGGGCTGATCCTCTTTGTCCCCCTTTGTTGGCCAGGGTACTAGCTGACAGGTGTCCCACTGATAAGGATATTCTGCAAGGGCAAGTTGAACTGTATCAACGTATAGGTTTGAAAGGATCAGTTATTGCTACAACCCAAATTATACAACTTTGGCCTGGAACTACTGCTGACTATACCTACAGAGAGAGGGCCAGCTGGAGCCCAGAATGACTATGCAGGAGATTCATTAAGATGGAGCTAAGGAGGGAGAGCATTTGAGGCACTTATGCAGAGTCAGGGAGGTGGGAGATGGAATGTTGCACATGGCAGGGGTATGCTAATACATGTTTAAGAACTGGATCTCCAGAAAAAGAAATCTACCCATGCACTTTTCAGTTTAATCAGGATTATTAACATTTTCTCCACTACTTCTTAAGTCTAGACAATCAACAAAACAATGGATCAATCCCTGATTTGTAACAGTTTGCTGATTTCCAAGGTGTAAGTACTCACACTGAAATTTAACTATCATCCCTCCTAAGCTGGTCTGAGCTGGGCCCAGCATACCCTTGGAAATGGGAAATAGCTAGCAGGCCAGTTTGATTAGAATAGAGAATGCATGAAAGGCAACCATATAAAATCAGTCTAGAAAGGTAGGTGACAATCAAATTGTTGTATATTTGAAATGTGAAACTGAGGAGTTTGTATTTTAACCTTGAGACAATAGGAAGCCAATTGAAGATTTTTGAGTAAGGAGGTGACATGGTCAGATGTGTGTTTTAGGAATATTAATTTGGTAGTATTGAGGAAGATGGCTTGGAGGGGAAAAAAACTAGAAACAGGGAAACCAATTATGAGTTTTTTAGGCAAGAAAGTGAAGAAGGCCTAAAATAGGGTTATATTTTCAAGAACTCATTAAAACCTTTGTCATTTTCTCCCTTATGTTTTATATTTATGATCTCTGAGTATACGAGTATAAGGAAGAAGAAAGAACTACTCAATTCAACTGTTTATTAAGTGTATGCAATATATAAAATATTTTGTGTTATATACTAAAGGATACACAAAGGTGAATGAGTGAAAAAACATTTATTTAGCACTTACCATGTTCTAAGCACTGCCCTAAGCTATGAGGCTGCCATTACAAAAGTGAAGGTCCTGACCTCAAGGTGCTTGTATTCTAATAGAGGGAAACAATATGTATAAAGGAATTGATGGGGTGATAGGACCTAGACCCTGAATTTTCCTGCACGTTTCAGCAACCCAGTCCCTGAACTTTCACCAGAGGTATCTAGCCCAGCCCAGCCCACCTAGATACTCAATAGTCCTTTTACTGTGGCTTTCCTATCCACCCCAGACCACTTAACTCCTTTCACAGTTTCACCTGGCTCACCCTAGGCTATTTACCACTCCTTAATCCCATCTAGATCTTTCCCTGTTCCTTTCTTGTATATAAGTATCAGTCTCACCCCCATCAAGGTGCAGATTCTTTAGGAATCTAGTTTGCTCTATTAGCATTACAATAAACCCTGCTACTTTGACTGAAAGAAGGCTTGAATGCTTGAATTCTTTTCAGGCAGACTTTCCCTGTACCCTTACATTTCAGGGTTCCAGCAACCCCAAACCACATCAGTATGGTGGCCTGGAAAGGGAATTTTGGTTAGAAAGTCAGAGGCCTGGTAAGGAGAGCCATAGTGGAGTTGATTCACATATCCTTTCCAGGAGCAATGGTAGTAGTGATTTAATTGTAATTCCTGGAAGGGATGTGTATGTTAGGGGGGACGTGCGGAGGGGAAGAACACATGAGGCACTCACTAATCAGGTTATTGTGGGACCCCAAATAAATGAGATATGATCTCTGTACTCAAAGTGTTTATAGTTTAATAGGGGAGATGATGCATGCATGTAAATGTCTTCATTTATATTATTGTCCTGTGAATTCATTTAAAAGGCCCAGATTCTGTGCTGACTTTTCTCTCTTTGTGATAGTCATATATTCGTGTATAGTAGGAGTTTGTGGTAAGTGCAGAGCTCTTGAGATAACACCTCTCCAAGGCTACAGAGTTTGTTTCTGGGAAAATTGTGACAACATCATAAGGAAAGTACCTTAGAGACACTGTGAAACATGCATAGACATTTTGTAACTGGTTTTACTTAGCTAACTACATGATTGGAAGGAGTCTTTTTTGATTAGGTATGTTAGATAAAACTGTCAGCTCTTCAGAAAGGCTAGTTAGCTCCTTGAGTAGCTTCTGGACTCATTCCAGGACTCCTTTGCCCAAAGTAGCTGGTGAGAAGTCTTACTATAAGGGGAAAGGCCTAAGAGCCTTCTTCCTTCTGAGGCCATGTGGTCCTGAGAAAAAGGCCTCAGTCCTTGACCTTTTTGTTTGTTCTTTTCATGGCATCTGTGACCTAGAAAGTTTCAGAAGGTTGGGAGAGCTAATCATAGGAATCCAGAAGTCAGAACCTCAACCTGGTTTTGTAGCCAGCAGATCATTGGTGCCCTTGGGTGCACTTTTGAGAATAACCCTCGGGACCCAAATCCTGGGGTAGCTGCAACAAGGGCTAATTCAACAGGGATGCCCCCTTTGGACCTGAACTTGATGGGACCAGTGCCATGTAGGAGCTAAGCTGAGTTTCAAGGCTACTCTCTCAGAGACCGATATTGGGTAATGGAGATTATGCCTTGGAGATATTCTGGGAAATGTTTGTACTTTGTTCTTGCTATATCTTCAAAGTAAATATGCCTTTGTAAAATTTAATTTATGCGAAGTAGTTAAATGGAACTGGGCCCTAAACAATGAGAGGAACATAGCTGATGCCACTTAAGTAAATGGCAGTAGAGGGGAGACATCGTAATCTTCAGTGTTGGAACATCCTTGGAAGTCTAAGGATCCCATACAGCAGCTTGGCCCTGAGAGAGGATTGGAGCATACTTGTTATCCATCCTTGACTTTTGCTTTTCTGCTTAAGCTTCTATTTCCTAGGAAATTTTCAGCTTCTGGTTTCCCATCAGAATAGGCCAGGTATTTGTCCCAATCATGCCTTTTCTTTTTGCAGATGCCTTGTGCACAGTCCACTAGGGAGGAGTTCATCTTGAGACGATGATAAAGTCCTAAGTCCAGGGTCACTGGCCTGGCTGGACTCTTCTACCCTGTGGGGACTAACCTTAGTGAAAAACCTCAGCTAGGTCAATACAATCTCATCTAGCACTTGAAGGATATAAAAGCCTCTTCCCTGAAGGAGGGTGGAACTTTGAGTCACTCAGCACTTGAGGCAGTGGCCCTGAACACCATTGTGTATTCCTAACTCTATATTGACAGGGGCCCACCATGTCCTCAGGAGCTATAAATCTGAAGGCTGGGGTGATGAATGCTAATCAGGCTTTTGGTCCAGTGCCTACAGTGAATCTGGGTTCAAATACCACCTCTGAAATTTACTACCTGTGTGAATTTGGGAAAGACACTCAGTTTTCTTATCTTTAAAATGAGAGGGTTGTACTAGATGACCTCTTTCTAGTCCTATATTTCTGATCCTGAAATCTCTTATGAGACTGTTGATTGGTGCCTGTTCCTGTTTATCTTTGTAATAAACCTCACTTCACTCTTACGTAGTCATTCATATAATTTGAATTTGATCTCCCTTTGTTTTGTCCATTAAGCTAACCCATCATAATGCAAAATAGAATAGTGTAAGTGCCCCCAAAATGAACAAAACAAGGGCTACAAGAGTTTTAATGTGGGAAAAAATGACCTTTATGACCAAACAGAGGAAGGCCACAGATTTAGAAAGACTTCTTGGAGGAGGTAGTGTTTGAATTGGGTTCTTAAGCACGAGTCAGGTTTCTGAGTGGAGATTAGATGGAGAAGGGACACCAGGAACAGGGAAAGGTGCAAGGAAAGGTAGGAGGTTAGGAGAAAGGGTGGGACATTTTCATGTGACACTGGTTACGTTCCGTTTGGCTAGAACTTCGCTTATATGAAGGAGCTTATAGGAAGTAAGACCAAAGAGCTAGGGTAGTATCAAGATAAGAAGAGTCTTGCATGGTAGACTAAAGAATTTGTACTCTATTCAGTAGTCAGAAAGGATCTGTTGAAAGTTGTAGAACAAGAGAATGACAAGATATGGGCTGTGCTGTAGGAGTATCATTTTGTCAGCAATGTGAATGATGGATTAAAGAGAAAGAGGAGACCAGTTAGGAGAATATTGCAATAGTCTAGGTGCTAATAATTACAATAATAACAATAATGATGATGATGATTATAGACAACATGTTAAATACTATGTAAGCAAAGGGTTTTCCAAATAAAATAGTATCTCTTTTTTTTCCTCATATGAAAAGTCATGAGGCCCGAACTAGGATGGTAGCAGTGGGAATTGAGAAGGTTCTAAATAAAAAAAGCTCTTGTGGAGGTAAGAAATATTCCAGGAGATGACTACTTATAGGGAGAGAGAAATTAGAATTTGTTTATTTCTAATTTCGAAGGCAGGGAGAACGTAGGAGAATGCTCTAATTCTGGAAAAATTCAATCCGTGCTTTTGCCTTATGATTTGGACCTTGGTCCTGATTTTACACAGCAGCATTTCCAAAAGTTAATTTTCTCTCCTGAAAGCCCAGCTTGCCTGTGGGCAGGAAGATTCCTCCAGGCTGAGTTCCCCCAGACTAATCCCAAGGGAGAGGTTTGGCTCCTTTTTAGTCTTGTCCTTACATTTGGCAAAATATGACAGTCTTGGTCCTTAAGGGCAGCAGATGCACTTTCCTCCTGTTTTATGGTGGGTCTAGTATGATTCTTTGTGAATAAAGTCACCATTTGACACTCAGTCTGTAGAGTGTAACAGTGATTCCTGAAGTCTCATTTATTTGCTTGGATGAGTCTCAATGTTAGATAGTTCCTCTGATCCTTAGTTTCCTCTTCTACAAATGGATATAATAATACTTTAATTACCTACCTCATAGGACTGTTGTGAGGATCAAATGGGATAATATATGTATTTGTAAGCATGAGTTGTTACTAAACCTTATTCAAAATGAACAAGGATACTCTAAAACTAAAAGTTATAAAAGCAGGTGCCAATTTACTTTGGTAGGAGTTTCCTCATCAGAGTTCATTGGAATGAAATCACACACCTGGTTCAGGAGTAAAGAAAATACTTTCCAAAAAAACTGGATAGATAAAAGTGGTGGAAGAGGAAGAGCATTATATACTAAGAATGTTTACTTATGTGAGGAAATCTAAGAACCAGAACAGGAAAGCATGGTTAAGAGTATTTGGAATGGAAATAGAAAGAGAAAGTGATATCATAATTGGAGTATACTACAGACCACCTTGACAGGAAAAGGGAATAGGTGAATTCTAAAAACCTGTCATGGCAGCATGATATAATAGTGATAGGGGACTTCAATTATCCATACAACTAATAATTTCTTATTTGCCTTTAATCGATCAACAAGTATACTTATTAAGGGCCTACTGTGTGCTAGATACTGAGGATGCAAACACAAAGAATGAAATAATTCCTAAATACAGTGAACTTACATTCTAACAAGGGAGACAAGTGTATATAATATATCACAAATGACACGTGATATCATGATATATATTGCATGTATATTATTATATATACATATAGCATAAGTATAAAGTGAATAAATAAAAATACATACCAAGTAGTTAAATGCATGTAGGTAGCTAGGTGGCTCAGTGGATAGAGCACTGGGTCTGGAGTCAGGAAGACCTGAGTTCAAATCCAGCCTCAGACACTTGCTAGTTGTGAGACCCTGGGCGAGTCACTTAATCTGTTTGCCTTAATTCACTGGAGAAGGAAATGGCAAACCACTCAAATATCTTTGGTAAGAAAACCCCAGATGGGGTCACAAAGAGTAGGACATGATTGAACAAGAAGTTAAATACAAGATAGTGTGGGAGGAAGGGCACTAAGAGTTGAATGGGTGGGTGGAATTAGGAAAATCTTTGTATAGAAAGTGGTACCTGAGCTGCATCTTAAAAGAAGAGAGAGACTCTATGAGACAGAAATAAGGGAGGAGTATATTCTAAGTATGTGGAGATGGCCAGTGTAAAAGCATAGAAATGAAAGATATAGTATTGTGTATGAGTTATAGAAAGAAGGCTCATTTTACTATATCATAGAGTATGGGAGGGGAAGTAATGTCCATTGAGGCTGGGAAGATGGGTTGGGTAGGTCTTTAAAAGCTCTTAAGTACATTAATTATAATTCCATCCTTCAAAAGGTAGAGGAAACAATAAGGGAAGCTGCTATTCTGGACCTGTTTCTTAACAAGGGAGGGACTAACTGCTGAGTCAGCAATGATAGGATCCTTAGCAGGAAGCAGCCACTCCATCTTTGAATTTGTAATACAGGAGGAGAGGAAAGCTGGACATACCGTGATTTGTACTCTAAATTTTGGGAGAACAGATTTCAAAGAGTCTAGAGAAAGGATAGTCAGAATCGCAGGAATTAATTCTACAGGGGACCTGAAAAACAGAGGGTGGAAGGGGAGGGGAAAAGGAGAAGGTACCCTTGTAGGGGGATGGTAGAGGTGTCCAGAGAGTCAGGCCAGAGCCAAAAGAGGAGTGAAGTATGTGTGGCTTGAAAACTTCTTCAAAATGGAAATTCTGGGAAGAACTCATGAGTGGGAGGAGGGAGCTTTGGGGAGGGCTCTCCAGGGTGAGAAGGCAGCTGAGGTATGGAGTCATGATGAACTCAATTTCCTTTTTTTGATGGTTACCAATATTTTGCTAAATGTTTTTGCTAAATGTTTTGCTAAAATCTCAATAAATTATACTTACATCATCTTCCTGATTTATCAAATCAGGAATCTCATGCTATTCTTATAGGAAATATGGATATATGTAGGCTAGGTTATAATACGATTAGGTGAATTTAGAACTGATTGAATGGCTGAATTCAAGGGGCAGTCATTGCTTGTTCAGTGTCAACTTGGAAGGAAAACAATAGGGACCTATATGTCCTTGGCCCTGGGCTCTTCAGCGTTTTTATTGGTGACTTGGATAAAGGCACAGATGGCACAGTCATCAGATTTGCAGACGACATGCAACTAAATGGAATAGTTAATAAAATGAATGATAATCCTGATCCAAAAAGTTTGCATCAGCCTTGAACTTTGGGCCAAATGTAAAAAGGATAAATTTAATCAGAGCAGATTGGAAATCTTAAATTTGCATTTAAAAAGTACAATTTCATAGTTATAAGATGAGGAAGGCATGACTAAAATGGCAGTTCATGAAAAAAAAGCTCTGGTATTTTAGAGACTTTAGTGGATGCCTTATACAACTCAACTGACTGATTTGGGCAGCCCCCCAAAGCTGATGTAATCTTGGGCTGCATTAAGAGAAGTATAATGTCCAGGACTAGGGTAGTAGTAGTCCTGTTGCATTCTGCCCTGGTCAGGCCAAATCTAGAGTATTGTGTTTACTTTTGGGTGCTGCATGTCAGGTGACTTGAGAGTGTGCAAAGGATGGGTCCTGGTGTGGTGAAGGGCCACAAGCTTGTGCCACAAGGATCAGTTGAAAGAAATGAAGATGTTTAGCCTGGAAAAGAGAAAACTTAGGAGGGACAGGATAGCTATCATCAAGTAATTGAGGGACTGTCACACAGGGAAAAGAGATGAGGCTTTTTTTTTTCTTTCAGAATGGATTGAAGTTGCAAGAACTATTAAAATGGCTGGCACATAGTAGGTGCCTAATTAAATGCTCTTTACCTGATTATTTTAATCTGGAGAAAAACTTCTTAACAGTTAGGGCTATTCAAAAGGAGAATGATCTGGAATCTCTGGACTCCCTTTCATTGGGCAAGGTCCTCAAGCTGGATGGCTTCTTATTAAGGATTGTTATAGAGAAGATTCTTAGCCAGGTCTGGATTGAACCAGATGTCTTCTGAGGTCTCTTTCAACTCAAATACATTATTATCCATCCCTCTTTGGGCTATGATCTATGCCAATGGAAAGCTTACCCATAACCATGAGATTCTTGATTTGTCAAAGTATTATTCCCGTAAGAAAACATTCCTGGGATGGATGATAAAATGTATTTCTTCTCTTCTTGGTTGAAGTGGGTGACTACAGAAATTCAATGCTTCAAACCCTATCGTATATGATCACTTTATAGGTTAATTTTGTTGTTAGTATAGTAGAGGATTTAAGGATATGTTTAGTATAGTAGAGGATTTAAGGAGGGGAAAGGAAGTGGTTTCTGGGAGATGACTGTGATATAAAAAGGAAAAGGTTATCAGTAAAGCAAATATAAAACCAACTCTGGAATGGTTTTACAAACAATACAATATCATCATCATCATCACCATTATTGTCATTTATATTTACATAGTACTTTATGCTAACAAAATTCTTTACATCAGTTATCTCATTTCAGCAGCCCCACAAGTTAGGTAGTGTGATTATTATTACTGTATTATACTATATTATTATTACTCCTATTTTATAGATGAGGACACAGTGACTCAGAGGAAAGTTGCCTGCACTAGTATGACACAGCAAACATGGATTTTGAATTAGGTCTCTTGATTCCAAGGCCAACAAGGCCAATGATCTTCAGGGAGGAAAATTTATTTGGTTTGATGAGATCTCTCTTTCTAGTAATTCTTCATCAATTAATTACCTTCTCATAGAAGACATGAAAGGTGTGTTCACTTTAAATAACTGGGTTTCCCAAGTCTACTTGTTTGAACTGCTGTACTTTGAGGGGAAAAAAGCCCTCTCCTTGGCTAATGAGAGGGTGACTGGGGCCAAAGCCTGCTTTCATGATCAAATATAGGACCAGGGGCCCCTTTGGCCCTAGTCACCTTCTCATTAGTTTCATGCTCCTTTCTGCTTCCTTTTACAGTACTTCAGTAGCTGCATCCTGTGATCCTCTTGCCCATAAATTACACCCTAATAAACACCTCTGGGTCTTCTAGGAAAGGATAATAGCTCAGTGACAAAAAGAAAGGAAAAAAATAGACATGTTTTATGACTGGCAGGTTAAATGCTTTTACTGCTAGTGGCAGAGGCCCTGGGCCCTATAGACTGAACATCTACAGAGCAAGAATTCAGAGTGGAGCATCTTGAGGTGGACTACTGACTCATTGTAAGTGCTCTAGGACTCATTGGTGATGCCTCTGAAGCTAATTGCCTCATATGGAAAGTGGGAAGGCCAGGTAACTGCCATTCTCATCCCCATGGAGACACTGCCATGGGTCAGAAACATGTTGCCTATTAAACTTTTCACTCTCTATCCTTCTACCTACTGGAAATCTTTTGATTGCTGTTTAAAAAATGACTGAAAAGTGATGTCAGATCCCAGCAGTATTTTCTGAATTGTCAAAGAAAAGCTAATTTATATTCAAAAGAGTTTTGGGGTATTTTATCATAAAATTTTTTGAAAACCGATAGTGCAGTGGAAATAAAGGAATTGGTTTTGAATTCTTGTTTTGCCATTCACTACCTATTAGACCTCATGGTGCAGTTGAAAAAGCACTTGGCTGTACAGTCAGGACTTGGGTTAAGATTTAACCTCCGATGCTTACTACCCACATTACAGTAAATTCCTTACTTGACCTGAGCCAAAATTTCCTCATCAATAAAAGGAGGCCCTGGACTAGATGTCTTCTGGGGTCCCTGTCGACCATCAGCCTACGTCCTATGATCTCTGACCTTTGCTTTGCCTGTAAAACGGAGGTGTTGAACCAGATTCCTCTTAGGCAGGTATCACAAGCAAGTTAACATAAATAAAATTTTTGTGAAAATATAATTTGCAAATAAAAAAGTTAATGAGAAGAATGTTATTGTTTTAGATCGTTTTGAAGATCTTTTTAATGTCTGGCTTAGTAAAGGACAACTGGGCACTCTTATTTGCTTCAACATTTAATCTGTTTGCTCTACATTGTTTTGGGTGAAGTAAATGAAGAAAATTAGGCCTCACAGAGACATGTATATGAAAAAAGTAGGAGCATTTTAATAAATTGAAACCATATTAGTATTATTATAAAAATAATTTTAACCCCGAGGACCCCTACAAATAGTCTTGGGGACACCCAGGAATACCTAGACCTTTGAGAGCCCCTACGCTTTATCAATGAAACCACAGGTTCAGTTACTGTCTTAAAAATATATGTTGTTGATATCTTTTTTTTTTTTACATCACAATTGTTTCTGGGAACCAAAAAACTCTAACCAACTTTCCCTGCAAATTGAATCCTTATTGTAACATAGAACAAACAATTATGCAAAAAAGGCTGATCCATTTACTTCTGTTTAAACTGTATACAATGTTCTTCCCTAGTAGTCTCTAACCTTCTTGAGGCAGCTGTTTTCTTTTTTTTCTTTCATCAATAGCTCTCAAAATGTGACTTTATTTTTTATTTTTTACTATAGCTCATACCAATAGTTGTTTGGACAAAGAAATCTGGACTTATTTTGATTTGAAATTTGAAAGAAAAAAAGTAACCAAAATCTGCTATGAAAAGATGGTTATCAAAGTCTAAAGCAAAACTCAGAATTTTTTTAAAAGGTGAAAAATAGTAAGAATCGCAAACTATAAAACAAGAAAGAAGGAAGAAAAGTGTAAGATCTGGTTGTTTAAGGAAAATGTGAAAATTACCTGTTATCTACAAAAGGCTTTTTTCTCCTTACTAAAAAATGTTTGGATTACCAGTTCTTAAACCAGTGTCTGTATAAGCTATTGACATTATGCCAAATTAGTCAAAATGTAATTTATTGTAAAAATATATGAGGCCTTAACACTGCATGTGGAGTTTTATGCTATTTCTCAAAGAGACCTGCATCAAATTGAAAGGATGAAAACAGATACACCATGTATAGACTTGTAGTAAGAATGCCAAGTTCCTTTTTGACTTGGGCATAATAATTTGAATCCACCAGAATGAACCCATTTTTATATTCCCAATACTATGCGTATTTTACTAACTTTGTATGCACTAATACTTCTAAGATGTGGCAGCTGCTTTCAATAGCCCCAATTAATGAGGGCATCAGCTTCTCTCTTACTCTGAGGCTTCCTGAAATCTTTCCTGGTCTATCCAGTTGAAATTGATCTCTCTGAATTCCTATTGTATCCATATGACATTTAGTTAAATAACGATCAACTAGCATTTATTACATACCTACTATGTCTCAGGCATTGTGCTAAATGCTGCTTTTGCTGCTACTGCTGGTGAGGATGATGATGATGATGATGATGGTGATGGTGGTGGTAGTGGTGGTGGTGGTGATGGTGATGCTAGCAAGAGACCTGAATCTCAATCAGTACAGATTCTCTGAATTATATCCCTTACAAGTCTTTGGAACAAAGAATTAGGCTAATTCTAAGCTAATGCAATTGCAGCTTGAGCCTTGCACCTCACATCTCACTAGCCCCCTACCCAACAATGATGAGATTCCTGGGTTTTATCCTGCCCCTATTTCAGCACTGCTTCTTATCCCTGGCCCTCTCAGTTCCACCACTCAGTTACCTGGTTCATGATCTTGGCCTGTTGTCACTTTGAATCTGACTTTGAAACTCCAGCTGCATTCTCCAGCCGGGCTTCCCACATTGATGAGGGTTCAGTCAACACCTTGGGCTCTATTCAGTCAGAGTCATTGGGCAGGAGTAGAGGGGAAATACGGGAAACAGAACACCACCATCAGCTTCCAGTGACGCACCATGTTTCTGGGTAAGGAAGTGGGTTGATTTTTATTTTCCCAATTTCCCAATTTTGTTTTCTAAACTCACAACATATGGGAGGATATACACAAACTCTTGCCCCCTCCTTGAATGATTGAATCTCCAGGTACTCTGTGGAGAAATGCTTTTCTTTGCCTGCTTCTCCATCCTTCACCATCCAGCTGTGGCTTCTAGTAGAGGAGGAGGAGGACCAGCTAGCCAGTCATTTAGAATTTCTCTGCTTGTTGCTGGGCTTTTAGAAAACAATTGAAAGCTCCAGAACTGCATGTGGGCAAAATGAACTTCTGACAATTTTTCAAAGACCTGACAGATGAAAACTTCTACTACCTTCATAGTATTTTTAAATGTACTTACTGAGTAAAGATTTCATCACATGACCTGCAGATGGGTGAAGGGCTCTTTTAAGGTACCAGACTAACATGTGGGGGATGGAGTTGGAGGGACAAAGACAGTTTCCTTCTCTCTCCCTTCCTTTGCACCATCTTGCATCTTCAGGGATGTGCTGGAGCCAGCTCACACTGTGAACATTTATACCTTGGAAATTGGAAGACACTACAATCAGGGCTTGACTTATTGTTTTGTTGATTGTCTAGATTTTAAAAAGTATTGGAGAAGATGTTACTAATAATGCAGATTAAACTTTAAAGTTTATAGCGCATGCATTTCTCTCCCTGGAGAGTTGATTGTTAAACATTTACTAGCTCACTACTGCCTGTGTTCCTCCCCTCCAGGGCAGCCACACATAGGGACGGCCACATCTCACCATTACCTAAGTATTCCATCTCCCTAATTAGAAACACTCACATTTACCTATTAGACCACAAACTCCTATTATTCAACCTCTCACTATGCCTCACTCTGCCTTTGCTTTTTATTCATCTTTATTGAAACCTCTGCTTCTCGGTGTACTTTGTCAGACCATCATCCCTGTTCCAAATTCACTTTCCTCCCTCTCCAACCTCACCCCTCTAGTTGGCCATTTCAATTCTACACCATCCTCTGGTCTCGAATTCCTTGTCCTCTTATCCTATCACCACTCATCTCTTGCCAAACTTCAGCCTTGCATAACTTTCACCACCTGCCTCTTCTGCTCCTATTCACAAGCCCCTGAACACAGCTGCATGAAGTCTTACAGCCGTCCTGACTGTGTTCATTAGAAATTCTGAGGACCTGGACTCTTACTTTGGTGAAAAAATGGAGGCCGTTCAAAGTAAGTTATCTTTTCTCCCATTTTCTTTATTACAAAACCCCTTTACATGATTTTTCAGTCTCTCTTCCTTTGCCCCAGTCTCTGACAAAGAGGTGGTTCTTCTCCTTGCCAAGGCCAACCCCTGTCAGCGTACACTGACTTGATCTTATACCCTCTTGTCTTCTCCCAAAGATTTCATATTCAAGCATTTCCCCTTTCTCTCAAATCTTTCAATTTTCCCCATCAACTGCCTTCTCAGCTCTTCTGTACTGCCTTGAAACATGCTCAAGTCTCCCTCCTCCTTTAAAAAACCTGCAAAAAGTCCCATCTCTCCCTTCAGGTTATTGTTCTACATCTCTCTTCTTTTTCTCAAATTCTTTCTCAAATTCCTTTGCAATCTACCTTCCAACTTCATCATTCAACTAAAATTGCTCTCTCCAAAGTTACCAATGATCTTTTAAATGCCAAACAGATGATGTTTTTCCCCCTCAGTCTTCATTCTCCTTGACCTATCTGCTGCATTTGGAACTGTTCACTACCCCCTTCTGTCTAGGTTTTCATGACATTATTCTCATCTGGCTTGACTCCTTCCTATCTGACTACTTTTTTTACTGGCTCATAATTAATATCATGTCCCTTAGATGTGGATGTTTCTCAAGGGTCTCTCCTGGGCCTTCTTCTTTTCTCCTTCCATAAACACATCCTAGGTAGCTTCATCAGCTGCCCTAAGTTTTTCTGTCATCTCCATACAGATGACTCACGTGTATGTGCACATATGTATATAGGTTTATGCACATGTATTTATGTGCATATATATATGAACATATATATATATATATATATATATGCACACAAACATATGTGTATGTACATACACGTATCACCAGTCTCTCCCTCAAATTTCATTCCCATATCACTAGTTGCCTATTGGGTATTTCAAACTGGATGACCCAGAGACATTTCAAAGGCATCCAAAACTGAACCCACTATTTTATCCAAAAAAAACTTCCCCTCTTCAAATTTCCTGTGTCAGAGATACCACAGTCCTTCAAGCCTCCCAGTTTCGTAACCTCAGCATTATCTTCAGATCCTCACTCTCATCCCCCATATCCAATCTTGCCATTTCTTACTTCACAACCCCTCTTACCTTTGACCTCTTTCTTTCCACTCCCAGATACCACCTTCCATTTAGCCCTTATCACCTCTCTCCTAGATTATTACAATAGTTTCCTAATTAATCTCCTTACCTCAAACTTCGCCACCACTCCAGTCCATCCTACACACAGTTGCCAAAGTCATTTTCTTACAAATATATTTAACCATGTGACTCCCCTACTTAACTCCAGTGGCCTCCAGGATAACTATTTCTAGGATAAAATATAAATTCCTTTGTGAATTAAAGCCTTTTCACAATATAGACCCAATCTATATTTCTACCCTCACTGGGTATTATTCCCCCTCTTATACTGTAATTCAGCCTCCTCTCTGTTTCTTAGACCTAACATTTCTCTCTCTCTGCTTTTGCATTAGCTGTCCCACATGCCTGGAATGCACTGCCTCCTTACCTTTTCCTCAGTGAGTCTCTCTTTTCCTTTACAATGCAGCTGAAATATCAAAGCTTTCCTGATCCACTCCCAGCAGTGAATGCCCTCCTTTCCAAACAACCTGATATTTATTTTAATTTAATTTATTCACTTTATGGTGAATATATACTTTAAATCCACTGTTGTCTCTGCCTTTAGAATGTATGCTCTTTTCAAGTAGGGATTATTACATTATTTGTGCTTCGTATCCCGACTGGCATGCAGTTGGCACTTAATAAATACTTGTTGATGAACTGTTCTACTGTTAACATCTGGTTTTATAGAGAAAGGTATCCTTACTCTGTCCAGTGGAACAAAGAACATCTTAAGACTAACATTTTCTTATCATCTAAGAGACTAGAAAATATAAGACTTGGGTTTTTTTAGGAAAAAAAAACCCAGTAGACTTGAAACTCCAGATCATGCCCTTGGCTATCTATTTACCATCTTGAACTCATGTCTAAAGTCCAGGCCTGACCCTGAAGGCCCTCTACAGTGATAACAATAATCATTATGTCAAAGATTCGTGGTTTTCAGCTGAGTAGTTCCTCCATGAACAGCTCACAACCCCTTCAAACCTTAGTAAATGACCTTGATGAGTTGTAGACAAAAAACCAAATCAAAACAAAACAAAAAACTACACAGAAACACACACAAAACCCCCCTCCCCTCAACTTCATCTGGTAGCTTAGTCTCAGATTGTAAACCTTTCTCAATTTAACTAAGCTGGCTATCAGATGACAGGTACATAGTCCTTCACAGGGGTCATTCTTGGTGGGACCTGGCAGAGTTTGTACTTCACTGGCATTGTCTCTAAGAACCCAAGGTCTCCTCTATACTTGGATGAGATATTAGAGGGGAAACTTTAGTGAAGAATAGTAGCAGTAATGGTAATAGTTCTTTACGGTTTTCATTGCATGCATCATCTCATTTGACTCTTTGAGATAATTTGGGCAAGTACCATTATATTCATTTGACAGATAAAGAAATAGTCTGAGAGACATTCAGTGCCTTGCCCGAGGATGTGCAGGTAGTAGGCAGCAGATCTGGGATTTCAGTCCAGGTCTTTTGACTCCAAATTTACTGCTTTTTGTACAATGCAATGTTGTTCTACAATTTGGTGCTAGCTTTCCTTTGCATCCTTATCTGCCATTGCTACGTAGGCTTCAATCCTTTACTCTAGCCAAAGTGTTAGATTCGTTATCCTCTGAAAATGTCTTTTATTTTCTTTCCCTATACCTTTGCTCATGCTATCCCCTCTGTCTGGAATGCTTCTTATGTAAACTGGAAGAGGGGAAATATTCAAATGTGGATGGGTATAGTGACTGATCCATGAGTTCAGACCCTGATTCTAGAGAATTCCACCAGCTCTCATGTTTAACCCTATCTGACCTTCTCACATCTGGTGAAGTCAAAGGTATCTAAGAATGGCACGTGGGTAATAGGCTTTAGCTTTTTTTATTTACCTTATTTTAAAACCACACAGCTCCTAAAATCTGTAGGTGGTCCAGAACCAGTCTTTTGTCTGGATAGGGCCATGCTTGGGGATGACAGTGAGGTTAAGCTACTAGCCCGAGGTCACAAGGCTAATTAATATCTAAGGTAGGACTTGAATTCAGATCTTCCTGACTCCAAGATGGGAGCTCAGTCTTCTCCAGTGGGAATCACAAAACAGCAGTTAGCACAATCCTCAGGCTGCAACAGAAAAGAGGGTGAATAGGAAACGCCAAGCCAAAGGAGAAAGCTAATCCATGGAATGGGAAGTTAAGTCAGGTGGAGTATGCTCAGGAGGGTAACCAGGGGCAACAGTTGAAATGAGAATAAAGTATGGGGACCAGCTAGAATGGTCTATGGAGTGGGGGAGAAGGAGAGAGAGAAGGACCACTGTTGACAGCTTTCAGGGCTCAGAGTGAATCTGATCAATTGCCTTTCTGTGGTGGGTAGGTGTGCTGTTGGTCCTTGAGCTCTGCTGGTCCTCCTCAAGCCGGAGGTGTAGGGTGTGTTCAGGGAAGACTAGTACCTCTGGTGTGAAGACTGCTCTTTTCAGGGCTGCTTTCCATGTTTGGTGTCTACCTGTTCCACCTAACTCTCACCTGTGGCTCCTGCTGTAGCATGCACAGCGGCCACCACCCTGATAAGCCATTTCAGCAGACAGGCTAAACCAGGTGGAGGGTAAACAAGGGATCTCAAACCCATTAGTAAGTTAGGGGGATATCTGCCCCAAATGTGTGAAGCTTTCCCCTACTAGAATGGGCGCATGAGAACAATCTGTTCCAATGGCCATGAAGGCAGCTGAAGCAGGTGCTGTGGAGCACTTAGAGCTTGGTTAGACATGGAAGACTCCAAGGTCATCCGCTGAATCTTGAGCCATCACCAATTGTCTTGATTCTGTCCTACCACTGGACTGTGATGACTGTGGAGGAGTGAGTGAGGCTGACGACTTCATGCAACTCTGCCTCACTTAAATCCAATTTACTCAGGAATCAAAAGACACCACTCATACCATTTTCCTCAAGGGGAAGGGCTCCTGTACCCTGATATCTAGATAGTGGCGAAACTGCAGAGTGCTCAGGCCTTCTGATTCCTATTGAATATGTCTATGCAAAAGTCACAACAGCACATCTGCCTATGTTATGGACCTAGCCATTATGGAAGACTTATTTAAAAACAGGCTTGAGGAAGAAATGTCCCAAGGATCAGCTAAGTGCCATAATACTCCTGCCTTAATCCTTCATTGTTCCCCTGTGAGTTAACAACTAAGCTTTTTTTGTGCAGTACTTCCCCACTCTTACCCCAACCCCACCCCCTACAAGGGTGGATGCTGAATGGCACAATGGATAGAACGCTGGGCCTGGAGCCAGGAAGGCTCTGAGTTCAAATCCAGCTTCCCACCCTTACCAGCTGAGTGACCTGGCACAAATCACTTCACCTCTTTTTGCTTCAGTTTCCTCAGCTGTCAGATGGGGATAATAATAGCACCCACCTCACAAGGTAGTTGTGAGGATCAAATGAGATAATATTTGTACTATACTAAAGCACTTAGTATGGTACCTGGCATATAGTAAGTACTACATAAATACTTATTCATATATATATACATACATATGTGTAGGTATATTTGTGTGTGTGTGTGTGTGTGTGTGTGTGTGTGTATATATATATATGCATATGTGTGTATACACACATATTTTTAATTGGATCTATGATTCCATCTGTGTAGGAAGTTCCCAGGGAAGAAGACCCTCTACTAATACAAGTCTATACCTTGTCTTCATTTTATAGCCTTAAGAGCAGCCTGGAGGCACTGAGAAGTTTAATGATTTGCCCAGGGCCACACAGATAGGAAATGTCTGAAGCTAGATTTGAACTCAGGAAGATGAGTCTTCATTTGTTTTCCTGAAGAGCAGAGCTTTTCTGCCTGGCAGGCCTTTTGGAAGAAGCCAGAAGGGGTACCAGAATCTTGGTTCCCAGGGGTGTGAATGTGTGTGAGCTAATTAGCATTGGGGGCACTTTCTCAAGCCTTTTGGATTTGTGAAGCAGGCTTCTAATCCTGACAGACATTTCCCCAAACAACATTACCTTTCACCGACTTTCTTTGTTTTACAACTGTTTGTTGTGTCAGCTCCTGGAGGCTGTGTGCACATGGGCAGCTCATGTTTGAAGGAGTGTGTGTGTGTGTGTGTGTGTGTGTGTGTGTGTGTGTGTGTGTGTGTGTGTGTGGTGTGTGTGTGTGTTATAGAGGAACCAAATGAGAGAAGCAATCACCACAGCCTGACAAGGACAGAGTGAGAATTGTACCCCGATGACACCCATGGGTCCAGAACTGAGGCCTATAAAGGAATATTCCTTTCCTACCATTCTTCAGGCTCCTCATTCTGAAGATTTTTAAGCCACAGGGATTACCAGGCTTCTGCAGGATCGGTGGTGTGGACTGCCAGGGGAAATAAAGGGCCTTTTAAACTCTCATTGCATAAACGGGGAGCAAAGGGCTTTGAAGGATCCATCTAATCTGCTGATCCATCTTCACAGCCTCTGAAGGACTGCACAGAATCATGGACTTTGAAAGAAGGGACCTTCGAGATCATTTGTGAAATAGATATGGTCTCCAAAACTATTCTGTGTAAATCAAATTATATTTTAAATACAGAAAGGAAGGCTGTTCACCTTAGAGGTTATTACCTTTAAAGTCCATCCTTTGTTTCAGAAAGTAAAAAATCCTTTATAATCATCCATATCCTTTGAGTAGCACCTCTTTTTGATGCTGGCTTTAGACAAAGGAGTTATAATCGAGACTGGTCCTGAAGCTGTGGGACACTGGAGTTTGCAATATGTCTGTCCTAGTCACTCGTACAATTATGAGCAGGAGAATCATCGAAAGCTTCTGAAGTGTTCCCAAGTGAGGTCACAGCCTATGTCCTGCTGGTGCTTTATTTGGAGATGAGAGGTTTAATACAAGACAAGGAACTTTTGGATTGTCTTTGGAGCAGGTGGGGGATGGGCTAAGGAGGCTGAAGAAGGAGGAAATAGACTCCAACCTGAAGGCAGGTTTTTGTTCATTTGTTTTTTTTAAGATATAGAAAACTGTGGTTTAATACAGACAGCTGTTTAGAGAATTTATATCAATTCTTGTTCCTAGTTGGATATTACTGTGCATTTGCCTTTGACTAATTTAAACTACTTTCACTATCCTAAGAGGCCAAGGTAATTTTTAAAATTTAGTATCTAAAAAGAAATTTGAGATTTTCTAGCAGAATAAAGGTATATGAGCCAAGGAGTGATAAGTGACCTGTAGACCAAGCCCCAAAAGTAAAAGGGGGCAATGGAACACTGGTGATGAACACTGGTGATGATGATTGGCTGTTCACCCATAGAACATTTCCATCTACCCCAGGTTCCCACAGTTCCAACTACTGCCAAAACCTATACCCTCATTATATATGTATTGAGGGGGAAGGGTTCCTATCAATAAAATCCCTTTCTTAAGAGGCTGTACCCTTTATAGGTGCAGTAGGCAAGAAATGTATATTTAGTCCCATCTAGGAGCAAGGATGGAATAGGCACAGATCTGCCAACATATGGACACTTGTATCTTCCTGACCTTTCTGTGGCAGCCCTTGTGTGGGCTCATTCACTCATATAATATGTATTGAGTGTCCTGTGTGCACCCACTATTGTGAGACACAAAAGAAGTTGAAAACATAGTCTGTCTCAGGCAGGATTTGACAGTTTCATTGTAGAAACTACTGTAGCTTCCTAGGCTGCTGTGAAGAACGTGTCAGGCACTGTCTCCTGGCGGCTGCAGAGACTGCTTGCTTCTTGGTGAATGATTCTCCACTTGACCAGGCTCTAAACTATCTTTCCAAATTGATTTCACATCATACCCTCTCACACACCCCATGTTCCAGCAAAACTGGCCTCCTGGCTGTTTTCTGAGTGTGACATTCTGTCTTTAACTTTGGTGTCATGGCCTGGGCCATGTTCCAGTCTTGGAATGCTTTCCCTCCTTACTTACCTTTGTTTCTTGGAATGCTGAACTCCCCTTAAAGGCTCAGCTCAAATGTTTCCTCCATAGTCCCAACTGTTAATGTTCTACTCCACCAATTACTTTATAGTTACTTGTCTTTGCGTATGTTTTATGTTTCTCTTAGTAGAATGTAAGCTCCTTGAGGGCAAGGACTGTCTAGGTTTTTGTTTTTTGCATTCCAAGTGCCATAGGGAGTGGACTGTGATTTCATTGTTACAGTAAAATCCTGGTTAAGAGTCTCCTTTATGAGGCAACTAGGTGGTGAGGTGGATAAAGTGCCAGGCCTGGAATCAGGAAGACCTGAGCTCAAATCCTGCCTCAGACACTTACCGTGTGACCCTCAGTAAGTTACTTTTCTCTGTTTGCCTCAGTTTCTTCTTCTGTAAAATGAGCTGGAGAAGGAAATGGCAAGCCATTCTTTGCCAAGAAAACCCCAAATGGGGTCACAAAGAGTCAGACATGACTGAAAAGATTGAACAACCAAAAAAAATCTCCTTTATCAATTCAGGCAGATACTTTCTTTGCAAAGTATAAATGAAGAGCAAGGATTCTTAACCAGGGGTCCACAGACGTCCAAGGGATACAAAGATAGATTTCAGGAGGTTGATGAACTTGTATGGGAAAATTTTGCATCTTCATTTTCACTAATGTCTAACTAAAATTTAGCATTTCCTTCAATTATTTAAAATCATTATTCTGAGAAGAAGGTACTTAGGCTTCAAGTAGACTGCCAAAGGGGTCCACACATTTGAAAAAAGGTTAGGAACTCCTATCTTAGAGTGTTAAGTACAACACCAAGGGGTTAAGTGAACTGCTGAGGCTCACCCAGCGTGTATCTGTCACAGTTAATACTGGAACCCAGGGCTTTCTAGATCCAAGGTCAGTTCTCTGTCCACTATACCTCGCTGTCTTTTAGGCAGTAGAGTGCCTGCTACAGAATAGGTGCTTAATAAATACTTTAAATTGAATTTAATTGAATTTGATTGGTTTGGGTTCCCAGGTTACAGGTGCATGAAGTCTCCTTCGAGACCTCATTATTTGTCAGCCAATCACACAGCTTCTGTGTTGCAGGAATGGTCTTGGCAGCAATGCCAGGCAGGGCAAGGGACCAGTCTTGGCTCTCAGTGCTGTCACTATTTCTGTTACCCTGGTGGCTGTTGGTTTTATGGGAAAGGAATCGAAATGCATTTGTTAAGCAGTTACTGTTTCCCAAGGATTTAGTAAGCCCTGAGAATACAAATAGAAAATCAAGACAATCCCTATTCTCAAAGAGCTCACATTGTAATTGGAGAAGACAACGTGTGTATGTGTGTGTGTGTGTGTGTGTGTGTGTGTGTGTGTGTGTGAATTCCCATGGACCCCTTTGGCAGTCTAGTGAAGCCTATGGAACCCTTCTCAGAATCTTTTTAAATAATTGAAGGAAATGATAAATTTCAGTTAGATGTTTGTGAAAATAAGGATGTAAAATTTTTCCGTACAAGTTCACAGAACCCCTAAAATCAATCTGCTGACCACTTGGGGGGTTCTGTAGACTCCAGGTTAAGAACTCCTGCTCTGAATTTATACATTGCTAGAGAAGGTGCCAACCTGAACTGAAAGAAAATTTATATACGTACATATGCATATATGTGTGTTTCTATTCATATATGTATATCTGACATATACACATAAATCAGTTCCGTGTGTATGTGTGAATAGAAAGGCCCAGGGGTTCTTAGGGTAGAAGGGGAGGGCAGAGGGCAATACCTGGGAGTCTGGAGAGCATAGAGGTAGGGCAAATGATGGAGTCTAATGGTCCATAGTGTCCCTCCATCTTACCTAAAGGATTGTAACTGTTGACTTCCTGCTTGTTGAAGTGGTATGCGTAACAGAATCCAAACTACAGCCATATGCTTTGAGAGATAAGCATAGGACCCACAACTCTTGGGAATAGGAGAAACTGGTGAGATGTGAGTGGGAAGAAGGCTGGGACATTGGTGAAGGGCTCCCACACTGGCCTGATCAACTCTGCCCTTTTATGTCTGGTGGTAGACTCTGAGCGAGCAGGGTTTAAGCATTAGGTTACATTAACTTGTTAGAGGAGTCAGGAAGATCTGAGTTAAAATCTGGCCCCAGACACTAGCTGTGTGACCCTGGGCAAGTCACTTAACTACTTGCCTCAGTTTCCTCATTTTAAAAATGATCTGGAGAAGGAAATGGCAAATCATTCTAGTATCATTGCCAAAAATGGGGTCACAGAAAGTCAGACGTGACTGAAACAACAATAGAGGCTGTTACTGGAGGGAAATTTCAGATAACGATTGCACATTCCTGCCACATCTACACAGTTATTCCTCTTCTGTTGTCTGATATATATTTGTACTCTTTCTGCTTGGTATTGCTAGTATCTGTCTTTGTCCGTTGCCCTCCTAGGTTGGATAGAACTTCCCCAGTTTGTCTACAGTGTTCTCTTGTTTCAAGGCTGTGGTAACTGAGGCAAGTTTGATTTTTTTTAACGTAGCCATTCTCTCTGTGTCTGTGGAAGGGAAATCTCCCGTTTCTCCCTTCAGAATCACCACCATGGAAACAGAGGTCATTCCAGACAGGGGCTGGGCAGGAAGGGAACAGTGTGAGCAAAGGTTGTAGTTGTTGTTGTTGTTTGTATTTCATTCTTGAAGAGGACCATGACATCAGGAAGGTGATGTCATGACTCGCAAGTGAATTGTATTTAAGTGAGGCAGGGGTGCGCAGAGTCACCAGCCTCACTTTCTCCTCTGGAGCCATCTGGGTCCAGTGGCCAGATGTGGATCAGGACAAACTGGAGATGGCCCAGGATGCAGTGGGAGACCTTGGCCTTTTTAAGCTAAGATCTTTCTCAGGCCTCAGTTTGTCTAAGGCAGCATCAATTCAGTGATTAAGGCTAGGTAAAAAATGAGGCAAAGAATGGCCTCTTTTACCCAGTCAAAAGAAAAAAAATCAATCTGGGAAGGGAAGACCCTCAGGGTTTCTGGCCCAAACAGAAACAATTGCTATTTTTATTCATTCTGAGCCATTATTGTTTGGTCATTGTGAGCAAAGATATGGAAGAGTGGGTGTATGTTGTGTTTTCACAATTTACTGAGTAGTCCAGTTTGACTGAAAGAGAAGATTAATCTTGGGAAGCAGTGGTAGATAAAGGGTTTTTGAGTTGGGCATGATGTATGCCATGGGGTGTTTCTTAGGAAGATCCTTTTTCTCCTCTTGATCTCTTGTTCCTCAATCCTTCTCTCTTTTCCCAGTTTAGTAACCTTATTGTGTGTGGTAAGTAAGTAAACTTACTGTGTGTGGTCTCACTTACCTCTTTTTATTGTCTTTACTCTATAGTTAACTGTGTCAACAGGCATTGTACTCCATCTTGAATTTCTTGTGTCTTTGTCTTTCTGCAATTTATGTCTTCTTAATTTTCCACTCTGCAATCCATCTCTATCATTTGCCTCCTCTGATGCTAATTCTGAGTTATTGAGTGCTGCTGGAAGAAGTCATGTGACCATGGACTAGGTCTCCCACAAATTCTTTTTATCTAACCTCATTTGGCACTCAGAGCATTGCTACAAGGCTATCTTTTTACTTATCTCCAGTTGACTCCATATTATCACAGCAGCTGTTCAAAACCTTCTCTTCTTTATTTATGTCCCAAATGCCACCCTCATCCCCTTCTGTGTTAATTCCTCACTTCCCTAAGAAAATCCATGCCTGCATCCTGAGCTCCATCATCTCTTTCCATACTTTAAAGCCATTCTGTGCCTTCATCTAACCTCTAACCCAGAGGTTCCCAAACTTATTTGGCCTGCTGCCCCCTTTTAAAAAAAAATTACCCAGCACCCCCCTTAAAATCTGCTTTCTTTAACCCTTTAGATTTTTTTTTAAAATTTGCATCATTTCAAAAAATATAAAATATCTTTTAAAAAAGACACATCTTAAATTTAATAATTTATTGTAAATTTGTGGGGTTTTTCCTGCATTGAAATTTTGATGATGCAATATTGTGTCATGTAACCACAGTAGACATGCGAACAAATATATTGTAAACGAGTCATTATACGCACAGTTTATGCTGATGCATGCTGGACTTCCTGACAATGCCCTACACACACCTTCCCACACTTGCTTATTAAGACTTGTCAGTGGACTTGACCACTGATTGGTATAACTTGCATTTTGTGTGTTTACTTGGAAAATAATGTAATCACTACAATTTTAACTCTGTTACACAATAGATGAAACATGTACAAACATGGTTTTTCAAAATTTTCTTATCTTCTCTTCTTTCCTCATGCTTCCACTGCCCCCTTGTTTTTATTCAATGCTCCCCAGTTGCATCCAAGGCTACTACTGCCCTTCTGGATTGTTCCTGCGGCCACCCCCCAGGGGGCAGTATTGCCCACTTTGGGAACCTATGCAGTCTAACCCCATGGCTCTGACTTCCTCCACTTGTGCACAATCTTCTTTGTTCTTCAAGAACTTTCCCCTATACACCAGATATATAGAAGTATAGGATATATCCTAGGGTAGGAAGCAGGCAGAATCCTGGCCTTGGGTAAGAAAATCTTGAAGCCACAGCAGGAGAAGGGGGATTAATGATCATGTGACAGGAATACCATACCCAGGTTAGACCATCCTTCCATCCCACCATTCCTCCCCACTTCAAAGTACTTCTGAGTCAACCTCACATAACAAGGTTAAACCCAGAAGGCTGTTTTGCAAGGAAGAATCTCATTCATCTGATTGGCTTCCTGCCTTTGATGGCACAGGTAGATAGGTACACCAATTAGTTAGGAAGCTGGAAATTCCCAGTAATAGAATCTGGAGTAGACAGAAGAGTTCCATAAAAGAGGCAGGGACAGGATACCATAGAGGAGAAGGTACATGTTGAGAGCAGAGACAGCCTTTTTCAATAAAGTCTACACCCAACAAACCCACTACCATTAAGGGCCTTAAGATGTATACAACACTTTACATATGTATGTCATAACAATAATAATAATTCTAGGAGAAAGATGTTATAAGCATCTAGGTAGTACAATGGATAGAGCTCTGGACCTAGAGTCAGGAAGATCCAAGTTCACTAAGCCTAGACACTTAATAGCCATGTGACTTAGGCAAGTCACTTAACCTGTCTGCCTATTTCCTCATCTGTAAAATGAGGATAATAATTACACTTACCTCTCATTGTGAGGATCAAATATTTGTAATGTACTTTGCAAACTTTAAATCTCTCTATAAATGCACTTGATTTTAACTATAAGGAAAGAGCCAGACTACAGATATAGTTACAGGGTTCCATAGCCAGGCCTTTTATTTCAGCAGAGTGAAGCTAGATACTCTATATTCTATTTTTTTCCCCTTTTTTTGCCAGGCAATTGAGGTTAAGTGACTTGCCCAAGATCTCACAGCTGGTAAGCATCAAGAATCTGAGTCTGAATTTGAACTTGGGTCTCCTAACTCCAGGGCCAGTGCTCTATCTATCCACTGTGCCACCTAGCTGCCCCATGACATTCTATACTCTTTAAATACTGATTCAAAAAGACAAAAGGCCAATAAAAGTCAGAAGACAGAGGAGAATACAAAGTGCAGTTGGAAAATTCTGGCAATAAGTCATCCGTTAATAAGATGTGGTCATAGAAAATTGAACTGAAGCAAAGTTTCTTCCTAAAGAAAATCTTTCATTAGAGATGTCTATCCATAATCCTCTGCAGTAATGTTGAGCTCTTTAGAAGCCCAACAAAAGAAGACATGGAATCTTGTTTCCACATTGATGAGGAAACTGAGATAGAGAGCATTTAAGTGTCTTGCCCAGCGTCAGATAGTTCAAAATGTTTAGGAGTGGGGTTTGAAGAATCTCTTCTTCACCCAAAGGCAGTTCTCTCTTCCCTCCCACAGCTCTCAGCTGTTCACACTGCTCTCTCATGTTCTGTCTTAGTAGAACCACACCTAATGGGTTCAGAACAACCAGGAGCCTAGAATTTTTGTATTTTTGTATATTTGTATTATCTTATGTGCATTTCTTGTGATTGTTCTGGGAAAGTATAATCAGGAGAAACTTACCTCTAGTATTAAATGACCTATTCCTAGGAAAAAGGTATAAGCTCAGCTGGTACAATTTAGGTAGGCAGGCTGGATATGACCCTAACTTTCATCATTGTTTACTTTTCCAGTCGTCATGCATTATTGTGTGGGGGCTTCTGACTAGCATAAGTCACCCTATAAAGACGACACAGACACCCCCATGCACTATGAAAACTACACAAGGGGGAAAAGCATACTTTCAACAAATACCTTGTGTTCTGTGAGTCCAGCACTCTTTCTAACTTTGGTCCATTTCTTTTTCATTTGCCTTCTTCATTCACCATATTCTTTACCATCATACAATAGGTCATTTTGAAGCAAAGGGCTACAACATTGAGTTATCCTTTGATCCAGCAATACCACTGCTAAGTCTATATCCCAAAGATACTTTTTGAAAAAGGGAAAAAGGGGGGCAGCTAGGTGGCGCAGTGGATAGAGGACCTGAATTCAAATCTGGCCTCAGACCAAACACTTGACACTTACTAGCTGTGTGACTTTGGGTGAGCTACTTAACCCTAATTGCCTAAAAAAAAAAAAAGAAAGAAAAAGACTAATTTATACAAAAGTATTTATAGCAGGTCTTTCTGTGGTGGCTAAGAATTGGAAATCAAAGGGATGCCCATCAATTGAGGAATGTCTAAACAAGCTGTGCTGTATTATTGTGATGGAATATTATTGTGCTATAAGAAATGACAAACAGTATGATTTCAGATAAAACCTGGAAAGACTTAAATGAACTGATGCAAAGTGAAGAGATTGGAGCCAGGAGAATGTTATGTACAGTAACAGCAATATTGTACAATGAAGAATTGTGAATGATTTAGCTATTCTCAGCAATACAATAATCCAAGACAATCCCAAAGGACTCATGATGAAGCATGCTATCCAACCTCCAGAGAAAAAACTGATAATGTCTGAATACAGACTGAAGCATGCTATTTTTTCGCTTTCTTTATTTTATTCTTTTTTCAATTCTAGTCTTCTTGTACAAAATGACTTCTGGAAATGTTTTACATGATTGCACATGTATAACATATCAGATTGCTTACTGTGTCAGAGAAAAGGAGAGAGAGAGGGATAGAATTTGGAACTCAAAACTGTAAAAGTTTAAAAATTATTTTAACATGTAATTGGGGAAAAATAAAGTACTATACAAAATAATAAAATAAAATGAGGGGAAGGATAGTAAAAAAAATGCATTGGGTACTTATCTAAAATTTCTTTTGATGAGATGCAGAAATGAAAATGAATGTTGGAATGGACAGCATAGATTATAAGCCACGAATCTTTATTTTTACTGTCAATGGATCTATATAAACTTTTTTTATGTTGTAGAACTATTTAAAACTTATTTGTAGATTTAAGGTACCTTACCCAGACCCTAAGATTGGGGATGGTGATTACATTTTAAATCAGTTCTGAATCTGAAATTTCTTTGAGAAGGTTTTGTGGCTTTACTTTAAAAAATTTAGAATTCAAGGGCAGCTAGGTGGCTCAGTGGATGGAGTATGGGCCCTGGATTCAGGAGGACCTGAGTTCAAATGTGACCTCAGACACATAACACTTGCTAGCTGTGTGACCTTGGGCAAGTCACTTAACCCCATTGCCTAGCTCCCCCCCCCAAAAATTTAGAATTCAGCTGGCTTCTAGTGCTTAGAGTACACAAAATGTCAGGTATTCTCTTAAGTTTCTTATAAAGATGAACAGTTTTAGCCTATTCAACTACCTGATAAGCAAACTGTTTAAATGAATAAAAGTAGTCCCTACCCTTAAAAAAAAAAGATAGTTCCCTCCCCACTCTATGATTCCCCTAGCTACCCTTATAGAAGTCTGCATACATTTCAAGAGGGTCATTGGAGAACTTCTTGCAGCCAGAGCAAGATTATTCATGATCCTTGAACTCCTTGCATAATATATGGTAGGGGACTCAGAAAGGAAGACTTGTGGGTTATTGTGAAGGTAGCCACCATTATTTTTCAGAAGTAGAATGTGAGTCAGTGATTGGAAGATGAGAGCATATGCAATGAATGGAAATAGATGTGATGTGTTGGTGGATTTGGCATTCTCCACCTTTTTGTAAGTGCTTCCTGTTTCCCTAGAGAGTTCAAGTATTTTGACTGGAGGCCCAGGAGTCTTCTGTGTTTCCCTTGGGAGAGTGGCAGCTGGTAAGGTTGGAGGTTGTGTGCCACTAACCTTCTGGGGCTTGAAAAAGTGGTTAGCACAGGGACCCGGGACACCAGTACCATCAGTCAATCCACTATCACCACCTCCACAACAACCTTGACTATCACCTTCCCTGAGACTCTTATGGAGACAGCCCAAGACTCTAAATCCAAGAGCCTCAGGAAAAACAGTGTCCTTAAAACCACCAGTCCTGCCTCTATTTTGGACTCCCTCTGACATTTAACGCAATAAAGTTTGAAAAAGAAAGAATAGGGGGCAGCTAGATGGCCCAGTGGATAGAGCACCGGCCCTGAAGTCAGGAGGACCTGAGTTCAAATCCGGCCTCAGACCAAACACTTGACACTTACTAGCTGTGTGACCCTGGGAAGTCACTTAACCCCAATTGCCTCCCCCCCAAAAAAAGAAAGAGTAGTTGTGGAGAAGTGGCCCACCTTCCCCACCATCACCACATTGCCACAAATGGGCAGCCCATGGCAACATCCCCCAGATAGCCCCCAGATGGGCTGTCACAGCCCATCATCCTGGAAATAGACCCTGGTAAAGATGTGGCCTAGCAACAGATTGTTCAGGAGCTATAGCCACAATCTCTGAAGACCCAGAAAAGAAAGTTGTCACCAACAGTCTTTTGGCATTGTCAAATGGTTTAACATCAGAAGTGGATATGATCTTATCAGCCAACATTACATTAAAGATGATACATTACCATCTGGCAGTCTAAGGACCATGGACCTTTCCATATGATCTCCTTTGTGTCTGCTCTCCCCATTAAGGTGTGAACTCCTTGAAGCAGACTTAAACTTTTTCTATTTGTGTCCCCAGGGTTTATCACAATGCTTTACACATAACACTTAATAAATGCTTTTTTCATTTATTCATAGGGAATCTACCTGTGATGGAGAAGTATCTACAGACTCAGTTTTCTGACCAATCTGTGCTACGTTCTTACTGAGGTACCCATCCTCTTAGGGCAGCTTCAGCAGGGGCCCTAATTTATCTAATGCTCCCATTTCCAGCTTCTCTACTTCTCGGTAGCATTGCCACTCTATAATCATTCAGGTGTAAAGCCATGGCATCAGAAAGAGGCAGCATGGCATCATGGAAGGGGCAGCTACAGTGCAACTGATGGAGAGAGTGGGGCCTCAAGTCAGGAAGACTCATCCTGAGTTCAAATCTGGCCTCAGACACAAACTATGAGACCTTGAGCAAGTCACTTAACCCTGTTTGCCTCAGTTTCCTTATTTGTAAAATGAGCTGTAGAAGGAAATGGTGAATCACTCCAGTATCTTTGCCAAGAAAACCCCAAATGGGATTGTGAGTCAGGTACGGCTGAAAACAACCAAACACCAAATGGTATCATGGAGAGATCACTAGATGTGGAATGACGAGATCTGAACCAGGCTTCTGCCTCAGACACAATAGCTGGGAGACCATGCACAAATCACTTCAACTTCTCTAAGCCTTAGTTCCCTTATTTTATTTTATTTTATTTTTTGCTTTTTGGTGAGGCAATTGGGGTTAAGTGACTTGCCGAGGGTCACATAGCTAGTAAGTGTCATGTCCCTGTGACTGGATTTGAACTCAGGTCCTGACTCCAAGGCCAGAGCTGTATCCACTGCGCTAGCTAGCCTCTCAGTTCCCTTATTAAAAAGAGAAGATGGCAGTAGTTGTACGACCTATGCCATAGAGTTGTTGTGAGGAAAATGCTTAGCAAATCTGAGGCAGTTACAGAAGTAAGTTCTTGTTAAACTTTCGTTTCAGCCCCTTTTCTTTACCCCCTCTATCTAATTACTATGAATTACTTTAACAAGTCTCTGGCATTCTTCCCTCTGTTTCATTCCCACTGGTATTACCCTGGTCCAGGGCCTCTTCATCCAGATAGTCACCTGGGTGACCACAGCAGTCTCCTGACTTGTGTCCCTGACTCCTTTCTCTTGCCTGAAATCCAGCCTGCCTGCCTTTGCTGCTGCTGTTTAATTGTCCAGTTGCGTCTGACTCTTTGTGACCCAATGGACTGACTGTCCATGGAGTTTTCTTGGCAAAGATACTGGAGTGGTTTGCCATTTCCTTCTCCAGTCTTATGCAGGGCTTAAGTGACTTGCCCAGGATCACACAGCTACTAAGCGTCTGAGGTCAAATTTGGAACTCTGGGCTTTCTGACTCTAGGCCCAGTGCTCTATCGACTAGCTGCCCCTTCTGCCTACATACACCAGGTGTTTTAATGTTTTGTTTTATTTAGGGAAGGGGGGAATCTGTACCTATGATTTTGCTTCTGTGGAGGAAATCTTCTTTACCAATGTAGATCAGCAATGATTCTGAAACTAATTATAGTCTTAGATAGTTTCTTCTGGCACTGAGAGGTTACATTACTTGCTCAGATCAGCCAGCTTTGATAGACTTAGCTCTTCTCAGCAATACAAGGATCTTAGACAATTCCAAAAGACTCATGATGGAAAAGGCTATCCACATACAGAGAAAGAACTATGGAGTCTGAATGCAGATTGAAGTATACTATTTTCTCTTTTTTTGTTTTTTCTTTCTCATGGTTTTCCCCCTTTGTTCTGATTCTTTTGCAACATAACTAATGTGGATATATGTTTAATGAGATTGTACATGTTTAACCTGTATCAGATTGCTTGCCATCTTGGGGAGGGGGGAGAGAAGGGAGGGAGGGAGAAAAACATTTAGACCTCAAAATTATAAAAGTGAATGTTGAAAATATCTTTACATGTAATTGGAAACAATAAAATAGTATTAAGTGGAAAAAATAAAAGTAAATATAATGATAAAAAGAACAATGGAGATCAGCAATGATTCTGCAACAAACCATAGTCTTAGATAGTTTCTTCTGGTGTTGAGAGGTTACATTACTTGCTCCTGGTCACAGAGCCTCTATATATCAGAGGTAAGACTTGAACTCAGGTTTTCCGACTCTGAAGCCAACTCTCTTTCCACTACACAATGTTGCTTCTAACCTCTATCAGCTTAATCTTTCACCACTTTCATCTTATCAGTCTACTATTCAAGAATCTACAATGACTCCCTATTACCTATGGCATCAAACCCTAAATTCTCTGCTTGAGCTTTCAAGACCTTCCATAATTTGGCTCCCATTCCCCTATCCCCACCCCACCCACCCCAAAGAAGCAGTTGGAAGTAGGTCAATAGAAGAAAACTTGCCCATCTGCAAAACTGGATGCCTCACTCTTCCCTAGCACGTCAAATTCATCCCTGATTTTGTACATTTGCTTGTTTTTTTCCTGGCTTGAAGAGCTCTCTTCTTCCCTTCTGCCTAACCTAAATGTAAAGGAGGAGTAGCTACTCCTACTGAGCTGGGCGGGGGAGGGGGAGGAGGCAAATCCTTTCCCCGTACATAAATACAATCTATTCAAATTCAAAACCCGCTTTCACTATTTCACCTCCTCCAGAAGCCTTCTCTGACAGTTGCAGCCCACACTGATCCTCTCCTTTCTCTGAGATACTATGGCTGTTATCACTTGTACCACACAATTTGACACTTATAGACTGATCTCATTTTAGAATCATGGAATTTTAAAGTTGAAAAAAGACCTTGGAACATAAATATCAGAACTAGAAAGAAATTTAAAACCTAGAATAAAGAATATTAGAAGGAACCAGGGAATGTTAGAACCAAAACAGAATGAAGAACCTAGAACATAAGAAGTTACAGTTAGACAGGACCTTAGAACACAGAAAAGAAAATTCAGATGTCATGGGTGAAGGCTCAGAACTTAGAGTGTGGGTAGTATGACTTCCCTGGTTCCCATCTACGAGGAGGCTCCATGAAGCTGCCTCTGTAATGCAGTGATAGCATAATTGAGGGATCCTTTCCCCTGCTTCATAACCTGTATGGGCATCTTCCATTTCTTGTCAGCTTATTGTATCCTGACAAAAGGCCTTTTAATCGACTTCTGAGTCTGAACTAAGTGTGCATTAAAAAAAGTTTGAGCGGGGGCAACCTCTGGCTCTCTGTCCTGGAAGTTTTTAAGTATGAAGGATTTCTACAGGCTACCACATGGAACAGATCTGGTTGCTTGGGGTCTGTGAATGCATGGCACCTCTGTTTTCTTTCATATTTAATCTTTCCTGACTATAGGTGAATGAGTACCCTGAGGTAGGAGGCCCAGGCAACTGGTGAGCCTGAGATACATCAAAGTTGGATCACTGAGGAGCCGTCCAGAGACCTGCTTGACCCAGCCCAACAGTGGATTGACTCAGCAGCTGATGAACTTCCTATAAAAAGACAAAGGGCAGCTAGATGGCTCAGTGGATAGAGCCCCGGCCTTGGAGTTAGGAGGACCTGAGTTCAAATGCAGTCTCAGACACTTGACACTTACTAGCTGTGTGACGCTGGGCAAGTCACTAAACTCTGACTGCCAAAGCAAAAAAAAAAAAGTTAAAAAAGAGATAGCAAGCATAGCTGAGCAAAGTAGTGACTCATCTATTAGCTGTGCCACACCCAGAAGTGACCTTGGTGGGGACTTTGAGAAGGAAGAAGAAAACTCCCAGGGCCAGGAAGCATAGGTGTTCCTTACATGAGTACCTCAGAACCTTTGTCCTTCAAGTTTGAGTTCACTCTTCTCATGGGAGCCATCCCTCCCTCCACCCCCATCCTCACCCCAATGTGGGGATATTTTTGTTGTTATTGTACTTCTATCTTTGCTATTTTTGTTGTTGTTCAATTGTTTCAGTCATGTCTGACAATTCGTGACCCCACTTGGGGTTTTCTTGGCAAAGATACTGGAGTGGTTTGCCATTTCCTTCTCCAGCTCATTTTACAAATGAGGAAACTGAGGCAAACAGGGTTAAGTGACTTGCCCAGGATCTCCATCTAGTGTCTGAGGCCAGATTTGAATTCAGAAAGATGAGTCTTCCTGACTCCAGGGCCATTACTCTATCCACTGCTCCAACTTCTCAGCAAAATATCCCTTTGCAAAAGCTCATTGATATCAGCTTGTTATAATCGATATATTAGTAGGGGGAGGAGCATACTAGATAGGGGCTTTGTGGACTATATAGTACTAGAATCAGTAACCCCTCAGGGTTCCGGGTAGAATACCGAAGGGAAGAGTGAGCAGCCACTCTAAAGGGACCCATCTTGCCTGGATGAGTTGGGAGAATGAGCCCAGAGGGGGTGCTACCCAGAATGGGAAGGGACTTTAGAGATTATATAGTCTGAATCCCTCTTTGACGGAGGATGAAACTCTTTTTCTTTTATTTCTTCAAATCTTCCATATTAACTGCCTTTCTCATTAGATAACACCTCCTTGGGGCAAGAAATCTGTTTTTTCCTGTATCTTTGGCAGTACATAGCACAGTGCTGGACAAATATTAGGACTCAGTAATACCTGCTGATTAGCTAACAGAGTGGTTGGGTAGGAAAAGAGAAAGTTCTACCAATTAGCAGACCACCTGTGTTTTGAGAGAGGAAAGGTAGTCAGTCACCAGACATTTATATTGAGGCCTCCTGTGGACACACAAAGACTGTAGAAATGCAGAGCTGTTCTTTGCTGCTCCGTGAAGTTGTGGTTTTCTTCTTTCTAGGCTAACCCCAGGGCTCCTGACACCATTCTGGTGTCTAGATACCCCATTTCACCCATAGAACTGCCGCTGGTAGTCTTCTTGGACACCGGTCTGCACGCTGGCTGAGCTGCTCAAAAATCAGATGCAAGCTTCATTGTTCCCCACAGAGCTCTTAATCACCTGATTTCCCAGAAAGAAGATGATTAGTCTCCTTAAAAAGCTCAATGAGGTTACCAGCAGCATCATGTCACTAGCATCCCTAAGCTCTGGATGAAATATTTCTGGGAAGAAATATGTGTGAGCCGAGAGGCTGACAGTGTCTCCTTTGGAGGAGAGCCATGAGCTCATCTGGGGCAGCTGTGACAAGGACATGAGATTAACTGAAATGAATTTACATGGGATATTCCTCACCTAACTACTTGGCGGCACAAATCCTAAGATGACAAAAACTCACATTTATGTAGCACTTTGAGATTTGCAAACAGTCTTCTTCACAACAACCTCCCGAGGTAGGGAGTGTATTACTTCATTTTTGCAGATAAGGAAACTGAGGCTCAGAGAGATGAAGGAAATTGCAAAGGGTCACACAGCTGGTGTCAGAGGCTGGATTCAGACACTCCTAGGTCTCCCAGTTTCGGGACCTATACTCTTCCTTTTACACCATCCTGCTTCTTCAGGATACTGGAGGGCAGATACCATATGGGAAAAAAGAATAGAGATGAGATAATGACAGTGAGGCTCACAAATGCAGGGATGAGAAAAAAGAGACCAACTTGTAGGGTATTTCAACTTTTGTTGTTGTTTAGTCTTTTCAGTTGCATTTGATTCTTTGTGACCCCAACTTGGGGTTTTCTTGGCAAAGATGCTACATGGGCTTGCCATTTCCTTCTCCAGCTCATTTTACAAATGAGGAAACTGTGACAAACTGAGTTGAGTGACTGCTCCAGGGTCACACAGCTAGTAAGTGTCTGAGGCCAGATTTGAACTCAGGAAGATGAGTCTTCCTGACTTCAGGCATGGCATTCTGTTGTGCCACCTAGTTGTCCAAGGGTACCTCAATTATGTAGGTTTAAAACCTTAACTTAGGATTGCATCTATAAGAAAAATGGATCTGAAGGTGTTCATACACCAGGCCTCCTGCCTTCACCACTAACACAGAATGTCACAATAACTCTGATTTCAAAAAGACCTGGGAGGCCAGCAGTCCAGCCTGAGAATCCCTTTGACAACGTACACATAGTGTTTATTCAGACTGAGAATCTCTAGTGAAGGGGAGCCTAATACCTTTCAAGGAAGGAAGGAAAGAAACAAACATTTATTAGGTGCCTACTGTGTGCCAGGCACTGTGTTAAGTGCTTTACAAATATTATTTCATTTGATCTTCACAACAACTCTGGGAAGTAGGTGCTCTGATTGTCCCCATTTTCCAGTTGAGGAAACTGAGGCAGATAAGTGATTAAGTGTCTTGCACAGTGTCACACAGCTAGTAAGTGTTTGACTTTGGATTTGAAGCCAGGTCTTTGTGTCTCCAGGTCCAGCACTCTATCTACTGGGCTACCTAGTTGCTCCAATTTAAAAGATTCTCTCTTGCCTCAATTAGGCCTCTTGCTTAATTGAAAAAGAAAAAGTCAAGAAAGGCCTTTATATCAAATCTGCATAGTTACAACAAATTTCCACATTCGCCACGTCCAAAAATGTTTGTCCAATTCTGAATCTTAAAACCGTCACCTCTTTGTCAGGAAGTAGGTAAAATTCTTCATCCTCAGCACTTTGGAGTCATGGTTCGTCGGAATTCTTAAGTTTTCCAGAGTAGTTCATTTTTATAATTTTTATTGAATAAATTGTTCTGGTTTTGCTCTGGATAGCTCAGTCCATTCTAGTTTCCCAGGCTTCTCTGAATCCATCCCTTTCATCATTTCTTTCAGCACAATAATATTCCATTTTGTTCAGTCGTTTCAGTCGTACCTGACTCTTCATGCCCAGTTTGGGGTTTCCTTGGCAAGATACTGGAGTGGTTTGCCATTTTCTTCTCCAGCTGTTTTTACAGATGAGGAAACTGAGGTAAACAGGG
The DNA here is from genome assembly GCF_003287225.1 of Phascolarctos cinereus. Lineage (NCBI taxonomy): Eukaryota > Metazoa > Chordata > Mammalia > Diprotodontia > Phascolarctidae > Phascolarctos > Phascolarctos cinereus. Next base: position 141,692,311 of record NW_027555847.1, read on the forward strand.
TTACGTGATTGGCCAACTAGTAAGTGTCTAAGGCTGGATTTGAACTCAAGAAGAAGAATCAGGAAGACCTGAGTTCAAATCCTGATTCAGACAATTACTAGATGTGAGACCCTGAGCAAGTCACTTAGCCCTGTTTGGCTCATTTTCCTTTTCTGCAAAATGAGCTAGAGAAGGAAATGGGAAATCACTCTACTGTCTTTGCCAAGGAAACCCCAAATAGGGAATGAAGAGTTAAACATAATTAAATTACAACAATATTCTATTGTATTCTTATAATTTATTCAGCCATTCTCCAATTGATATTTACCCTCAGTTTTTAATGCTTTGCTCTAACATAAAGTCACTATAAATATTTTTGCACATATGGGTCCTTTTCTTCTTTCTTTGGCAAATAGGCCTAATAAACCTAAGGTTATTAAGAATAGGTCCTAATAATCCTGATAACTTCTGAGGTAGCCTGTTTCACTTTTGTATAGCTGTGTTAGGGAGTTTTTCTTTACATCAAGCCCCATCTGTCTCCTTCCAGACTGTTTAGACTAGCACATAAAGATACTCCTCCTTCCCATGCCCTAGTTAGGCCATGATTCTCCAATAAACTAATCATTTCCTATGCCCACCTGCCAGCTCTGGCCCTCCATCTTGCCCACCCTGTCAAGAAGAAGAAGGCAGACTTTACAGCCCAGGAGAACACTCACTTCTGGATTCCTATCTCTCATGGCTTTAGGCCCTGGCCTATCTCTTGGCTTCTTGGATTCCAGACCCTGGTTAAACATGACCTTTAAGGTCTGATTGCTCTTTCCCCACATGTGTGACTTTTTGGCTTCTGGGCTCTTGGCTTCCATCTGATTACAGGCTCCCTGCCTACTGCTATGACTTTGCGGTTTCTCAATCCTTGTCAGCTTTGGCAATCCGATAGCTATTAGAAATCTAACCCCAGAGTGTTAGGTTATTCAGTCTCCTTCATGCTCCTCCTCTCCTCCCCAGATACTCTTCTTTTATAGATACCTCCCCTCTCCCTCCTTCCAGATATTCCTGGAAGTAAACCCAGAAGAGAGCTCATGTGCGACCACTGATCAGATCCATTATACTAGACAGAGCATGATTGTCCAGCTTGCATCATTGTTCACTCCATACTGGTATCCACTACATGAGGGTCAAAACAATCAGGCTCCCAGTCCTATAGGCTTCTTCCCCAATGACCATATTGGGGATAGAATTCTGGGGTAAACTGCTCAGCAAGCCCATCAGTCTCCACACTTGAACTTAAGCTGCTCTCACTCTCTAGCACCTTGGCAACAAAGGCTCCCACCTTCCCTCCACACTCTCCCATACTCAGTCTCAGCTTTCACACCAGATGCAGCCTCCGTAGTCAAGCTCACTGTGACTGTCCCCTCCCCTTCCATTCCTTCTACACTACAGCATAGAAACACAGCACAACCATTGCCCCACCTTTCATACTGTTGTGTTCATCAGCCACCTTCCTTCCAACCAACCTAGTCCTACCTATGGCAGGCCTCTGCCTTCTTCTTGATGTGTCTAAATAACCCCTAATGCATTCATTCATTTACCCTTTCTAGCTGCCCCTGATATAGGAAGAGCAGTCCTTAAGAGTCTAAGATCTGCTCCTCATCATGATGAGGCATCAGAGATGGAATCATAAAGTCATGGATTCATAGGATTTCAGAGCAGGTGAGGAAGGCAAGATGGTAGGGGGCTTCCATAGAAGCAGCATCACCTGTGCTTGTCTTCTCTTCAGTCCCACACCTTCCCAATCTCCTGAACTTGGATTTAGATCCCCTGTTAGGCTCTCTTGGGGTTACCAGCCCCCCACAAATCTGTGGTGTTAACTGTGGCCTAGGACAACACTTGGGATAACAGCCTTTATCCCCTTATCAAAATAAGTTGTCAGCAGGAACACATTTATCTTGTCAGTTATCCTGAGTGTAACAACTTCTTTAGCATAGGTGTGAGGCTTTATAAGGTACACCCTATACACTGGGAGGCAATTTTCCATCTGAATAAGATCCAAAGTCCACTTTTGTCCAGCATAGGCAATAAATCTTGCCTTATAATAATAGCTCACTTTTATCCGTATGGCATTTTATGCTCTGCAAATGGCTTGCATACATTATCTCTTCCTTGATCCTCAAAACCACCCTGGGAAGGCTGTGCTGTAGGGGATCATCATCCCCATTTTGCACATGCCCAAGTTGAAGCTCAGAGAGATGAGTGATCTGTACCAAGCTGCAAAGGTGATCAGGGCCCGAAGTGGAATCCCAAACTAAATCTCTCCTAATTCCAAGTCATTATTCTCCATTTTACCATAATCTCTGCTGATTCCTTGGTTTTGGATATTTCTGCGCAATCATAGGGGTTAACTAAAAATTTAGTAAGTGCCTATTATGCACCACACACCCTTCAAGGAATTGGAGATGCAAATACAAAGAATGAAACAATCCCTCCTCTCAGGAAGCTCATGTGGGTTCAGCCTGTTCCTAGTCTAGCTCTTTTTCTCTGTGGCTCTACAAGGGGACATTAAATCATATTTCTTCAGTACCTGAAAGAGTTTGTGATTCCCTCAATGTCAGTTCTTCCTCTACCAGAAGAGATAGCAACCCCTCCGTGTAAAATGATCTCCCATTGGTAACCTTTGGGTTGGCTTTGCTAGGCTAGACCTCAGATAATAGACAAATGATCTAGCACTAAGCCCGCCCTTGAAACTACTGCCAGAGCTTGCAATCAGCATAATTTTCAATAACCCAAGGTCACATCCTTGTTATAATGAGACATTAGAGATGGAGGCACAAAATCATAGAATTGGAAGGGACCCCAGAGATTACTTAATTCAATCCATAACTAAAACGGGAACTTCTACAGCATCCCTACAAGTGTTCATCCATATTGTTCTGGAAGCTCTCCAGAAGTGGGGAAGTCACTACCTCCTGAGGCACTCTATTACACTTCTGGATCACTCTAAATGTTCAATTCAACCAACTTTCCTTAAGTACCTCCCATATCGCCAGTCAGCATTATTGTAGGTGATAGGGAAAGAAAGATAAAAATGAAATAGTCTTTGCCTTCAGAGAGCTTACATCCTACTAGGCGGATACAATTTCCACTCATTCAACTTCGTTTTGTCCTCTGGGACCAAGCAAAATAAGTCAAATCCCTCTCCTTTGTGACACTCTCAAAATACTTGAGGATAGTTATCGTTTCCCCACCCAACCTCGCCTTGCAGCAAAGCATTCTCCTTTTTAGGCTAAACATCTGTAGATTCTTTAATTGATTTTTTCTGTAGCATGACTTTAAATCTGCTTTTCACCCTGTTCTTTTTAGTCTCACCCTGCTTTTATTTCTGGTTCCGATGGCTCCGAATCACTGAGTCTTCTGATGATCAAGGGACTATATCTCTTTCCTGGCTACCCTCAATATAACCTCCTGTCTCTGGGCTAAGGTTGAGCCTCATCCTTGGCCCTCTAAACAGTGCATGCCTTCTACTTAATTAACTCATTTCTCTGCATAATAATTTTTCCCCTTCCAACTGACACCCTGAGTTTCTTTTTAATCTACTATTCCAATTAGGATTCTATCTCTATTAACATTGCTACTAACTCATTAGAGTCCTAGAATCTAAAAGTTGGAAGAAGCCTCAGAAGTCATAACCAATTGAGTCATTTGCATATAACATTTGACCTGAATAAAGGTCATCACCAAAATGTAGGCTGAATCTCTAAACTCTGAGATTTCCTTGAAAGGAAAAACCGTACAAATATGCACTGAAAAGTAATTATACAAGTTTATCATGATAAAAAAAAAAAACAACTTTGCTATAAAAATTATACAGCTGGATTATTGACTAGGGGGGCAGAGGAAGTGTGGATAGGGTCTTAATTGCCCTGACCCAAAGGGAGAGGCTTTGGTGACTTCAGAGATAATGTCAAGCAGGCATAATTGGCAAATTCAGATCCATAGGCCAGCAAAAGGAAGAAGAAAAAGAGGCCAGTGAGTACCTACTGTAATTATACGTTTGTCCTCCACCTCTTATCTCTGGAAACCAGAGACAGGACCAGCAAAAGCCAAGCTGGGCATGATTATGGTCCAAAGTCAGGCTTTCATACATCATATTTGGGAAAAGCATGTCAATTATATTTGAACCAGTCTGTTCTATAAACAGTTATTTAACCAGAATCAATCAGAAGCCAGACACAATGGAGAACTTTGCCTCACAAAAGGTACATGCTAATGAACAGGTGTTATATGGAAGCCAGTTGCTGGGGAGCCTATCCATGAAAATATGTCTAGTTCTTGTTGCATGTGTAGTACAAGATTTGGGGAAATAATTTTTGAATGCAAACAAAACCTCGCATCTTTGGCTAGTGTGTGACAGCTAGGTGTGGTACAGTGGATACAGTGCTGGGTCTGGAGTCAGGAAGACTAATCTTCTTGAGGTCAAATCTGTCCTCAGACACTTCCTAGCTGTGTGACTCTGTTTGCCTCAATTTCCTCATCTGTAAAATGAGCTGGAGAAGGAACTGGCAAAGCGTTCCAATGTCTTTGCCAAGAAAATCCCAAATGGAGTCACAAAGAGTCAGACACAACTGAAAAATGACTGAAAGAAGTATCTATGGATGGGTATTTGATATTTGTAATTGGTATTTGTATACACTTACTCAAGATACATCCTGAAGATGCCTTACACAGTTGTAAAATATTTACGCTTTCAGAATCTTACTGAATCCTCACAACAGTGCTGTGAGGTAGTTAGAGGGTGTCATGCGTTTAAAGGCTAAAATGAGGTAATATAATGATAGAAGTAGCAATAGTAACTGACATTTATATATTGAGTGAAAGTTTGTAAAACACTTACTTACATTACCCCATTTGATCTTTACAATTACCCTATGAGGTAAGTGAGGTATGCTTCTATAATTCCCATTTAGTAGGTGATTTAACTGAGGCCGAGAGAGCAACTTGCCTAGGATTACAAAGCTAGTCAAATGTCTAAGGCAGAATTTGAACCCACACCTTTGTGTTCATTCTGTCCAACATTTAATCTACTATGACATTTGGCTTTGAAAACCTTAAATGCTACACATGATATGTATACACATGTGCACATACCAATACAACATGTATATGTATGTACCTACATGCATATGTGCATGGATACATATATATCCACTTTGATTCCTGCCCAGAGCAAAAATAGGAGGTTGGAGCGAAGGGAGGGGTACCACTTTGCTTTCTTCAGAGAAAGGAGGTAGGGCCAGAATTATGCCTCTCTGTTCCTTTAAATATTATTCATCTAGGAGATATAATTTTCAGGTTTAAGCTACTCCTGATCACTACTCCTTAATGGGGAAGAGGGAAACCCGAGTTTTTATATCCAAGGCTTTACCCCTTTCCCACCAGATGCCACCTCCACAATGACACACATAACAACTGATAAAGAGACCCATTTATCCAAGCCAAGAAATCAGAGCAAGCATACGGAATATATACCAGACAATACATAGAGTAGATATACTCTCCTGTTTGAGAGCAAGATAGCTCAGCTCAACCAAGAAAGAGAGTCCTAGATCTCATCCAAGGGGAAATTCCCTGAAGTCTCTCGTGTAGCAAGCTATGAATAGGGACATGATAGACAGAAACTGCCAGATCCTCTTGGTTTCTTTCCATAGTCTTTCTCTCCCTTCAGTAACAAATCTGACCTCAGACACTAGCTGTGTTACTCTAGGCAAATCACTTAACCTTTGTGTGCCTCAGTTTCCTCAACTGTAAAAATGGAAATCATAATGGCGCCAACTTCCTGGCATTGATAGAAGGATAATAAGATATATTTGAAAAGTGCTTAGCGTTTAATAAATGTTTATTTCCTTCTCCTTTCCTTCCCCAGGTACTGTATTAGTCTCCTAGATGTAAAAAAAAAAAAAGGCAAAAACCAGCCCCTGCCTTCAGAGAATTTACATTCTAATGGGAGAGACAACATGTAAATAACTAGGTACATGCAAGATAAACACAAAGTAGACAGAAGATAATTCCAGAGGGGAAGGTGCAAGGCAGATGTGAACTAGGCATGCATAAATCACGTTGAGGGCAAGATATGCTTTGCAAAAATGTTTAGTCTGAACACTAACGCTGACGACTTTCATTCATCTCCCTGATCTCTCTCTGTCTCTCTAATTCTCTGTCTGTCTCTGAGGGCCAATACACACTATTTTGAACACCTCCTGTCAGATGTATTCCCTTGCAAAATTTACTTTGTCTTCTTAAGCCAGAAAAAAATGAGAGAAAGCTGTTGATCAACGGAATGGATAAATTTTGTGTTCTATTGCTTGAATGCAGTGTTGAGGGGAGATAATTGAAAGGACCCCAGAGTGGAGGGTGATTTAAAATTGCTGGCTTTACCAGAGCAAGATTTCTGGATGGGGGCTCTTACCCAAAAGAGAAAGAGTTATTGATTTATTTCAACAGCTTCCCAGAGCAGTGAGAATACATTCACCAGAGTTTTTTCTGGGCATCAAAATGAGTCAGTGACACTGTAGGAAAGTAACTGGCTGGCATTGAGTCAGGAATCTACCATTTTCTGCTGCCCCTTTGGAAAGAAACCATTCCCTAGAGGGAAGGCAGGCCTGGGAGTGGCTAGATAGAAAGTCATGCCCCCATGGCCCAAGCAGCTCTATTAGTCATATAGTTATATATATATAAAAACTATGTGTAATTTGTATGTATACATATGTATAGCTTTTATATATAGTTCATATATATGTATATCAAACCCTTATACATAGCAAATTTTTAATCAATTTTTTTTAAGTTGCATTGAATTCAGCTATTTTTCTGTGCTTACACAACTCAGTGTTGGAGGTAAGATTCAAACCCAGACTTCTAGACTAGACTTCAAGTCTAGTACTCTTTCTACTTTGTCATCCTAGCACAGTTATACTTTTGAAAACACAAGAAAATCTAATTTGAGTTATGGGTAGATGATATGAAGAACAAAATAAACTTTGTTATTTTAAAGCTTGACAAAACAGCTTGTTTACCTTTTAAAGGAATATGGATTTAAGTTTTTACAGAGTTCATTCCAACAAGCAGTTTTATTCATTTAGAGTGAAGAAAAGGTACTGTGGAAAAGACAGACTATAACCTTACTAATGTTGACTACTTAAGATGAGAATTTAGAAAGGCCATGGTCACCCATTGCATCCTGTCACCTTGCCAGTCACCTTGACTTTTGTCCTTTCATTCCAATGACTCTGGAGGAGAGAGTGAGGTTGATGACTTTGCTCAGCTCTGCCTCACTTATGTCCAGTTCACCCACACATCAAGACATCAGAATAAGGATGAACAACAAAAGGAGAGATTAAGAGTGGCTGAAAGCTCTGCTTTCCTACATACCAGCCCAACAGCAAAATAGATGTAGTTAATACTGTTACCTGTAATTATTTTTTTTTCTTTGTTACAAGGAGACTTCTGGAAGGAGGCAGGAAGTTTGAGGATGAGGGTATATCCAGATATGCCTAGGTGAAAAAAAAAAGGCATCAATGAAACTTTAAAAATTAATAAATAAATTGAGCCCTTGACAATATCACTAGCATTAACTCAGACAGGATTTTGTTTCCCATCAATGAAAGTTAGCACATGGTATCTAAAGCTACCTTCTAGGTTTTGTATAACATTTCAACACCTACTTTTGATTCGTTTTGAACCTCACCCCAAAAAATCAACATGCCTCTAGACTAGTAATATCAAACTCAAATAGAAACAGATCCCTGCTGAACACATATTGCCTTAGAAAACCACAAATTAATATTATCTATGTCATATCGTATTTTACTTTATTTTGTTAAACATTTCCCAATTACATTTTAATCTGATGGGGATCTTATCAGGAGGGACTGTTGGAGGCCACATGTAGTGAGTTCAACAACTCCATCTAAACCAGCAGTATTTAGGAAAGCAGATAGAGAACAGAGGGGCCAGCCTCATATCTCCTACTGCTCCTCTCTAGGAAGGAATCAGTCTTCCTTAGAGAATGGTGGGCAAAATTCCAGAGATATCTTTCCATGTCTCCCACCAAGCCACATTTAAACAACCCATGTGGACATAGATAATAACCTACATGATCATCACATACCTTATAGTAAGGAGGGGGCAAGCCTCAGACACTTTGAGGCACCCATTGAAGCATGAGCGTCTAGGACCAGATTTCATCCAAGACTGATTCTCAGTATGATCTGTCCAGTCTAGGTCACACCTGTGTTATGGATTGTTGTTCTCCTGGGGCTAACAGCACCATACCTCTGGGGCCCAAGTCCCATGGAAATAAACCCCAGGGCACTATACCAACTCACAGAATATGGTGCAATTTTAAAAAAAGCTCTAAATCTTTAATTGAGGCCCTGTGTTTAAATCTCAGTTTCCCATGGGATCTTGGGTAAGCTGCCACACCTTTATTGACTTTATTTTCCTTATCTATAAAATGAGGAGGTCATCCCTAGATCATAAATCATCCTGAACTTCTCTTCCAGTTCTGAATGCTATGATAAGCGCATGCATGATACACAAGACCCAGAGCTTGTGGAATGTTGGTTAGTAGTTCCTGTGTTTCTACAATGTCCCAATCTACTATGTATACCACGTACCTCTGTGTTTCTATAGGAGGGGATTACCCATCTACCATGCATCATGCTGCATGTGCTAGGAGTTCTTGCTAGAAGCTTCCAGCTCTGACCCACTTCCTTCCCTTTAGTCCATTACAAAGAACCCAGCCTGGGACAATTTGCATAAGCTGGCTCAGCTGTCCCCAAGGAAACTACAACTTCCTTGTGAAGGTGCCATAAATGACAAGAAAGGAGTGGTTCTATGCAAGACTCAGCGGGAGATTGAGATGTCAGCCAGAAGTTCACTGCCCAGGCTCAGGGGGAATTGGAAAAGGTTTAAAACAAGGGTGAGCGCTCACTTAACTGTCAGAAGAATCAATACAAGGACACTCTCAAGGTCTAACTTAAGAACTTGGGAATTAATTGTGTGACATGGGAGACACCAGCACAGGACTGCCCAGCATGGCATGCATGCCCTCATCAGAGAAGGTGCTGTGCTCTATGAGCAAAGCAGGATTGAAGTAGCTCAAAAGAATCGCAAGATGCACAAATTTAGAGAATCCACCCCAAATGTTCACATGGACTATTTGTGCCTGACCTGTGGTAGAGCATTCCAAGCTAGGACTGGTCTGATCAGCCACAGTTGGACGCTTTGTAACTTTACCCTAACATAATGATGCCATTTTGGTCCTCTTTGAAAACTAAGCACCACAATCAAAATGATAGCCACAAAACTAGAGACTTTATCGTGAGTCATAGACTATAGACTTAGAGCAAAGAGGGACTTTAGAGGTCACTGAATTCAGCACTCTCATTTTTTCAGATAAACACACTGAGGCCCAGACAGGTAAAGTCACTGGCAGCAGAAAAATGGAGAAATGTTTTAGCGATCCAAGGAAGAAGCATCCTCTAAGCCACTTGCACATGCTTTGGCTGGAGGACCAGGGCTGTAAGACCCACAGGAGAATGTTTAAATAGGCTGGAAGCACTAGTTCCCCTGAAAGCAAAAAAAGAGTTGTAAGCCAAGGTCCAGAACAATTGTTCCACGGTCCAGCTACTCAAGGGCTGGTACCTGGAGAGAGGTAACTAGCACCATCTGCTGGAAGAGAATCCAACATCAGGGACTAGCAAAGCAGAGCTAAGCATGACTAGAGAGGTGAGCAAGGCTCATGACCCCCTGCTTAGAACAGAGAGCCAGAGCCAAAGAGAAGGTAGAGCATATTGCCAGCAAGACTACAATGAGCCACAGAGAAACTGATGTGAAAGAGGGAGTCCCTGCCTTCTCCCTTGTTGGAGCCTTGCCCAATCAACCAATCAATCAGTAAACATTTATTAAGCACCTACTGTGTACCAGGCACTGTGCTAAGTGCTGAGGATACAAAAAGAGGCAAAAGAAAGTCTCTACCATCAAGGAACTTTCAATCTAATGAGGAGACAACGTGCAGACAAATAAATACAAAACAAGCTATATACAGGATAAATAGGAAATAATTAAAAGAAGGAAGGCACTGGAATTAAGAAGGCATGGTCATAAGAACCCGGAGAGAGAATGTCCCTCTGGACAGCATGGGTGGGTCTGGGTTCTCCATGGGTTCATATATGATTTGTGTGTGTGTGTGTGTGTGTGTGTGTGTGTGTGTGTGTTTTCTCTATAAAACTTTTTTTTTGAAGTTTTGTGAAACTGAGTGATTGTAAGGAGAATGTAGTGTCTGTCCTTGGGTCATCTGTTACACTAAGGTGAGAGTCATGAGTCAGAGAAGAGGTGTTTGTAAGCTTTTTGCATGAGGATTATAGTTCTGACTCCTGGTAGCTTATTCATAGTCAACAAAGGGGATATTCATTGATGGTTCTTACTCATGTTTTTCCAGGGACCTTGAGAAACAATAATGGCTTTAGGAGGTTTGCCTTCTGATTTGGCTCCCCGTCCTGATTTGGAAGGACAACATTCCCTACCTGGATAGGCAATTGGCAAAAAAGGATTCTCGCAACCTGGAACAATGCTGACCAAACCTGTTAGGGTTTGACAGGTGCTCCCTATTCTGGTACTTCCCCTTAATTAAAGGGTGTCTTTTTTATTAGTGGAGAGGGAGGAGGTATCATCTACCCCTTAGGTTCAGAATGGGCTTTCACCAGGGCTGGGACATTATGGGACAAAATGTTCAAAGGAGACATTCCTTAGAAGGAGTCCGATTACAATATACACATGCAAACGGAGGTAGATTAACCTAATGGTTGATGGAAATGTATTAATGGAACAAGTATTTAAGTTGGAAGAAAGAGGAGGGCCCATGATTGCTGTCCTTAAGTGTCTGAAAGGCTATCCTATGGAAGAAGAATTAGGCTTGTCCTACTTGGTCTGGGAGAGCAGAAATAGAAGTAACTGGTGCAAAATTGCAGTGAGATTCAGTTCGTTTTTTTCCCTTTTCCTTTTTCTTTTTCTTTCTTTTCTTTTTTTTTTTTTTTGGCAATCAGGGTTAAGTGACTTGCCCAGGGCCACACAGCTAGTAAGTGTCTAAGGCTAGATTTGAACTCAGGTCCTCCTGACTCCAAGCCTGTCCACTGAGCCACCTAGTTGCCCCTAGATTCAGTTCAATATAAAGAGAGGCTTCCTAACCACTAGAGTGAAACAAAGCTATATGGATAGCCTTGAGAGGTGATAAGTGTCCCATTACTGGGGGGATCTCCAAATAGAGGTTGAATTAACATTTGTTATGAATGTTGAGGAGAAAATTGCTGTTAAGGTGTGGTTTGGATTAGCTGGTCTTTGAGGGCCCTCACTGGCTAAGGCTCTGCAGTTCTGTGTATTTAAAAGGGTGCAGTTTCCCTAAGATGTTCATTATCTGAGCGGCTCCAAAGCTCTCGTTTGCATTACAAATCTTGTTGCAAATAATGGATTGTCATTGGTGAGAGGGGGAGCCCTTGGGACTATGGATGAGAAGAGGAAAAGAGTAGATTCTGTATGGAAGCCTGCTCTCAGTCCCTGTGGTTTGTTGGCACAGCTTCTGATGTTGCAAAGTGACGCAGAACAAATTCCTGGTCCAAGCAATGCTTTCTAATGAGAGGTGGTGAGGAGTCTGCTTTGAGCCTTGTTTTTTGTTTTTTGTTTTTCTGTCACCTCACTTTCCCTGAGAACTTTGAGGAGAATTAGAGGCAATGTGAATTCATGGAAAGAAAACTAAACTTGGACTCAAGACCTGGGTAGGAATCCTGGCTCTGTCACTTACTACAATGACGCATGACCTTTAGCAATGTATGTTTCTTTTCTGGAAGATAGGATCATACATTTAGAGCTAAAAGAAATCTTGGAGGCCACCTAGCCCACCCCCTTCATTTTATAGTTGAGGGAATTGAGGCCCTAAGAGTTCATGTGACTTATCTAACTAAGGCACTAAGGTAGGAGGTAGCGAGTCAGCATTTGAACTCAGGTCATCTGACTCCAAATCCAGGATTCTATCTTCTTTTGAAAAGGGGGCGGAATATTGCTGTGGTGTAGGAAATGATGACTTGGTAGACTTGAAAAAATATGGAAAGACTTGGACTTATGAAGGAAGAGGTTATCCATGCTCAGAGAAAGAGAGGACAAATAAGTATAGTATGGCCTTACATTGATGCATATGAATGTATGTCTACATATGAGTATAAATATAGATATCTAAGTATATATGTGTATGTAAGTGTGTATGTATATATATAGTTTTGTGTGTGTATGTTTGTATGTGTATATGTATATATATGTGTATATATGTGTGTATGTGTGTTTTACACTTAATTGTAGTCTTCTGGGGGGGAGGAAGGGAAAAAAAAGAACAGAGTTAAAAATGCACAGTAGAGAACAAAAGAAAACTTATAAGGAAGCAAAGAAAAGATGGACAGCTCTAAACACAATGCATAGTATTTATTATATAGGCTTTCTTGAAATGGAAATGTATATTTTGTATATTTTGAATCCTCATCTTCTGCTGTGCACATGGCAATACTTTTTTTCTTTTCTTATTTTGTATTTAAATTTTAATATTTAAGTTTATAATGTTTCTTTTTCTTTTCTGATTGTATATTGTTTTAGTATTCAATTTAAAATTAATTTTTAAAAAACTAAAAATATTTTAAAGAAAAAGAAAGAAAAATGGGTATAGGTATTCTTGCAAGACCTGTCTTGGAGGATTGTTGGGAACAAAGTCATTTTGCAAAGTGCCATGTAAATGTGAGTGGTTATGAATCGTCTTCTGTTTGAATTTCATCCAAACTGCAAGGCAATTTCAGGGCTCCCTCCAGTAGTCCCTTCATCAAGGATTACCTTGGTCTCTTTCATAGTCACTCCGCCCACCCCCAACAGCATTCTAATGTTTTTTGTGGTTTTTAGTGTACTTGTCATACCTTCCAACTAGACTACAGACTCCTTGAAGGCAGAGATTATGGGTTTTCCTATACATACTTTGGGGAAGGTAACAGAAAATCTTGTGCTTGGGTTATAAATGAATGAATGACTGTGGAGACTGGGGAATTGGTTTTTCGAATGACATGTAGAGCAACCTTAATTAAAACCTACAGTTCTATTCGTTTTATCTTCCCACTCTTGACCTATGAAGGAGTTTTCTGACTGATAATTAGATTTTTATTCAAAGTTGTTCTCTGGTGATATTCTCCCAGCCAATTAAAGAAGGAGGTGTCAAAATGAGGATGAAATAGGTGAGTTGTATTCATGCATGTAGGATGGTTTCTAATACTCATCCTTTCCTCCAAAATGATTCAGTGCTGGCATGAAGTGGGCCAATACCATCACATAAAATTTGTTGTGTGCTGTAGAGTGAATTCTCATTCAGGTTGATGTAGAAAGCCACTGAGGTCCCTTCCAGCCCTGACATTCTCCAATCATTGGGATGGTTGGCATGAAGTCTCTAGACCTGCCTTGGAGGATCAGATCAGAAGCCATAGTGGGAAAAAGGATGGGAAGGAAGTAGAATTCCAAGAAGCTAGACTGAATGGGATGCTCCATAGATTCTTTCCCTTCATCCCAGATCTGTTCTTCCTGAACATAACTCAGCCTGACCCAGAGTGGACTCCCCAGGATGCTGTTAAGATTCCCAGGCCTAAATCCTTAGAATAACCCCAGAGGTCCTAGACCAGGGGTGGAGAATCTGCGGCCTCAAGGCCACATGTGGCCCTCTAGGTCCTCAAGTGTGGCCCTTTGCCTGAATCCAAACTTCACAGAACAAATCCCCTTAATAAAAGGATTTGTTCTGTAAAACTTGGACTCCGGCAAAAGTACAAGTTAACATTTGCTTGCTAGGGATCATGGATTATTAACATTTCTCCATCATTTTCTTAAGTCTAGACCAAAAGTGTCTAATATAGGCTGTGACACTCCTTAGGGACAGGAGCAGATTAAAATATAATTGGGAAATATTTTACAAAATAAATAAAAATACAATAAAACATAAATAACATTACATTTTAAAACTAAGTCAATATGCAGCTGGCAAGGATCCTTACATACAAATAAGTGGCCTGTTTCTATTTGAGTGTGACATTATTGGTCTAGAAAATCAACAAAACGATAAATCAAATCCAGATTTTAGCTTTTGCCAGTTTCTGAGGTACAAAAGCTCACACTGAAAGTTTAACATTCTGTTTTCTTGAACTGCTTCAAGCTGGCTCCTGCGCACACACGGTGGGAACACATTCTGGTTACTTCTCTCTGGACCTCAGCTTCTGCCCCTGTAAAATGAAGATGTTGGATTGGGCTAGCTCTAAGTTCCTTGCCAGCTCTATGACTCTATTGTCTCCTAATTGGCATTTCCCCTCCTAATACCATGGAGTCCCTAAGACAAGTTGAAATGTGTCCAGCTGACTGAGGCAGCCATTGTCATCCGCCTTGTTCAGGATACAGTAGCAGAGGCACCAGGATTACCAGCTAAATAGTTGGACAGAGACAGGCATCCTCAGCTTTTGTGAGCTTGACTCTCTCCCTGAAAGCCAGGATGCACTGTCACTTATTTGATGTCCTTTGGGTCTCACAGACCCTGATAACAGAACACCAAGTGTATAACATGGGTTATTTATTATCCGAAGCCACATGCCAGGATAAGTGACACCCTCAAAGAAAAGCTGAGGTTGAAGGGTGGGATAAATATGGCCCCCAGACAGGGCTATAATTAGGATGTGGTGGAGGGGATAGTTGATCTGGCAGCAGCCTAGACAGGATGAGGACATGGAAAGAATAGGGGATGCTACTAATTATTATCATTGCTTTTTGTTTTTACATTAGTCATTTCTGGATATAGTGAAGGAATGAATAATGGAAAAGCATATATATCTATATATCTATGTCTCTCTCTCTATATATATGTCTATATATCTATATCTATGTCTCTCTCTCTCTCTCTCTCTCTTTCTCTCTCTCTCTCTCTCTCTCTCTCTCTCTCTCTCTCTCTCTCTCTCTCTATATATATATATATATATATATATATATATATATATATATATATATAGTTTTGTGTTTTTTTTTTGCTGAGCCAATCAGGGTTAAATGACTTGCCCAGGGTCACACAGCTAGTAAATGTCAAGTGTCTGAGGCCAGATTTGAACTCATGTTTTTTTTGACTCCAAGGCTGGAGTTCTATCCACTGTGCCACTTAGCTGCTCCTGAAAAAGCATATATTAAGTGTTTACTGTATGCCAAACAGTATACTAAACTTTAAGGATATAGATAGAAAAAATAAGATAGTTCCTGCTCTTTCCTGGACCTTGCATTCTCACTGGGGAGAGACAATATATAAAAAAATTAGCTATAGGACAAATAGAAAGGCTTGGGAGTCCTAAGGGTCCCTAGACTAGATCAGTAGGTCAGAAGATATTGCTGGAGGTCTGGAGGGAAGGGAGGTATGGTAGTAGTGATGTGGAACTCAAATAGAAATTCATCCCTGTAGGCTTATTGACTTAGAAAACCACAAGTTAACATTATCTATGTCACGTTGTATTTTTATTTATTTTTTTAAAAACATTTCCTAATTGCATTTTAATCCACTTTGTGCCACTCTTCAGAGTTCTGTTTAACATCTTTGGCCTAGAGGACCTCAGTAAGCAGTAGCTGGGCAGATGGTAAGTTCTGGTGGTCCTCCATTTCACTAGAAGGAATAAAGTTGGTGACTACCATCTCTTCCAAGTTATATGAGCAGTGGAATTGAGGGGGGCAGTGAGGAGAAAACAAGGGGGCAGTAGGAGAAGGGTTCTCCCGGTGGTGGCAGGCTTTCCTACATCTAGGACATCCAGGTTAGGTTCTAGTAACCTAGTGCCCTGGAACTGAATCATCCCTCATCATAAAGAAAAACAGTTAAGCAAGCAACAACCACTACAGTGACCATGGCTAACAATGAATGCAATATTCTAAGTCCCGTTTTTTAAACACCAAAATTTTTTCATTGTTGTTCTATGGCTTCCAGTCAAGGAATACTAGACCCCAAAGAATTAATTTTGACAATCACTCAAAATTCTGTGTACAGGTGCATTCTGGGCACGAGTAGTCTGCACCTTATTTACAAACAAGGAGTTACACAGGAGAAGGGCTTAAAGGCAGTAATCAAAGAAATGCATGATAAGGAAAAAAGATCAGTTTTCTTTCTTTCTCTCTCTCTCTCTGTCTCTGTCTCTGTCTCTCTGTCTCTCTATGTCTTTCTCTCTCTGTCTCTCTCTCTCTCTCTATGTATATATATGTATATATCTCAGAAACAGGGATAATTGATGGGCAGTCAGCATGCTCAGTGGCATGCTCGGTAGAGTACTGGACTTTGAGTCAGGAAGACCTGATTTCAAATCTTGCCTCAGATGCTTACTAGCTATGTGACCCTAAGTAAGTCACTTAAGTTCGCTTGGTCTCAATGTCCTCATCTTTAAAATGAGGATAATAGCCCCTCCCCCAGGGTTGTTATGAAGATCAAAAGAAATAATATATGTAAAGTACTTTGAAAACCTTAGAGAACTCCATAAATGTTAGCTGTTATTATTATGCTCCATTGGTATCCCTGAAATAGAAAGACAATTTGAGGAAGTCCTTTAGCCCATTGGAGAATTTATGGGAAATATAGATAAGACTTGCACAGGATGGGCAGGCATGGATGGGTTGCAAACTGTATCACTGGAGGGAATACCCATACTGCTAAGATCACAGCTCCACTGGTGTCTTGGAGTATGGAAAGTACAGAAAACAACATTGTCCTAGATCCTCCCATCAAGAAGATTATAGTGATGTTTGCTGATGATAATAATTCGCGTCATTAAAGTTTACCAAGCACTTCCAAACAACATCTCCATAAGTTAGGTGCAATCTAGTAGGGGTAGCAGGATGAGTGAGATCTTGATGGAAGTTAGAATCCAATAAATGGATGGGAAAGGACAAACAGATGGAGATGAAAGATTTAGGGAGGGAGAAAGAGATTACTTCTAAATGGGGGAATCTACCATAGACCAAAATAAAGTCAAAATGGGTTCATGATTTAGATAGAAAGACTGATACTATAAGCAAACTGGGAGAGCAAGGAATAGTTTACCTGTCAGATTTATGGAGAAGAGAAGAATTCATGACCAAACAGGAGACAGAGAGCATTATGAAATGCAAAATGGATAACTTTGATTACATCAAATTGAAAAGTTTTTGCACAAAGCCAGTGCAACCAAGATTAGGAGGGAAGTAGAAAACTGAAAAAGAATTTTTACAATCAGTGTCTCTGATAAGGGCCTCATCTCTAAAATATATAGAGAATTAAATTAAATTTACAAGAATTCAAGTCATTCCACAATTAAAGCCATCTTTAGTCATATGAAAAAATGCTCTAAATCACTATTGATTAGAGAAATGCAAATCAAAATAATTCTGAGGTACCACATCACACCTATCAGATTGGCCAACATGATGAAACAGGAAAATGATAAATGTTGGAGAAGATATGGGAAAATTGGAACACTAATGCATTGTTGGTGGAGTTGTGAAATAATGCAAACATTCTGGAGAGCAATTTGGAATTATGCCCAAAGGGCTATAAAAATGTGCATATTATCTAAATAGATGCAAAAAAATATGTTTAATAGGAATATGTATGTATAGCTTATATCAGATTGCACACCATCTTGGGGAGGGAGGTGGGAAGGGAGAGGGAGAAAAATTTTAAATTGAAAAGCTTATGAAAGTGATTGTTGATAAATCAAAATAAATTAGTTAATAAAAAATAAATGGGGGAATCTAAGGAAGGCTTCAAGGAAGGAATGGCACCTGATCTGGACCTTGAAGGACAGAAACTATTTCAGTGAACAGAGATATGGGCAGTGGTGTGTTGATAAATATTTAACAGCTGGCTCTCTGGAAAAATGTATGCTTGAAAGGGGCAGCTAGGTGGTGCAGTGGATAGAGCACCGGCCCTGAAGTCAGGAGGATCTGAGTTCAAATCTGGCCTCAGACCAAACACTTGACACTTACTAGCTATGTGACCCTGGGCAAGTCACTTAACACCAATTACCTAAAAAAAAAAAAAGATGTATGCTTGACACATTTTTTAGTTTAATTTGCATTATTAATATTTTTGTGATCACTTTCTTAGGTCTAGAAATGAACAAATAAAATAAAACAAGTAAAACAACAAATAAATAATAATAAATCCCTATAAGTAGCATTTGCTAATTTTTTTTAAAAAGTATTAATTTATTTTGATTTATCAACAGTCACCTCTATAAGCTTTTGAGCTTTAAGTTTTTTTCCCCCTCCCTCCCTCCCTCCCCAAGACAGTGTGCAATCTGATATAGGCTATACATATACATTCTTTTAAACATATTTTCACATTAGTCATGTTGTAAGGAAGAATTAGAACCAATAGTCAAAACCACAAGAAAGAGGAAACAAAACAAAACAGAAGAAAAAAATAGCAAATAGTATGCTTCGATCTGCATTCAAACTCCATAGCTCTTTCTTTGGTTGTGGATAGCATTTTCCATCATGAGACTTTTGAAGATGTCTGATATCCTTGCGTTGCTGAGAAGGGCTAAGTCTATCAGAGTTAGTCATTAATTTTTGAGATGTAAATGCTCACACTGAAAATTTTAACAATTGGCTCCCTTAAGCTGGTACAAGCTGCCTCAAGCACACCCCTGGATGTAGGAGGAATCCATTCCATGTGTTGGGACCACAGTGTACAAAAGCATGAAGGTAGGAGAGGGTAAGACAAGATTGTGGGAGGTGAGAGGGGCAACATGAAATAGTCCAATCTGGCTTGAATGCAAAGCTACATAACGGCTGTAAAGGTCAGTTGGAGCCCTTCCGGATATCTTATCACAGGTAAGACAAACTGAATCAGTCCCCAGTACTGTCAGCACACTCTTCTGATCCCCATTTCCCCTTTTAATCAGACACTGTCAGAACACAGAAAACACAGGAGAGGTTGACCTTACAAGTACATTGAGTAGGTCAAATTGGGTGTGATGGTTAGTCTTCTCAAGAAACAAAAGATCTTCCTAGGGCTTGGAGTCATTCTGTGGGGTGTCAGACCTGTACAAAAATTTAAAAGTTTTTATAGAGTCCTATGATTGAGAATTAGAAAGGTCTGTCTGGTGAGTCAGCCTCTAGCCTTAAAGAACATCAAAGGACCAGTGAGGTCCGCTGCCAAACTCTGGATCAGGTTCTTTTCCTGAGGTAAATGAACACAGGTGCTTGGGAGCCACATCCGCTACTGGTCATAGCCACTGATGCCAGGGATAAAGAGTCTAAATATGGATCAAACTATTTCCATTTTTCTTATTTGCCTCTCTGATCTCACACTGCATCTCTTTAATTCATTTATGTTTCATGATACATTATTTATTTGTGTATGTCATATACATCAACCACACTAAGCTCTATGACAGCAGAGACTAATCTTATCGACCCTCCATCTGCCACAATGCCACAAAGAGAGTTCTATGCACAACTGGGATTTGATAAATGTTTATTGAATTCTTGTGGAATAGTCTTCCTTAGTATACAAATATGGAGGTTGGAGTGGGGAAAATGAGAAGCATATGAACTTCATTCTCATCTACACAACTAGACAAAAGAGGGTTGATCATACACAGAGTTTGGCATACAAACACATTAGACTCAATAGGATGAGAGGCAAGGGTGCGGGAAGTTTGGATGGTAGATAATACCAGGAAGGGAAGAGTCACAAGCAAAAAGAGAACTTCCTGATCACAGGGGTAGGGGATGTGGTTAAAAAGAAAAAGAAAAAACTGAAATCAAAGAGAGTGTTCACCATTTGGGGGAATGGCTGAGCACATGGTGGCATATGAATGTAATGGAGTATTATTGCGCCACAAGTAATGACAAGAAGCAATTTCAGAGAATCTGGAAAAGTATGAACTGACACAGTGTGAAGTGAACAGAACCAAGTAAACAATTTATACAAGGACAACAATAATGTAAAGAAAAACAGCTCTGAAAGACTTAAGAATCTGATCAAAGCAATGACCATTTTTCCAGAGGATCTGTGATGAAACATGATACCCACCACCTGAGAGAGAGCTGATACATTCAAGGTGCGGAAAGAGACATACATTTTTTGACATGGTCACAGTATGAATTTGCTTTGCTTGACTGAATTTTTATTACAAGGTTTTTTTTTTCCTTTTTGGATTTTACTTAGAAGGATGAGAGATAGAGGAAGGGTAACAATAGTGATACCACAAGAAAAAAAAGGGACAGAAATTGAAACACTTTTAAAAATGCACAGAAAACCATATCAATAACAAAAACAGCAAAAATCATTATCTAAATAGATGCGAAAAAAAGCTTTGACAAAAATACAACGCTGATTCCTATTAAAAAACACTAGACAGGGGCAATGAGGTGGCACAATGGATAGAGCACCCACCCTGGATTCAGGAGGACCTGAGTTCAAATCCGGCCTCAGACACACTTGAAACTTACTAGCTGTGTGACCCTGGGCAAATCACTTAACCCCATTGCCTAGCAAAAACCAAAAACCAAAAACCAAAAACAACCAAAAAAAAAAACCAACCAAAAAAAAAACCAACCAAAAAACCCCAAACCACTAGAAGTACAGGAATAAATGGAGCCTTTCTAAAAATGATAAGTAGTATCTAAAACCAAGAGCAAGCATTGTCTCTAACAGGAATAAATAGAAGCCTTCCCAATAAGATCAGGGATGAAGTAAGTATGTACATTATCACCACTATTATTTAATATTGTATTAGAAATGCTAGCTATAGCAATAAAACAAGAAAAACAGTTTGAAGGAATACATATAGGCAATGAGGAAACAAAACTATGACTCTTTGCAGAGGATATAGAGGACCCTGGAAAATCAACTAAAAAACTAGTTGAAACAATTAACAACGTCAGCAAAGTTACCCGATATAAAATAAACCCACACAGATCATCAGCATTTCTATATATTACCACAAAATCCATCAGGAAGAAAGAGATATTCCATTTAAAATAATTGCAGATGATATAAAATATCAAATCCAGGGACTATGTAAACACCATTACAAAAAACACTTTTCACACAAATAAAGACATATTTAAACAATTGGAGAAATATTAATTGTTTATGTGTAGGCCAAACCAATATAATAAAAATGACCTTTCTACCTAAGTTAATTCACTTATTCAGTGCCATGCCAATAAAACTACCAAAGAATTATTTTATAGATCTAGAAAAAATAATAACAATTCATCTGGAAGATGGTCAAGAATATCAAGGCAATCAATGACAAAAAGTTGAAGGTAAATAGCTTAGCAGTACCAGATTTCAAACTATATTATGAAGTAGTAATCATGAAAACAATCTGGTACTGCTAAGAAATAGAATGGTGGATCAGAGGAGTAGATTAGGTATATAATATATAGTAGTAAATGACCGTAGTAATCTAGTATTTGACAAACCCAAAGATCCAAGCTTTTGGGGTGAGAACTCACCATTTGACAAAAATTACTGAGAAGACTGGAAAGCAGTTTGGCAGAAACTAGGCATCACACACTGTATATCAAAATAAGGTAAAAAATGATCAATGATTCAGACATAAAGGGTGATATCATAAATAAATTAGGGGAACATGGAAAAATTTACCTGCCATAGTTAGGGATAAGGGAAGAATTTATGACCAAACAGAGATAGAGAGGCTGATGGGAAGTAAAATGAATAGTTTTGATTGTATGAAATAAAAAAAAAAAGATTTTGCACAAACAAAACTAATGCAGCCAAAATTAGAAGGAAAGCAGGAAATTGGAGGGGAGGGAGAATTTACAGCAAATTTCTTTGATGAAGGTCTCATTTCTCAAATACATAGGGAACTGAGCCAAGTTTATAAAAATGAGAGCTATTCTCTAATTGATAAATAGTCAAAGGATATGAACAGGCAATTTTCGGAAGAAGAAATCACATAAAGAAGGCACATAAAATGCTCTATATCACTATTGATTAGAGAAATGCAAATTAAAACAACTCTAGATATTGTCTCATATCTATCAGACTGGCTAACATGACAGAAAAAGAAAAGGACAAATGCTGGAGGGGATATGGAAAAATAGGTATACTAATGCACTATTAGTGGAATTGTGAACTGGTCCAATCATTCTGAAGAACAATTTGGAACTATGCCCAAAGGACTATAAAACTGTACATACCCTTTGACCCAGCAATACCACTGCTAGGTCTGTATCCCAAAGAGATAAGAAAAAGGGGAAAGGACCTATTTGAACAAAAATATTTAAAGCTGCTCTTTTTTGTGGTGGCACAGAACTGGAAAGTGAGGGGATGCCCATCAATTGAGGAATGGCTGAACAAGTTGTGGTATATGATTGTGATGGAATAGTACCATACTATAAGAAATGATGAGCAAGGTGGTTTCAGAAAAACCTGGGAAGTCTTATATGAACTGATGGAAAATGAAGCAAATAGAACTAGGAGAACCAAGAGAACTAGGAGAACAGGAATATTGTAATGATGATCAACTGTGAAGACTTAGTTACTCTGATTATGGCAATGATCCAAGACAGTTCCATGATGAAAAATGCTATCCACTTCCAGAGAGATAATTTATGAACTTTGAGTGCAGATTGAAGCATACTTTTTCACTTTATTTTTCTTTTTTTGTGTGTGTTTGTGTAGCTGCGTGTGTTTTCTTTTGCAACACAGCTAATGTGGAAATACATTTTGCATAACTTCACATATATAATCAATATATTGCTTGCCTTCCCAAGGGAGGGATGATAAAGAGGGAGAGGACTTGGAATTCAACATTTTAAAAAATGAATGTTAAAAAATTTTTAAAATGTAATTGGAAAGTATTTAACGAAATGAAAATATGGTAAAAATAAAATCAAGTGCACAGAAGAAAATGGAAGGAAGGACAAACAGGACAGTATTGAAAGTAATGTTGAATTTATTATATACTTTTCTTTTTAAAAAAGACCCAAACAGTATGGAACAGAGATTGATAATTTCGTATGCAATCCTCTTTTAGAATAGCTCTTGTCAAGATTCATATTAATACCTCATTTTTATACATGCCAAGGCTCACAAAAAGCTCTTCTAGGGAATGTATCATTATTTCCACTTTACAGATAAGGAAATGGAGGGTTAGAAAGGTTGAGTGGCTTGCTCACAATCAAATGTCTAGTAAATACTGTAACTAGGACTGAAACCAGATTCTCCAGCTCCTAAACTGGCATTTCCATTACACCCTGTTAACCTCTTTAGTTCTGACTCCTCAAGTGGTCTTAAAGGGATAAAAAGCAAAACCAAGCACTTCCACAGATGTTTAAGCGTAATGCTGTCAGTTGCTTCTGCCCTTTTCTTCTTTTTTGCCGTGGTATTCTTTTCATCATTTCTCTTCCACCCTGTCCAACCCCATTTCTTTCATCATTTATGACCAAAATGTATTGCTTACTTTTCTGAAACAGCTATCCAATTCCTCTTCAAGTCATCTCCAGCATCTTCCTCCCTTCAATACACACCACACACACACACACACACACACACACACACACACACACAGAGCATTTCCATCTTTTCCAGATTTGATAAGAGACAGACACTTGAGGGAGATGCTTACAGCCCTGTGGGTTTTTTAAAATTAAATTAAATTTATTTTTTGGTTACATTTTAAGTTCCAAACTGTCTCCTTCCCTCCCTCCCCAACCGGCACTAGAGAAGATCACCTTTTGACACAGATATAACTAGAGAGATAGTAGATAAATATATCTCTCTATAATGTGTAACCATACTATGCATATTTCTATTTATCAATTCTTTCTCTGGAGGTGGATAGTATCTTCCTTCATAGGTCCTTTGTAGTTGATTTGAATATTTATAATACCCAGAATAGCTTAGTTGTTCACAGTTATTCTTTGTTGCTATATCCAACATTCTCTTGGTTCTGCTCATTTCACTCTTCATTATTTTGTGCAAGTCTTTCCATATTTTTCTAAAATCAACCAGTTCGTTATTTCTTATAGCACAGTAGTATTTCATCACAATCATATACCGTAACTCGTATAGCCATTCCCCAATTGATGGACATCCCCTCAATTTCCAGTTCTTTGCCACCACAAAGAGAGCTGCTATAAAGATTTTAGGACATATAGGTTCTTTTCCTTTTTCCCCGATCACCTTGGGAAACAGACCTAATAGTGGTATTACTGGGTCAAAGGGTATACACAGTTTTGTAACTCTTGAGGCATAATTCCAGATTGCTCTCCAAAATGGTTGGATTAGTTCACAGTTCTACTACTGTCATATTTGTGTCTCAGTTTTTCCTTATCCCCTCCAATATTTATCATTTCCACCTTCTATCATTTTAGCCAATCTGATAGGTGTGAGATGATATATCAGAGTTGTTTTAATGTGCATAGCCCTGTGTTTTGCAGTGAGATATATGATATTTGTTTCATCCTCACTGGGCCCAGGCTTTGCGTTATCCAAGAGTCCTCTCAGTTTCATAGATCTGAACATCCTGTTGTGGAAACACTATTTTTGGGACCTTAGAGACACTGAGCATGTCAGCAAGGAGACAGCTCCCAATCCTTGGTACTCTAGAGACTTCATCTCCTGCTATCAGGTACCCTGTGGGAGCCCTAGGTGTTCTTTGAATCCAATTAGATGACAAACGAAGATCTATTTCAAAGGTGGGGCAGCCACCAGAGGAGGCTAACAGGGACAGGATGATAAGGAAGGAGATTAGCTAACCTGAATTAGTGTCTATGAGCATATATATCAGGAGCAACAAGAATGTAGGTCAGCAATAGTAAACCAGCAAGAATAGGATCAAAGACCAGGGATTACTGCTGAATCTAGCACTAGCCCCACCCCCTCATTCAATTTAATGAGTTGTAGGTGCTATCTCAGGTACCAGTAGATAGAGAGGTTAATGCCACTTCTCCTTGGACAACATCCCGTTGTCATGCCCTCTTTGCTTCCCTTCCTCTGTATCCTTTTAACCTTCACAACTGAGAACACTTAACTCCTACTGGTTCAACCCTACTCCAGGCTCTTGGATCAATTTTAGTCCCAGAAAGAAAGAATTTAAGGACCAGTAGCTCAGTGTATCAGTATATAGTCACGCATGTTGGCAGGTAAATCAATAAACATTAATCAGCTAATCAATAAACATTTACTAAGTGCCTCCTATGTACCAATTACTGTGTTAAGTGCTGGGGATGCAAAAAGAGGTAAAAGAAGGTCTCAATCCTTAAGGAGCTCATAATCTAATGAATGAATAATAATAAATAGTAATTAATAATAATAAACAATAGTAATAATAGGTCCTGCTATAACCCTGGATTTTGGTCCCAGTTGTTGGACTATTTGACTTGTTCCCACTGACTAAGCCCCTACCTTTTACCCCAGTTTCAGTAATGAAGTTCCTATTTTGGTTCTTCGCGCCTGAGTTCCTGCTCATATATTTATGTTATCTAATCTCAACTGGCCCCTCACTGCAGATAAACTCTTCCTTAATTGACTCTCTACAGAATTCCCCACAATAGCTGCTCTAAACTTTTTCTTCTTTTCTTAAGCCACCCCTACAAGAGTAAGGAGACAGGGGCTAAAATCTCAGCTCTTGTACTGATTAACTGTGTGTCCATCATCAAGTGACCTCTCTAAGTCTGTTTCCTCTGCAGTAATACATGATTCATGGAATCTTAAAAGCAAAAAAACACCCTAAAAGGTCATCTGACCTCCCAGGCTTCCTTTAAGTCCCAACCAAAATCTCACCTTCTATAGGAAGCCTTTCCCAACCTCTCTTTATTTCACTGCCTTCCCTCTTTTAATTATTTCCCGCTTTTTGTAGGAAATTTTGGACGACCTCTTTTTGTATCCCTAGCACTTAGCACAGTGCCTGGCACATAGTAAGTGCTTAACAAATGTTGATTGATTGATCTAGTCTGACCCACACCTGAATAAGAATGCCATTCCAAACAATAGGTTATCAAGCCTTTCCTTGAAGATCTATATTGAAGGAGAAAGCATGGCTGTTATATGGCCCTTATAGGTGGCTCATTGCATTTTTGGATGGTTCTAATAATTTTCAAGTTTTTCCATGTATTAAGCCTAAGTCTTCCACTTTACAATTTCTCCCCATTGCTCTGCCACAGAGGACCAAGAGAAAAAAAGTCTCATCCACTTTCCATTTAATACCCCTTCAAATACTTGAGGATCCCTATCATGCTCACCTAAGTCTTTGGGGATTTAACATTTCCAGGTCATTTAAAGAATTCCCACATGGCATGATCTTGAGGTCTGTCAACATTCTGGTTTACTTCCTTTGGACATTTTCCAGATTATGAATATCCTTCTTAAAATGTGGAGTCCAAAATGGAACATGATGCTCCAGATGTTGTCTGATGAGGGCATAATACAGGGGGATTCTCACCCTCCTTGTCCTGAACAACATATGCCTCTCTTAATATATACCCTATGATCACATGAGCTTTGTCTACCACATAATATTATTGTATTGTATTGAGCTTGCAATCTACTAAAAACAATCCTTTTTACTTGAACTGATATCTACCCATGCCTCTCATACTTGTGAGGTTGACTTTCTGAACTCAGTTATAAAATTTTACATTTATTCCCATAAAATTTCAGCCTATTGGTTCTGACCCAGTGTCCCAGCATTCAAACCCATGGATATTCTTGTCTAAATGTATCTTTAGTGGGGAAAGGAAATAAGCATTTATATAGCACCTACTCTTATTATGTGCCAGATACTGTTAAGCACTTTTTTTTTACAAAAAATTTCTCATTTGATATTCACAACAACCCTATGAGGTAGGTACTATTATCATCCCCATTTTATAGTTGAGAAAACTGAGGCAAACCTAAGTTAAATGACTTGCCTAGGATCACACAGCTAGCAAGTGTCTGAAGCTGGATTTGAATTTGGGTCTTCCTGACTTCAGGCCCAGCACTCAGTGTACCATGCCACCTACTTGCCTCTAAGTCCACAGACCTTCACAGATGTTCCTTTTAGGATGGACTCTTGCGGAACACCCTTTGTAAGCCTAATAATAATAACAACAACTAATGTTTATATAGCACTTATTACGAGCCAGGCACTGTGCTGAGCACTTTATAAGGATTATTTCATTTGATCCTCACAACAACCCTGCCTGGTAGGTGTTATTATTATCCTCATTTTACAGTTTAGGAAACTGAGGCAGACAGAGGTTAAGTGAGTCACCCAGGGCCACCCAACTAGGAAGAGTCTGAAGCAGCATTTGAACTGAAGTTTTCTTGATTCCAGGCCCAGCATTCTGTCCATTGTACCACCTAACTGCCTCTAAGTCCATAGACCTTCCTGGATGTTCCCTTTACGGTGGACTCTTACAGTGATACCCTATGTGATCCCAACACAGAGAGGTGCCAGGTAAGGCTGGAAGAACACCATAGCTGACATGTCAGCCAATGAACTAATCAACAAATATATATTAAGGTGCTAGGCACTGGAGATACAAAGACAGAAATGAGCCAGTCTTTGCTCTCAAGGAATTTACGTTCTGCTGGGGGAGCCAACATGTATAACATGTAAGTATATGAAGAAAAAATACGAAGTCAGTACCAGGAAGAGGAGGAGGCAGGACACTCACAGCTGGGGGGAATCAGGAAGAGAGTGGTGCTTGAGCTGTATCTCGAAGGAAGTGAGAGATTCTCTGAGGTGGCAGTGAGGACAGAGAGTACATTCCAGGCAGGAGGTCAGCCAGGGTGAAGGCACAGAGATGGAGATAGGATGCCACGTGCAAAGGGCAGAGAGAAGACCAGCCAACCAGGGTCACAGTTGCATAATGAGTAATGGCTATATGAATCATGGAATCCATCGGGTCATTGGTTTCTGGAAAGCATAAGGTGCAAAAAAAAAAATCCCAGATCTGTTTTCCAGTCAGTCGTCCAATAAATGTTTATGGCAGGTACTGTGCTGAGTGCTGGAGACACAAGAAGGGAAAACAAAACAAAACAAAACGTCTAAGGCACTTAGAAGAATAATCCCCACTTCTACTATATTTTATAATTTGCAAAGCAATATACTCAAAACAGCCTTGCTAGGTAAGTAATGCAGATAGGATCCCTATTTTGCAGATGAGGAACCCAAAGACCAAAGAGTTAAGTGACTTCCCCAGGGGCTAGTGACTGGTGAGGATCAGAATCAAGACTTCAACTCACGTCTCCTACTGCCAAAGTCAGTGCTCCTAGTGGAACATGAGACTGTCCATTCTTTCTTTGCTTATCCACATGCCTAGTGTATCCCCCTACCCCACTCAGCCTCACTCTACCTGAAGCAAAACCAGACCAGAAGAGAGCAGAGTGAGGTCTAGTGTTCCTAATCTTCTCATATTTCCACTCAGTTACTTTTAAGGAGGTGAGACAGGTTTTCCCCAGGGCCTGAGCCACTGTATAGAAAGTTTGTTGTGAAGGGAAGTACAGTCGGTTAACTTAGAGGAAACTAGCTGAGGAAGTCATGGAAAGCACTGAATTCTCCAGTTCTCTGCCTCCCACATCCCCAACTCCCTTCTTCAATCTGTCAAGGCCTAGTTCAAGTCCTTTCCCTTCCAAGAATCTTCCTTGACCACACCAGCTTATAGTGATCTATATTCTCTGAACTGCTATAGAATTTATTTCTGCTCATTTACATAGTTTATATACTTCCCTGTATTGTCTTATTTCTTAACTACTCTTTTGTAGATCTCCCTAAGCTGTATTGGGACAAGGACCATATTTCATTTATCTTTGCATTTTTGTGTCATGTATTGTATCTTGAGCAATACATAGGTGCTTTTAAAAATATATACATATAGAAACATACATACTCACACGTCATCTTTATATATCCAATCTGTGGGTATATTATGCTATATAAACCCAATGTCAAATACACACACACACACATATACATATACACAATACACATACATACATATACACATATTTATATGTATATGTGTACATACACACACACACACACACAGATATAGATATAGACACAGACATAGATATAGGCAGCTAGATGGTGGATGGAGTGCTGGTCCTGGAGTCAGGAACACCTGATTTCAAATCTGGCCTCAGAACTTACTAGCTCTATGACTCTAGACAAGTTGCTTAATCCTGGTTGCCTCAGTTTCCTCATCTGTAAAATGGGCTAGAAAAGGAAACAGCAAAACATTCCCGTAGCTTTGCCAAGAAAACCCCAAGTGAAGTCACAAAGAGTCAGACATGACCATAAAACAAGCAATGCCATTTTGGCCATGTGTTCTCCCTTGGTGGGTTTTCTTGTGTCTGTAACTTGTTTTCCATGTGTTGGGTTTATTCCTGAGAGAAGGTGGTATGTGCTACAAACTTCCTGAGGTATTTGGTATAATAGCAATTAACAGCAAGCATTTTTATAATTCTTTAAAGTTTTTGAAGCACTTTACCTGTGTTAACTTATTTGATCATAGAGAAGATTTAAAGATTGAGCAACAATGACTATATCACAAGGTTAGCAACAGTTGTGTTCTTGACAATGCCTTCTGAGCCAGTGCCTCCTCCTAAGAGGCCAGGGGACCTTGACAGGGAGTTCCTTCTTGTTAACACATTGGTCACAATTAAGGATTGACAAAATGTGTTTGAAAATTTATCACCCTCTTCCTTTTAGCATGTGTGTAGGGAAACCTGATTTAGTTAGGGCATATCTAGGCATATCTTTCCTAGGTAAATCTTATGGATGCTCTTTTATCGTTTTTTATTCCTTTCTTTAAAGTTGAACTCCCTTTTTCAGAATGAAGCAATATTTATAACGAAACACCATTTAAATATAAGCAATGACTGTAATTTGTTACCAGTCATGAGTTAAATGTGAGAAAGGAAATAAAGGCTATTTCTAAAGACATGTGTGACTGAAAACAGAGAAAGGCTAGTTGCAACAAGAATTAGAGGCAACAAATGGACAAAGTGGTACCCTGGCATCCTTAAGGTACGAAAAGAATGAGGAAAGTCTTCATTATGGTGAGGCCATCTGTAGAGGATATATGAAACAACATGGATAACAGTTGCAAATAGAGGTGTGGGAGGAGGTCATTGCTAAAAACAAAAAATACCTATATGTTCTCATCATCAATTGGGTTGCAAAAACTGAAGTGTCTAGGCACTACTTGATATAGAGGGAAAAAAAATCCAAGGGTAAGCATTTTTGTTGTTTTTGTTTTATTAAATAAACCAATTCCCTATGAACCTCAATGACTTTGCTAATTGCTTCAAGATGTTGAGTATTTTAAGCATGTTGTAAAATCCCAGCATGCAGATCAAACAAAGCTCATTAGCTAGTACTATGCCATGGAGGTTTAATTTTAAAATATATTAAATACAAAAGCTTATGGCAAGGCAATATTAAGTCTTCAAGTTAAGCCCACTAGCATCAGAAAAAAAAAAGCAAAAATGAGTATAAGACTAGTTACTCTGATACATGTTGGAGCTCTCGAATTTGTCTTGGGAGGAAAGGTGCTCAGGTAGAAGACTGGTAAAAGCACTGAGTTGGAAGCCATTGCATCTAGGTTTCAGTTTCGTCGCTGCTGTTAACTTGTTGTATGACCTTGGTCAAGTCACTTACTTTCCTTCTTTAGACTTGAATTTTCTCATTGGTAAAATGAATGGTTTGGACTAGATAATTGCTAAGTTTTATTTCCATTTCTGATATGTTATATTCTAAGATCCCTTTAACATTCTGTGTTCTACTGTTATGTCCTTTCCAAGTCTAAACTGATATACTCTAAGGATGTAGTGGGATAGGACGCAGAAAAGAAAGAGAAGAAAGAAACTCAGAGCAGGGGTATGCTAGAGCCAGCTCAAATTGACTCACTAGAGCCCACTGTTAAATTTTTAGTGTGAGCATTTACACCTTGGACATTGACAAACCTACAAATTAGGGCTTGATTTGTTGTTGTGTTGATTGTGTAGACTTAAGAAAGTAATAGAGAGCATGTTACTAATTCAGATTAAACTTAAACTTAAAATGTATCTTGTGTACATTTTTTGGTGGAGACCTGGTTGTTAAATATTTAGCAACATACCCCTGCTTGGAACTAAGAAATAGATATGAGATTTTTTCTGAAGAGGACATAGCTTCCTCTAAGGAAGAAGCAACTGTTTATGCTCCAGTAAACAATTGATGTGGATCCCCAGGTATGATATATGGGATGTATAATCCAGTAAAGATCAAAAGAAGAAGAGAGAAGTAGTAGTGTTCGATGACTCCCTATTTAGGCTTATTGAATCAGTTATTTGTTAATCCAATAGTAACAATAGAGAAACAAGCTATCTTCAGGGACCATGTATCCAAGATAGGAACCATTTAAGACTAATAACTATTAGCTACCTCTGGTGATCTAACTGGGCAAAACTGACAATCCCAGAAAACGTGGTTATAGATTATGAAGTCTTAAGGGAGAAACTGAAGGTTTTAGGAGTGAAAGTAATGTTTTCATCACTGCTACCAATGTAAGACAAAAGAACAGAAGACAAGGGTAGATTTGGGATATGAACAGTGATAAAGAAGAGCATGTTTAGATGAGTAGGATGCTTTTATAAAAACCTGGAGAGACCTGAGATGAATTTATACAAAGTGAAGTAAGCAGAACCAGGAGAACATTGTACATAGTGACAGCAATGTTCAATGATGATCAGTGGTGAATGACTTAGCTTTTCTCAACAATACAAAGATTTAAGACCATTCCAAAGGACTTATGATGAAAAAGGCTATCCACCTCCAGAGAAAGAACTGATAAAGTCTGGATGCAGATTGAAACATACTTTTTTAACTTTATTTTTTGTGGGGATTTTTTTTCTGTCTGTGTTTTCTTTCACGACATGGCTATCATGGAAATGTTTTTCATGACTGCACATATATGACCTATATCAAATTGCTTGTCTTCTCAATGAGGGGGGAGGGTTGGGAGGGGGAAAAATGATACTCAA
This sequence comes from Phascolarctos cinereus, assembly GCF_003287225.1. Classification (NCBI taxonomy): domain Eukaryota; kingdom Metazoa; phylum Chordata; class Mammalia; order Diprotodontia; family Phascolarctidae; genus Phascolarctos; species Phascolarctos cinereus. Next base: position 141,724,403 of record NW_027555847.1, read on the forward strand.
GTAACAAATAAGAACTAGAACTAGAGATTCTAACCCAAGGAGGAAAGGTTGACACCAAAAGTATTGCTGAGATTGACTGGAGATGACTCACACAATGAATATGAAAATTGAAAGGTATGCCTTATTCAAAAAGCACAAGATAGGTAAAGAGTGAGTATGTGGAGTGGTATTGTATATTAAGAACATAGATAGGGGCAGAGCCAAGATGGCGGAGTGAAAGCAGTGACTTGCTTGAGCTCTCCCCAAAACCCCTCCGAATACTCATAAAAAATGGCTCTAAACAAATTCTGAAGCAGCAGAACCCACAAAAAGACAGAGTGAAACAAATTTCCAGCCCAAGACAGCCTGGATGATTGCTCAGAAAGGTGTATCGCGCCGGGCTGGGAGCGCAGCGTGGGCGCGCAGGCCGCAGCAAACCTCAGAGGACTGAATCTCGGGCAGCTGTGGAGGTTTCCAGACTCCTCAATCCACAAATGCCAAAGACAACTTAGAAGGTCAGTGGGATAAGTCTGTTTCTGTTGGTGGTTAGAGAGGAAGGCAGGGTTTCAGCTCCATTCCCCAAGAGCCTGGAGCTTCCAGCCCACAGACTGAGGGGGAATCCAGTGGCTGATCAGAGAGGGACTGCAGGGATCTCTTTGCCAGTGCTGAGGCAGGAATCTCTTGCTTTGCCCGTGTGTGGATCTGGGTCACAGTTCTGGGCAGCAGTGCTGGGGTGAGGAGGAGCACTGGCGTGATGGAGCTTGTAGTGGCTGTGAAGAGAAACCCCTCCTCACAGTAACAGGACAGAAAGGAATTCTTGTGGTCACAGGCCAGGAAAGGAGTAAACACCTCGCCCCTTATCATACCACCTTGGAAGAACTGAAAATTTACAGGTCCCTACAAGTATCTCTGAAAACAGCTACACAAACCCCTGAAGCTTGGGACAGTACACTCTCCACATTGGAAGCAGACTCTTACCTTAACAAGAGTTTAAAACTCAAGTAATTGGCTGGGATCATGAGCAAGCAGCGCAAAAAGAGTCAGACTATATTATCTTACTTTGGTGAAAAAGAAGATCAAAATATACAACCAGAAGAAGACAACAAAGTCAAAGCTCCTACATCCAAAGCCTCCAAGAAAAATATGAATCAGTCCAGGCCTTGGAAGAGCTCAAAAGGGATTTTGAGAAGCAAGTAAGGGAAGTAGAGGAAAAACTGGGAAGAGAAATGAGAGTGATGCAAGAAAATCATGAAAAACAACTCAACAGCTTGCTAAAGGAGACCCAAAAAAATACTGAAGAAAATAACACCTTAAAAAACAGCCTAACCCAAATGGCAAAAGAGGTCCAAAAAGCCAATGAGGAGAAAAATGCCCTAAAAAGAAAAATTGGCCAAATGGAAAAGGAAGTCCAAAAGATTACTGAAGAAAATACTTCCTTAAAAATTAGAATAGAGCAATTGGAAGACAGTGATTTTATGAGAAATCAAGACACTGTAAAACAAATCCAAAAGAATGAAAAATTAGAAAACAATGTGAAATATCTCATTGGAAAAACAATGACCTGGAAAATAGATCCAGGAGAGAGAATTTAAAAATTATTGGACTATCTGAAAGCCATGATCAAAAAAAGAGCCTAGACATCATCTTTCAAGAAATTATCAAGGAAAACTGCCCTGATATTAGAACCAGAGGCAAAATAGAAATTGAAAGAATCCACAGATCTCCTCCTGAAAGAGATCCCCAAAGGAAAACTCCTAGGAATATTGTAGCCAAATTCCAGAGTTCCCAGGTCAAGGAGAAAATATTACAAGCTGCCAGAAAGAAATAATTCAAGTACTGTGGAAACACAATCAGGATAACACAAGATTTAGCAGCTTCTACATTAAAGGACCTCAGGGCATGGAATATAATATTCCGGAGGGCAAAGGAGATAGGATTACAACCAAGAATCACCTACCCAGCAAAACTGAGTATAATCCTTCAGGGGAAAAAATGGTCATTCAGTGAAATAGAGGACTTTCAAGCATTCCTGATGAAAAGACCAGAGCTAAATAGAAAATTTGACTTTCAAATACAGGACTCCAGTGGAACATGAAGAGGTAAACAGGAAAGAGAAATCATAAGAGACTTATTAAGATTGAACTGTTTACATTCCTGCATGGAAAGATGATATTTGTAACTCATGAGAACTTTGTCAGTATTAGGGTAGTTGAAGGAAAAAAATTGTATGTATGTATGTATATATAGATAGATAGAGGGCACAGGGTGAGTTGAAGATTAAGGGGTCATATCTGGAGAATAAAATTAAGGTATGAGAGAGAATGATACTGGAGAAGAAAGGGAGAGGTAGAATGGGGTAAATTATCTCACAAAAAGAAAAGTCTCTACAGGGAGGGGAAACAGGGGAAGGTGAGAGGGAATGAGGGAATCTTATTCTCATAGGATTTGGCTTAAGGAGGGAATAACATACACATTCAATTGGGTATGGAAATCTGTCTTACCCTACAGGAAAGTAGGGGGAGAAGGGGACAAGAGAGCAGGGAGGTGATAGAGAGGAGGGCAGATTGGGAAAGAGGGTAATCAGAAGCAAATACTTCTGAGGAGGGACAGGGTCAAAAGAAAGAATAGAATAAATGGGAGGGCAGGATAGGATTAAGGGAAATAGAATTAGTTTTTCACAACATGTCTACTAAGGAAGTGTTTTGCATAACTGCACATGTACAACCTATATTGAGTTGCTTGCCTTTTCAATGAAGGTGTGTGGGGAGGGAGTAAGGAGAAAATTTGGAACTCAAAGTTTTAAAAACACATGTTTTTTAAAAAAGTTTTCACATGCAACTGGGAAATAAGAAATACAGGAAATGGGGTACAGAAGTCTATCCTGCTCTACAGGAAAATAGAAGGGGAAGGGGATAAGAGAAGGGAGGGGGGAGAGATAGAAGAGAAGGCAGACCAGGGGAAGGGGTATTCAGAGTGCATGCCATCTTGGGGTGGGGGGAGGGGTGAGAAATTTGGAACTCAAAAACTTGTGGAAGTGAATATTGAAAACTAAAAATAAATAAATCTATATTATAAAAAGATAGATATATGTTATGGAATTCATGGAGGCATTGTACAGTAAGAAGATAGATTCATATTAGGAAGTTATTGGACAAGACGGGGGAAAACATGGTGGACAGCATTTGGTCAAAAATCATCTGAGGCAAAAACTGAAGTGATATCGTCATCCACACACACACACACACACACACACAGAGTATCCCAAAAGTCTTAGTGCAATTTTAATAATAGCTGAATTTCTTTAATAACAATAAGATAAACGTATATATGATATACATACATCATATGTGCATATTATATATGTATAGTATTATACATGAATGTAATGTATTCACAGCAGTGATGAAAATTACATCTCTGCTCCTAAGGTCTTCAGTTTCTTTCCTAAGATTTCATAATGTTTACTATCTGTTTTATATATACATACATAATACATATGTGTGTATAGACATATCATAATATATATACATGTGTGTACATGTATGTGTAGTATTTGTGTATATCTATATCTATCTGTATTTCTATCTCAAAAAAGACCACCTAGAAAGAAAGAAAAGGAACTAGATGAGGAGTTCTGGGAAAAGATCACTATGTTTTACAGTATGTGTCAGAGGAGAGATAAGTCAGGCCCAGTTGTACATGCACCCTAGATTTTCAGAGAGTAGATTTCAGAAGATTCAGTGATGGATAGGTAGGATCTCATGGCCCACCATTTCTAGAGGGAAAGTAGGCCAATAGGTGATGAGAAATGAAAACCATTTTGATGAGGAGAAAAGGGAAAAGTTGTTCGGAGATTTACTCTCTATAGCCTAAAGGGACCTTAGAGGTCCTCTTTCCCTCCCTTCTTCAGCGGTCAGTTAGTCCAGTCCATACCTGAACAATAATCTTCTCTGCAACCTACCCAATGATCAAAGGTCATCCAACCTTGCTTGAAGACTTCTAAGGAAGGGAGAATCTTATTCCCCATGGCTGTCCATTTTCCTTTTAGACAGTTCTGATTTTTAGGCTGTTTTCCTCACATGTCAAGCCTAGATTTGTCCTTTTGCACTTCCCATCTTTTGTCCCTCATCCTGCCCTCTGGGGCAAAGGAGAACAAATCTAACTTTTTATTTGTTCCTTACTTCAAATGCCATTTCTCTCTTCTGTATAGTCTTTGTATCCAATGAACATATTGAGTCTTCATCTCATATTTTTGGAAGATAGGAAGGAGGGGGAGTTACCCACCTTGTCTGAATCAACTCCATTTTCACAAGCCTGTTAAGTTCAGCAAAGATACTCTGAGCCAAAGAGTACAAAGCAGAAGCATTAATTGCATGTACCTGAGATAACATGGTGAGGAGAGGTGGAGAAACATGATGGAGAAGAAAGGGCCTGGGAAGAAGAGGCTCTCCAGACAGCTGGCCTTTGGTGGGTATAAAATGTGGTATCAGGGCTAAGTTTGAGATGAAAGTGCTTCCAGGGGTTCTTTCAGCTGCTGGCATATGGTAAAGCCAAGAATAGTTCTTTGATCTCTTAATTGGCCCTTATGCCACACAGAAGTTCCCCACAGCCCGCACTTATCCCTCCACCCCTCCATCTGCATCCGTTTTCCCTTGTACCCTGCTTCCTCTGAGCAGCAGCTCATTTTCATGCTCTAGGGAGAATGTGGATATAATAATATTACATAATAATAGTAATAATATGAGAAAATAACATAATTTGCAAAGAACCTTACAGTTTTCCAAGACCTTTACTGCCTTTATTTCATTTGAAATAAAACCTCTGCAAGTGTCATTACCCCCATTTTATTAATAATAATTATTTATATGTGTATTAATAATTAATAATAGCAATTATAGATTAATAATAATATTAGTAATCATAATAGTTACTTTGTGTTGAATTCTAGATTTAAGAGTCAGGAGTAGCAGATAGAGAGCTGGACTTGGCACTGAAAGGACCTGGGATCAAATTTTGCCTCTGACGTAACTGGCCATCTTGATCTAGCCAAGTCTCCAGGACCATACACTGCAGAACACGTACCACCTTGAATTGGTAAGCGGGGGTTTCCTCCTGCAGAAACTCCATAGGCTAATGAGCAGAAGCCACTTAGCTTCTTGAGCCTCAGTTTCCTCATCTGTAAAAGGGAGCAGGTATTTATACTCTAAGGTCCCCTTCTACTTCTTGATTTTATGAAATCTGTGAGGGAGGTAATATGAATATTATGTATCCCATTTTAGAGTCGAGGAAACAGATTCTGAAGGATTAAAGGGCTTGGCTCAGGCACACGACTGGCAAGTGGTGGATCCTAGATTCAAAGCCTGGGTCTTCTGAAACAAGTCCCTTGCTGGTTACACCACAGCACACTCAGACATGAAAATCACACTGCCACTTCTACAGAGCTGCTGTTGTTGTTTGTCCTTCCTTCTCGAAGAGGACCATGGCATCTGGAAGGGGATGTCATGACTTGCAAGTGAATTGGATTTAAGTGAGGGAGGGCTGTGCAAAGTCACCAGCCTTGCTTTCTCCTCCAGAGCCATCTGGGTCCAGTGGGGAAATATACAATCAGGATGGCTGGAGATGGACCCCTATAGACCACTAAGACTTTTGGGGATACCCTGTGTATGAATTAGTCCTTCCAGACTATTTCATTTTCCAGTTGCGCCAAGAACACATCATAGAAATAACTCTCATAGTGATGGAATCCTAATAAAGCTACCCTCAGCCTCAATATTCTAACTTCCGTATGGACCCCACTGAATAGCAGGCATATCCTGATTTGACTTAACCACATCACAGGCCCCAAACTCTACACCATTTCTCCCAGGCCTCTAGTGAGCCATTACCCCTAGACTCAACCCTCTAGCTAGCCATTACCCCTAGCTAGTCATTGCCCCTAGACTCAATCCTCTACCTAGCCTCTATCTCCAATTCACATATTTCCTACAGAAACAGGTGTGTCCATGTCTTCAGCCTCAACCACATCATCCATCTTGACCAGACAAGACCGCAGTAGGTAGCCAATCAGAAGGCAGCACAACCAGGATGTAGAGCAGGATGTTTGACCACCAAACCACCCTAAAGTAGCACCAGTACAGTAATAGTAAAGAACTGACTTAGAGCGAACTTATGATATAGAGAGGCTCATTATAATATCATTATCGTACATATATACCCCCCCAAATGGGTTTTTCTGTATGCACTGTGGGTAACTGCATGCGCAGTTCCACTGAGGCTGGGACCCCTCCTCTATTACCTAATCTCTTAACAAATCCCTCCTACCTTTTTAATATTAATCATATTCCTATAGTCTATATAAATTTTGATTGTGTAATTAGCATCATATTCTCTATAAAATTGTATGTCTTGCTAATTCCTCTAAGGAACTTGGCCATTCACCAGAGCGTGAAACCTCCAAACCATAATAAATCTTTCTAACTGGTTTGGAGTTGGCCTGAGGCTTTGTAATTCTTTAGATATTTCCCACCACAACTCTACCTGACCCTCATCAATGTGAGCTGGCATACTTGTCAAAGGTGTTGAGAAGAAGAAAAAGCAAAAGGAAGATAGACATATGTGCAGACCGAAAGATAAGGGAAGGGAGGAAGATAGCTGAACAGAGGGTGGATGGGAGTGGGGGAGATACTTGCAACAGGGAGACCAACGAACAGGCTTTTGTAAATAGTTCAGGTGTCAGGTGATGATGATCTGCACCAGGGTAATGACAGAGGAGAGAAGGAGGTATAAAAGAGAGATATTGCAAATATAAAATGAACAGTACTTGGCAACAAATTGGATATGGGGGGCACTGAGAGAAAATGAGAAGTTGAGGATGACATATTTCATTCTTTGCTAGAGGCTTTAATTTTGAGGATCAACATGATGTTCTTTGGGGCCAAAATTAACCAAAGACACAGAGAGAAACAGAGAGAGAGAAAGACAGAGACACAGAGAGAGAAAGACAGAGACAGAGAGAAGAGAAGAGAAGAGAAGAGAAGAGAAGAGAAGAGAAGAGAAGAGAAGAGAAGAGAAGAGAAGAGAAGAGAAAGAGAGAGAGGGAGAAAGTGAAGAAAGAAAGAGAAGAAAGAAAGAAAGAGAAAGGGAGAGAGAAAATGAGAGAGAGAGAAGAAATAAAAAGGCAGAAGAGATAAATAAAGAGGAAGTGAGAGAATAGAGGAGGAGGAAGTAGGCAGAGAATTCCTATCCCCCAATTTAGAACATGAACTAGAATAGCAACAGAGCTCTGGGCAAGAAATTGTAATAATTGACTGAAACAGCTGGAAAAGAGTGATGAAAGGTTGGGAGTAACAGTAACTCTACTGAGTGAAGGAAGAAGAGGAAAAAGAGAATTTTAAATTAAAGAGAGCCCTTTGAAAAACTGGAAACAAAAGAGAGGCTGAAAAGGACCCCTATTTTATGGTTGTGTGCTCCAAAAGGCAGGCTAGCACACACATGTGTACACATGCACACGTGTACACACAGCCACTCAAGCTAGTTCATGTAGTCCAGTCCCATCATTTGAAAAGTGAAGAAACTGAGGCTCAGCAAGAGAAACAATTTACCCAAGACCACATACAGGGAAATAATGACAGAGCTAAGATGGCAACATAAGTTTCATAGAAACCAAAGAGCTGGAAGGAAGCTTAGAGACCATCCAGTCCATGCCAGGGTCCATCTCCAGCCCCACCTTCTCATTTTACAAGGAGAAAACAGACCAACAGAAGTGAAGCCAAGATCTTCTGAGTTGTGAGTTATTTCCAGAGCAGAGACTGGAACCCAGGTCCTTCCACTCCAGAGCTATTGTTCTTTCTATTGTACCCCACCATATGAGTGAATAAGAATTTAGTAACAGACCTTTGAAGACTCCCTTCAAGGCTACCTTCACAATTGTTTAGTGGAAAGGATGCATTGTTTTAGTTTAGTGGCAAGGGTGTTGAAGTGGAATCGGAAAGCTTGGAATGAAACTCTGGTTCGGCTGATGGGATATGGGCCCAAGCAGAGACCTTTGCCCCTTACCCCAGAAAGAATTTGTCGATGGGATTCTCTTAAGCAAGAATTCTCCCACTTGATCAAGGAAGTCTCTGGCATTCCCCTGAGACCATAATCCTAGCAACTGGCCTTCCAATCTCCCAGTTCTCTGTTACCATTAACCTAGCCCAGCCCTCCATTTTCTATTGCCTCCCTATGGCCCCTGACTACCTCCCACCATTGACCTATCTAGACCCATTCCTGATCTCCTAGTCACTCTCATAAAGATCCTTCCTAGATCCCTCCTGCAGTCTTTCTGTATATAAGGTGCATCTTATCTCCATTAAAGTGCTGAGTTTCCTTAAGAACCTAGCTAATAGCTCATAAATGTTCAGATTCCTTAAGAGTCTGGCCAATACGGTGGATCTTTAATAAACCTCTCTGGCTGAAAGAAGGCTTGGGTCGAATTCTTTTGGGCAGGATCCACATCTCTTGCTCTCAATATTTTGGGGTCTCAGCACCCCTAAACTTCTAGACCTCAACACTGCCACTTACTGGCTATGTGACTTAGTCTTATAAATCATTTCATTCCTCCATGTTTCAGTTTCCTCATCTATAAAATGGACATAATAATATTTAACCCTCACTTACTTCATAGGTAGTTGTGAGGATCAAGTGATAGAATGTTTTTTAAACAAGCATTTATTAAACACCTACTATGTGTCAGGCACTTTGCTAAGCATTTTCTAGATATCTCATTTGATCTGCACGACAACCTTGGCATATAGGTGCTATTATTATACCCATTTTACAGTTGAGAAAACTGAGACAGAGAAAGGCTAAGTGACCTGCCAAGGATAACACAGATTTCTGAGGCTATATTTGAATTTGGGTACTGCACCATTTAACATATCAAGTGTTTTGAAAACTCTGAAGACCATATGCATGTCCAAAATATTTATTGATGGACCCATTCTCTATAACGAACTTTGTTTAATCACTTGGTTATTTCTCTAGTGTTGGAATGAACTCTTGATTGATTGTGGATCTCATCTAGGGTGATAAGCTTTACATCTTCAACTGAACAGGAAGAAGGGAGAGGATTAGATTGCCTTTGGGAAATTATGAAAAATTTTTAGTGGCCCAAAGCTTGAAACAAAGACCCATCTTTTTAACATCAATATTTTTTTGGAGATACAATCTGGTTTTTTTTTTCAGCCAAAGGCAAGGTTTATTAAAGATCCACCATATTGGCCAGACTCTTAAGGCATCTGAGCACCTGTGAGCTGTTGGCTAGATTGTGAGAATCTGAGCTGAGATACAATCTTAAAATGCCACAGGCTCTGAAGAATTAAAATTGGGGGTCACCCAAGAGACAATGTGCAGTGTATGATGAGTGTGAGTCATCTGCAACATTGTCATGCAAGAATTTCATAAGAGAATTAGTATAAAGGTTATCATTAAGAAAGTGTATGACCAGGAAAGAAGGTTGGAGTACCTTCTAACTTCATGAAGTGGATATGATGAGGATGGGATCTAGACCCCAAAAATGAAAAAACCCTGGACTTTCCCACATGGCCAAATCTCTGGCGTTTGCCTGAGGCTATAATTTAACTGGCCTTTCTTTGTGGCTACACCCAATCTCCCAATTCTCTGTTACCCTTAACCTAGCCTAGATCTCCCTATGGCATGGGTGCCCCCCCTCCCCCCCCACTTCCCACCCTTAATCCTATCTAGGCTCCATTCTCTGTTGGCCACTCCTGGCCACCCCCTATTACTTCATAGACTACTTGGCCACTCCTAGATCCCTCCCATAGTCTTTCTGTATTTAAGGTCCATCTTGTCTCCATTAAATTGCTCGGATTCTTCTATTCTAGCCACTGCTCAGATTTTTACAATCTAGCCAATAGCTCACAGATGCTCAGTTTCCTTAAGAGTCTAGATAATATGGCAGATCTTTAATAAATCTTGTCTTTGGCTGAAAGAAGGCTTGGGTCGAATTCTTTCAGGCAGGACCCACGTGTTGTGATCTTGGGGTCCCAGCACCCCTGAACCCCTAAACCTCATCAGATAGAAGCCTTACTGTAAGGAGACCTGGGTTCAAGTCCCATCTCTGATGCATCATTGGTTGTGTAATCAGAGGACAGTCACAAACTCTCACTGCCCTAGGCAACTTTCTCAGAATACAATTTAATTATGGGTTCTTTTAACTGTCCTTTCACTGTGGCTCTCCCACCTAGCCTTGACCATTTAACTCCTTTCATTGTCTGCACCTCACCCACCCCAGGCCATTGACCACTTCTTAATCCCATCCAGATCTTCTGTCTTTTCTTATATATAAGTACCAATCTTACCCCCATTTACTTATGCAGATTTACTAGGAATCTTGTCCACCTAACCAGTGTTATAATAAAACCGTGCTATTCTGGGTTCTCAGCAACCCAAATCACAACAAGACAGCCATTCCTGCTTCTGCTTTATCATAACTAACCAATTCTATCACCCTCAGTGGGGAAAACCCACCCCTTTCAAACTATAGGATAATAAAGCCCAGTTTCTATTTATGAGTTCTCCCTCCTTCTCTAATATCCAATGGCTAAGCAGCAGAGACTTGGAGTTTACATGGAGAATAGGCTGAACATACTCATACATTGTTGGAAGAGCTGTAAATAGATCCAACCGTCCTGGAAAACAATTGTGAAATTATGTGAGAAAAATCATTAAATTATACATATCCTGTGGTTCAGTGATTTGACTGCTGGGTAGACACCTGAGGAGATCAATGAAATAAAGGTTCTATGTATAGCAAAATGTTTATAACAACACTATTTAGGGTGGCAGAAAAATGAAGGGCAAAGTAGATGCCCATCTGTTGGGGAATGGCTGAACAACTTATGATATATGAATATATTAGAAGGTAGTGTGCTGTAAGAAATGAAGAATATGAGAAATTAAAAGAAATGTAGAAAGATTTCCATGTAATGATGCAGATATACACAATGACTACAGTAATTTAAGTGGAAGCATCACTAGTAGGTAACTTAACTCAGATTAACTGAGGTGAAAAATCTTGGTTCTAGATGTAACATTTATCCCTAATATCAAGAAAGAAGAAAGGGACTATGGGTATGGAATGTAGGCTAATTTATGACACTTGGTTGCTTTATATATGCTTAACTATTCTTTGTTACAAGGGTGGGGTGTGTGTGTGTGTGTGTGTGTGTGTGTGTGTGTGTGTGTGTAGAAAAATAATAATGATGGAATTTTTTTTAAAGGAAAGAATTTTAAAAAGAAAAAGAAATTGGCCAAAATAGGTCTTTCCTCCAAAGTGAGGATGAATCTTTAATTTTTTTTCTGGTTTGGCAATCAGATCTTCTGTGGTTTGTTTTGGTCCTAGCAAGCATTTTGAGGAATATTCCTGGGTGTTAACAGCACTGCCAATGTGCATTTTTATAGTATTTTCTAGTTTTCAAAGGGTATCCATGTGCATTATCTTTTTTGATCCTCACTACAACCCTCTGTGGTAGGTAGGATGAAGGAACTGAAGCTCAAAGAGGTTGTGATTGGTCCAAGGTCACACAGAAAAAGATTAGAAACCAGGTTTTAAAAGCCTCAGTCCTGTGGTAGAAATCGAAGATGTTTCTCTAAGATAAACTCATAGCTCCCAACAGTTTGGATTCTTTACCAGTGTTTTCAGTAAAATAACACATTGTGCTGGCTGGGCCTTTCTATTTTAGGAATCCTTCTGATCATGAGAGAATGAGTAACCACCTCTGAACTCTTTCCTGTTTCCATCTGAGAATGTATTTCCAAAAGGCCTTTTTCTGTGTTTGTTTCTTTTTCATCCAGCACCTAAGGCTGCAGTACATACATTCAATTCCCATGGTCTCCCACTCCCCTAGCGTTCTCAGTGTAAATAATGGAACACATCAGAGATACAATTTAGGAAGAGGAGTCACCCAGCAGGGCACTGAGAAAATTTGAGAACCAGTACTGCAAAGGCTGATTATAGGTATCATGAAATATATGGAGCCCATGATTTCAACTCGTAAAACTCATTTCCCACCATCAAATTTTTTTAATGCCAAATAGCAGCAGCTGTTTGGATCCCCAGCTGGGAAGAGGAAGAGGTGAAACATGATCAGCCCCTCCTGACATACCAACAAAGAGAGCTAGAAAGCAAGCTGGACACATTTCAATTCAATAAACATTTATTAAGCACATGCTGTGTGCAAGGAAGCAATATGTTAAGGGCTGGGATTAGAGATATGAAAAACAACATCGTTCCTGTCCTCAAGGAACTGACAGCTTATTTTGTGGGGACATGAGGGTCATAGGGGGACATAAAGCAAGTATGACACATGGTAGAAATGGTCAGAAAGGAGAGGCAATAGAGAGCATTGTCCTGGAAGTCAAGAAAGGAGGAAGCATCCAGAAGGCTATTCATAGAACATGGATTTTTCAAAAATAATAGTAAAGCTTTACTCATAGTAAGTCTGGCAAATTTGGTTATGGACTAGGCTGAAGTTTAGGGTCACAGATTTAGAGCTGGATGGGACTTCAATGCTATCTAGTCCAACCCCTTCATTTTACAAATAAGGAAACTGAGACCCAGAGAAATGAAGGCTTATCCAAGCTCATACAGTTATTAAGTATCAGACTGAGATTTGAACCCAGGATCTACGACTGAAGTAAGGATTTACTAGTAACATACTCTGTGTGTGTGTGTGTGTGTGTAAGTTAACATACTTAACAAAAAACAAGATGTTTAACCATTTGAGTGGTATCCGTTTTGCAACAAACCATCATGGGATTCTTACAGCACAAAAGTGAATTAGATGGGCCTGAAGATTCTTTTTAATACTGAGATCTTGTGATTCTACCATTTAATGCCCTACTGATTACAAATGAGTATTGTCCACCACTCTGGGGCAGCCTGAGATGGTGAGTTACGCTGTTGGAGCAAGGAAAAACTAGGTTTGCACACCAACCTCTGATATTTACTAGCTGCACATCATTTTATTTCTCTGAGACTCAGTTTTCTCTCATTTGTTAAATGGGGAGATGTATAAGTATTTATATAGTGCTTAATGTGTGCCAGGCACTGTAATTTTACAAATAATATCTCATTTGATCCTCACAATAACTCCAATAGTAGGTATGTGTATTATCTCCATTTTACAGTCGAGGAAACTGAAGTTCAGTGACTTGCCCAGGGTCATAACATAAGTGTTTGAGGTGTGGTTTGAACTCAGGTCTTCCTGACTTTAGGTTCAGTGCTCTATCCATTGTGCCATGAGCTGCCTGAGGATAATGATACCTTTAGTTCCTATCTCGTGTTAACAGCATTTTACTAAGCCAGTCTCTAACCTGAGAATGAGGGAACAGCAGGCCAGAGACAAAGTGCCAGTAATCAGGTAACCATTTAATTAATTAGTTTCATTATGAGGAACAGATTTGCAAATTGGAATTCTTCTGATCAGAATTCCACCTTGCTGAAGTGAAGACAGAGATTATATACATAAATCACAAGTGGAAAGGGAGAGAGGAAAGGTGGATTACAAACAGTTGTCCCCAGGGCTTGAGCGATTTCCCATGACAAACCCACAAACGGAAGACCATACAACAATTCTGGAGTCCTGTGGGAGCAGTACTGCTCAAGTCCTTGGGAGTTGTTATTTGGTGGGTCACAGTGATGGGGCAATAGGACCTGGACCCCTAAAAGTCCCTGAACTTTCCCACACTGGTGTTTCCCCTGAGGCATCCCAGCCCTCCTAGATACTCAATAATCCTTTTAACTGCCCTTTCACTGTGGCTCTTGCACCACTTAACTCCTGTTATCTGTGCCTGGACCACCCCAGGCTATTTACCCACTCCTTAATCCCATCCAGATCTTCTCACAGTCTTTTCTTGTATATAAGTACCAATCTTACTTCCATTAAATTGCACAGATTCCCTAAGAATGTGGCCTACTCCTATTGGTGGCACAGTATTGCAGATTTACTAGGAGTCTTGCCCACCTTACTGGTGTTATAGTAAAAGGTCACTATTCTGAATGAAAGAAGGCTTGAGTGGTCTAATTCTTTCAAGGCAGACTCACCCCCCCCCGTACCCTTGCATTTCAGGGTTCCCAGCACCCCAAACTGCAACAACAGGACCAGAGTTCTATAAAGGGAATAGGTTCTTGTCAGAGTTTGATTGATCATTTTAAGCTGCATTGTGAGCTCAGACTCAAAAGCTGGAAAAGGCAGTTCTTGAGAATTCTAAATTATTAGTATATTCATTACACATATCATATAGATTAATATAAAAATAATAATTCCACACTCATGAGGAGGTTGTGAAGCTCAAATGAGATAATGTATGTAAAGCTCTTAAAAGTATATATAAATGTCATTCATTATTATTATTATTCAGTGCCCCCCCAAAAAAAAACCCACATGGATCAGCATAACCTATCAGTGAAATATATCAGTACAACTGGAAAAATAATTTTTGAAAAATACTCTCTGTTTCCTGTTACAGTAGATCCATCCTGGCTAAATGAGGAAAAGCTGATCACCAGGGGCTGGTCACTTTTGTTTTTGTTGTTCAATTGTGTCCAACTATTCATGACTCCATGGATCATACATAGCACCTCAGGCCCTTCTGTCCTCCATTCTCTCTCAAAGTCTGTCCAGGTTCATGTTAATTGTTTCCATGATACTATCAATCCACCTCATCCTCTGCCACCCCCTTTGCCTTCAATCTTTCTTAACATTAGGGTCTTTTTCCAACGAGTCTTGTTTTCTTATTTTGTGGCCAAAGTAATTAAGCTTCAGCTTCAGTATTTGACCTGGCAGTGAATATCCTGAATTAATTTCTTTAAGTATGGACTGATTTGATCTCCTTGCTGTCCAAAAGACTCTCATAAGTCTCATCCAGCACCACAATTCAAAACGTGGATTCTGTGGCACTCAGCTTTCCTTGTAGTCCAACTCTCACAGCCATACATTGCTACTGGAAAAACCATCCTAGCTAATGACTTATTTCAGCTATTAGCAACTCCTAAAGATGGGCTACCAAAGCCCAGAAGGCTTCCAATATGCAGGAGTAGGACTATCTATTTGCCCTAGTGAAATGAAGAATTCTTGTGGTATTGAAATATAAAATTGTAGCTGCCGGTACTTTAATGAAAAAACGTTCTAAATCAGTCAAAAAATATTTATTAAGTGTTTACTATGTGCCGAGTACTATACAAAGCATTGGGTATACAAAGGAAGGCAAAATCTGTCCCTGCTCTCAAGGAGCTCACGGTCTGGTGGAGGTAAATGGTTTAGGGAATCTCAAAATGGTTTAAGTTGTCTTAGCAATTGAGAGAGACAAAATAAAATGCATGTGATAAGCTTTTCTTCACTTAGGTAGGCTGGTGAATGACCAGCCCATCATTGACCCATACTCAGAGCCCTGGTCAACTTCCTAGGTCTTAGAGCTGTAAGGGACCTTATAGGCCATTGAGTCTAACCCCATCATTTTACAAATCAAAGATCCTCCCAGATTAACAACTTGCTCTGAGTGAACCAGCAAATGTCTGAGGTAGGTTTTAAACCTAGTCCTACCAGGACTTGTATGCTCTCATAGCCATAAACAAGTGAAGGTCAGTATCCATGCAATAGTCATTGGAGGATAATTTTAATGGGAATTCTTATTGTTGTTGTTATTCATTTCAGTGGGGTCCGAATCGTCATAATTCCATTTGGGATTTTCTTGGCCAAGATACTGTAGTGGTTTGTCATTTCCTTCTCCAGCTCATTTTACAGATGAGGAAACTGAAGCAAATAGAGTTAAGTGACTTGCCCAAGGTCACACAGTTACTAAGTATCTGAAGCCAGATTTGAACTCAGAAAGATGAATCTTGCTGATTCCAGGCTTAGCACTCTATCCATTGTAGTACCTAGCTGCCCTGGAGGAATTCCTAGGGGTACTTGAAATGAATAAAAGTCACATCTCTATGAGAGAGAGAGTTCCAGGCATGGGAGACAACCAGTCCAAATGCCTGGAGTCAGGAGATGGAGTGTCTTGGACATGTGACCTATTTTTAATCATCTAACAGAGTGATTCTTATCCTTGGAAGTTACAAAAACCACTAATCTCTTAGAAATGTTATTGGTCGCTGTGACAATAGGCCCCTCTCTTGGTTCTCTGGGTATTCAGGGTATTCCATCTTACTGCAGACTAAGGCCAGCTTCCTTCTCTGCTTCAGTGGATTTGTGATCTCATCTGTGTAGGGCCTCCTTCCAAGGATGTGAACCACAACCCAACCACACCTTCCCGTTTTTCCATTGATTCTGTATATATCTTGCTTCTCCCTAGTTGTGTACTTGTTATCTACCCAATGAGAATGTAAGCTTTTTGAGGACAGGGCTTGTCCCTGCCTTTCTTTGTATTCCCAATACTTAATAAATGCTTCTTAACTTGAAAAAAACAGTCACATCTTTATGCAGACTTTTCACTAACCCAGACTGTCATCCTTCTTCCCGCTTCCCTCCCCACTCACCACCTCCCCTCTCTCTCGTGTGTGAGAGAGAGAATGTGTGTGTGTGTGTGTGTGTGTGTGTGTGTGTGTGTGTGTGTGTGTGTGAGACAGAGAGAGAGAGAGAGAATCAGACTTGTACTTTAGTACTGCTCATGCATTCACCCTTTAGGAATTGATCAGGTATGGTAACGGTCCAGGCAAGTAAAGGAGGTCCCCTAATGAACTAGGTGAGTGTTATATACAACCATAAGATCACAGAGTTTAGAAGCAGTCAGGCTTTAGGGGATCATCTAGTCTAGGATTTCTTAACCTGTGGTCCCTGAACTTGGTTTTTAAAAATATTTGATAAATGTATTTCAATGTGATTGCTTTCCTTTGCAATCCTATGTATTTTATTTTATGTATTTAAAAACATGATTTTGAAAAGGGGTCCATAGGGTTCACCAGACTGCCCAAGGGTCCCTGACACAAAAAGGTGAAGAACCACCACTGTAGTACAATACTCTCATTTGACAGATAAGGAAATTGAGTCCCATTGAGGAAAAAAGATTTTTTCCCTCCAAGGTCATACAAGTAGTTCATTACAAAGCTACTTTTAAAAGGCCACAAAACTCAGGTTTTCTGAGTGTACTATGATCATCTACTATGCCACGGAATCTCAAGTACTGAACAACTTTTCTCAGTGAAAAGAGACTGAAATCATTGGATGTCTCTTAGTCCAAATCAAAAAGGCATGGCAGGACTGTCCATGTTTCCTCTTTGATATGCCATGCACCGGCCTCTCTGACAAGAGTACAGAGCATTAAATATGTGTGAAACTAGCTTAAATATTTCTTATTCTCTATTACCTGGTTGAGGAGCATATCTGAAGTTCATCACCAATAGCAGCCCCAGCTATGTTTCTCTGATGTGCTAGAGGAACAAGGTGGTGAAAACTCATGTAGCACTATTGAAAATCTTGTAAAGCTCTGTATATTTTTAAAACTTACCATAGTCATGGTTCCTGTGTTTTCACTGATATAGGAGCCTCCTGGATGAAGAAATATCTTCCACCAAGACAGGCTCCTTCTCTATCAAGAAACTTGTAGTCTTATAGAGTTCCCTGAGAGGTTATGTGACGTTGTCCCAGAGTCACACAGCCAGTATATGTCAGAAGTGAAACTTGTGCCCAGGTCTTTCTGGCTCCAAGGCCTGCCTCCCTCCATTATGTACCACTGCCTCTCTATTAATAATAATAGTACCTAGCATTTACATAACACGTTAAGGTTTGCTGAGTACTTTACAATTATTATCTCGTTTTACCCTCACAACAATCCAGGGAGGTAGGTGCTATTATTATCCCTACTTTACATATGAAGAAACTGAGGCAGATGGAGGTAAAATAATTTACCTAGGGTCACACAGCTAATAAGTTCTAAAGTTAGATTTTAATTCAGCTCTTCCTGATTCCAGGTCTAGCACTCTATCCATTGTGTCATCCAACTTCCTCAAAAATTTTCTAAAAGTGACTATATTTGTTCGAATATATAGGCTACCCTTAAACAGAAGATAAATCCTGTTAGACTGGGATCCAGGAAGACCTGAGTTTACAATCTCCTCTCAGACACTTACTAGCTGTATGACCCCTAGATAATTCACTAAATAAATTTCATACTTAGCCTCCTTATCTGTAAGACGGAGATAATAATAGCATTTGCCTCCTAGGGTTGTTAAAAGGATCAAATTCAATGAAATATATATATCATATATATGCACATACACACACATATATGTATATACATACACACATACATATACATACTATATATGATTGTATGGCATATACACTATATCAATATTAACTAATATTATTATGATTATTATTAATTATTGAAATAGGGGCCTTTTCAAGAATAGGAAGGAGTGGGCAGGAAAAAATGGGGTCGTGTGATGGTGGGAGGGAAGGTCATGAACAATTTTCCACCCCATCCCTTATTGTCTTCAGATCTCTTCAGCCAGTAACCATGTTACTTTGGTCCAGAAATCTGTGAGGGGTGAGGGTAGAGGAATGAGGCATCATTCCTCACCAACCAAAAGGGAATGGAATCGAATGCAAATGAATGAGTTTGGATACATGACAAAACACTCTTCTTGGAAGTTCAAGATCCTGCCAAGGTCAGGGTCAGCATTTCACTGTCAGTAGTTGTTCTCAGTTACAGCAGGCTCCTCCCTCACAGGGATCAAAGCGCCACACAGGCATGAAGCTTTCAGTCTTGGAATATTTGCA
This sequence comes from Phascolarctos cinereus, assembly GCF_003287225.1. Lineage (NCBI taxonomy): Eukaryota > Metazoa > Chordata > Mammalia > Diprotodontia > Phascolarctidae > Phascolarctos > Phascolarctos cinereus. Next base: position 141,743,170 of record NW_027555847.1, read on the forward strand.
ATGTGTCTGTCGCATTGTGGTGCAGCAAAGATTTCCTGTTGTCTGGAATATTTCCAAGAGGGACATCCTGCTCTTGTTTACACTCTACTCTTCAAAGGGAACTTTTCTCTCCAGGCTCGAGCTCATATCTCCTTCCAATACCCCTACATCATGTGAGGTCAGTGTGGACTGAGACCTAATTTTACAGGAGGGGTAAATAGAAGCAGGGGAGAAAATGGGTGTGTTAAAGAGACACAGAAGGAGAGCAGCAGCGTCAACCAGTTCATCAGGAAGATTTCTTTGGTTTGCAGTTCTTTGCTCTATCCATCTGACCATACTGCCTCTCTCATTTAGATGCCTTGAAGAGCCACGTGGGAGTCAGTATGAAATATAGTTTGAGAAGACATTGGAACAATCTGATTTTAGACACTAGTGTGTGTGTGTGGGGATGAAATTGAGTTATAGTAATTCCTCCTATAATCCAATAACATGATCACAAAGGCCAGTGTGTGTGTGTGTGTGTGTGTGTGTGTGTGTGTGTGTGTGTGTGTGTGTATGAGAGAGAGAGAGATTATCATTTTTTGGCTTGGCAATCAGCATGCCTCCTTTTGAGTTACAGTCTTTCTTCTCCCTATGGGAGCAGCTAAATAGTGCAGTGGATAGAGTGCTAAGCCTGGAAGACCTAAGTTCATATCTGATCTCAGACACTTACTAACTGTGTGACCCTGGGCAAGTCACTTAACCCCTGTTTGCCTCAATTTCCTTATCTATAAAATGAGCTAGAGAAGGAAATGGCAAACCGCTCTCGTACTTTGGCCAAGAAAACCCCAAATAGTGTCACAAAGAGTCAGACACAACTGAAAAAAAGTGACTTTCCCTATGGGTGTCTAACACGAATGTGGTTCCTCTGGATCAGAAATATTGAAAGCTAAGGAAAACTGGAGAAATCCCAGAATCTGAACCCCAGGGAAGTGTGGGTGGCTAGCAATCTGTGGCCTGAACTGACCTCTGGATGAATGGTAAATAAGCCTTACTGTTCCTAAAACTGGTACATCCAGTGTATTCTTTCCTTGAAGTAAAATACTCCAGACCTTCTGGTACAGTGACCTTCTCATGACCCAACAGAATTCCAAAGAACTGGACTCTCTTTACTCCACCCAGCCCTTGGTTACCCAGAGGGACCTTGATTTGGGACATAAGCTTCCACGTACCTAGAGATCAGGCTAAACCTCCCCGGATGTTTTCTCACAGATACAAAAAAGAGAGACCAAGGGAAAAACGTGGAGGAGAAGGGGCTCTGACGAGTTTCAGCCACGAACATGTTTTGTTGTTGTTTTTTTCTTTATGAAGAATTTTTGTGGAATTGCTGATAAAAAGGTGACAAGCCTCCAAATTGATTCCCAAGACCCTTGGGAATGTTAGAAGGGACCTTAGAACTCATCTCATTCAATCCCTTCATTGTCCAGATGAGGAAACTAGGATCCAGAGAGAAGAGAGACTTGCTCAAGGCCACATAACTGGGAAGTAGCCAAGCCAACATCGGAACTCACATCATACAATAAAAAGAGTGCTAGGTATAAAGTTAGGAGAGACCTGAGTTCAGATCCCACCTGTGACTCATACTAGCTGAATAACAGAGCCTTTCCACTGCCTCATTGATGTCACTTGACTTTATAGCACCAAGATGCCAATGGTATTCCATTTCCCTACTCTTAGAGACAACTGTACAGACTAGAAGTCGAGTGCCACCATTGCTGGGTACTGTCAAGACAATCCTAGAGTGGAAGGCATCTTGATAGGTCATTCAGTCTGTTTCCTTGCCTTTGGACAAAACCTCGTTTAACCTCATCTCAGAAAGAGAGGAATCTACCCTTTTTAAAAGGACTCCAAACTTGAAGGGACTCAGGCAAAGTGAAATAAGCAGAACAAGGAAAACAATAGACATAATGACTATAACGTACAACAACAAAAAACCAAAAGCTGTATTATAATAATGAGCAAACTTGGCCTTGAAGGAGAGATGAAAGATTCTCCCTGCTTTCTTTGCAGTGGTGAGGGACTATGGGTATGGAACATAGTATATACAGTCAGGCTTGGGTGATGCGTTGATTAGTTTTTCTGACTTGCTTTTTTTCTTTACTTTTTAATTTTTGTTCTTTGTTACAAGGGATGACTCTCTGGGGAATGGAGGAGGAAGAATACATTTGGAGACAAAAGTGATATAAAAACAATAGATCAGCAAAAAGTGGAATAATAATAATAATTACTAATAGTAGCTAATGCTGATGTAACACATACCATATACCAGACACTAAGTTAAGCCTTTTATTTTTTTACTTACATTTTAAGCTAAGCACTTTACAAATATTATGTCATTTGATCCTCACAACAACACTCAACACTGGGAGGTGGGTGCTATTATTATCCCCATTTTGCAGATGAGGAAACTAAGGCAGGCAGAAGTAAAGTGACATGCCCAGGGTCACACAGCTAGGAAATATCCAAGGCCGGATTTGAATTCAGGTCTTCCCGATTCCCATTTTTTCCACTGTTTTCCTACATAAAACCAAAGATACATTCCTATAGAGGGAAAAAAAATCCAGTTCTCTGAATTGAAACCATATGGTGACAAGGAGCAGGGCTGATGGGTATATGTTCTTGACATCCCGAGCGTTGCAGACAGCCGCTGTTTTTGTTGTACTTTCACAGCGAGGGGGTGTGGCGTGGTTTGGTGCGGTGTGAAGAACACTGGATTTGGAGTCAGGAGAAGAGGGCTTCAGGTCCCAGCTCTGACACTTAATGGCCGTGTGGCAGTGGACAAGTCACTTGACCTTACTGAGCTTCAGTCTCCTTGATGAAATGGAATACCTGAATTCAGTGCCTCACAGGGGTATCTGGAGAAAAGCGCTAAGCTAAACCTGTAACTATTATTGTACGTGATATTTTCCTGACCCTGGCATCCCTCCTTTTCTATCAACTCTTTTTCCCCCTATTAATGGTTCCCCAAGACCCTGGTGACTGCTTTCTTGGACCTTCACTGACACGATTAGCTGGCATTGACATGGAATTTTTAAGGTTTACAGATGTTCTCTCAATGGATCCCTGTAACAACCATGGGAGTCAAGTGCTGTTATCATCCCCACTTTACAGATGAGGAAATTGGGACAGCCAGAGGTGGAAATGACTTGCCTAGGGTCACACAACTCCAAGTATCTGAGGCAGGATTTTGACTCAGCTCTTCCTGATTCCAAGTCCAGCACTCTATCCACTGTACCACCTTGCTGCCTCTACATACTTAAGGTGTCCAGAATTTTCTATCCTGTCATCTCTATTCAAATGGTACCTTACTTGAAAAAATAGGTATATTCCTGAAAAATCATATGTAAATATAATAATATTTTTAAAGTATTTAGACATTTTACTTTTTAAAAAGCTCAAGATTATTATTTCTATAAAGTAGATAGTTTTTAGAAGAGTTATAGAGAAAGGGGCACATATCTATCTTTTTTTTTTTTTGGCAATTGGGGTTAAGTGACTTGCCCAGGGTCACACAGCTAGTAAGTGTCAAGTGGTTGGTCTGAGGCCGGATTGGAACTCAGGTCCTCCTAACTTCAGGGCTGCTGCTCTGTCCACTGCACCACGTAGCTGCCCCGTATGTATCTATCTATCATCTAGCCAGCTAGCTAAGTAGTGCAGTGGATAGAGCACCAGGCCTGAAGTCAGGAAGACTCATCAAATCCAGCCTCAGACACTTATTAGCAAGTCACCCTGAGCAAGTCACTCAACTCTGTGTGCCTCAGTTTCCTCGCCTGTAAAATGAACTGGAGAAGGAAATGACAAACCGCTCCAGTATCCAAGGAAACTGCAAATGGGGTCACAGAGTCAACATGACTGAAAAACAACAAAACCAGAGAAAGAGTCTTGGACTAGGAGTCTGGAGACCTTGTTTTCAGTCTCAGCTCTGCCACTAAGTAGGTGTGCAACCCAGGACAAAGCAATCGACTTTCCATTTTCTCTTCTATAAAATGAGGGAATTAGTCCCTGTCATCTCTAACAGGCTAACAAGCAAAGCACTTTTCCTGAATTTATACCCTTGTCAATCCAGATGTTCACTCATCTAGTTTACTTATAGTATATCCAAGTATATCCAAGTATACCCCTACATTGACAAGAAGTTCAAGGATCACCTATATAAGAGCTCTGGTTTCCAAATGTCTCACTTCTCCAGGGTGAACATTCACACGCCCAGACGAAAACTGGTTAACTTGGAGGTTCGTGTCTTTGTAAGGTAAACAAAGGGGTGATGTAGGACTCCCCTTCTGACTGGCTATATTGTCATACACTAAAATACTTGGAAAGATCTGTGATTTCCTTATTCTGAATACTCCCTTTACTAATATAGATTGTAACTCCTCCACCCCTTTGTAAATGGTCCTTATGAGATGACTTAAAAGAGTCATTCCCCCCCCAAAAAAAAGAAAAGAAAAAAAGGGGCAGCTAAGTGCAATGGATAGAGACTGACTCCGGAGTCAGGAGGACCTGAATTCAAATCTGGATGCAGACACTTGACATTTACTGCCTATATCACCCTGGGCAAGTCCCTTAAGCCCAATTGCCTCGCCAAAAGAGAAAGAAAGAAAGAAAGAAAGAAAGAAAGAAAGAAAGAAGAAAGAAAGAAAGAAAGAAAGAAAGAAAGAAAGAAAGAAAGAAAGAAAGAAAGAAAGAAAGAAAGAAAGAAAGAGAGGGAGGAAGGGAAGGAGGAAGGAAAGAGGGAGGGAAGGAGGAAGGAAAGAGAGAGAGAAAAAGAAAGAAGGAAGGAAGGAAAGAAAGAGAAAGAAAGAAGGAAAGCAAGAGAAAAAAGAAAGAAAAGAAAGAAAGAAAGGAAGGAAGGAAGGAAGGAAGGAAGGAAGGAAGGAAGAAAAAAGAAAGGAAGAAAGAAAGAAAGAAAGAAAGAAAGAAAGAAAGAAGAAAGGAAGAAAGAAAGAAAGAGAGGGAGGGAAGGAGGAAGGAAAGAGAGAGAGAGAAAAAGAAAGAAGGAAGGAAGGAAAGAAAGAGAAAGAAAGAAGGAAAGCAAGAGAAAAAAGAAAGAAAAAGAAAGGAAGAAAGAAAGGAAGGAAGAAGGAAGGAAGGAAGGAAGGAAGGAAGGAAGGAAGGAAGGAAGGAAGGAAGGAAGGAAGAAAGAAAGAAGGAAAGAGAGGGAGGGAAGGAGGAAGGAAAGAGAGAGAGAAAAGAAAGGAAGGAAGGAAGAAAGGAAGGAAGGAAGGAAGGAAGGAAGGAAGGAAGGAAGGAAGGAAGGAAGAAAAAAAAGAAAGAAAGAAAGAAAGAAAGAAAGAAAGAGAAAGAAAGACAAAGAAAGAAGAAAAGAATTATCCTCTTGGGGCTAACCTTGTGGTGATTAGCCTCTTTCTATGTGGATCACTGTCTTCGCATTACAGACATGCAGTCCATCACCAGGTCCATATTCAAAGCCATCCCTGCTTTTGTAGGACCTGCACTGTCCTGGCATAGCTCTGGAGAGCCCCAGGTCACCTCCATGCCAAGATGAGTCATCAGTCAGGTGTGTTCTACATATGCTTTGATATCTCAGCCTATTCATCTGTTATCTCTTCCCGCTGCTCTCATCTGTTATTCACATCTACCCAGTCTGGGGTGAGAAGAGTTACACAAACCAAATGTTCATTCGATTTGCCTCTAGGGATAGCCTTCCTATGTTCTCATTGTCTTTTTCTCCCTTTGAAGTTGCTGACATGCCTCTACAGGAGTCACCTCCTTCATGGTTACATGTTGGGGCAGCGAGGAGACCTCTGGCTAAAATTCTAAATTACCTTCAACCTCCAATGTGTCACAGCCCCCACACTGCATCTACGGCACCTTCACCAGACAGGCTGCCCCAGGTATTCAGGAATCAATAAACCGGTGTGGCCTCTCAAATCATTTAAGGGTTCCCTATCATCTAGAGCATTTAAATCTCTCTTTAGTGTGGTGAGGTGTTCCTTTCAAAGTGGTAGCTTTGGGCAGCTACACTCTTGCAGTCTCTAGACTGCTGAGGAAACCTGCCACTTGTAGTGTCTGGTGGTCATTTCCTGGCGTCCTGGCATTATGAATTGTACGTTCTTTTTTGACCAGGGTTTCCGGCACTGGTCCAGGGACTCAACTCAAAGCTCACCTTCAACAGGAGGCCTTTTCCCACCTCCACCTCACTCCTCATCCTCTTCCACTGCTACTGCTTTCCCTCTGACATTGCCTTCCATTTATACTGTCTATGTCTTATATGTACAGACTTGCTCAAATGCTTTCTCCCCATTAAAATATGAGCACCCTGAGGACAGGGACTATAATTTTGCCTTTCTTTGTATCCCCAGCACTTAACATAATCCCTGGAGAAGAGTACTTAACAAAGCTTGTTTAGTGACTGATGTATGCCTCGGAAACAAAGTTCCCTTGAGGACTCGTGTGTATACTTTAAAAGTGAGAACAGAATTAGGGTTTGGTCAATAGGTGCCCTAGGATGAGAATTGGCTTTCAGGCCAATCTTTTTATTTTTTTAGGCAATTGGGGTTAAGTGACTTGCCCAGGGACACACAGCTAGTAAGTGTATCAAGTGTTTGGTCTGAGGCCGGGTTTGAACTCAGGTCCTCCTGACTTCAGGGCCGGGCTCTATCCGTTGCGCCACCTCGCTGCCCACACGCCAATCTTTCCTTAAAGCTCCTGTATAAGTAACAACATTCTCCAACTCTATTCAGCAAAGGGAGCAAACCAAAGGAGAGACAGCAACTAACACAATGCAGTAGTGTGTGTTCAGTATCAGAGCCAGACGGTACGTTAGAGGTCATTAAGTCCAACCTACCAATTTTACAGATGACAAAACAAAGTCTCAGGAAGTGAAGAGGCACCTGCTCAAGGTCACACAAGGTCATAATTGGCAGAGCCAGGCTTTGAAATCAGCGGCCCTGGCTCCAAATCCAATGTACTTTACATTTGCACTACGGTGTTTCTCATTGACCTATATCTGACATAGAATCATAAGACCTTGCTGACATAAAGCCTTAGTCTCTGCAGGATGGCTCTTTCTCAAAGAATATGCTATTTTTCCATTTTATCAGGTGTGTGGCTCCATCAGCACATTTCTTGTAATAGTCTGACACCTTAGGTGTCCACAACCCACCAAAGAAACCCAAGGAGTCAAGATGGCTGTGTGGCTTTTGAAGTTATGACTCACGTTGATGGGTTTTTTTGGGGGTTATTTGGTTGGTTTTTTTGAGACTGGGTGTTCCTATCTCAACAAGGCTGGAAGTACAGCAGCCATATATGGGTCCAATCCCAGCACTCATCAGCATGGGAATCTTGGCCTGCTCTGTTTTTCTTACTTGGGTCAGTTTGCCCCTTCTGGGGCCCCCTCCCTTTCTGGGGGCTTATCATATTGGTGCCAGACTTCTTATGGACCACTTGATCAACTTTAACCTCAAGTGATCCACCAACCTCAGCCTCCCTGGCAGCAGGGGTTACAGATGTGCTCCCCCATGCCCAAGGTATCACTATATTTAGAAATGATCATTGCTCACCTCTTCTAATATCCTCTCATTTACAAAAAATAGCCTCAGCTTGGCATCTCTGGCCTTCTTTATTCTGCTAATCCTTCCTTAGTTATCCAACCTTTTTTCCCCCATTCTTCTTCTAAATCATGGGTTCCCAACCTGTGATATATATACCCTGGCTACAAGAAGTTTGTCAATGGAGTAGGGAGGGGAATATTTGTCAAATAACTATATAATACTATTGAAGTGAATTAATCTCTTAATTTTATTTCTTATGGACACATGCAAGGTAAACTCTAGAATTTATTTCCTTTCATATAGAATATGATTTATGGAGAACTACGGGGCCACAGAGACTGGCAAAGTTTGACATCTTTTTCTTTGTGCTTGGTTTTAACAGAGTGGGTCTTCTCATTCATCAAACACATCACAATTATTCTCCCCCAACACCCTTGCTCCATTTAGCCAGAATCCATTCCTCCTCTTTGCTTAGCTAAACCCCCTATCCTTCCTCGGAGGCCCAGATCTCAAATCATTTAAGGGTTCCCTATCATCTAGAGCATTTAAATCTCTCCTTAGTGTGGTGAGGTGTTCCTTTCAAAGTGGTAGCTTTGGGCAGCTTGAACATAGCTACACTCTTGCCGTCTCTAGCCTGCTGAGAAACCTGCTGCTGTAGTGTCTGGTGGTCATTTCCTGGTGTCCTGGCATTATGAATTGTATGTTCTTTTTTGACCAGGGTTTCCGGCACTGGTCCAGGGACTCAACTCAAAGCTCACCTTCAACAGGAGGCTTTTCCCACCTCCACCTCACTCCTCATCCTCTTCCACTGCTACTGCTTTCCCTCTGACATTGCCTTCCATTTATACTGTCTATGTCTTATATGTACAGACTTGCTCAAATGCTTTCTCCCCATTAAAATATGAGCACCCTGAGGACAGAGACTATAATTTTACCTTTCTTTGTATCCCCAGCACTTAACATAATCCCTTCAGAAAGTCTCAGCACAGCTCAATTCAATTCAACAAACAGTTAAGCACCTACTCTTAGACAACCATTGTTCTAGGTTGTCCAGGAGACAGGGAAGTCAACCTGCCCCTTGGAGCTGGCAATTTAATGGGTAAGGAGATGAATCTGACACATATACAAATAGCTATAAGAAAAACGAAAGATGCAGAAAACATAATGATTATATCAGAGGCTCTCCAGTGTGCCCCTAGAGCTAGAGTCTCAGGCAATTGTCTTTTCAGAAGTTGTGTCAGAATGACCTTACCAGCCCAGACTTCACCTGTACCAGAAAATTGACCGCATGCTCCTGGGCAAGGTAGTGAGGTACTAGACTGGCTGCCTCCCTTGTGGTTAGAGGTCTGGCAGAGAGAAATGAAGGTTTTTTATGTTAGAGACACTTTTCAGAGACCCAGATCAGACCATTCCCCCTCTTCCAGGTTCTGATCTTGCTCAATAAAAAACCTAAACTGTTAGCACAAAAATATGACCAACCTGAATATCCACATGATGGGGTATGGGCCCAAGCCAAGACCTTTGCCCCCTACCCCAAAAAGAATTTGGGTCCCATTTGTCTAAGGGATTCTCCTTGAATTCTCCCGCTTGGTCAAGGAGGTCTCCGGCGTTCCCCTGAGGCTATAGTCCCATCAACTGGCCTTTTGTTATCGCCTATGCCCAGTCTCCCAATTCTGTTACCCTTAACCTAGCCTAGCCCTCCATTGTCTTGCCTCCCTATGACCCCTGGCTACTTCCCACTCTTGAACCTCTCTAGACCCCATTCTCAACCTCCCAGTTACTCCATCAAGATCCTTCCTAGATCCCTCCCATAGTCTTTCTGTATATAAGGTCCACCTTTCTCCATTAAGGTGCTCAGATTCTTACAATCTGGTCAATAGTTCACATTCCTTAAGAACCTAGCCAATAGCTCACAAATGTTCAGATTCCTTAAGAGTCTGGCCAATATGGTGGATCCTTAATAAACCTTGTCTTTGGCTGAAAGAAGGCTTGGGTCAAATTCTTACAGGCAGGACCGTGTGTTGTGATCTCGGGGTCCCAGCACCCTAAACTTCTAGACCTCATCAGACGGGCAACCAGAACAGTTTCATTCCTCCTTAATTATCCCACTGGCACCTTTTTTACACCACCAGGATGGTAACACAATTGCTTGCAATGCCTTTTATTTGGTTCTCATATTGACATGGGGCTTCTCCAGTTATTTTCTAGTAAGAAAGGTAGGCTCCAGGTACTATGTAGGTGAGGTCTGGGGTGTATGGAAGGTTCAAGCAGGACTAGCCTTTCTGGTGCGAGGTTGCCAAGCAGTCAACCAGGGCTGCTCATCCACCTTAGTGTCCACCTGGCATTCAACTCTCACCTGTGGCTCCAAGAAGTTGTACCATGTATGGTGGCCATACCTTAGTAAACTAAATCAGGTTGAGGGTAACCAGAGGGCCTTGAACCCATTAGTGAATCAGGGGGGTGTCTCCCCCAAGCATTTGAAGGCATGAGAATAATTTGTTCAGGTGGCCATGTAGGTGGCTGAAGCAGGCACTACGTAGTGCTTTTAGGGTTTGGTCAGACGTTGAAGATGCCAAGATCATCCAGCACAGCCCAGATCATCACCAATCATCTTGACTTTTGTCTTGCCACTGGCTTTTGGTGACTCTGGAAGAGTGAGGCTGACAACTCTGTGCAACTCTGCCTCACTTAATTCCAATTCACACACAAGTTAAGATATCACCCCCTGATGTTATTGGTAAAGGACAAACACAACAACAATGTGAGGTCTGAGAAAGTAAATATCATTGAGAAGAGGAGTTATAAAGACTTCTGGGATAGGAACAGGATTCTGAAGGATGAGTAGGACCTCCATGGGGGGAGTATTCTAGGTGATACTGGTGACTTTACACAGCCCTGCCTCACTCATATTCAATTCACTTGCAAGTCAAAACACCACCTTCCTAATGTCACTGGTCCTCTTCAAAAGACAAACAACAACAGTTCCAGGTACAGGGAACAGGACGGGCAGATGATGGCTTGTCGTCCAATTTGTGAAGGGGAATAGTGGGAGATAAGGCTGTAAACTTGGGTTCCTGCAGGATACACAGAGAGATTGCTCCCTCCCTCTTCTGAACCCCTAGATCACTTATTGTTAGTACTACTTACTGAGCATTTAGCTCAGGCTAACAACATCATTGTTTCTCTTATATAAATGTCCTGCCTCCCTTCCTGGAACCTTTATTTTGAGGAAGTTTCAGATCAGTCCTATATGCACTCCTTGTTCTTCTCTTAGCTCTGTTCATGATTCTCTGGACTTCTGGGGAAAGGGTGGGGGCAGTGACCCAGTGCAGTAGATAGAGCATTGGACCTGGAGTCAAGAAAACCTGAGTTCAGATCCAACCACAGACATTTATTAGCTGTGTCACCCTAGGTGAGTCACAGCCTTTGTCTCAGTTTCCTCATCTGAGGAATGAGTAATAGCACCTACCTTCCAAGGTTGTTGTGAGGATCAAATAAGATAATAATTATAAAGCTCTTAGCATAATGCCTGGTACATAGTAGGTGCAATATAAATATTAGCTATTATTATTATTATTCTCTATATCTTCTGTGTTGTCAGCTCCCTTTTGTGTGTTATCTTCCTCTATTAGAATGTAAGCTCTTTGAAGGCAGGAATTGTTTTTCATTTTGCTGGTATTTGTATTCCCAGTGCCTAATAAATAAGTTTACTAATTAAATAATAAATAATTGCTTAATAAATGCTTATTGATTTGACTTACAGGATAAATTCTTCTTGTGGTTCACTGTGCTCTTTTTTTTTTGTTGTACCAAGTTGCTCCTCTTGTAAATAACATTCCATTTGTATATTTAGACTTGGGGGGAAATCTAACTTCTTACCCCAGAGGCAGTGCTACACCATAATTCTATCATGAACAACATTTGGAGCAATAAAAGTTGAGGGTTTTCTATATAAGAATTACTGCCTTAAGAAGATATTCAAAATCCTTTACTTAAGAATTTACTACTATCTTCCAATAAAATATTAATTCCTGAGGACAGAGATTTTTATCTATGTAACCTCAGCACCCAGAACTCACCCAATTTAAATGCTTGGGCACAATATGAGTACTTATTGGATTGAGTTGAACGGAATCACCTTCACTATTCATTTCCTCATAGAGTTATCTTTTACCAGGTATGTGGATTTCAATCCAATGGATGAAACTCTGTTGAGACAGGTACTGGCTTGTGATTGTGCCTGAGCACCTCTTAGTCTAAAGGGTAGGCCCATCAAAACTTGGCCTGGACTAGGAGGATACAAGAAAAAAAAAAGCCAAGGTCTCTGTCCCCAAGGACCTTATTTTATGTGTGTGTGTGTGTGTGTGTGTATGCATGTATGTATGTATATGTATATGTGTGTGTGTGTGTGTGTGTGTGTGTGTATATATATATATATATATATATATATATATATATAGAATACAAGCCTATGCCAGCCAGGTATCAAGAACAGTTAGTTCCTGCTCCAAGGCTTCATAAGATGTAAGAAGGTAACATAACCATGTCCAGCAGCCTTTACAAGGCACACTTCTAGAATTTAGATCTGAAAGGGACCTCTAAAATCACCTAGTACTTAGCAATGTCAAGATACTATTAGGAGACACCTTGTTTTCCAAAGCGAAGGCCCAGCCAGCAAGCTCTGCCCTGAGCTTGGCCAACAACAATCCTTTGCACTGACTTTCTGGAATGAGGGTCCCCGAGCTCGGCGAGCACCAACAGACCCAGACATGAAGCCCTGCTACGAACGGACTTTTTGTCACTAGACAACCTTGCCTCATGGTTGCTGTCGTGCCTCACTACTGTTGCCATACTATACTTTTGACTCTTTGTCTAGCCACAAGTATATAAGTCAAGGTTCAACCCCACTGCCTGTGGTGCCTCCTACTAGGGGCAGGGCCCCGGCACATGTATCTAATGAGCCTCCTTGCTTGCAAGCCGTTTCCCTCATTTTGACATCAAACTTCTGTTTGATTCCTGACTCTCCTGTCTCTAGCCTGCTCTGTTCAGCTCTGGCCATCCAGATGCTTGTTCAGTCTGGTTGACAGAACAGTGGCTGGCACATAACAGGTGCTTAGTAAATAGGTATTGACTAACTGACCTAATCCAGTCTGCTAACTTTAGGATAGAAAACTGAACCTTGGAAAGTCTAAGAGAGTTAGATCTGAGGTCACATGACTAGACAATGCTAGACCTTGGATTAGAATCTTGGTCTCCCAACTCCCAATCAGGTGGTCTGCTATAGCCCCTCACCTGCTCCATTTACCCATCCTATAGAGTTGCCTACTTTGTGCAAGGGGTTAAACAAGCAGTCTCTGCGGATGGGAAGAACTCCTGCAAGATTTATTAAGAAGAAAGCACGTGGAAGCTAAAAAGTTAGGGAAAGGTAGAGGAGGAAGTAGGGAGAGGCATGCAGAGTGACAGGAATATTTTGAAGGAAAGAGACAAATGGAGGAGGTTGTCTAAGTTCCCACTACGATTTCAGATCCTGCTTCATTTCTCTGTTTTTTTCTTAGGCTATTGTGTTTTAGCAGAGCAGCTAGGTGGTGAACAGTCCTGGGCCTGGAATCAGGAAGACTCATCTTCTTGAGTTTGAATCCTACTTCAGATACTAGCTGTGTGACCCTGGGCAAGTCACTTAACCCTGTTTGCCTCAATTTCTTCATCTGTAATATGAGTTGGAGAAAGAAATGGCCAATCACTCCAATATCATTGCCAAGAAAACCCTCAATGGGGTCAGAAAGAGTTGGACATGACCGAAAAATGACTCAGCAATGGCAACCATGTTTCAATCAATCAACAATCATTTGGGAGAAAGCCTGTGGTGCAAAGTACTATAGGGGAAGGGCTGTTCGGAGCAAAATATAGAGCCTGAATGTTGGGAAAGCTTTTGATTCAATGACATTAACTTTAAACGAGGCAGCTAGGTAGCTCAGTAGAGAGAAAAATGGGTCTGGAGACAGGAATGACAGAAATTCAAATCTGGCCTCAGATACTTGCTAGCTGTATAACCCTGGGAAAATCATTTAGCCTGTTTGCCTCCGTTTCCTCAACTCTAAAACAGAGCTAATTAACCAATCAATCAAAAGCATTTACCTCCCAGGTTGTTGTGAAGATCAGATGAAATAATTGTAAAGTGCTTAGCACAGTGCCTGGCACGTAGTAGGCACTTCATAAATGCTTGTTTTCTTCTTTCCTTCCTTCTGTAACTGGTGGTACCCACTTCCATAATTGAAATGGGAGCAAAGCTACTGCCTCGCCTTAGATTCATATTGAACAAGTCATCCAGTGGCTTATTCTCTAGGTAAGAGATGATACTCCATTGTCTTAAATTGTTTGAAGGGCAGCCTAATGTAGTCAGGAGGGCACAGATCTGAGTTCAAGTACTAGCTTCATCACTTGCTGGTTATGTGACCTCGGGCAAACCCCTTAAACACTAGCACTTCATGGGATTCCCTTTTTTTTTTTTTGTCGAGGCAATTGGTGTTAAGTGACTTGCCCAGGGTCACATAGCTAGTAAGTATCAAATGTCTGGTCTGAGACTGTATTTGAACTCAGGTCCTCCTGACTCCAGGGCCAGTACCTAACTGCCCCAAGGATTAGCTTTTAAGATGATATTTCTTCCTTCTATTCATTTGCACAGAAGAGAAAAAAAGAGTTTTAGGGTGGAGAAAATGGGGACCCTAACTCTGAAAGCCTTTGACACTTTGTTGGGAAGGAAGCCTCTAAAATGGGGGCCAAGGGTGGTTTGGGTGTTGGAAATTACGCATGGAGTCATGGGGACTTTCAGACCCTAAGTCAGACAAGAACTCCTTAGAGTTTTTTGCCCTTGTTAACCAGAAACTGCGGATGAAAATATATGTTTAACCTTGAAGTCACTAAAACACATAGATTTTAGTCTGAAGTTAGCTGAATCTGGTTCTGCTCTGTATTCCATGTAGCTTGGTTCCTGGGATAAGGAATCTCTTTCTGGAAAGGAAAGTGATTCTGGGCAAGGCTTTGATGAACAGACAGAACTCTCCTTCCGGGAAAGAAAAATAGCCAAAAGGTTATTTTCTCTGTAGTCTCATGACTAGGGAGTTGATGAGGAGCTTGATGACTTCAGGTTTCTGATTTTTTTTTTCCTAAAAGAATGATAGCAAAATGACCCTGAGGTCTTTAGATTAAAAGAACAATGGCAGAGCCCACAGCTTCTGCCAGAAAAAAAAAATAGCAACTTAGGTGTGAATTCCAGCTAAATCCAGGACTGACCAGCAGAGAAAAGATTATCTACTTTGTTCCCAATAGAGCCAAGATTAACAGAGACTCCATGCTAGGCAGAGAAGATGAGTCATTCAAGACTAGCAGAGTAACCCCAGAAAAATGCAGCATGAAGATATATCTGGAAGACCCTGTGGAATGAGACCTGCCTTTCTCTCATGCCTGTGACCTGGTCGCATCTCCCCCTTGCACAGGTGGGAGGGGGTAGAACAATCTTGTGTATACCCAGGCTTCATGGTATTAGGCTTCAGGTAATAAATCTGCATTTGCCATGATATCTACAAAGCATCTCTTAGTATTTCTTGTTATGGCCTCAGGAGCTGATTAACCCCAAGGTTTCAAAACTTGGGGAAAAATTGAGATTTGTAATTTTTTTTTAATATATGAAAGTCATACATGCTAATGATGCTTTCAGGCTCTATGCTGTAAGACTGCATTAAACTGTCCTAGAACACCCACTTTTTAGTATCTATCATATGCTAAATGCTTACTTAACAGGCAAAGTAGATTTTTGCAATACCACAGTGCAGTGCGTAAAGTCAAGAAGACATGAGTTCAAATACTGTCTCAGACACTTAGTATTGTGACCTTACTTAGGGAAGTAGTGACTGAACTTCAGTTTCCTGAACTGTAAAATAGAGATTATAATAGCACCTACCCTACAGCGTTGTTGTAAGGATCAAATGAGATAATATTCATAAAGCATCTGCCATATAGGAGGCCCAATTATGATTAATTAATAATTAATAAATGCTTGTTTCCTTGCTACTAAGTGTCCAGGGCTGTAGTGGGAATAAAAAGTCTCTGTGCTTAAGGTTTTTCTTTTCTAATTGAGGACAAGAGACTAAAGCATGTGACCTTGGAAAAGGCTCATCTTTCTAGGCCTCAGTTTCCTTTTTTGTAAATGTGAGGCTTTGATTAGAATCAGGGGTGAGGAACCTGTGGCCTTGAGGTTACATGTGGCCCTCTAGGTCCTCAAGGACAGCCCTCTGACTGACTTCAAACTTCTCAGAACAAATCCCCCTAATAAATGGATTTGTTTGTAAAACTTGGACTCAGGCAAAAGGCCCCACCCAAAGACCTAGAAGGTCACATGTGCCTCGAGGCCGCAGGCTACCCACCCCTGGCCCATCTTTAACATCTTTTCTAGTTCTAACAATTTATCGCCAACAGAGAGGCAGTATAGTGCAGTGGATAAAGCACAGGACTCAAGGTCAAGAAGACCTGGGTTCAGGTTCTCCTTTGGACATTGGCTTTGTGACTTTAGGAAAGTCACTTAACTTTTTCTATTCCTTAGATAAGTCTCTAAAAATACAAGTTGTGGATGTGGATAAAAATTTGTTATCAGAACAAACCCAAACCAGAGCCAGAAAGTTTTGGAAGCAAGGAAGGTTTATTAAGTTCTTCAGAAAGGGAGCCCCACCATCACGGCCAAAGGAACAAAAGGCTTATGTAGGCTGGAGGAAGACTGGGGGCCCGGCACCTCTTGATTGGATAGAGCTTATTGCTGGGGGAGTAGGGATGGGATTGATGATTCATAACAGGAAAGGCTTTTCTTTGGGTTAGCTATTTCTCGTAATCTTGTCCTAATAGGTGGGACTGCTCCCATTTACTTGCTGTTTCAGCAGAAAGAGAGAGGGTTTTAGAACAGGACAAGGGCTGCAATTAGAACAGGGCCAGGAATACACAAATGGAATTGCTTTAGTCTACCTGCATGGAGAAGAGAGTTTATTCACTTGGGAGTTCTCTATACTATCACAGGTGAGGCTCCCCCCATCCCCGACCCATTCCTGTCCACATGTTCCTAAATCCTTTCCAGCTCTGGGGTTCTAAGATCTAAGGTCTAGTCCTAGCACAAATGTGACTTTGCCACTCCCCTGCTCAAGAAACTTCAGTGGTCCCCTATTGCCACTTGGATAACATATCAACTCCTTAGTCAGTATCTAAAGCCCTCCAAAATCTGGCTCCTAACTACCTTTTGGGTTTCTTGGACATCATTTTCTTTCATGTGCTTTATATTCCAACCAAACTGGCCTGCTTACCATCCTTAGAACTTGGCCCTACACCTCCAGCCTCAGTGATTTTGCCCAGACTGTTCCCCATGCCTGGAATGCACTGTCTCCTCACCCCCATTGTTTAGAATCCCTAGCTCCTTTCGAGGTACAGCTCATGTACCAGCTTCTAAGGGAAACCTCTCCTATTCCCCAAAGCTGATAATGCTTCCTTCCTCCTCCAATTATCAGGCATTTTCTTATCTGTTTTCATGTTGTATACTCCTCCTTCCCCAGAGAATGTAAACTACGTTTACAGCTGGAATTATTTTTCATTTTGTCTTTACTTCCCCAGGGCCTAGCACAGTGTCCTTCAAATAGTTGGAATGGATTGAAATAGAAGTCTGATCCAACCACCTGTGTGAAACAACCTGAAAAAATATATAATTAAATGAGAAATTATAGCACAGATCACAGATGACCAAACCATTAAGAAGAAGGATTTGGGGGTTTGTAATAATAATAATAATAATAATAATAATAATAATAATACTCACTAACATTTATGTAATGCTTTAAGGTTTGCAAAGCATTTTGCAAATATTATCTTATTTTCTCCTGAGAGGTATATTATACCCATTTTACAGATGAGGAAACTGGGGCACATAACAGTGAAGTGACTTGCCCAGCTGGCAAGTATCTGAAGCTGGAATTGAACTCAGGACTTCCTAACTCCAGAGAAAACGCTATATCTACTGTGCCACCACATAGCTGTCTTGATAGTTGAGGAATAATCAGGGAAAGGTTTCCCTTTAGGTAGGGTCTAGGACAGACCCATGTATGGTGCCACATAGATGCCTTGACAGTTAAGGAATGGTTAGGGAATAGGTAGGATCTAGGATAGACCCAACTTGCATGGAGAGGCAAAATGGTATCATGGAAAGAATACTAGATTTGCAGTGAGAGGGCCTGAGTTTAATTTCCAGCTCTACTATTTATCACCTGTGTGACAGGCAAATGCCTTCATTTCTGTGGGCCTCAGTTTCTCCACTTGTAAAATCAGGGGATAGAAGGAGATGATGTCTAAGGCTCTCTTCCAGGTTTAGATTACAAGGTCCATAGGTCTGGGGCTGGAATAAAACTTGGAAGACATTAAGTCCTATCCCTCCATTTTATAGGATAGTAAACTGTCCAGTGATTCCATGGAATTTTTCCATCTAACAAACGTAAAGCCCTTCATAAACACAGTTAATATTACTGACTCACCATCAGACCAAATACAAGGTTCTTGAGGGCACAGGCTGTCTTATTTTGGCCTTTCTATTGCCAGGGTCTAGCTCATCATAAGCACTTAATCAATGCTCTTTGATGGATTGGTCCTCTCGTCCCGTTTCTAGAGAGAGGTGGGATGGCAAGCTGAAAAGACAGAACCCTGAAGAACGGTGACCAGCACCTAACAAGCTGTAGCATGTAACACAGGAGCAAGTAAACGCTTAGGAAAGTATGATGACTGGATTATCTTTACTCTCTTTCCCAGACCTCCTTTTAATCCTAGGCAATGACTCTGGGAGGCAGTGAGTTGTTCTTAGGGGTGTACTTGCTGGGTATGGGATGGAACCAAGCCAATTGCCTTCCACAGGGATCAGACTGTTAAACTTTGGTCTCATTAGGACATTGCTCAATCCAGCTGAGTTTCTAGCATTTTAAGTCTGGTGAAATTCTGCCTTAATCAGAAAGTTAAGTTTAGAAGAGGCAATTGACTCCCCTACAGACAGGGGGCACCCAGGTATCAAGAGATACAGTAAACCTATTTCTTGTCTTCTTTTAATCTCCTTTTTTGGAAGTATCACAGTCAGCTTGACACTCCCTGCCTGACATTGAGGGGATGGGGAGGTGGTGACCTGGCTCAATGCAGGGCCAATGTCACTGGGAAAACCACTTCTTAACCCCTTTGAATTGGGAGAGCTCTGTCCTGTGTGGTGTGGTGGAAAGAGCCCTGGCCTAGGAGGAAGGAGCTCTGTGGCTTTGGGCAAATTGCTTCCCCTTTCTGGGCCTATTTTCTCCTGCAAAATGAAAAATTGCAAATTATCTTCCAGCTGTAATATTCTGTGATTCTGGGGTTTGGGGAACTGAGGACCAGCCTCCTCAGTGTGGTGAGCCATATTTTTGGTTGGCTTTCATCTCCAAGAGATGCCTCTGGCAGTTCCCTTCAAGGCTATATAAAGAAAGAGAGATAGGGAATGCAAACATGTAAAAAAACCCCCAACACTTGGGGAGAAGATCTGGATTTAGAGCTGGAAGGGACTTTGGACGTTATCTAGTGCAACCCTTTTTCTTTTTTTTAAATGAGTAAATAAGCCAAAAGAGATTAAGTAATTTGCCCAGGATCATATAGGTAGTGAAAGGGAAGAGCTGGGATTTTTATCCAGCTTTCTGACTCCTAATCCTCCCCTCACCACAAGGAGGCCCTTCCAGGTGGGTGTGAGGTCTCCCCAAACTGGGGCTCCAGTGACAGCCCAGGTTTCATCTAAGTGGAGAAAGTTTGGAAGTTTTATTTCAATTTCCTCCCCATATTGGGTCCCTATCTAACGTTTCTGACAAGAGTAACATTTCCAAAGAAAGCAGACCTATGCTCTGGGCCAGTTAGGGTTGGTGGGGACTCAGATTACCTCCTCTCAACGTCTCCTCCATCCCCAGCTAACTTCCTTTCACTGGGCTCCAGCCTTCAGTGGAACCACTCAGGCCTATTAGGACTTCCCAAAAGAGATGCTGATCCTATCAATCTGCTTAGCAACCCAGGCTCATTGGAAATCAGGCAGCAGGCATGCCCTGTGACAGGTTCTTTCAAGGGAAGTTGGCCAGCTACAAAAGCGCCCGCCTGGCCCAGGACACACCTCTTTGTTGGCAAGATTTCTCCCCTTGCTTTTAGCTGGGATGGATGATTTTTCTCAGCTGCCACCCAGCTGTCCTTAGAATTCCCTCTTGGTCTTGAGGCAATAGACATTAAGATATTATCATCCCATTCAATCTGGGGCTTGCTTGTGGTCCTGAGTATCACTGGGCCCACTAGGCCCCGGCTCCGAGTTATTTTGGGCCCTACTATCCAGAAGGAAGTATCTGCCTGAAAAGCTTGTCCCTCCCCTCCTCCTCTTCTCCTTGAAGGGCTGGGCCTCAGAGCCAGGGCACCTGGGCTGTAATCACAAAACAGAGATGGGTTTACTAGAGTTCACCAGGAAGAATCTTGCAACCACCATAGCAGATGATTCTTTGTTCCTCTGTCAGTCCAAGAGACAGATCAGATTGTCCTTATCTGCCCTGGCACAGAGACTTGACTAGAGCAAACCCAGATGGGGAGGAGACCCAGGCTGGAGCAGAACAATCTAGGGGCCTCCAGAGAAACCTTTCAACTTTTGTTCTCATCCTCAACTATGCATGGCGTAGTTCTGTGGTTCCCAAGCTTTTTGAATAAAAGGACCCTATTTTGATGGGGGTCAACCATGACTGGCATTGACTGAGAAAATACATGATGATGAAAAGCTTCTATGAATTCAGTAATACTTTTAATTTAGTGACTTTGTATCTTACTAATCACAACAGCATCTGTATGGATTTGAAAAATAGCAATATACATGTGTAGAGCTGGAACTAACCTGGGGTCCTTGGGGCTTTGTCCAGATACCCACAGAAGGTGAGGACTTTCCTCCCATGCTTCTAATGTCCTCTTCTCCCCTCCCCCCCAGAGTCCCACTGCTAACTTTCATGCCTCTCTTCTGGGACTCACCTTCCCACTAGAGTGGAACGTCCCCAACATGCCACCTGGATCTTCAGCATGTAGGACACCTGGGAGCAGCCCAGGATCATTGGTGAAAGTGTTTACAGCTCTCCCAGCAGCACTGCAGACAAGAGGCACAGAGTAGAACAGCTTTTTGGGTTGCTAGGCAGGTTCTTCCTGCTGGATCAGGGCCCAAGACAAACTGGGAGCCTGGGCCCAGTAATCCAGTGCTGCCAAGACCACAAAGCAAACCCCAGATTGAATGGGATGGTTAAGTCCCAATCAATAGAGCCTCAAGACCACAAAGAACCCTAAGGGGAATTGGGTGGGAGTTGAGGAGTTGAGGAAATCCAGCTCTTCCCTTCCATTATGCCATCTAATTCTTCTCTCTTTTTTTCTTTCTTCTTTTTTTAAAAACTCTTTTCTATTGATATTGGTTATTAGCTCCCTCCTAGATCTCTTTCTTCATTTTCTTCCTATCTCCTGGTGATTAATGAAACCTAGTTTTCCACTGAAGACACCAGTCACATCTCTTGGTACTTTATTCAAAACCGGGTTCTTCTCTCACACTCCACTGACAACACAAGCCTTGGCACACTCCTTCCTCCTCAGTGCCACGTTTAGATTTTCTCTTTGCCGTATCACTCAGCAACCATTTCTCCACCTTTAAGGTTCACTATATCATGGCTTCCAAGGATAGTTCTCTATCTATTAAACCACATTGCCTCTCTCTTTTGCTATGAAACCTAGGACTATAGTCAGCCTGGCCTCAAAATTCCTTCTTTCCAATCCTGGTAGGAAAGAAAGATGAATTTTGCAAGGCCTAGCTGGGAGATGGGTAAAATGGGCTTAGGGCAGTTAGGTGGCACAGTGGATAGAGTGCTGGGTCTGGAGTAAGGAAGACTCATGTTCATGAGCTCAAATCTGGCCTCAGATAGTAGTTATGTGACCCTAGATAAATCACTTAACTCTGTTTGCCTTAGTTTCCTCATTTGTAAAATGAGCTGGAGAAGGAAATAGCAAACCACTCCAATATTTTTACAAGAAAACCCCAAATGGGGTCCAAAGAGTCAGACACAACTGAAAAACAACTAATAAATTAGGCCTATACCTCATTGGGTGGCTATGCAGTGCTGCTAACTGTGGCCCCTCCAGGGCTCTGTTTCCCCTTTACTGGGTAGCTAGGTGGTACAGTGATGAAGTGCCAGGTCTGAAGTCAGGAAGACTCATCTTCTTGAATTCAAATCTGGCCTCAGATACTTACTACCTGTGTAACCCCGGGCGAGTCACTTAACCCTATTTTGCTCAGTTTCCTCATCTGTAAGATGAGATGGAGAAGATGGCAAACAACTCCAGTATCTTTTCCAAAACCCCAAATGGGGTCATAAACAGGTTGGTTTTTGTCCTTCATTCTTGCAGAGGACCAATATGGCATCACTATGTTGGAGTCAAGGTACAGTGTGTCAGACTGTGACTGATCAGACCAAAATGAACTCAGAAAGCTCTACCACCGGTTGGGCACAAATAGTCCACATGAACATTTGGAGTGTAGATGTCTCTTAATTTGCACATTTCACATTTCTTTTGAGCTGATGCACTTCTGCTTCACTCATAGAGCACAGTACCTTCTTTGATGTGGACATGCCATGCTGGGCAGTCACGTGCCAGTGTCTCCCATGTCACACAATCTATTCCAAAGTTCTTCAGAGAAATCTTGAGTGTCCTTGTATCACTTCTTCTGACCACCATGTGGGTGCCTGCCTTGTGTGAGTTCTCCATAAGATAGCTTTTTAGGCAAGCATATGTTTCACATTTGAACAATATGGACAACTCATTGGAGCTGTGCTCTCTGCAGTAGAGTTTGAATGCTTCGCTGGTGATCTCTAGAAAGAACCTTAGTTCTGGGTACCTTATCTTGCCAGGTGATCTTCAGAATCTTCCCAAGATAACTCAAATGGAAGCGATTCAGTCACAAAGAGTACGACCCAACTGAAAACAACTGAATAACAACAACAGTTAAAAAGCTGGGAGACATCAATTCTAAAGGGAAATATCACTGAGGTTGACCACAACCTTCCTAATTCGAGTACTTTTGCCTTCTGGAGACAGATTCCCATATTTGCAGGAAAGTACGTAGGAGGAAAGAATCATTCTCATTTTTATAGCACTCTGAGACTTGCAAAGTATTCTCCTCACAGCAATCCTGAATGTGTTATGATTCCTGTATTTACAGATGAAAAAAAATGGAGGTTTGGACAGGTTAAATGCCTTGTCTAGAATCACACAGAATAGTATCAGAACCAAGGCTTGACTCCATATCTTCTGATTCATTATGTACTCAGTTTAGGTTCTTTTGTTTTTTTCTACATTTTCACATATTTCCTACGACCTCCCCTCCAGATCTGCCAGTTGATCCTGTAGGTTTTCCAGTTCTTGGGATAATTGATTTTCCGTGGCTGTATTTCCCTTAGTTAATCTACACGGGTGATTGCCTTTTCTATCACGGTAGGCAATCTCTTGAGTAACAAGGTGACAAACCTAAACATGTGAGATACTCTCGTGGCCTATCCCAGCAAAACTCAAACCAAATTTGCTACATGTGAAAATGACCCATGTTTTGATATGTGTGCCTTAATTTTCCTTACGGCAGATGATGCCATGGTTCTCTAGATAGCGTTCCTCAGCAGTGTGTTTTCTGTGAGGGAGAAATCTGAAGAATGCCTATAAACCTTTGCCAAAAGTTAAGGTAACCCTACAGGTTAAGACTATCAGCTGGCCCTTATCATTCCCATTTGGCCACTTCCCTCATCTTGGTCCTCTTGACCCAGTAGAGCCAATTTGATTGCTGGCCCTTCCTAATACCTCAGATACTATGTTGATACACTAATATCAACTCAATCTCATTCCCTGAGACATTGCCATTCATCTATGCATTAAGGCATGAGTAATAATTTATTACACACGAAGAGAAAGGAATGCTGATTCAATTCATTTCCCTATCAGAATCCTCCAAGATAGCAAATGGGAAAATACTTGTCTGGCCTGGTGTGTGCTTGGCACATTTTGACAAAGCTATAGTGGTAGACAGAGTTGGCTTGACCAAATAAATACTGGCCTAGGAGTCCGAGGACCAAGGTTCCAAGGCAAAATCTGCCACTTTCTTAGTATAATTCCAATTGGATAAATCATTATTCTTATTACTTCACAGGGTTGTGGTTGGAACAAAGTGAAGCAGTATGTTGGAGAGAACTTTGTAACTGAAAAGCACTGTAGAAATGAAAGGAATTAGTATAATGTACCATTACTATTCCTTTTTTATTTTCAAGCTTTTATTCTAAATTGAAAACCATCAACAGATATAGAGAACCAAAACATACAAAATAAGGACTAAAATCTTACATAGAACACTGAGTATTTAATAGAATAGAACCAATTTGTTGGGCAGCAAAGTGCCCAATAGATTGTTTCTTTGTACAGACATCAAATAAACAAGGATTGCTTTTGCTTCTGTGTCCCTTCCAAAATCTGCTTGAGATTCTATTCCCCTTTGGATTTGTTTTCCGTTTACACAAACGTTATGTACACGAATACATGTACATATACATATGTATAGTTTTGGTCAGTATAGACTCAGTTTAGATTCTTCTGGTTTTTCTCCTACATTTTTAGGGATTTCAGCTGCATCTTCACCTATCCTCCAGGTCTGTCACTTGGTTCTGTATGTTTTCCAGTTCTTAGGGTAATTAAGTGATTTTCCATGTCTGTGTTTCCTTTGGTTGATCTGCATTGGTGATAATTCTGTTTTCCTATGTTGTTAAGTCTATTGCTATTTTAGTCAGTTGAGTCAGGTTTTCAATATTCCTTATGTTGACCATTTCCTTCTTAATTTCTTGCTTGTCTATCTTAACATCTTTCAATTCTAGCTAGAGCGTTCATGATTTTTTAATGTCTTCACATTCTTTTATTTGATCTTTTGATTTTCTTAATGGTGAGAATTCTTACTTAATTTCTTTAAATGTGCCAGTGATCCTGTTTAGGGTGTCTCTTGGGATGACTTGCTTGTGCTTCAGTTCTGGTGTGTTAACTTATTCGTTCCCATGTAGTGCTTTTTAATTGTGTCAGCAGTTTTCTTAACATTACTTGTTTTCTATTTGTGTGTGTGTTCATCTGTTTTTGCTCACTTTGCTCTTTCTGTCTGTCATTCTTTGAGGGGCACACAAAGAACCTGATGCAGCCACATTGACGTTAAAGTCATAATAAGCCATTGTTTAGTCTGTTTCAACAATAGCAGGTACTTTTTAAAAAAATACCTACTAAGATCAGAGCCCTGTGATCATCCCTGGGAATATAAACATCCAAACAAAACAGTCCTTACCCATGAAAGAGTTTACATTCTACTGGGGGAGAGGGAGAGATCCAGCTTGTACACAATTAAGAACAATGGAAGAGAAGTTGAGAAAGGAAAGAAAACTAACAACTGTGGGATCAGAGATGGCTTCCCCAGCTTGGCGCCTGAACTTATTTTTAAGGGAAACAATGATTCTGAGAGATGAGGATAAGGAAGGAACACATTCCAAACACAGGGAGTTGCCTGTGTTGAACGCAGATATAAGAGATGGAATGTTGAGTTCAGAGAACAGCCAAGTCGTCCGTTTTGACTGGGATGTAGATTCTGTGGAAGGGAGTAGTATGAAATCAGGCTAGAAATAGTGGTAGGAACCCCATTGTAGAAGGCACTAAATGCCAGGCTGAAGAACTTTTATTTTATATTTCAGGCAATGGGGATCCATTAATGATTTTTGAGTCAGGAGGTGACCCAGATAGACCTATACCAGATATGGGGAGGATGGATCAGAGAGTGAAATAGGGAGACTGTATTATAATAGTCCAAGGGAGAAGTGAGGAGAGGATGTGTGATTAAAGAGAAGAGAAATGCAAGAAATACCGCAAGGGTAGAATTGTCAAGACTTGGCAACCAATTGGATATGACGAGCAAGGGAGGGAGAAGAGTCAAGTAGGAGTCTAAGATTATGGACTTCAGAGGATGGTGTCACCCTCCCCAGAAACAGGGAAAGCTTTTGAAAGCTTCCTTTACAGGATTCTTTCAATATGATCCTTACTCAACCTCACTCTTGGTTATTTTTCTTGTAGCACTATCATTCCAATAGGAATAATGATTTTCTTAATTTTCCCTTTGATCACTGTAAGCCCCACACATAATCCAATGGAAGCTTTTTAGCCCTCAGATATACAAAGTCAAGTCATGGTTCTCATCTTTCTAAGACTGAACGGTCATGCTCTTTCACCTGCTCTGCGTGTCCCAGTGGCCATCTAAGCTCGTAAGAAGGCAGACTCAGAAGGGAGTCCCAGAAGGGAATTCATCCTTAGAAATTAAAAAAACAAACAAACAATTAAATGATGAAGTCCGTGTGCTGTACTGAAAAGAGTTGTGGATGAGGAAACAGAAGCCTTTGGTTTGAGTCCTTTATCTACCAGTTACTAAACACATAATATTAGATACATGGTCATGTGGTACAGTGGGAAAAGTCCAGGGACCTGAAATCAAATCGAGCTGTGGAACCTCCCGGACCTCAGTTTCATTTACTGTAAAATGATAGGCTTGGACTAGAGGAACTCTAAGGTCCCTTCCACCTTTAAGTCTACAATCCCATGATCTTCCTTGAGCCTTACCTTCTTCATCTGGGAAATAATAATAATAATAATAATAACATCTGCCCTGTGTTATCACACAGGGATCATTTGGAAGGTTCCTTCCAATTTTAAATCTATAATTCTACTGTGAGGATCAAATCAGATGATTTTTGTAAAAACACTTTGAAAACTATATATACTGTCTCATTATTATTATTATTATAATAAATAAAAAGAGAAACTAGATATATACATATATATGTTACTGTCATTTCAGTCATGTCCAACTCTTCATGACCCCATTTGGGGTTTTCTTGGCAGAGATACTGGAGTGGTTTATCATTTCTTCCTCCAGTTCATTTTACAGATAAGGCAAACAGGATTAAATGACTTGCTCAGGGTCACACAGCTAGTGAGTGTCTGAGGCCAGATTTGAACTCATGAAGAAGAGTCTTCCTGACTCCAGGCTCAGCATTCTATCCACTATGCCACTACATATACATAGATACACACATACAACACATACGTACATACATGCATACATACTTACATACATTTATTCATTTATTTATAAGCTCCTTTTCAAAGGCCAAGGTATAACAACTATAACCTTTGTTCATTTATGTTTTGGGGAAAAGGTGCCCTCAGCACCAACAGAGAGTATGAAGCTACTTGGAGGGGAGGAGGTAGAATTATCAGTTCTACTATTTATCTGTAACATTCTAGTGCATGATTTTTCTATCTATTTTATAATTCTTGTTTACTCCAACAGTATCTATTAGTTAATTAGGTGGCACAGTAGATAGAGTAAGGAAGACCTGAGTTCAGATCTTGCTTCAAGCACGTTGTGACCCTGAGTGAATCACTTACTCTCTTTCAGCCTAAGTTTCCTCATCTGTAAAATGGGGATAATAATGGCACCTACCTCTCACAGGGCTGATATGAGGACCGAATGAGATAACATCTGTAAAGCACTTTGTAAACTTTAAAGAACTACTCGGGGCAGGTAGGTGGCACTGTGGACAGAACACCGGCCCTGGAGTCAGGAGGACCTGAGTTCAGATCTGGCCTCAGACACTTCCTAGCTAGCTGTGTGATCCTGGGCAAGTCACTTAACCCCCATTGCCTCTAAAAAATTAAAAAGAATTTTTTTTTAAAAAAAGAACCCATTGGTGTCCTAGCACTATGCTGGATACTAAGGCTACAAAGACAAAGATGAAACAGTTCCTGTTCCTAAGGATCAGAGGATCATAGTTCTTGAGCTGGAAAGGATTGTACAGCCCATTGAGTTCAACTTCCTCATTTTACAGATGAGAAAATTGGGGGGGAGGGGGTTAAGTGACTTCCTCAAGGCCATATAGCACCAAAGGTGGGATTTGAACTCAGAGCCTGTGGCTTCTGAGCAAGCCCTCTTCTAATGTATTACATTTTCAGAAAGATTCCCTTTATCTCCTCATCCTCCTCCAATTAAATTTGATTTCCTTAGCGCTTGTATTCAATATGAATAAACTATTTCTTAATTGATTTTATTGCTTTGTTGTTTTAGTTAATGATCAGTATTTTACAGTGTTGTTTCCTATTCTTTTTTGTTGTGAATATAAACTGTTTTAGCTGCATTTGACACTAAAAAGACTTTTGTGGGCTAGCGTAGGAACTATTTATGACCACTGTTGATAACTATCATTTTTATGGGCTACAAACCACCAGAGATCATGTGGACTGGTCTGACTCAAGCCAGTCAATTTCTGGATTGGAACAAAATGAACTTGTATAGCAGTAAACTATAACGCAGTAAACAAAAGGAGGTTTATTTAGTCATAACGTGGAAAGGATATTCAGCAAGGATCCAGCAGTGATTCAGTTGAGCCCAGTTTCCGTTGTTGGCAAACAGCTGAAGTTTGAGGGAGGAGCTCCTGTGTCCTCACAGGCTGAATTTTGTACTTAGGCTTCGGGTTAGTTACATCAGTAGTTCAAGTCTTAGCCCACTGAACCAATAAAGTCTCTTGGATAGTTTCAATGCCTTTTAAGTGTAGCCTCTCTTGTAAGCTTCCAAGGATTAAGATAGCTCCCTGAGCGAATTCGTCCTCTGTTATAAGAGGGAATGAGATTTTGTGATGGTATAAGTTTGGGGCACTGAGAGACAGGGGGAACAAAGAGAGGAGAGACTGTTTGAGGAAAGTGGTTGTGCCATGTAGGCTGGTAGGGCATCGGCTACTAGAAAGCGAAATCAGTGAAGTACTGGAGAGCAATAGCAGATTTTTCCCTATTAGCTTCACATGTCTCTCTTCCTCTCTTCCCTTCCGTCCCTCCACAGGCAGATCCACCCCGACCCCCCACCCCCCTTACAGATCTTTCCTTGTGTAATGGTGTGTGTGTGTGGGGGGGGAGTGTTGATTGTTAAACTGATTCATTTTGATAAAGAGTTTGTTCTTTATTGTTTTGGTGTGGTTATAAATACCACCCAATGTGCTAAGGCGGAGACAGCTCAGACAGAGTTTTATATTTCACAGAATATATGTTAGGACTTCACTACTAGTTTTATGGTCAAAGAGACCCCTGGGAGAAACATTTTTATGAGCTATTTTGTCCTATGTGTTTCATAGCAAAATCCCAAGGAAAGAATTAGAACAGAACCTGGAGCTTTCTATCTTCCCCAGAGTTTTGAATCTTTCTTTCATTTCTTTTAGCTCTAGTCATCTGATGTGGCTCCCTGGATGACTGCTTGGCTTTCCCCTGAGGCTAAGTGGTTCCCTTCAAAGTCCCCTCTATCTTTTCTCATTTTGTATTTAAGTTTCAATATTCAAGTTTATAATGTTTCTTTTTCTTTTCTTATTATGTATTTGTTTTAGTACTTAAGTTTAAAATAAATTTAAAAAAATTAAAATTGGGGGGAAGTCTCTAAAGAGAGGAAAGGAGAGACAGGAGCAGACTAAAGGAGAAAGTTCTGGCTCAACTGGGTCAGGAGATGGAGAGAATGCAGTCTGGGGAATTTTGTTTTTGTTTCTTTAACCTCACTCTTTCTGGTAGGGAGGGGCCAGAGTGAAGAGGGTACCACAGTCCTTTGAGACAGTGACATATATGGGCTACCTAAGAGAAAAACTAGCCTAGACTGCATGGCAGTAGTTGTTGCTTCTACTGCACCATGTATGATGGATTCTTCCTTATATTCCACAAAGGGTCTAGCTCCTTGGGCACGATAAGCATTCAGTTGCAGAATGGATTTGTGCTAACGTTGTCAATGTTTATCGACAGATTAGACTTGAGTTTGCTCTATTTTTTTTTCTATGCCTTGGTCAATGGGAGTTTTAATAAGCCAGATAGTTCAATATGCACAAGAAACTAGGAGGGGAAAAACACCTGGGAAGAATTTCTTGAAATAAACAAACGCTTCCTTAGATGTGGATCAGAAAAAGATGCCTCATGTACACTAACAATTAATCCTAAGATGAAATAGGCTACAGAGGACAGAACTATTACCTAAATGTTCATCTCCTTAATTCATAGAAAGTTGTTTCTATAGCAAGTCATAACAGATAGCAAGTCATAGCAGTTTAGCCAAATTCTGTTACTATCTTCTCAGAATGTTAAAGGATTTATTGGAATTCTTGTTTTCTAAAAAGGGAATGAATGACTAACACAAAAGTCCCAGCTATTGGAGTTAGGTCTTGCTATTTGACAAAAACTGTTGGAAAAACTGGAAAACGGTATGGCAGAAACTAGGTATTAACCAACATTTCACACCATATACCAAGATAAGCTCCAGTTGGATACATGAATTAGACATAAAGGGTGATATCATAAGCAAATAAAAAGAGCAAGGAAGAAATTACCTATTAAATCTATGGGTTGGGGAAGAATTCATGACCAAACAAGAAATATAGAATATCAGAGAAGATAAAATGCATTATTTTTATTACATAATATTATAAAAGTTTTTGCACAAACAAAACCAATGCAGCTAAAATTAGAAGAGAATCAGGTAAATGGGAAAAAATCTTTGCAGCAAATTTCTCTGATAAAGATTTCATTTCTAATATTTACAGTTATTGAGTCATTTCAGTTGTGATCCTATTTGGGATTTTCTTGGCAAAGACACTGGAGTGGTTTGGCATTTCCTTCTCCAGCTCATTTTACAGATGAGAAACTTAGGCAAACAGGATTAAGTGACTTGCTCGGGGTCTTGCAGCTAGTTAAGTATCTGAGGCCAGATCTGAACTCAGGAAAATGAGTTTTCCTGACTCCAGGCTCAGCACTGTATCCACTGTGCCACCTAACTGTTATGGAGAACTAATTTAAATTTATAAGAATTAGAACCATTACCCCATTGATAAATGGTCAAAGGATGTGAACAAGTATTTTTCAGAAGAAACCCAACCTATCAATAGCCATACAGGGAAAAAAGCCCTGAATCACAAATAATTAGAGAAATGCACATTAAAAACAACTTTGAGTTTTTATCTCCCACTTACTGGGAAAGCTGACCAAAAAAAAAGAAAAAAAGAAATGACAGATGCTGGAGGGGTTATAGGAAAACAGGTGCATTCATTCACTGGCCCAGCCATTCTAGAAAGCAGTTTGAAACTATGCTCCAAAAGTTATTAAACTGTGCTTACCCTTTGACCCAGCAATGTCACTATTAGGTTTATACCTCCAAAGAGATCAAAGAAAGAAGAAAAGGACCCATATATGCAAAAATATTTATAGCTACTCTTTTGAGTATACATATTTATAACAGGAGCTTTGTTTTTCTTTTATCCTCAAATGTGAAGGGTGGGTAAGGAAGGTGAGAGGGAGAGAAGGTGGCTTTTCATTAATTGGAAAAATAAAATTTAATTTTCAAAAGGGAGGGGGCAATGTAAGCACCAAAGGACATGATGGAGAACAAAGATAAGGTTGTCTAGGTATGAAATGGAAAAAAGAAAAGGGAAGAAGGCAGTGGGTAAAGGGTTTTGAGCATTCCTCTGTTACAGTTATGGATACAATAGAAAGAACATTGGATTAGGAGTTTCTGTTTCTGTTCTTGCTTCTTACCCTGGGCAAGTGACCTCACCTTTCTGACCCTCAATGTGGGGCTTAAACTAGAAATGCTCTTTTTGACCCTTCCAGTTCTAAAATATCATTAATTACTAGAACAACAAATTCATATTAGAAATCAAAACAGGTTTTCAAGGGAAGCACAAAATAGGTTATTTTCTGTTCTATGCTTAGCTGCAGATTTTCTGGAAGCTTAGAGTAGTGGGCAAGACTAGGTATCTTCTAAGGGCTTCTTCTGGCTTCTCATTATATAACAACTGTGCATCTTCAGCTGGAAATATCTAACTATTAAGTCTTATGACTGGAGAGAAGAAATAGAGGTGGAGCACCTTAACTGTCTTCAAGGATTTGAAGGGTTGTCATGGATGAGAGGGAACAGATTTATTTTGCTTAGCCCCCAAGGAAGCAGGAGTAGGAGCAATGAATGGAAGCTGCAAAAGGACAAATGTAGGCTTGACATCAGGAAAAACTTCCTAACAATTAGATTATCCAAAAGTGGAATGGGCTGCTTTGGGGTGGTAATGAATCCCCCCTCTGCTAGAGGCCTTTAACAAAGGCCCGATGATGCTGTAAGAAATCATGAGCAGGTGGGCAGCTAGGTGGTGCAGTGGATAGAGCACTGGCCCTGAAGTCAGGAGGACCTGAGTTCAAATCCAGCCTCAGACCAAACACTTGACACTTACTAGCTGTGTGACCCTGGGCAAGTCACTTAACCCCAGTTGCCTTAAAAAAAAAAGAAAAAGAAAGAAAAAAAAAGAAATCATGAGCAGGCTGATTTTAGGAAGACATGGAAAGACCTGCACAAAATAATGAAGAGTGAAATGAGCAGAACCAAGAGAATGTGGATGCAGTAACAGCAATAGTGTTTGAAGAATAACTGTGAATGACAAAGCTGTTCTGAGTATTATAAATATTCAAATCAACTACAAAGGACCAATGAAAGAAGATGCTCTCCACCTTCAGAGAAAAAACTGATAAATAGAAGCATGCATAGTATGTCTTTACATATGTGTGTGTGTATGTATGTATATATACATACAGATGCATATGCATATGGTTACATATACATATATATTCATACACACACACATCTGTCTATATGTATGTGTGTGTGTGTGTGTGTGTGTGTGTGTGTGTGTATGCCCAATGGTGGCCTTCTCTAGTGTGGGATGGGGAGGGAAGGAGGGAGATAGTTTGGAACTTAAAAAGTAACAAAAATTAAATTTAATTTAAAAAACAACAAAAGCTCAACGAACATTTCTTGGGCATGTGTGTTTTTTAATAGTTCATTTTTTTTCTATCAACACATACACATTTACTTGTCTTCTGGCTTATTGAGGCAGTAGGTTAGACAACACTTGCCACAATGATGTCTGTTACAATGGCTAGTCATAAAGACCCCAGCACCACATTCATCAGAAGGGCACTCTCGTGGAAGGCGGCTAATCTTGCCATTCTCATCAACCTTACAGTACTTCAGAACAAGCTTAACCTTCTTTCTCTTATGCTTGTTCTTTTTGGGAGTGGTGTAAGACTTCTTCTTTCTCTTCTTGGCACCACCACAAAGCCTCAGAACAAGATGAAGGATAGACTCCTTCTGAACGTTGTAGTCAGACAAAGTTCATCCATCTTCCAGTTGCTTGCCCACAAAAATCAATCTTTGCTGATCAAGGGGAATACCTTCTTTATCTTGTATCCTGGCCTTGACATTTTCAATAGTATAGGACAGTTTGACCTCAAGGGTGATGGTCTTCCCTGTCAAAGTATTCATGAAAATCTGCATCGTGGCACTGGTTCCACCTGTTAATGGTGGATCCGGAAAAGCTTGGGCATGTTTTAAAGAAGATTTGTGTTCAGTATAATTTGGACTAGGTCAATTAGTCAACAGCACTTATTAAAGCTCCTACTGTGTTCTGGGCACTGTGTTGAGCACTGGGAAGGTCTGAGGGTTTATAGAAACTCAGTCTCACAAGTCAAGAAGGTGCTAGGGCCATATATTTATTCCAATGATAATAACGCTTCATCTGCCTAGAGAGTCTTTCATCCAGTGATCTCAAGCACTTTACAAGCATTCTATAGCTAAGTCACCTCTCTGAAAATTACAGTGTTTAGCAGGTGATCCAATAAAAGGCTCATAAATGGCAGCAAACACTTTAGCTTTCCTTCAGTGTTAAGGATTATGGTTTTTGTGGTTTATTGGACATGAAAGAGCTGGTTTAAAAAACACAACAGATTTCAGAAGGTTTTAAAAGTAATGTTCTCTTCCAATAAAATAAGCACCATCAGCAAAGGAACATTGGTTCCAATGAAAGGATGCCTTTAATTGGATTGGTCAGGCCGTCAGGTATATCTGAATACATTTGGGAAGAGGTTATTTATTAAACGTCCACTTTGTTCATAGCTTGGTGCCGGGCGCTTTAGGGAATAAAGAAGGGGATGTGGGAAGAGCCATAAAGCAGAAGATGGGGCCTCCGTCATGCAGGAGCTCAGAGATAAGAAAAACTGCAAGCTATAACCTGAGAGAACGTAAGCCAATAGCAAATGATAAAGTACAGACCGTACACAAATCCCATGGAATACCAAACAAGGATGAATTCCGCCAAGGAAGGCTTTTTAAAGAAATTGAGTCTTAAGGATGATGAGGACACATCTGTCTGGGGCAGAAGGGAAACTAGAACCATGACCCAGAAGACCATGTGGATCATGTTTTCCTACTTGCTTCACTGACTGAAGCCCCCAAGTCAAGGCTGATGCTGCTTGAATGAGAAGCAAGGAGATGGTGATCTATGATTTTCACAAAGTATCATAAATACATTATCTATTCAAGCTAGAAATAAAAGTGTAGAGACTGTCACATTACAGATATTAATGTTTCATCTCTGAGACCAGTCCACAGACCACCTGGAGGATTCTTGTATACTACACTGTGAGAATCACCAGTCTAGTCATACATAAGGAAGGAAAAAGCCTGCATTCAATTTCCTACTTCCCAGGGATAGCCTGAAAATGGAAAAAAAATTACTTTAAAAAATGAAGAGAAAAGCCTGGATGGTTTAGATTACTTTCCTGAACGTGTGTGCATGAGTGTGTGTGTGTGTGTGTGTGTTGGGGGGGGTTATCTTCACTTAAGTAAAAGCACCTTTTTCTTTTGGAATTTGCCGTTCCATAGGCCTACACACCAAGTTTCATCAGCAATTGCTACGAGATACATCTGAGTATGATTACCTTGTAAGAGTTTGTTTAGCAAAAGATAGTTACTCGGTTATTTCCATTTAACACCC
Source organism: Phascolarctos cinereus (assembly GCF_003287225.1). NCBI lineage: Eukaryota > Metazoa > Chordata > Mammalia > Diprotodontia > Phascolarctidae > Phascolarctos > Phascolarctos cinereus. The sequence goes on from NW_027555847.1 coordinate 141,777,731, forward strand.
TCTTAACTGTACCTACACCAAAGCTCTATTTGTCCATCCCTTCACAAACTGAAATCTACTTTGTAAAGTATTGCTCTTTCGACTTCTTGCTCAAAGAGTGTTTTGTGCAAATTCAAAAGAAGCAACAGAATATAGAAGAGCCAGTATGTTGTAATGGAAAATGTGCTGGTTCTGGAATCAGAGGACTTTCCACCAAATCTGTCTCAGCTACTCAGCACCTGTAAGTCATTTATGTTACTCTCTGAGCCTCAGTTTCCTTATCTGTAAAATTAAGGAGTCAGGCTAAATCAAAAGTGTCAAGCCTGAAGCCACAAGTTGCCCCATAAATTCTTGAGTGCCAACCAAACCATATTAAAATGTAATAACAAAGTAAATAAAAACACAATATCATACAGATAATGCTAATTTATGTTTTTCTAAGTCAGTATGCTGTGGCAGGGATTCCTTTTCTATTTGGGTTTGACATACCGGGGCTGGATGGCATTCAAGGTCTCTTCCATCAGTCAGTCAGTCAATAAACACTTATTAAGTGCCTACTATGTGTCAGGCACTGTGTTCTTCTAACTCTAAATCTATGATTCTATGAAGCATAGGAATTATGCACCTGACCAAAGCAACCATTTTAAGAACAGGAAGAAGGAGAAATGGAGATTGTTCAAAGTTCCTCCATTATACATTCTTGTGAAGCTCTTTTTTTACTGGCATCACCAAGGTCAGACCTGAGACAAATTCGTCATGTAGGGTTATTTTTGGTAACATATACCTCTTTGGGCCCATTCTCATTTTCCACATATCCCTGACAGATGCACTTCCAGTGACAGGCCTTCCCTACAAGGCAACCCTTTCCTTTGTTGCTCCTCTAAGGGCTGGAAAGTTTTCCCTTATATTGAGCTCACTTCTGTGTCCTTGGAATTTTTGCCTCTGTTCTCTGGAATCACACAAAGTATAATCCTTCTTTTGCTTGACACACCTTTGAGTGTTTTAAGACATTATAGTGTGTCTACTAAATCACTAAGGATTGCATGAGAGACATAGTCAAAATTCTGTCTCATTTTTTGAAATGTCAGTGTTACCATTTTTATTTAAGCAGGCAAGGCAGAATGTGGGCCAGATCAGCGCTCCTTAAACCGTGGGCTATGACTCCATGTAGGGTTGTGAAAAATTTGGCAACAGTAGAAGGTTTCTGAACAAACAACCATCAAAAATTAATTAAAAATCAAATACATAATGATTCCAAGGTGTTTCTGGCAGCGCTTGCCCACGTTGCATGATGTAACTTCGCAGCAGCCTTGGTTCTGAACACAAAGCACGTGCACTTTGCACTGTGTACGCTCTAAGGCCACAGAACACCAAAGAACATTGCAGAATTGTGAACAGGTGGTTGAATGACTGGAGCTAAAGAGTAATCATTAGTGAGTCAATGTTACCTTAGAAAGATGTCTTTACTGGAGAGTCCCAGGGATTTGTCATTAGGTCTGTGTTGTTCCTCATTATCAGTGACTTGGAGAGAGGTATAGATAGCATGTTTGTCAAACCTGCAGATGCTACAAAACTGGAAACATAGCTTGTATACTGGATACTAGAATCTGCACCCCCAAAAGACTGCAACAAGTAAGATGAAATTTGATAGAGCTTAATGTAAAATCCTACACTAAGATTTTTTTTAAAAATCAACTTCATAAGCGTAGGATGATGGAGGGAGGTGATGTGACTTGAGAGCAATTTGTCTGCAAAAGATTTGGGGGTTCTAGTGTACTGCATCCTTAAGAGGAGTCACGATATGGCATGGTAGTCACAAAAAAGTTAATGCAATCTTAAGTTACTTTCAAAGAGGAACTGCATCCAGAACAATATTCTGCCTTGGTCAGATCACATCTAGGGTGCTGCATTCAGTTCTGAGTGCCATATTGTAGGAAAGATATTAACGAAGTCGGGCAAGTCCAGAGGACAGTATTGAAGAAAATGAAGATGCTAAAGAGACTAAGCCACAATTGAAGATTGATGGAAGGAACTGAGGATGTTTAGACAGGAGCAGAAAAGACTAGGGGTGGTGAGGGAGTGGAGAATGATAGCTCTCTCCACCCCCACCCCATTAGATCGGAAGCTCTTTGAAAGCAAGAGTAATGTGCTGTATTTCTTTGTTGTATCCCCATTACCTAATCTGTAATGAACCTTGTATGTACTTTAATGCTTTGATGATTTGGCAATCTCACACATCTCCATCAATGGAGATCACAACTCTTCCAGTTCTTTGCAACTCTTGTTTATGTTCCCCAATATATCCCCCACAAAGAATCCACCCAGAACCCTGGAAACCTTATTCTAGGTCTTTTAACATTACTCAAGCATGAGGGAAGAATGTGGCCTTGCCTAGCCTTATACATGTTAACAGGTGCTTATTTAATAGTTATTGTATTGAATCAAATTACTCCCTTAATCAATCTCTGCTCTCAAATGAAAACCCCCTTTGCTTTCTCTTCCTATACTCTCAGCCCCATCTATTTTAACCCTACTCTTCCCATTCCCTTTCCTTCTCTGCTCTCAGGAATCCCCTACTCTATCATTAACAAACTGCCTTCATCCTACATGTCTTCTTTTCATACTTTCCATCTTCTTGCATTCATGGAAATCTGGCTTTCCCTAGAAGACTGCATCCCTCTGCAGTGCTAATTGTTTCCTTCTTCGTGTCTTTGATGCATTGGACCAGTTGGAGGAATTACAGCTTCTCACTGCCACATCTATGTCCTCCCTCTGCCAAAATCATTTATTAACTTCTCCTTCTTTGAGGTTCACTCCAACTGTCCATATCAACTGATTGTGATCTATAGGCATTTCCCAAGGCTCTGTGCTAGTTTCTCTTCTCTCCTCTCCTCCCCTCCCCTCCCCTCCCCTCCCCTCCCCTCTCCTCCCCTCCCTTCCCCTCCCCTTCCCTCCCTCCCTCCTCCCTCCCTTCCCCTCTCCTCCTCCCCTCCCCTCCCCTCCTCCCATCTCCTCCCTCTCCTCTCCTCTCCTCCCCTCTCCTCTCCTCTCCTCTCTCCTCCTCCCCTCTCCTCTCCTCTCCTCTCCTCCCTCCCCTCCTCTCCTCTCCTCTCCTCCCTCCCTCTCCTCTCCCTCTCCCTCCCCTCCCTCTCCTCTCCCTCTCCTCTCCTCCCCTCTCCCCTCCCCTCCTCCCCTCCCCTCCCCTCCTCCCCTCTCCTCCCCTCCCCTCCCGACCTCCCCTCCTCTCCTCTCCTCCCCTCCCCTCCCCTCCTCTCCTCTCCTGACCTCCCCTCCTCTCCTCTCCTCCCTCCCCTCCCCTCCTCCTCTCTCTCTCCTCCCCTCTCCTCTCCTCTCCTCCCCTCTCCCCTCCCTCCTCCCTCTCCTCCCTCCCTCCCCTCCCCTCCCCTCCCTCTCCTCTCCTCCCCTCCCCTCCCTCTCTCCCCTCCTCTCCTCCCCTCCCCTCCTCTCCTCCCCTCTCCTCTCCTCCCTCCCTCTCCTCCCTCCCCTCCTCTCCTCCTCCTCCCCTCCCCTCTCCTCCCCTCCCCTCCCCTCCTCTTCTCCTGACCTCCCCTCCCCTCCCTCCCCTCCTCTCTCCTCCCCTCTCCTCTCCTCTCCTCCCCTCTCCTCTCCTCTCTCTCCTCTCCTCTCCTCTCCTCCCTCCCTCTCCTCCCCTCCCCTCTCCTCTCCTCCCCTCCTCTCCTCTCCTCTCCTCTCCTCTCCTCTCCTCTCCTCTCCTCTCCTCCCTCTCCTCCCCTCCCCTCTCCTCTCTCCCTCTCCTCTCCTCCCCTCTCCCTCCCCTCCTCCCCTCCCTCCCCTCCTCCCTCTCCTCCCCTCCCCTCCCCTCCTCTCCTCTCCTGACCTCCCCTCCTCTCCTCCCTCTCCCTCCCTCCCTCCCTCCTCCCGTCTCCTCCCCTCTCCTCTCCTCTCCTCCCCTCTCCTCTCCTCTCCTCTCCTCTCCTCTCTCCTCTCCTCTCCTCTCCTCTCCTCTCCTCTCCTCTCCTCTCCCTCTCCCCCCCTCCCCTCCCCTCTCCCTCTCCCTCCCCTCCCTCTCCTCTCCTCTCCTCCCTCCCCCTCCTCTCCTCCTCCTCCCTCTCCCTCCTCTCCTCTCCTCCCTCTCCTCTCTCTCCTCTCCTCTCTCTCCCCTCCCTCCTGACCTCCCCTCCTCTCCTCTCCTCCCTCCCCCCCTCCCCTCCCCCCTCCTCTCCTCCCCTCTCCTCTCCTCCCTCCCCTCCCTCTCTCCTCCCCCCCCTCTCCCTCCTCTCCTCCCCTCCTCCTCTCCTTCCTCTCCTCTCCTCTCTCTCCTCTCCTCCCTCTCTCTCCTCTCCTCTCCTCCCTTCCCTCCCCTCTCCTCCCCTCCTCCCCTCTCCTCTCCCTCCCTCTCCTCTCCTCCCCTCTCCTCTCCTCTCCTCTCCTCTCTCCCTCTCCTCTCCTCTCTCTCCTCTCCTCTCCTCTCTCTCCTCTCCTCTCCTCTCCTCTCCTTTCCTCTCTTCTTCTCTCCTCTCCTCTCCTCTCCCCTCAACACCTCCCATTATGTTTAATTATCATATGCAGACAAATGAGTCACAGCTCTATATTTCCACATCTAGTCTCTCCCTTGGCCTTCATTTCCATATCACCAACTGGTTGGATGTTCAAACTGGGCATCCTGGAAACATCTCAAACACAACATATCCAAAACAGAATTCCTATTCTCTCAAACCCATCCCTCTTCCAAACTTCCCTATTTCTCTCAAAGGAACCATCATTTCCCATCCTCCCAGGTTCATAACCATGGTATCATCCTCGACTTCTCAGCCTCCCTCACCCTACATATCTATATCTACACATAGATAGGTAGATGGATATAGATGTCTACATATACATATAGATAGATATAGATATATACACATGTGTATATGTGTACATATCTATATGCAGTTAAAAAATCTTATTATTTTTACCACCACACCATCTCTTGCACATAACCTCTTCTCTCTATTCACATAGCCATCACCTTAGTTCATACTCTCATCACCTTTTGCCTAGACTACTGTGATACCCTCCTAATTGGTCTCAGTGCCTCAAGTCTTCCCCTCCCACATAGGCATTCCAATCCATCCTCCACACAGCTGTCAATGTGATTTTCTTTAATTGCTTATCTAATTATGTCACTCACCTACTCAATAAGTTATATGATACATAATACATATGATATTATTCATATTATATATGAATACATATTATACATATGATATATAACAAAATAGAAATTCCTCCTTCACAACCTAGTCCCAGCCTACCATTCCAGACTCAATATAGACTTAGTCACCTCTGAAATTTATAATTTATCCAAACCGACCTCCTTACTATTCTCCATACATGGCTCTTTGTGTCCCATCTCTGCTTTTGTATTGGCCATCCTCCTCGTCTAGGAGGCGCTCCCTCCTTACATCCTGCTGCATATAATCCCTCACTTCTATCAAGACACAACTCACGCACTGATGAAGCTTTAAGTGATTCCTTGCAACTGCCAGTGTCCTTTCTCCCTAACTATCTTGTATTAACTGGTATTTATTCTATATAGATTTTCATGTGTACATATTGTCTTCCCTGATAGACCGTAATCTCCTTGAGAGTAGAGATTTTCTCATTATTTGGAGCGGTGCATCCCTGGTGCTTTGCACATCATAAGTGCTTAATAAATGTTTGTTGATTGATTGATCTAAATCCTAGCAGCCATTTTAATATAATCTAGCAACTCATTCTCCTTTGCCAAGGAGTTCAGCACTTGGATCATAATCTTCCTCTCTATCTAATACCTACCTTTGTACGTAGGTACTCAGTGTACGTGATGATACACTTTGGAACATTCTGTCCTCCTCATTCATCAATCTCAGTTTCCGTTACCTACATTTGCACTTCCCCTCAGTCACTCACAGGGATTATATAATGCTTTAGATCTCACCATACCAACCATAATGTGTCATCTCCATTTTTGAACTCTGAAGTTCCATTCCATGATCATAGCCTTCTATCTTTCCAACCCTTCCTCTGCCTCATTCCCTCTAAAGGCAGTCTTCATCCTCACTATGACCTCCAGACCTTCCAGCCCTTTCTGTCCCTGTGTTCCACCATCCTTACTTTGGCTTCACTCTTCTCTTTACCCTGTAATTAACCATTTCAACTGTCCTCTACATTTCAACATTGTCCTCCCCCTTTTATCCCCTTTTTCTTATCTTTCTACCAGCCACACCCTGCCAATGCCCAACCCTGGATAACTCCCACTATCAACCTTTTCCACTCATACTTCTGAATTGCTTAATGCTGACAAAGGAAAACATAATTATAATTACTGTGGCAACTACAAATTGATATTTGGTCTCCATTGGCTCTTCATTGATGCATGCTAATTTTTTCATTTTCATTCCCCTCAGCAGCTGTTCTAAACCTTCTCATTTTACCTCATACCTCCAGGGCCATCCCTATCCCAACTCTCTTAACAAATGTTTCTAATTCCTTTTTTACTCAGAAAATGGAAAATATCTTTTGTGAACTCTCATACTTTTCTTTCTCAAGATGACTCTATGGCTTGATTTTCCGTGTATTTTCCGTTCTCTAAGGAACAGGTACTCCTTTTCCTTGGCAAGTAAAACCCCTCTATTTGTACCTTTCAGCCTGGCACTATAGGCTTTCTACAATCTAGCCACTACTACTTTTCCAAACTAATTCCATATTACCTCTCCTCATACTTGAAATATTATTCAAACTAACTTGGAAACTGTTCCATTTCCCACTTCTATGCATTCACACATGCTGTCTCCCATGCATGGAATGTTCTTCCTTCTCATCTCCATCTTCCAGAATCCTTGTCTTTCTTTGGGGCTCATTTTAGGGGTCATCTCCTCCAAGATGCCTTCCCTGATCTCCTCTACCCCCTAGCAGTTAGTGTTAGTAGTTAGGAGGAAGTCACTTCCTACTCCAATTACTTTGTATTACACTTATTATGTATATGATGTATCCTGCTTCTCAGCCCTGTCCCAGTAGAATGTAAGCTCCTTAAGGGCAGGAACTGCTTTGTTTTTCTCTTTATCTCCCTACCACTTAGCCCTCACACATATTAGAAGTTTAATAATTATTTGTTGAATTGAATTAAAGGGATCTTAGAAATAGAGTAATAGAATCCTCTGCAAAATCTCTAATGATTTAAAAGATTCCAGTGAGAGGAAAACTAGGGGGAGCTAGGTGGTATACCAGATAGAATGCTGGACCTGTAGTCAGAAAGACCTGAGTTTATAGCTGGAAGAAGGTAAAAAATAGTACTAGTAATTTTCATTTAAATAATAATATACAAATGAATTTATATAGTGATATTATCATACATACAGAGTGGATAGAGTGTTGGACCTGGAGTCAGCCAAGACCTGAGTTCTAATTCTTAGATACTTCCTAGCTGAGTGACCTTGGGCAAATCACAACTTCTGTCTCAGTTTCCTCAGCTTTAAAATGGGGACAATGATAGTAACCACATACTAGGGTTGTTGTGAGGATCAAATGAGATAATATTTGTAAAATACTTTGCAAACTTTAAAGTGTTTTATATATATATGCTAGCTATTATTACTTTCCTTACATAACAAAGCTCTAATTGTTAGGAAGTCTTTCCTTATATTAAGCAAAAATCTGCTTCCTTGTAACTTCTACCTGTTAATCTTAATTCTGTCCTCTTGTGCCAAGCAGAAGAATAGTTCCTTTTCTACAAGACAATCGTCCAAACATTTGAAGACAGCGTTCATATTGTCCCTGTCTTCTCTTCTCTAGAGTAAACATTTCCATTTACTTGAACTCTTTCTTGTACAACAGTTTCAGGTCTTCTCACCATCCTCACTACATTATGAATACTACTTGGTAGCACACCAACTTTGTAATGGAGCACCTCAACCAAACATCTAGTCCTGCTACGTAACAGAGTAGGAACTTACTATCATGTCACCAATCTCAACTGGTTGGACTCCAATGTCTCCTTATGGGGGGACTCTGTGCTCTTGAAAATCATGTCAGAGAAGCATAAATTCTAGTAGATGCTACCCTGGGCTCTGTGTTTCCTTCTGTCTATATGTCTGTCTGTTTCTCACTGACACAAATGTACACATATATACTTTAATATTTTATACTTCTATAATGTTCAGTCCATAACTAGGGCAAGGAGACCAAGGTTTTATACCAAGTTGGAAAGGCTTTGACTTTGGACCAGGACTTGTAGGGGGACTGTATATCTATTCTCTATGGACTAAGCTAGTTAAATTTGGAGATACCCAACATTAGAATGTCAGCCACTGGGTAATTTTTTTTCCTATATCAATTCAAGAAAACCCTCTACCAAGATGTCAAGAGGTTAAGATCTACACAGGTGATTTATCACCATCATCATCATCATCATCAATGAAATCATTAATCTTGAGGAACTGAACCTGTTGGAACCATAGAAGAAGAAAGACAAAGAATGATAGATCGGGTAGAATCCTTAGATATAATCTAGTCCAGGGGAGGGGAACCTGCAGCCTGGAGGCCACATGTGGCCTTCTAGGTCCTCAAGTGTGGCCCTTTGACTGAATCCAAACTTCACAGAACAAATCCTCTTAATAAAAGAAATTTTTTTTTTGGCTAGGCAATGGGGTTAAGTGACTTGCCCAGGGTCACACAGCTAACAAGTGTTATGTGTCTGAGGCCACATTTGAACTCAGGTCCTCCTGAATCCTTAATAAAAGAATTTGTTGTGCCACATGTGGCCTTGAGGTTGCAGATTCCCCACCTCTGATCTAGTCTATCTCTGCCCTCATGTTATAGATGAGGAACTGATCTCCCAGAGGTTGATTATCTCTGAATTTATATAGCCCTTAGCTTATTTTCATTCCTTTTAAGATGGAAAACTCAGTGAAACTTTATGAAAATAACTTGTTTCCATGAGTATTTATGCCAACATTGACTTGTGTAGTTTTTGTCCCTGTGGGTATTCTCCCGGAGTTTTATCTGTGAGAAATTCCTTCTATGCTAAACCATGTACACTACTCAGATGTAGAATAAACATTTAGTTTCTGGGTCACTAGTCTCTTCTGATGAATTTTTCTGACATTTTCTCTGAAGGACGGTATAGTAGAAAAATCAACAGAAGTCAGAAGGCCTGGATTTCAGTCTCAGCTGTGTGACCTTGGGCTTTATTTGTTCTCCTGTCTGTATGTCTGCCTGTTTCTTGTGTATTTATTTACAGACACAAATGTATACAGACATGCCTTAAAAATTCATGGCATAACAAAGACAAGGTAACAAGGGTTTTGCACCAAGGCACCAAAATTTAGAGGGTACAAAAATTTCATCCATGCATTTCTTTAATGGGTAGGATTTTAGGACTTAGATGAACTTAGCACCTAGGTAGCAAGAATAATTCATTGAAATAGGAAACTATCAGTTACAAGCATTGTTCATATAGGATCATGGAATTTAAAATGTGAAGGGACATTCTAGGTCTACTAATCTTCCCATAATAATAGCTCATGTTTATGTAGTACTTTAAGACGTGTTTTCCTGACAAAACCCGAAGAGGTAGGTTAAATTGACTTGAGTTGATTTACATGGGAGTACAAATATTATTATTCCCATTTTATAGAAAAGGGGCCTAAGGTACTAAGAAGTCAAGTGCATCTTTGCACAAATAGGAAGAGTTCAGAGCCGAGGTTCAAGTCCAAGTCTCCTCCTTCCATTCGCAAGAGTTTTTCCACTATATCACACTGCCTCTGAGCAAGCAATATAAATTGGACACTATTGGAGATACAAAAATGATAATAATGATAACAATCAAAATAATGTCACTCTAAGGTTTATGAAGGGCTTTATAAATATCTCATGTGATCTTCACAACAACCTTGAAAGGTGGGCACCTTTATTATTCTCATTTTATAGATGAGAAAACAGGCTGAGAGAAGTTAAGGGACTTGACCACACTGCTAGTAAGTGTCTGAGGATGGATTTGAACTCAGATCTTCTTGACTTCAGATCCAGCACTTTATCCATTGTGCCCTATAGCTGCTCTTGAAAGGAATACTGAAAGTAAGAGAGTATTGGGACCATTGGCCTGGCCATGGTTTTCTTACTGACCCCTGGCTCAAAATAAGGGAGACATCTAAATAGAAATAATCCTAAGGTCTCAAGGGATAGTACTTATCTTGAGGTTTGGCATTCTCTCCATCTACCTCCTGTCACCCATTCTTTCTAAATTAAACTCAACGGATTCTGGGTTGAAGAAGAGGAAGCTATTACCTAGATACCTGAGTCACTGAAAGGACAAGCCACCCCAGTATAAGCCTTTCCAGAAATCCCTGAGCTGCCTCATTTTTTAAATAGAAAGCATTTTGTTCATGGGGAGAGATCCCAGCTGTTTCCTCTGACCTTGATGCCATCCCTACTCACTTCCCCCATAGCTTGTCTGGTCCAAGTTCAACTTGCTGGCCATGAATGCATCCATTTGCTCCATCTTCTATCTAGCTTTGGGTATCCCTATGATCTCTTGCCCACTTTTCTCCTAGATTGAGTGTATGTTTTATACAGAAGTCATGGACTCTTTTTCCATCTATATCCCATCCCATCTTGGTCCCTGACCCATCCTTGGCTTGGATCTTTGAGTATTCATCAACGGCTTGCCCAATCAAGCATTTTTTCTAAGTAGCTCATTTCAGCTTCTGTCTGGACCTAATCCACCTACTCTGCTACTTGTACACTCATTGATAACTTCTTCCAAGCTGATTTCATCTACCCTTTCCCAAGAGAGTTCTGAGGATATACATGAGTTAATCCTCGTATTGCCTAAACAAGTAAGTTGCTCTAGGAAATTTGATAAGGAGTCAACAAAAGATTAATAAAAGGCCCAAACAGCATAAATCTGTAGAAAATCCAAACAGCCTGAATTCTTGGCATTCTCTGTGTTGGAGCAGAGAGATTTGGAGTCAGAACACTTAGGTTTGGATTCCTGATTGGGAGAACTGATTAGTTAAAGGACCTACCCTAGATCTCATAGGACTTTGGGCTGCAAATCCAACATGATTTCCACTATACCAAAAAAGTCTCCATCGACCAGAAACTCAGGAGACTGAGTCTTTCACAATGAATTAAACATCATCCATTATATTTTTGGGCTAGTAGAAATTCCTATGTTAGTATGGATCTAACACAGAAAGTGCATGAGACTTTTCTACAAAGGAGATGGGAAAAAGAAGCCAGCTGTTGCTGGCTGAGAGACAAGTGCCATACTACCGAACTTTTGGCTCTAATTTCAATAAGTGTTGTATGGGATTGAATGAGCACTCAGATAAAAGCCCACTTGCTGGTCTGGGTTTTTGCTGCAAACCCGCCAGCCAGCTGAGATTTGCAATTACAGCCTCATGCAGCTCAGCTCCTACATTTCCAACCTCCCAGAGATTTAAAAAAAAAGAAAGAAAGAACAGAAGAGAGAGTAAGATTCATTTCCTTTTCATTCACCTGCTGTCAAAACTAGGGCTCATAAATATATGGAGACACCAACAAAGTCCTTCATCATGGTTTCTGCAAAATCAAATTGGAATATCATTATGGAGCCTCCCCTGGGGTCCTTAGTTTCCTGAATTACAGGAGAGCATAGACTACAGCACAAGACTTTCTGACAGCTACCTCCTATAGTCCCCATGAAGGCACATCCAAATAAATGGGAGGAGGAGAAAGGTTCAGTACTACAATCCACCCTAAGGTTTGACAAGGAAACAAGCTGTCTTCATTCTAACCTGCCAGGAAAGCACCAACTGTTGTTAAATATAGCCAGATCAAGGAGACAAGAAGAATTATGCTGTATGCCTTTTGCTACAGGGGAGCACCTAGTTATCAAGGATGGATCGAGGACTTTTACGGAAAGGTATTTTTGATAACATAATGAAAGTATTAAGAGTCACTTGGATAGCCAAATGAAAGCGTATGTATGTTTTTCCATTGCAATGGCTTAGCTTAAATTCAAAGGCCCAATGGCAAGGCAGAGCAATGTTTGCTATAGCTTGGGCTGAGTTGCTGGTCTGTAAGCATAAGCGGACCATAGTCCTAAGAAAGAAGGGCAAGGAGAATCCCATGATGCCACGGTGATCTTGATTTCAGCAGAAAAGAGAGTCCCGATGCTGTGGTGGCAGGGGACCAAAGACACAATGTGTAATGAGTACCATTTTTGTTCTGTATCTGGAATTTAAGGTGGAATAGGGGAAATGGCATGGATCTTTGTAATCATCAATGTCACCATTAACTTCCTTCTTCCTCTTCTCCTCACTTTCATGATAGAGTGGAAGGGGCAATGGACTTAGAATCAGAAGGCTTGAGTGTGAGTCCTGGTTCGGCTGCTTACTATCTATGTGAAGTCAACTGAGTTGTCACTGGACCTTTCTGAGTCCCAGTTTCTCTAGCTGTAAAGCTGAGTTAATAATATTTGCATAACTCTATGTCATAGGGCTGTTGTGTGATAATGATAATGCATGGGAAAGACCTTGGAGCCTTTCTGTGAACAGGTTTCCAAAAGAAATCTGAACTATTAGCAATCAGATGAAAACGTGCTGCTATACACAAACATTTAGAGAAATGCAAATTTAAGCAAGTCTGAGGTTCCACCTCACACCCATCAGATCTACAGAATTGACAAAAAAAAAAAAGGTAAAAGCCCCATACGATTATCAGCTGCTATTATTTCTCTGGGCAGCTAGGTGGCAGGGTGGGCCTTGAACACTGAGCCTGGAGTCAGGAAGACTGACCTTCCTTAGTTCAAATCTGGCCTCAGACACTTACTACCTGTGTGACCCTGGACTAGTCATTTAACCCTGTTTGCCTCAGTTTCTTTATCTGTAAAATGAGCTGGAGAAGGAAATGGCAAACTACTGCAGTACCTTTGCTAAGAAAACCCCAAATGGGGTCACCAAGAGTTGGACATGACTGAAACAACATTATTTCTCCATTAAAACCCTATTTCAGTGCACAATGATAATAATAGCTCAGATTTGCATAGGGCTCTAATGTATATTTAGTGATCTATGTACTTTATTCCACTGCCTCTGGGTTCTTCAAAGCTATGCCAATTGGAACTCAAGCTCTAGCAGGACCTATCAAACTAGAAAGACTTCTGGCAGGGAGTGTTGTGCCCATTACTTAGTGTAGCTAAGTGCAAAAAACTAAACAAAGCAACAACAAAAACCCTCATTAGCAGAATTCTGGCCACCCAAACAATAACTGTTTTCCCCACTTCGACAAATGGCCTTTTAAAACATTTGGATTTTTTTTTCACAATCAATAACTGATTTATGTTCTTTCCCTTTCCCCACCCCACTCCTCCTGGAAAACAAAAACAAAAACAAAACCCTTAGGACAAATGTTCAGAGTCAAGTTAGACACATACCCGTACTGGCCCTGTCCATAAAACATAAGCCTCATTCTGCCCCATCAGTTCATCGCCGTTCTGTCAGGAGGCGGGTTGCATGTCTCATTATGAATCTTCTGGAAATCATGGCTGGTCATTGAATTCATCAGAGTTCTTCAGTCTTTCCAAGTTGTTTGTCTTTAAAATGCTGTTGTCACTGCATAAATTCTTCTCCAGCTTCCGCTCACTTCACTCAAATCTTCCCAGGTTTCTCAGAAATTGACCCTTTGGTTGTTTCTTATAGCACTATAGTATTCCATTATACCCATGTGCTATCATTTACTCAGCCATTCCCCTTAGTTGATTAGCACCTCCTTAGTTTCCAGTTCTTTGATATTACAAAAACAGCTGTTGTAAATATTTTTGTACGGATGGGTCTTTTCCCTCTTTCTTTGATCTCTTTGGGGTATAAGCCTAGTAGTTCTATCACAGGATCAAAGGTATACGCAGTTGAGTAATTTTGGTGGATTAGTTCTAAATTGCTCGCAGAATGTCTGGACCACAGTAAAGCTCCACCAACAGTACATTCATATGCCTGTTTTCCCACAACCCTTCCAACATTTGTCATTTTACTATTTTTTTTGGTCAACTTTACCAATTTGATGGGTGTAAGGTAGAACATTAGTGTTGCATTAATTTATGTTTCTCTAATTATTTTTATTTTGGGGCATTTTCTCATATGACTGGACAGTTGAATTTCTTCTTTTAGAAACCATTTATTCATATCTTTTAACCATTTATCAATTTGGGGTAAAAATTCTTTTCTTTTTTTTGGGGGGGGGCTAGGCAATAGGGTTACGTGACTTGCCCAGAGTCACACTGCTAGTAAGTGTTACATGTCTGAGGCCAGTTTTGAACTCAGGTCCTCCTGAATCCAGGGCCAATGCTCTATCCACTGTGCCACCTAGTTAGTTGCCCCTTTAAAATTCTTTTCTAAAGCATGGAGGGCTGTGATCTTTGTTGGTAGAGAAGTGGTCTGCTCTTCCAATGGGGAATGGACCAGGGGATTTTGTTGATGACAATAGCAATGATCTGGGTGTAATGGAGAAGGGGAAAGCTTGGGAGTGGCAAGCTTTGGAGCTATAGGTGTGGGGCTACATTAGCACACTGACTACTATTCTTGGCTCTGCTTGTGAAGGCTGCTTTTAAGAGGGATGTGAGGGGCAGCTAGGTGGCACAGTGGATAAAGTACTGTCTCTGAAGTCAGGAGGACCTGAGTTCAAATCCAGCCTCAGACCAAACACTTGACACTTACTAGCTGTGTGACCCTGGGCAAGTCACTTAACCCCAATTGCCTAAACAAAAAAAAAAAAAGAGGGATGTGAACTTGCATCTGCAGAAGTACGAGTCTGGCTGCTAGTTACCTTCCACTAACTGTAGTTAGGGTTCCACAAATGAGAATGCACAGTACAGTGAGGTAAGAAAAATACTGAACTGGGCTTGAGTCCTTGTGACCCTGGATAAGTCACTTCCACCCCTCTGACCCTTGGTTTCCTCACTTGTAAAATGGAGGGTGTGGACTTACTGACCTGTGAGATCTCTTTCAGCTACAGACATATGAGCCCATAAAATGGGGGAGAATATCACACATGCCACCTATTGCAAAGGGCTTTTGTGAAGAAATTAAACAATTCCAATTAACAAGCATTTATTAAGTGCTTACTATATACCAGGCACGGTGCTAGGCACCAGGGCTACAAAGACAAAAATGAAAACTGTCTCTCAGAGTCTCATAGATTTAAAGCTTGAAGAAGACTCTACGGTCTTCTGGTCCAACCTCCTCATTACATGGATAAGTGAATTGAGGCCAGAAAGACCTCACAGGTAGCAAGTGGGAGAGCTGGAATTTGAACCCTCTCTCAAGGAACTTATGTTCTTCCGAGGAGAGGATATCATAAATTGTAAAGGTCATAAGCAATTCTTTTCAGCTTCATTTATGTTATCCACTCTACAAGAATGTCTAAGAGGAACTAACCAATGTCTAACAGATCTGCTTCCTAGATCAGTTACATTCCAATGATAATTAATATCTTAGCACTAAATACTAAGGATTTTTAAAAATAAATTTTATTGATGCTTTTTTTTTTACATCACATTCATTTTCCAGACATACCTTCCCCCACTCAAATTAACCCTCCCTCCAAACAAAGAAAAAGAAAAAGAAAACAGTCAAGTTAACAATCAACAAACAGAATGACCAAATCTGAAAATACACAAAATTCCGACTCCCCCACAATTTTACCAAAAGGAGGGAAGTGCTTTGTAAATGGTGGAGGGCTTGGTAAGACTTTGCAATTATTTCCTCCTTCATGCTTTTGTTCATATTCATCCCCCACTTGGAATATTCTTCCTTTCCTCCCTGCCTATTCAAATCATATCCTCCACGAAGTCTGTCGAGAACTCCCATGAACCTGGATCTTTCCCTTTCTTGACTTTCCAGAGCACTTCCTCTATACCAGAAAATGTGGCACATAATTAATATAATCAATGTTGCATCTTCTTAAATACTCTCTTATATCATTCTCTAGTTGCTTCCTGTGTTTGAATCTTGTCTCAACAACTAGACTGTAAGCTCCTTGAGGTCAGGATCCTCTGTGAAACTTTGTGGGTTACTTCCCTCTCTCCTCCCCACCCTGAGTTCCTAGTGTGAGGGCACTTAAGACACACTTCTTGAATTTTGTTTTATTTTTTTTCAGCCAAAGACAAGGTTTACTAAAGATCTGCCATATTAGCCAGACTCTTTCTGAGCATCCATGAGGTATTGGCTAGATTGTAAAAAATCTGTGCAGTGGCTAGATTATAAGAATCAGAACACTTGAATTTTATTTTTAAAAAATGCTTAATTTCTGAGTTTCTCAACTAAAATGTGGAGGCTGCTCTTCACATAAAATTCCCTTTCCCAACCATTCAGGTTCAATGACCATAGAACTACATGATTCATTTTGGAGCACCAGATAGATAGATACGCAAGACCTTCAATCATCCCTGTCAATGGAACTGATGAAGAAACATGCTACCCCTCTACCGACAGAGGGTAGATGGATTTAAGATGCAGAATAAGATATACATCTTTGGAAACAGTGTGGGAATTTGTTTAGCTTCACTATGCATATTTGTTGCAAAGTTGTTTTTTTTCCCCTCTTTTTCCAGTTTGGGAAGTGGGTGGGAGGAAAATGAGAATAGAAATAGGGTCACAAAAAGAAAAAAGAATAGAATGTCATTGAAGGATCTTTTTTTAAAATAACAGAAGAGAACAGAAGGCTAGAAAGAATAACAAATAAGAAGGACAGCTTTGAAAGTTACTTTTAAATTTTATTATATATTTTTTTAAAAAAGCAAGCTATATATAACAGAAATTTGCAGTGTCATGTATAATCCTCTTCTTTTTTCTGTTCAACTGCTTATACAGAAATGTACATTTTATTTGGTATTGTTTAAGTTCAGAACTTTAAAAATTAAGAATTAAAAAAAATTAAGAATTAAAAAATGTCCTGGTCACTACTGCATGAGAATCCTACAAATCTAAGGTTAATGGATCCAGGAAGGATTGGGGCAGGACAAGAGTTAATTTGTTTTTTCTTTTTAATTTTTATAAACAATATGTTTAATTTTCACATCACCATCCTTTACGAACATATTTCTTCCTTCACTCCTTTCCCCAAAGAACATTTTCTGGTAATAAAGAATAAAGGACAGAGAGGGATAAAAAGAGTTTCAAAACTAACCAACATGCTGATTCTGACTATATATTCAATTGTTGTCCTGCACCTCTGTAAAAAATAGAAAGGGAGATAAATATTTCCTTCTCTTCTCTGGGGCCAACATTCAATTTCTTTTTTTGTTAAAGGTGATGTTCTTTCCATTTACATTTTTATAAGTACTATGTATGTTGTTTGCCAGGTTCTGCTTATTCCATTTTGCATTGATTCATATAAATCTTCTCATTTTCCTCTGTAGTCTTCATATTAATTTTTTTATGGCACGGTAATATTCCATTACATCTACGTACCACACTTTGTTTAGCTATTCCCTAGTCATGAGCATCTACGTTGTCTCCAGTTCTTCGCTACCACAAAAAATTCTGCTACATATTTTTTTAATGCAGTTGAGGCATTTCTGTCTATTTTTGGCTTCCTTGAAGTGTATGACCAGCAGTAGGATTGCTGGGCCAAAGAGTATATACATTTTAGAAGACCAATGATGGATGCCCTTTCTGAGTATGCTCAGCATGCCCATGCCCATATGGTCTAGAGTTGTAGTAAAATGTCTCCTGGCCCTTTCACATACATTTTCTTGGTGCCATTCTCAAAGTAGGCATTTTTGACATATGGACCCAAGTCTTCCTGGTTCTCAGGGAAGAATACCTGTAAATGATAATCCAAGACATAGTCAGGCTAGCTCAAAATTCTTTGGTGGGGTACTTTAATGCCCTGTTGGTGGAACTGTGAAGTGGTCCAGTTATTCTGGAAAGCAATTTTGGAATTATGACCATATTGTGCATAATCTTTGACCTAGCTATCACCACTAGGCCTATATGCCAAAGAGATCAAAGAAAGAGGAAAAAAGGGCCACATACACAAACATTTTGATAGTAGCTCTTATAGTGGCAAGAACTGAAAATTAAGAGGATGTACATCAATTGGAGAATGACTGAACAAATTACAACATATGAATTATTAGAATACTATCGTATACCACAAGAAATGATGAAAGGATGGTTTCAGAGAAATCTGGGAAGACTTGTATGAACTAAAGCAGAGTGAAAGGAGCAGAACCAGGAGAAGAGTTTATACAATAACAACAATGACATTGTAAAGACAAACAACTTTAAAAGACTTAAGAACTCTTATTAACCAGTGACCAACTATAATTCCAGAGGACCCATGATGAAATATGCTCCCCACCTACTGATAGAGTGGATGGGACTCAGGGTGCAGAATGACCTATACATTTTGGGCCATGGACAATGTGGAAATTTGTTTTGCTTCACTACGAGTATTTGTTATATCAGCTTTGTTTTTCTTTTCTTTTCAGTAGTGGAAGGGGAGATAAGAAGAAGGGAAAAAATACTTGGCAATTTTTAAAAAGTGAAAAAAATTTTTTTGGTGAGTTATATCTAGTTTTGATCAGCTTCTGTTTTGGCTTTGGGGACCCACATCTCAGTGGTCACTTAGTGGCATCTTCGCTGGTGCCCCTTTGCAGTCCAAAGGCATTCAGAAAATCAACATCTCTTGATAAGGGTTCATAGCCATTGTCGTGCAACTGTCCCCTGATAAACAAGTAGTTACAATACTACTACCAGGTCTGTATCCCAAAGAGATCATTAAAAAACAGAAAAGGACCTACATGTACAAAAATATTTTTGTAAGTCTTTTTGTGGTGGCAAAAAATATTGGAAGTTGAGGGGATGCCCATCAATTGAGGAATGGCTGAACATATTAATGTAATGGAATACTATAGTGCTATAAGAAATGATGAGGAGGCAAATTTCAGAAAAACCTGGAAAGACTTACGTGAACTGTTGCTGAGTGAAGAAAGCAGAACCCAGAGAACATTGTACACACTGACAGTAACATTGTGTGATGATCAACTATGAGTGACGTAGCTCTTTTCAGCAATACAATGATTTAAGACAATTCCAAAGGACTTGTGATGACAAATGCTATCTACATCCAGAGAAAGAACTGATGGATTCTGAATGCAGATCAAATATATTTTTTCAATTTTTTTGTGTTTTTTTTTCCTTTTGGTCCATTTATTCTTTCACAGAATGACTAATATAGAAATATGTTTTACATGACTGCACATATATAACCTATATAAAATTGCTTACTGTTTTAGGGAAGGGGGGGAGAAAAGGGAAGAAGGGAGAAAATTTGGAACTCAAAATTTTTTAAAATGAAAAAAAATGAATGTTAAAAATTGTCTTTATTTGTAATTTTAAAAAATAAAATATTATCAAAAAACAAACAAGTGGTCACATCCCCAAACCCAGTAATATTAAATTGTGCATTGCACCATGACTTATGCTTGTCAGGATAGCATGACTCAGTCATAGCTAATGCTGTGCTAATGTACTCCTCTCACCTCCCCACCCCTACCCCTATAATATCTTAAATAGAGATAGGTACCAGTCAGTCTTTTCACTGATATAGGCAACTCTCTGGAGAGGAAGATACTTCTACTAATGCAGGTCAGCAGTTTCCCTGTAATGTATAAACTTAGAGGGTCACATAGAGCACTGAGAGGCTAACTGAATCGCCCAGGGGCACACAGCCAGAATGTGTTGGAGGCAGGAGTTGAGTCCAGGTTATCATGGTCCCAAGAACAGCTTTCTAGCCACTACTTCATGCTGCCTCTCAAAATAAGTTGTCCTCAAGATGGAACTCTGGCATCAGAAGGCCCAACGCTGGATACAAAGGGTCAAGGGTCTGATATGAAGAGTTCAGGTATGATTTGGGAAGCTTCTCACAAAATATTTCTAGTGTTCCCACCTGGAGGAAACTTGAGAACTTCAGGATCTGTCTCCCCTCAACTGCACCATCTGCCCACCTCCCCAGGGCACTCAGCTCCCCTGTAAGCACATAGGCAAGCAAGGCTATCTAACAGAGAACATATTGTATCTAACACAATGATAGACACTGAAAGTATTCCTATCTGAGCTCTTCACGAATCAAGAAAACCCTTCCTCCTCTCTGTTCCCTTTTTCCCCCTTTCCATCTTAGAACACAATGCCCCGAGCTCACAGCAGTACCCTTGAGGGAGGTCCCAGATGAATGGCGAATCAGGGCTGCCTGCACCATCAGTTTGTTTATCTCCAACTGGTACCCACTCCTTCCCTCCAGCAGTCATCTTCACTACCCTCTTATAGGTTACTTCTTACTCATCTGGCTCCCTCTATGCCCATTCACAGCTTGATGTCATCTCTGTCTTGTCTGTATGCGGCTCCATCTTGCCTTTTCTCATTTCGGGCCATTTCCCTTAAGACCTGTGCAGAGCTCAGTTTTATTTCTCTCCAGCTTGTTTATCACTTGTCTTTACTCCCCCCTTTTCTTTCTTAATCTGCCTTAGCTGGTTTGGTCTTCATCTCTTTCCTCCCACTTCGTCCACTTTGTAGTGAAAACTTCAGAGGCCTTCTCTCCTGTCTCTGCCTCATCCACTCCACCCAGAAGCCAATGGATGAGGCTTGGGGGAGGATTCACTGTAGGAATAATGAGGGTATCCTTGAGTATATAGACATTATCTCATTTGAGCTTTACAACAACCCCAAGAGGCAGGTAGTGTAAGTAATTACCATTCCTATTTCATAGCTAAGGAGATGGTTCTCAAAGAAGTTAAATGACCTACCTGCATTTACCTGGTTAGTAAATGGCTGGACCAAGGACTTAAACTCACTTCTTCAGGCTTTCAGTCCAATTATCCTTCACTGCTTTTGTAACACATCAAGAGCTCTCTCCAGCAGGGGACTTGAAGAGAGCCTGACTGTAACCTTGTGATAACTCTGAGAAGCCCTGGGGATTGACTCTGTAGAAGGACAGCATAGTGTGTCTTTTTGGTTTGACAATACTAACAAAACCAACTTGTTTATTTTAGAAAGGAAGGGCAAAGGAGAAATCTATTCACATATAGTCAATGTCCAACAAAATTTAGGGTTTTATGGAAGGACTATGCCTACAATCCCTCATCCTCCCAATTCCCAGCATAGTTCATTTTATATTGTGTTTAATAAATGTCTGCTGAATTAAGTTCCTAACCAATAAGTAGATCTTGTTAGCATAGGACTCCTAATGGAGCTTGAATTAAAACACCTTCATGGGAACTTTTTCAAATAATATTTCCTCATTTAAGAAAAATACACTATCTTGTTAGAATCAAACAAGATGCCAAATACATGGTAGCATTTTTCAGTGACATGGAAACTCCCTTCCATTACAGCTAGGTCTTGATAAATGCGAATAATGAATCCTATGAAGTGGTTGCCTGTATTTGAATCCCCACTATGTACAATTATAATTACTTCAAATATAGTCACTGCTCCTTGTAGAAAATCAAATAATGGGGATTCATTATTTGCACTAATCAGGACCTACTCATAATTCCAAAACCACTTATTTAGTGCATTCTATCCTCCAGGAGAGTGCAAACTCTGGTTGAGGAGGGTAGGGATGGTTTTCTTTTTGTCCTTGTTATTTTTAGTGCTCAAAACAGTGAGTTCCTTACACCTAGTAAGCATGTAGTAAAATTGAGAGCCAGACTCTGGGGAAAGATAAGGATTCATAGGCTCATAGATTTAGAATTAGAAGGGACCTTGGAGGTCGCTGAATCTAACTCCCTCACTTTACAGGTGAGAAAACTGATGCAAAAGAGGTTAAGTGACTTGCCCAGGGTCACACAGCTGATGAGTGACTAAAGTAGGATTTCAACCCAGTTCTTCCTGATTCCAAGTCTAGTGCTCTATTCACTACACCATGCTCATGGAGTTTAATATTTAGTAGGGACCAAGGGGTTAAATTTGCTAAAGCACTGAGCAGGGCGAGATAGGGGGTGGGAAGGCAGTGGGGCAGTAGCCCTGGACAAGAACTGGTTTAAACCCATGGATGGGAACACTGATAACATAACTAGCAGCTTAAGGAAAGCTCTGAGAACTGTTCTCCCCCACCCCCACCTCTGCCTAGCCTTCCCTGTTAGGTAACATGGCAACATTCCAGAGACTGCTGATTTTCTGAGGCAATGACAAACTGACCTAGTGAAGGGAGAGTAACCAAGCAACAGAAAAAAAAAAAGGGAGGATGATAACTAAGAAGACTTATAGCTACTGCTAAGAAATAAAGGGAAGTTGGACTCTAGAGGGAAGATGGCTGACCACAGAATGTACTAGAATAATCTTCAGACTCACTGCGCACATGGAGTAAAGGGAGTTGTCCCTACATTGTAGTAGAGGGCTGTGGACAGGGGCCCTAGAAGTTGAGACAGAGCAATAGAATGAGGAAGGGCTGGATGAGGTGATGCCTCCATGCAATACATGCATCCATGGAGAGGTTTGAGAGGAACTAGACCATTGTCTGTTTTTGTAAAGGGCTAGTTTTTTTCTGGCAGCTGCTTCTGATGGTTAGCTAAAATATTGAACTGTCTAGTTATGAGAGTGCCTGGGGTGTGTGTGTGTGTGTGTGTGTGTGTGTGTGTGTGTGTGTTTGGGGAGAGAAAATACCAATAAAGCCTTGAATTCACTATATGAGTTTGGTCATCTCTTTCTTCTATAGTTTCAAACAGAGCACTGGCCTCACAGCTCTCATCCAGGAAGCAACCTCTGTGGAGAAAGGACTCTGTCATCCCTGTATCCTCCAGTACCAAATGCCAAACTGTCACCATTGAGGCAGGCAAGCCACCTAGCTAAAGCAACAAGGCCTCCTAAGGAAGAAAGAGGAAGCAACGTGTGCCTGGTAGGTCTAACTATAACTACAACCTTATTACCACCTCCCCTCCAATCCTGGTGAAGACAGCATAGAATCTGGATCCCAAGAGCCCCTGGAATAACACGGGCCTACAGATCACTAGATGTGTCCCAACCAGGCCTCTACAGCCACCATTCAGAGAAGCAGTCATTGTGGAGATGTGATCTGGCAACTGCATCTGCAGGTGCTACAGCCCCTGCCTCTTTAACAGCCATAGCCATTAAAAGCCTCCAAAAGAAAATTTGTGACCCCCAAATCCTTGGCACGATCAAATGCTCCAACATCAGAAACAGATATAGTTTTAGCAATGGAAATTACACCAAAGAGCATGCATTACCATCCTGTTTACCAGAGAACCCTAAGTACCACAAGGCAGTTTCAAGTATCTTGAAGCTGAAACCTCCTATATGTGTTGTCTTCCCCAATTAGTGTGTAAGCAGAGACTGTCTTGCTTTTCTTTTTGTATCTCTAACACTTTACATCTAGAGGTTAGGGATGTCATTAATATTGGGAACTCCCTCTACTAATGTATACCAGCATCTTCTCTGAAACTTAGAGTCTTAGAGAGACATCTAGAGACCTGAGAGATTAAATAATTTACCCATAGCCACAGCCAGTATGTGTCAGAGGTGAGACTTGAACCCTTGTCTTTCTGGCTGGCTTTCTATCCCACAATGCCACATTTCCTCTTTGCAAGTGCTACTAGATGGTACTTAATAAATGCTTTTTTACTCTTTCATTCATTTAACCCCATTGCTGGTCAGTTGTATTTTATTCCTTATAATAAGGGAATATGATACGTGTTACAATGTATATATGTCAAAAGGAAGCGACAGACAGGAGGGCTAAGGTCACCTTTCCCGTCTGGAGACCCAGACAGACAATTAGGCTTTGTTGGTCAATCAGCTCCACTTTAGACCCAATTGGGCATTGAGTTCTCCTTTTCTGGCTAACACAGAGTGAAAATAAATCATTAAAGCAACAACAAAGCTTATTAATTCCTTTCCAGCCCCTCTTTTTCACTGAGGGCACCACTCTCTCTTTACCTCCCCCTTCCACCCTTTACTCCACATGCCCATTAAGCCGGAAGGTTCTTTTCAGGTTTCTTCACTTTCCTCTTGGCAGGCTCTGCCTCTTGCAGTCAGTTCTGGCTTCATTGCCTGTTACTCATCCTTGGCCTGACAAAGACAACTAATTAGTGGACACTTATGGCCTCCCTCTTTCAAGCCACCTGGCCTACCATCACATTTTATGTCCTTGGACTTGAGCTGGTCCTCCTTGTCCATAACAATGAAGGCACCCTGGTAGCCTACTATAGGACATTTACAGAAATAACTATGATGTAAAATAAAACATAATAAGGATGTAAAAGAGGTACTTGGAAAGTACCACATTAGGTTTCAGAGAGGGAAAGCTCTTTAAAGTATGGGTAGAATTTCAGCGTGGCAGGGGTGTGTGTGTGTGTGTGTGTGTGTGTGTGAGAGAGAGAGAGAGAGAGAGAGAGAGAGAGAGAGAGAGAGAGAGAGAGAGAGAGAGAGAAGGGACAGCTCAGGCACAGGGCATGGAGTGGGCAAAAACAGGGAGATGCCAAGTCATGGGACATGATCAGAGACATAAAAGAAGTCCAATTTAGTTCATATGTAAGACACGGAGGAAAACAATGAGATGTATGCCTGGAGAGGTAAATTGGTGTTGAATTACAGAAGGCTTTGAATGCCAAAATAAGGAGAAATTTGTAAGATGAAGAGAAAATAATTGAAAGACTTTGACTAGGGGAATGATATGATCATATCTTTTAATCAAGAGGATTGTGAAGGATAGATAGCATTGGATCATAAATCTAGAGCTGGAAGGGACCTGAAATGCTATTTAGTCTAACTCCCACTTTTTATAGATGGGAAAACTGAGGTCCAGTTTCTTGCCCAAGGTCACATAGGTTGTTATCACCACATGTAGTTAGAACCCAGGTCCTTAGATTTTAAGGCGAGTGTTCTTTCCACTGTGCCATATTGCTGAGTCAGAAAGACCCACTGATAATCTATTACAACTGATTAGACAAGAGTTAGTGAAATCCTGAACAATGATGGTCACAGTGAGGATATAAGGCAAGGATAGTTATTAGAGACATTATGGAAACAGAATCACTGGATTTGGTGGCTAAGTTAATGTGGAAGGTGAGGGGAGGAGGGAAGCCTCCAATATAATTTCAAGGTTACAAACATGGCAGACTGGATGACTGGTTATTTCACTGACAAAAATAGGTATGTCAGAAGTAGAAGCAGGTTTGGGGGAGCAAATGATGAAATATCCTATGGACAGTAAGAGATATAGTTTTGGCATACAGAAGAGAGACCAAGAGAGAAGTTAGTTGAAGTCACAGGAAGTAAATGAGATTGCTAAGGAAAACAATATAGACAGACATCAAGGAAAAGGTCAACGACAGAGTCTCAGGAAATACTAACTCACTTCTAGGAAGAGGTAGAAGAGTCAGTGAAATCAACAAAGAAATAACAGGCAAGTAGAAGGAAAACCAAGAACATAATGGTGTTTTAGAAGTCAAAGGTATAGAGAACATGCAGAGGGAGGGATTGGACAATATAAAGCAGTGTCAAATACTTTACAGAGCTTAGTTCAAATCCTAGCTTTGTGACCCTGGGCAAATCTCTTCACTTGAGATACCCTGTCTTTAAATTGGGAACAGGACAGCGCTTATGTCATAGGATTGTTGTGGAGATGACATGAAATACGATGTAATGTGCTTTACAACTCTTAAGGTCCAATATAAACACTAGCTATCAAGGAGACCACTAGTGACCTTTGAAAGTATCAGTAGATATTAGTAGGGAATGGAAATCAGAAGGGAAAAGATTAAGGAGAAAGTCGGCAGTAAAACAGTGAAGACACAGGGTTCATGCTGATTTTTCAAGAGGTTTGGCAGAAAAAAGAGATGAGGAAAAAGAGGCAGCAGTTGTTTGGGGTTAGGAATGCTGAAACACGAGTTATTTTACAACTAGGAAGACCCAAATATAATTTAAAGACTGTTTGTGTCTCCATCAACCATACGAAGTAGAGAATAAAGCAGTAATTTGTTCAATATAGATGGCGTCGATAAAGGCTCAAGATAAGTTTTTGGTTAAACCTTTAACCTTCTTTTTCTCTTATTATTTTGTGCTAGAATTTATGCAAATAATTCCTTTAGCTTTATTCCCTTTCTTTCCCTAGTCTATTTTCAATAGCCTATAACCTCTTAATTTTTTGATCATTAGCTCAAATGCTATCTCTTCATGAGACCTTCTCCTGGCCAGAGGTGATTTCTCAGCACTTTGTTCTTTGCTTATTGCACTTTGAAATTCCGCCTTGTAGGGTATTGGTGTATTTGTCTTATCTCTCCTACAGAGAGCTTTTCAAGGGTAGGGACCCTCAAGGCAATGTTTTATTTATCTTCATGGTTTCCTCAGTGCTTAACACGCTGTAGTCACTCAACAAATATTTGATCAATTTGATTTAAGAAATGTGCATTAAGCATCTATTAAATGTAAGGCATTATGTTAAGTTCTGGGGACATACAGGAAATGACACTGGACCTGCCCTCTAGGAGCTTCCAATCACTTATCTATACTAAGAGATCCATTTCAGGGCCATTAAGGAGAAAGCTCCTTAGAGGGGTTGGTGAGTGAGGGCCATTCGGAGGGCGTGTGGCAAAGCCGTTTGTAGCAAACAAATCAGTACGATATTTAATATTAATTCCAGCGTTCTTTTGAGGATATCTAAAAAGAAGAGAAGATATGGATACTTTTTTTCTCTTCCTCTAAGGAATTGTGGTTTATTTCCATAGCCTTGGAGATTAAGTTGTCTAGCAACATATTATTTGGAGGTAAGTTATTCATATTACTCTGCTCCAAGCCTTCCTTCAGCAGCCCTACCTTCAGAGCATCTTAAGAAATCAGTAATTGTTGGCAGTTTCTTTATACTGATGTTCTAAAATAGGTTGGGTTCCTCCCTCCCCATCCAACCCCAGGCAATTCAAGAAATAGGCACATGGAAAAAAAAAAAAAGGCCTTCATGGAAATGTATTTTATGATGTGAAGAAAAAGAAATCATTTCCCTTCACTCATCTTTGGTTTTCATATCTGTGAAAAGAGGGGGTTGGGCTATGATCTTAAGGTTTCTACAGTTCTAATAATCTGCATCTATAAATTCGTGGCAATCTGAAAAGCCTCTCTTAAATCCAGCTCAACACAAACCAATAATAAACAAGACTTTAACCCAAAATCTCAGTACTATTTGTAGTTCTACAAAACATTATGTCATCACTGTGACCATTGTTCTCTAGGTCATCACTGCAGATACAGGTAAAGGACTCAGTGAAACCTGAGACATAAGACCAGAGGATCTAGGACTGTCTCAAAAGTACTATCATTAAACAAATACCAAATATCAAGTGATACTAGTCATCATGGGCTATTCTCCCTAAATCCCTGATAATTGACTGGCTTAGCTTAGAGTCAGCATCAGGCCAACCTGTCAGAAAATATAAACCAATTCAAATTGTCACAGGATGACTCAGTATTGATTGACAGTTTAGCCAACCCATTACATTGGTGGAAATAGGGAAAATATATTGCTCTGGGAGGCAGCCTGACATAGATGCACCATGCTGTGCTTGGAGCTAGGGAAGACCTGGGATCAAATAACACTTCCAATAATTTCAAGCTGTGTAGCCATGGGCAAATCACTTAGCACTTAGTCACTTCGGGGTCTAGATCTTAGAACTGAAAGGACCAAATGCTGTCCTGTTAATGGTATGCATTTGTTACCTTAAGAGTCTGTGTAAGAACTGAAAGTATTGTTATTCACATTTGTGAAAAGTTATAAACAAGCTATATATTTAAGCTATCTTTGGAAATTTTCCTGGAGAAAACTCAAGTTGGGGCAATGAGTCCTAAGACAGGACTCAATCTACAGGAGCCCAGGATTCTGAGGGGATTGGGCCATGAGTTGCAGTAGCAACCATGGACTCTATAGACAGAAAGAGTACATTTTTATGTGCCCAATTAAAAATATGAAAATCAATTTAGTAAGAAATTCTTGCAAATATCTCCACTCCTTTACTCCCAATCTTATATTTTCAATAATAATAATAATAATACCTGAAATTTTATGGCACTTTAAGGTTTACAAAAAACTTTACATACATTATCTCATTTTCTCCCTGGAGGGGATTTCACTTTTTACAGATGAGGAAACTGAAGCTGGGATAGATTAGGTGATTTGTACAAGCTTATACAACAAGTTAAGTGTCTGAAGGCAAAATTTGAACTCAAATCTTTCTGAGTTGAAGTCCAATATTTTATTTCAAGTAAATATAAACAGCTTTTAAGCATCATAGCCCACCATACCCTATTCTTCTCTGTATTTTCCCTCCCTAACTCTTCTTGTTTCCTCTCTTCTTGAAACCTCAAGAGGAAGATGGATGTGGGCAAGGCTGTTACTCAGTAGTGATATTTGGGTTCAGGGTTATCTCCGGTGAGAGTAGTCTGGGCAGAGAATATTGCTACTAAGCTAATGCTTGCCCCATTATTTTTATCTGGGAGAAATCAAGTTAAAGTGAATATTGAGGGCAGCCTTGAAAGGGAAAATAAGTCATGAAAGGGCAATATGAATGAAGCCTGTGGAAGATGTAGATGATGTTTCCCTGAGTCAGTCCTCATCACCAAATTCCTTTTCCTAAGGTAGAGAAGGTCAACGGCATTTATCCCCATCCCCCATACTCTAGAAATGCCTTTGGATATAAGAGGAAGTGGTCTAGGCTATAGATATGGTCAGGAGACTAGGGGATGAAAACTTTTTCTTTCCCCACCCTAAACCTCTTCCCCTTTCTTTACGCCCCTTTTTCCTAACCAGTGCTATGTGCATTGTAACTGTACATAATGAAAGCCAAGGGTCATGATACAAGTTGTCTGCAACAGCCGAAGCACCAATTTTTGGATGGGACACAATAGTTATCCATTGCAAACTATAACGTTAACAAACTACATGTTGGATAAAAAATGCAGGTCACAGATTTCTTGAGACAGTGTTGGTTTGGTTTGGTTTGGTTTTGCCAGCATTAAACTCTCCAGTGGGGCTGTATTTATGTTCTTCACAGTCAAACAAGAATGGCTGCCTTGAATTAAATTTAACCATATGAAAAGGATAAAAGAGAATCCTTACTTAATCGGAGAAAGAGGTTTGCTGGCACTGTATTCCTATAACATGGCTTAGCAGTGTAACTCAGTTACTGTTCAGAGCTAATAAGGTCAAGGCCATGGACAAGTTAGATCGACTGGGAAAAAATGCTTCCACAAGCAGATATTTGTGTCCCTTTAGCCTCACCCAGACAAACTGGAGGGTAGGCCATTGGTGACAAAGGGAAATAAAAGAGAGTGAATGGCTCAGCCCCAACGCACCATTTGATTCTGTATCCATTTAGTGGGTCATCAATGGAATCCTTACTGATCCCTGCTTTGCTACTTATTAGCTGCGTAGACTTGGGCAAGTCACTTAACTTTGGAAGCCTCAGCTTTGTCAACCGTAAGATGGTATTTGATAAAAATACCATAAAAATTTTGATTAAAAATAGTATTTGTACCACTTTCACAGAGATGTTCTGTGAAAATTGCATTATAAATCTTAAAGAATTGTAGAAATGTTAGTTACAAATATATATATTTATTTTTTCAACAAAGAAAAATGACATTTTTCATTTAAGAATGTGCTATTATAGAATTTTTTTTTGTTATACGAACTCCCCCTTCCTTTTCTCATTAAAAAAAGAATATAAGATTATTTTTGTGGCATATTATTTTCTCAACAACCCAGCAAAGCAACATTGCCTAGTGGATGAAGTCCTAGACTAAAGGGTAGCTCTACTGGTATGAATGTAATTGTTTTGATTCTGTCTACAACCTTTGACCAATTTGTTCAAGTGCTTAATACCTCCATGCCCAAGCTCTTTCATTGGTAGATGGAAAGGATTGTCTTCTCTCTTTTTACATCACAGATAAGTTTAAGTAAAGTAATTTGGGGGAAGCACATTGCTTTCTGTTGAAACAAGGACACTTCCCCATATATAACTGGATACTACAGATCTGTGATCTCTTCAATGAGGTACTTCATGTGTTGGTTCACATCACAAACCTCACACTGCCCCAGATCCTGTGCAATTCTTTTCATGTCTTCCCATAGATCCTTCATAGAGGATCCACCCAATGGAGACTTTCTTCAAAGTCTTTTAACATTTTATGGATAACAGCACAATACTCAAGTTCATACTGTTAGATTTGACTTTCATGATGTGAATGGCTCTCATTGTTTTCAGGCGGGCAGTCAGTCAATAAGCATATATTAAGGGTTTATTATGGGACAGAAACTGTGCTAAGTGCTGAGGGTTCAGTGAAAAGCAAAAACACGGTCCTTTCTCTCAAGGAGCTCACATTCTAATGGGGGAAACAATATGCAAATAAGTATATACACACAAGATATATTCAGTGTAGAAAAATAAATTGAAGGAATAAGCAGAGGCATTAAGGACACAAAGCTATCACTTTTTGCAGATGATATGATGAACTCTAGAGAATCAACTAAAAATCACTAATAATTAGAGAAATGCAAATTAAAACAACTCTGAGGTACTACCTCACACCCATCAGATTGTCTTAGATGACAGAAAAGGAAATTTCAAATGCTGGAGATGTGGAAAAATTGGAACATTAATTCACTGTTGGTGGAGTTGTGAACTGATCCAACTATTCTCAAGAGCAATTTGGAACTATGCCCAAAGAGCTATAAAACTATGCTTACTCTTTTACCCAGCAATACCACTACCAGGTCTACACCCCAAGGAGATCAAAGGAAAAGGAAAAGTATTTTTTGCCTTCTCAATGGATGGGGAAAGATGGAGTGAAGGAGGGAATTTGGAACTGAAAATAATTTTTAAGAAAAGATGTATGCAATATATAGAAAATGATCTTACAGGAAAGGCAACTGGGAGGACTAGTAAAGGATTTTTGCAGAATGTGGGATTTAAGATGAGCCTTAAAGGAAGCCAGGGAAGCTAAGAGGCTAAATGAGACTGAAATGAGATAATACCTGTAGACTACATAAATGGTAGCTATTATTAAGAGACCAAGGTAAGGAGAGAGAGCATTCCAGGCATGGGAACTACGTAGTGCCAATGAATGGAGTCAGAAGAACTGTGGGTGAGGAACAGCAAGTAGGATAGGATAGCTGGATCTTAGAGTTTGTGTAAAAATACTGGAAAGATAGGAAGGGGTCAAGATTTGAAAGGCTTTAAATGCCAAATAGAGAATTCTATATTTGATGTTGAAGATAAAAGGAACCACAAATTCATTGAGCAGGAAGATTAGGGTGAAATGGACAGATCTATGCTTTGCAAAAATCCCTTTTGTCAGGTGAATGAAGGATGGATTGAAGTGGGGAGAGACTTGAGGCAGAGAGAATAATTGGGAGGCTATTTCAATAGTCCAGATGAGAAGCAATAAAGGGCTAGACCTGGGGGTTGTGGCTGTGTGACTGGAGAGAAGAGAACACACACACACACACACACACACACACACACATAATATAGCCTTCTCATCACATTGTTTCTAATTGGTATTGATTTTGGCTGTTGCTATAATGAGAAGGTCATCTGACAGCACATAGATAATAGGTCTTGGCATGACTCTTACAACAGTAGCAGTTATTTCCTGTTTGTGAAGAGTCTTTTTTTTTTTTGGTAATATGGCTTGGCATGCAGCATCTGTTCTAGTGCTTCCTGACTCTTCCAGAAAACAAGTATTCAGATAAATATATATGAAGTTTTTGAATAATTTACAAGCCTTGGGCCTCTTTCATTTCTTAAAACTGAACCATATTTTTTCAATAATACTTTTTACAACTGTTTCAACTTTGCCTGCCTTCATATTAAAAGTGCTAAGTAGTGAAGTGTATGTTAACTAGATTTGGAGAATCTCAACAAGCTCCATTGCTGTATTCTCTGTATATATCCCTTCTCTTCTCTCTTATATTTTTCTTTATTATAGAGAAAAGTAGATTCTTTTCCAAAGATATATCACCCCCAACATGAAACCACTATACCCCCAGAGCCTTCCACATCTCTACCTAATTTTAAAACTTAAAAAGTGGTAAATAATGAAAAGTGTTGGGAAACCCAACTTTCTACAATGTAACAGCCAAAACAAATAATTTAAGATCATCAGTTTAACCCTGGAAGGCACCTACAGGCCATCTAGAGAACTCTCTCATCTAACAGATGAGAACGCTGACACTTAGGAAGGTTAAGCAAATTGTCCAAGGTCATACAGATCATAAGCATCAGAGGTAAGATCTGATCCCAGGTCCTCTGATTGCATAAGCAATGCTAATTACACTGTACCATGCTGCCTCCAAGGGAAAACAATTGTGTGTGTGTGTGTGTGTGTGTGTGTGTGTGTGTATACACGCGTGTGTGCGCGCAGGTATATGTACAGGTAAATGGCTCCTCCTCTAGTATGTCTCTTTTCCTCTTTAGATCTTAGCTCCATCATCTGTATGAGGAGGTTGAACTAGATAATCTCTAGGGTCAAAAAGTTTATGATGCAGAAATAGCTTCAATTGCAAATGAAGGGTGCTTTACTATACCAGTCTGACCATAGACTTGATTATAATTGTCTGGCTCACTGATTTGCCCAAGTGGTTATCTTCCTAGATAGAACTTACTGTTTTCCAGAATATATCTGCTCCTGGTGTTTCTGGGATGTGATGAATTTATCCAGTCTTCACTTACTCCTCCACCCCACCTGCCTCATTGCTTACCAGGTTAATGGGCATCGTTTAGCCTTTTGGAATTGCTGGCTTTTTTTTAAAAAACATCTTTTATTTTCTATTTGTGCTTTGATAATATATTTTTGTCTCCAGCTAAAAATAAGCTGACTTTTATTGCATTATGAGACTATTTTCTATAGAAGGTAAGAAAGGGAATTCTAGAGCTAATGGAGATACTTTCAGTATACCACAGAACATACTCTCTGCCAATCTCTGCTCAGTAGCTAGGGAAATGAAAGATTTCCCCCCTACTCTGGGGGCTCTGAGCTTAGTGAATTCTACAAATATTTGACATAATTAGCTCCCCAAGAGGCAAAGTGGAAAGGACAAAAGTGAGCCATTACACTAATTGCCCTGGACTTTAACAAGAAAAACTATGAGTCTATATTAAGTCCTCTGGCAACACAAAGAAGGTCTTCACCTTATTCTTAGCAACTGGCCAGGTGCTAAGGGTCAGCTACATCCTTGAGCATGTCCTTCATCACACTGTACTTCCATGTCCCTACAAAATAGGAGAGAATGGTATTTGTTTCATAAAGACTTTCATAACATCAGTGTCATTCACCTTTCATGTGAAATAAAAATTCATATAGCAGCACTGTGTGAATGGGAAAACTAGCAATTACTTGGTAAATCCATGTTCAGCTGATGGTTGGCCTTGATAATTCAGAAAAACTGGATTTAAGGTCTGGAGTATCCAGTTACCTGGGCTCATTCTATGGAATGGCTGAGTTTAAGCAAAAAAATCAAATTGGTGCTCCAAATAATTATGCTGTTATACTGAGCCCTCATCTATGACATTTTAGACGAGATTCAAATTCCCAAAGTGCAAAGTGCAAGAGCAGCAATTATATTAATAGTTTATATTTTTATAGTGCTTTGTATACCATGTGTTATTTGATCTTCACAACAGCCCTTTAAAGTGTGTGGTACAAGGATTATTATAGCCATTTTATACATAAGGAAGTGAGGCTTAAAGAGGGCATCAGAGCCAGAACTTGATCCCAATTATTCTAACACCAATCCCTTTCCCCTTTCCACATGCTCTGCTTTCTATGCATCTGGGATAGGTATTAACCATCCTGATTTATTCTGGAAGAGGAATTATGGTTGCTAATTGAGATGAGCAAGTGGACCCAAAGAGTAGTCATTGAGAGCTTCATGTCACTTTGGAGGGAGGTTCCCAGTGAAGTCTCTCCCCCACTCATCCTCCACTAGTCCCTCGCATGGATATGTTCTTAGCCTGGTGCTGACCAACCTTTTTTAGCAATGACTTTGATAGACGCATAGATAGCACAAAATTTTAGGTGGTTGGAGTCTGCAAGAGACTGCTAAAATACTGGGTGACAGTGGCTGGATCCAAAAAGATTTTTAGAAACTAGTAATTGGTTGACTCTAATAAGATGAAATTTAATAAAGATAAATATAAAGCTCTACACTTATATTTTTAAAAATCAACTTCACAAATTCAAAATGGTGGAGGAATGGCTAGATAGATCTGTATTAAAAAAAAAAAAGACCAGGGAATTTTAGTGTCTTAAAATGAGTCAACTCTCATATTAGTAGTCAAAAACATCAAATTATCTGAAGTCACACTAATAGAGGTATAATGACCAGAGCCAGGGAAGTGAAAGCTCTGTTATTTCCTGTTCTGGTCAAAACCTATATGGAAGAAGACTGTGTTCAGTGCTAGGTGCCACATTTTAGGAAAGACATTAGGAATGGACATTTACAAGGCAGCCAGGCAGCACTGTGGATACCACCAGCCCTGGAGTCAGGAGGACCTGGGTTCAAATCTGGCCTCAGACACTTACTAGCTGTGACCCTGGGCAAGTCACTTAACCCCAATTGCCTCAAAAAAAAAAAAAAGGAATGGACATTTAAGAAGGACATGCTGAAATGTGTCTAGAAGGGAAGAACAAAATGGTGAGGGGACAGGGGCTTTATTCAATGAATTGGAAATGTTCAACCTAGAAAAGAAAAGATTGTCTTCAAGTATTTGAAGGGATATCATGTGGAAGCACAATTCAATTTCTTCTGCTTAGCTCCTGAAGTCAAGACTAGGAAAAATGGGTTGAAGTTTCAGAGAGGTAGATTGAGGCTTAACAGGAGGGGAAAATTCCTAACCATTAAAACTAGACAAAAGTGAAAGCATCAGCCTTGGGAAGTGGAATTCCTCTCTCATTGGAGGGCTTCAAGCTGAAGCTTAATGACCATTTGTTGGGGTTGTCTGGTAAGATTACACTAAATGATGTCTCAGGTTGCTTCTGTGAATATTGGCAGTCAATCTGGATAAATTAGAATCAAAGGGGATTTTTAAAAAGCAGTTATTTACCCCTCATCTCACATTAAACTATAGAGATCTTGCCTACAAATGTCATATAGTTTACACGCTTACATGTTTTACACAAATGTTAATAGTTTACACAAAAATCATTATTTTCCATACTCACATACTTTAGAATTTGTAACAAACGTACACATATTGTGTGTACCAACCACTGACCACTTTCCAAGGGTGCTTTTTTTCTGAAGTTTCTCTCGGCTCTGGAAAACTAGAATTTGGGATTGAATCTCAAGCTTGGGAGAAAGACTATAAGAAATCTGCATGAGAGTTTTGGGTTGGAAGACTTACTGATGTCACAATACATGATGCTTAGTGTTTGTCTTATAGTCGACATTGTATTACAGCCAGTTGCCAATCTACTACTTTTTAAGATAAGGGGGAAAAAAAATTTCAGTACATAGCAAATTGCTTTCACTGCTAATAGCCTGCAGATAATGACAAGTACCAAGTCAGACTACTCATTACTGGATGCAAATCCATGGGACTTTCTCATTTGCATGTAATGATTTAGAATAGAAACCAATACATAATAACGTTGGGGAGTCTCAGCAAATAAAATCCTACTTCCTCTAGGTTTTCTTTAGCTCCTGCTATCTGCTGGCACTATTTATTCAAAATTGCATTTTGCAAATTAATTGCATTTTGAAGAATAACCCAAATAAAAGAGAGAGGTCTGGCTACCCCCCCAAAATTATTTTCTACATTCATAGGATGACAATTCAGAAATTGAAAATATGACACCAGCACCCCCATGTAAAGTGGTCTCACATGCCACAGAAGCCACAGCTTCCAGCCTCAGAATGAGAAAATCATATTGAAATTCACTCTTTATTATGGAATTCAGACTACGTCTTCTATACAGAATTGAATGATTCTTTTTTGCAAACAGACAGGAACCGTTTCTTTGCCCTCAATCACACAAGCACACATTTATAATGCACTTGTAAACAATTTCTGCATATCTGGACTATGCAAATTGTTTCTTCCTAGAGAAAAACTGCTCCCACTGACTCTTGGCTTCATACATTTTGCAAATAGTCTGTTCAGTGAATGTGACTTCCCGCTGCTTGGATTTTATAATGCTACAAGGCTCTGGGATAGAATTTCTAATAGATGCTTCTGTGGTGCAAAACATCCTTGTTGATAATAGTCTACTATTTAGTATCATGAAGGATTTGAGAGAGAAGAGGAAACTAGTCAAACTCTAAATGTTTTAGGTACTTAGCTAAAGAAAAAAAAGGCAAATGTAACTTTTTCGATAGATGTGCAACAGGTATTTGAGAGATCTCTGCATTAGTGAGGGTCACTTAGTGTCTCAAAGGAGAAAGAGAATCCTGACAACTGTGTTGAGGTTTGGTTTGTATATCCTGGGCTCATACATGCACTATGAATGTGGCTGTAGTATATCAGGAGACTGCAACGTGCAGATAAGGGGATTCACTGTGAGTAGCTTCTTATAAGAATACTGCAAATACTGATTAGGATAAGTCAATCTGCACATTCAAAAAGACCCAGACAAGCTATAAAATCAGGCCAAATTAAATAAAATAAAATTTAATGGAGTTATATGTATAAGGCTTACACTTGAGTTCAAAAAAATTAACCTTCCAAGTAGAAGATGGAGTATATATGTGACCACATAGCAATCTCTCTGAAAAGATTGGAGGTTTTTGTATATTACAGTCCCAGCATAAATGTGCTATGAAATCTTAGACTATATTAACAGAAATAGAACCTTAAGAATTAAGAAAGCAATGGTTTCATTGTCCTCTGTCCTTGATCGGACCATATCTGGAGAGCTATGCTCAGCTCTAGATGCCATATTTTAGGAGGGAGACTGACAAACTGAAGTTTTTTCCAGAGAAAGGCAACCAGAATAATAAAGAATCTCAAGTTTCTGCCTCATGAGGACTAGTTGGAGGAAGTGGGGATGTTGATCCTGGAGAAGAAAAGAATAGATTGATCTTGTTAGCTATTTTCAAGTATCTGAAGGACTATTATTTAGAAAAGGGATTTAACATATTCTGCTTGAATTCAGAGGACGGAATTATAAGCAATCATTGCAAGTTGCAAAGAGGAAAATTTAGGTTTGATGTAAAGAAACAGTTTGCTAACAGTTACCCTAAAGTGGGATGGGCTGCCATGGGAGGAACTGGGCTTCCCCTTCATCAGAGGTATTTAAACAAAATGTTGATGATCCCTTGCAGGCATGTTATAGAAGAATTTTTTCCAGGCATGGGTTAGACTAGTTGAGCCCTGAGATCCTGCCTCAGAAACTTGGAGAAAATAGGACACCGATAAATAATTGCTAGTGTTTACAAATATTATCTCATTTGATCCTTACAACAAAAAAAACTGAGGCAGACAGGAGTTAAGTGAATTACCCAGGGTCACACATCTAGTAAGTGTCTGGGGCAGGATCCGAACTTATGTCTTTCTGACTCCAAGTCCAGCACCCAATTCACTATGCACCTAGCCACCCACCAAAAACTAAGGCAAAACTTGATTTTTGTTGTGGTTGTTTTAACAAAATGATTTTCTCATTTCCTCTGTTAAAATACAAATTATTCAACAAGAATCTAGCTTTTGTACAGCATCAGAGTTGATATTAAGCCTGGCAAGACAATCATTAAATCATGTTCTTTCTTCACCTAAGAAATTTGAGGTCTCTGCACCTTTTGAGACTCAGGCCAAATGACCCTCCTGGCCTTGGGGTGTGGCAGCGGTGACTAGATATGGGCATTTGATCAGGTACTGAAGAGTAAAAAATATTGTTGTTCGTCCTTCATTTTGAAGAGGACCAGTGCCATCATGGGTGATGTCTTGACTTGTATGTGAATTGGCTTTAAGTGAGAGTTTCGAGCCATCAGCCTCACTCTCTCTTCCAGAGTCATTGAAGTCCAGTGGCAAGACAATGACAATGGTCTGGGATTTAACAGAAGACCTTGATGTCTTTGATGTCTGACCAAGCTTTAAGTGCTTGAAGTACATGCTTCAGCCCCGTTCATGGCCACTGGAACAAATTGTTATCATCCATCCATTCTGCCTGGGAAAGTCTTCACTTGCTTGGGGTAGACACCCTGCCCCCCAATTCACCAACAGGTTTGAGGCCTACCCTCAACCTGGTTACCTTTAACCTGGTAGCAGAATGGAGAGAAGACCCATACTCCTCGTACAGAAGGAGATCTTGGGGCCTTAAGGGGATTGATAAGAGAGAATACCTAGAAGAGACTGTTTGTGGATAGGGTGCTGTACTTTGAGTCAGGAAGACTAGAGTGTGAATTTTAATCTAGACCTTTAGGTCAGGTGACCCTAGGCAGGTAATTTATTCTCTCCGTGGGCTAAATCTATGTTCCCAGCTCTAAATCTATGTTCCACTGATCTGTGATCATGATTCTACGGCCTAGCTTACCACTGGGCATGTAAGAGCTTGTAAGCTTGTACAGCAAAATTCTCTCAAATGATAGTGGCTTCCCGGGATGCCTTAATTGTGCATAAGCCATGCTCATCCCCTTTGCTTCTTGAAATACATGGGGTCTCAGAATACACTCCTCAGATATTAGTCTAAAGCCTAAGCTGAGGTCAGTTCACATTTTAGGCTCATTATAAATGGCATCCTGTGCTGATTAGAGAATACTTAGCTAGCCCCTTGTCCACAGCTCATAATGGCAAAGGTAGGATTTGAAACCAATATCATACAGGTAGCATCATACAGAACCCAGGTTCTTTGACTCTAAACCCAATTCTCTTTTCATTGTATGATCAGAGATTCCTAAACTTATTTGGCCTACTTTCAAAAAAAGATTACTCAGCGCCCCCCTGGAAATCTACTTTCTTTAACTCTTTAATGTTTTTTTTTAATTTGCATCATTTCAAAAAAATATAATTGTTTTAAATGACATGTTTTAAATTTAATAATTTATTGTAAATTTGTAGGTTTTTTCCTGCATTGAAATTTTGATGGCACAATATTGCATCATGTAACCATATAGTACCGTATTATAAATGAGTCATTATATGCACATATTCCTGTGGATGGATGCACCCTGGACTTCCTAACAATGCTCGACATGTTGGCCTGCCAATACTTGTTTGTTAAGACCTGTTGACGGATTTGACCGCTGATCTGTTATTAACTTACATTTTGTGGGTTTAACTGGAAAATAATGTAATCACTACGATTTTAACTCTGCTATACAACAGATAAAACATGTATGAACAATTTTTCAAAATTTTCTTCTCTTCCTTCCTTATGCTTCCACCACCCTCTTATTTTTATTCAATGCCCCCTAATTACACTTGAGGCAGCAGCCCCAAGGGGTGGTATCGCTCACTTTGGGAACTTATAGTATGATGTTGCTTTTCCTGGATTCCCACTAATCAATCTCATATTACTTGGCTATGGTCCTGTCTTCCCTGATCGGAATTTCTTCATGCCTGAAATGTGTTTTCTCTCTTTTTGCATTTTTTGAGTCTCAGCTCAGCTATACCCTCCTAAGGGAAGCCTATCCTCATTTCCCTAGAACCTTCCTTGCCATAAATTACTTTGCATATCTTTTGCATTTGATTTTCTGTGAGCATTTTATTTCCTCCTTAGTAAAACTATTTCAGGGCAGGAACTGCTTTGTTTTCTGTCATTATATCACCAGTGCCCAGCAAAGTACCTGGCCCTTAGTAGGTGCTTAACAAATGCTTTTTGACTGAATAAGCAAATGGGCCAGGGAGATGAATCTAGTCCTTTTTGTTCATGAGAAAATGGAATCCCTCTATAAGTTTTATTTGTCTGTGGTTTTCTTTCTGTGTGGGCTGGAGGGGTCTAGAGGCAGTTTTTTAAGCTCTTCAGTTTATATTAAAGTGTCTGTCACTGATGTGAGTTAACCTCGGGATCCTAAAATGACATATTGGTTGTTATAGTTGCTCTCAGATGAAAGTGGCACGTCTTCCTTGTAGAGAATGAAGTTGCTGACCTGGGCCATAGCCATTCCTAAGTTCCTCAGCTATTATGTGGCATGTGATTCTCCTATTTGGTGGTCACAGGGAAGCCAGCTCCCACTCACTGTCACAGTGAGTGTGCTGGACTTGAGTGAACAAGGTGGAGGTGGAGAATTCCCAGAGAAAAAAAGCCACAAAGTAAGCAGAGGTGTTATGTCCTCTTTGCTCCCAGGATTATTGGTATTGGGAAGCAGCAGGTGCTGGGATCCTTGGCTTCTCTCCAACCTCACAGTGCAGGATAGCCAGGGACACTGGTTCCAAATCTTTGAAGCATTTAGATTCCTCTCTAGGCTCCCCCATCTGCTTGGACAAAGTGACTTCCACTAAAAAAAAAGAAATACTGACAGCCTCCATTGGGATCAGCAAATACCCTTTCAATCCAGGGGGCAGGCCAGACAAGGTGGAGCTGAGCTGGGAAATGAAGACTTTTTTTGGTTTGAGTGGACTAGATGTATGGGCATCTCAAAGACTACCTCCAACTTCCTACCAATTTGGAAAGATTTTGAATTTACTGCTAGTGAAGGACTGTATGTTCATCATCTAAGAACTGGCCTAGCTAAATTGACAGAGGCTCATCCTAAGAATGCTAGAAATTGGGTGATGGATTTTGTTGTTTTTGCTTTTTTTTTTGCCACAGTAACTCATAATGTTCCCTCTAATAAGGAGTGAAAGGGTTTTTATCTGTGTTAGTTCCCACAGTGACAAAATCAAGGATCATTTGACTATTTAAGGATGTACTTCTTTGCACATACGAGACACTGATCATGATAACAGCTAGCATTTATATAGCACTTTAGAGTTTCCAGAGCAGCGAGGTGGTGTAGTAGATAGAGCGCCAGGTCTACAGTTGGGAAGACCTGAATTCAAGTCCAGACTCAGACATTTACTAGCTATGTGATCCTGGGTAAGTCACTTAACCCTATTTGCCTCTGTTTCCTCATCTGTAAAATGAGCTGGAGAAGGAAATGGCAGACCACTCCAGTATCTTTGCCAAGAAAACTTCAAATAGGGTCAAGAAGAGTAGGACGTGACTGAAATGACTAACAACAACTTTAGAGCTTGCAAAGCACTTAATGAATATTATCACATTTGATTCTCACAAGGATTCTGAGAAGTAGGTACTCTTGTTATCTTTACTTTACAGATGAGGAAACAGAGATACAAAGGCCATGCCACTTGCTGGGACATCAGCTAATAAGTGTCAAGGGGAGGATTTGAATTCGCATCTTCCTGACTCCAGTCCAGTGCTCTAGCCACTGTACCACCAGCTGCCTCAATTTATCTTATTTGATCCTCATAACAACAAAGCAATTTAATATTTTCCTGGCATTGAGGTCAGGTCTCGAAGCCTAGAAAACTTGGGTTCAAACTTTCGCTCTGACACACATTGGCTTATGTGATTCATTTTCTCCGTGAACTAAGATAGTAAGTTGTGGAGTAGGGGCCATTTTGCATTGGTAAGGGAAGTTTTCTCACTAGCTACTTCCTGTACCAATGAATTATAGGTCATGTTCTACACCCCCCCCCCCACAGGCCTACCTCTTACCCCTAGACCCACATTATAGGCAGTAATTGGCAGTTGAAGCAATTAGACATATTAATGATATGGAGAGCAGCAGAAAGGAGCTTCCAGCAATGAAATTAAGACCCTTGATCAGAAATCCAGTGTTTAGGACCTCAGCAGCACCATTAATCTGACCTATGTTACTTAGGAACTAGCTGAGCCAGAGGCTATGCCTTATACCTATAGGTACCCAATACCTAATTTGTTGAATTGAAGTCTTAGGGATGAGGAGAGAAGATGGGTTTAGTAGCCACTGAAATATCCTTCTCACAAAATATACCTCCACTCTGCCTCTCTCTTAAGTGGCACATGGATGTTTTCATCTTTTTACTACTTTCCCAGCAGAAAATGTTACTCATACCATGAGAAGGCTAATGGTTATGCAAAGTGATTTAAGCTAATTAGGGAGCAAGGCAATGAAACATTGTGGTGGTGTTTTGAGACTACAGCATTATTTTTAAAAGTTTTATTTTGGTGGTAGTCGACAGGGGTTGGAGGGAGCTGGTCTAAGGTGACGTTTAATATGACAGGACAGATGTCAAGAAGAATGAGTGACTATGGCCACTTTTCTGTCCCTTGGACACTGGTGTTTGGGCAGCACTGATGGGTGTGTTCCCGGTTCATTGGATTCCTGGCCACTCTCACAGCTCCACCAATCAGCAGACCCAGAGGACACAGTGCCTTCCCATTCATCTTTGGGCAGCAGATGGGCCCCATTCAGGCTGCTTATTGTTTCTGAGCAGCTGTCCTCCTTTTTCACTGAGGTTATCCAGTGTACTGGCACTGAATCTAGACTCTATTTGCAGTACAATTGATTGACTGGCAAGCCTACAAGGACATGAAGAATACCATTCTTTTATCTTCTGAAGACCTGTCCCTTCTTGCCATTTAGTTAGAGTTTTATTTGTGCTGTTCAGGATTAGGCACATTGATCACTGACTCGGGACATGGCTATTATACTACGCATGTCCCTTGGAGAATGGGGCCCTATTGTGAGGGATGCTGGTCTGTATGCTGTCAGGGACTGGTGGTCCTCAGTGGGAACTGGGGAGAGAAGGAGGAGGAGGAGGGACATGAATTTTGCTAGCAAGGTCACCACTAGGTTGGCAGTCTGTGGCAAGGCTTAGATTACAGACTCTTGTTTAAGGCAGTATAATCTGAGGCTCTATCTTTACTTGAGAATAGGAGGGAGTAAGAATGAGGAAACCAGCTGGTAATGACAATGACTAGGAGAAAATTTAAGAGAAACAATCCAACTGGTTTGAATCAAATTCATAGAATCATAGATTAAGAGCACCTGGATGATAACTCAGAGTCCTATTGAGTCTAACTCTCATTTTACAATTGAGGAAACTGAGGTAAGATTTGAATCAAAGTCCTCTGACTCCAATCACATAACTATTCAATTACTATGTGCCAGACACTGTTTTAGGTGCAGGACATGCAAAGACAAAAGTGAAATAATCCTTTCTCTCAGTGCTCTTTCTATTGTAATACTCTAGAAATGGAAACCTAACTGGTTCCCCTACTTTTCAAGTCTCTAAAAGAATCTTATGGCTGCTTAAAATGCATGCCAAAATAGAAGCTCCTGATGTGGCAGCCATTTCTTTCCTTGTATCTATATGAAATGTTCATGTCTGTTTTAGCATTTAAAGTCTCTTTCTCTCCAAGCCCTCAAATCCATTCTGGCCAGGACTTCAGTAGTACTGAACTCCCTATTCCATGTAACTTTACTTCTCTAGTACCATTAATCCAATGGTATCTGAACAAATCTGC
The DNA here is from genome assembly GCF_003287225.1 of Phascolarctos cinereus. NCBI lineage: Eukaryota > Metazoa > Chordata > Mammalia > Diprotodontia > Phascolarctidae > Phascolarctos > Phascolarctos cinereus. The sequence goes on from NW_027555847.1 coordinate 141,821,152, forward strand.
AATCCTGCCCATTTCTGCCCTGATTCTATGGGTAACTGAACTTTCCTGAGCTTCAGGTCCTGAACACTGGATAATCTTTTCTCCTTAAACTTAAAAGGCTTTGGGGGATTGATCAGCCAGGGAGGGATTATGAAATTTTAAGCACATGAACTGTCTTTTCACCCACTTCTTGGAACTGGCAAATACAGCTGTTTGTTTAGGGAAGTAGAATAAATGAGGAAATATTTCCTAAAGGGGATCCTGGCATGGGATTAATTCTAAGCCTGCAAGGAAAGCTAGGGTCTAACAGATTGGAGAGAAAAGGGTCATTTGAATGGACTTACTTCTTCTACTTTTAATCTTGATAATGAATGGAATAGCTGTGTCAAATTAGTACCAGACAGCATTGGTAGAGTTTGCAGAGTGAAAGATAATAGATAGATAACTCTGTTGGAAATTTTGTTGGAATGTAGTTAACTGAACCAGAGAAGGAGGTTCAGCTGAGACAGAGGCCTAGGTATCCACCTAAGTCTGACAATGTATAAGAAGTAGTGTGAGATGGAAGCACACAAAAAGACCTGTGGATATGGGTCAGGTATAGACAAAATTAGTAAGATTGTAAGCTCCTTGAGAGCAGGAACTCTCTTTTGTCTCTTTTTTGTATCCCAGAACTTAGCACAATGCCTGGCACATAGTAGGCTCTTAATAAATGTTTATTGAATTGAATTAATGTGGATGCAAATGTGGATACAGATACATAAGACTCAACTCAAGTACTACTTACTCTGTGGAATCTTCCTTGATTCTCCCCTCCTTTAGATGAAGCGTTCTCTGATTGAATCATAAGTCTAGGGCTAGAAGAGGCCTTAAAGTCTGTCCAGGCCAACACTTTCATTTTACAGCCAAGGAAACTAAGAAGTAAGGAGTCTAAGTGACCTGCCCAAACTCACATGGTCAGCATGCACCAGAAGTAAAATTTGAACCCATGTCCTGTGACTGCAGAGCCAATGTTCTTTCCACTGTGCCATGCTTCCTCTCTGTCCTTCATTTTTCCTAGAGCACTTTGTCTAGCTCTTCTCTTGCCCTCCATCACACCCTCTTTTTTTTTTTTAATACTTTTTTCTCTACATGCTATTTCCCTCCACTAGAACATGAGTTTCTCGAGTGCAAGGACTGGGTCACTTTTTCATCTTTGTATGACAGTGCTTAGTACAGTACCTAGCACATGTAGTAGGTGCTTGATAAACATTTGTTTAATTAAATCTCAATTCTAATTGAGATTTACTGAATTCAGTGCCCTCTAAAAGGCATGGCTTCTATATACTCTATTCAATGTCAGCTTTTGAGCACATATTTTACATAATTTATATATTATATTCAGTTCAGGATATGTCTGATTCCTACCCTTCATTTTCTGATCTCTAAAAGCATCTTACATCTGCTTCAAATGTGTACCACAGTAGGAGCTCTGGATATGGTGGCCACTTCCTTCCTTGTCTCAGTGTTCAAGTCCACCTTAGCAATGAGTCTATTTCCTCTAACCCATTCTGGTCAAGGCTTCAGGTGTAATGCTTGCTTATTCCACATATGTATCAATTAACATTACTTCTCTGGCACCACCAAGCCAGGAAAAAGACATTGTTGAACCCTCCCTTTCTATAAAGAAAGACAGTCAAGCTAAATGGCTGCATCTGACAGCATTCCACACTCTACTAAGAGGAGGGATGTAAGTTTCATCATCAGGTCTCCATTTTGAGGGTCTCATGCTTGAGTCAAGAGCATATGAAATGGTCACATGACCAAAATATAGAGGTTGGACATGTTCTGTGGTCCTTGAGGCCTCTCAAGCCTCTCTAAAATAGGAATTATGCACCAGAGAAAGCAATTTTATTTGCCTCAATAGTCTAGAATACAAAGAACCAAAACAAGGTTAAAAAACCACCTAAGAAAGCTAATCTCTATCTCCTAACAAGAGCTCACTCAGCATCCCTTTCCACCATACTTCTCGGGTATACAAGCTGACCTAGCTGATTGCAACAGAATTCAGCTCTACATAGCACTCTCAGTGAGGGGAGATGCAAAAGGCAGGAATCTATTCAGGCTGTGACAGCATCATGGCAGTGAGGAACAGCTCAGCCAGATAACAGAGGAACAGAGAGAAAGGGGGCAGGACACATTTGTAGTTGGGAGGTAAAGAGCCCAGCATCTAACTGGAGCCAGTTCTATTCCTTCAGAAGTCGGCTGGGGCAGAGATCAAGGCTGGCGAACCATGAACTGACCAGTATGAGAGGAGATTGAGCCTCTTTGAAATCTAGTCCCCTAGGGAAACCACCATCAAAAGGGCTCTCCCTTTTGATTTAAGTGAGCAATAGGGGAATATAATGAAAAACAGATTAAAATTACTCATTACTGAAAACAGGGAAGAAAGATTGAAAAAATATGTCAAGAGGAAGAAAGCCCAATTAAAGACCTTGAGCACAAACAGAAAAACCAACCAGATAAACCAATGGGGAAGATACAAATTGCAGAAGGCCTCTAGATCAGGTAAGAGAGTTCAAGCATCTATGAATAAGTATTACAAGACAAAAGAAAATGAATTAACACCTGATAAGGCAGAGGAGCCAGAGGATTCCCAAAAGAACATAGAAACACAACAAGATAGGTAAGAAGAAGATAAAACTATCCCTGTATGCTAATCATATAATGGTTTATTTGGAAAACCCCAGAGTATCAGCAAAGATACTAACTGAGACACTTAAGAGCTTCAGCAAAGTTGTAGGCTACAAAATAAACTTTCAAAAGTAAACTGCATGGATGGAAGCAGATTATTTTTCATTTTTTGTTTTTCCATGTCTTTTTTCCCCTGAGCCTGTTTCTTCTTTCACAACATGACTAATATGGTAATATGTTTTGCATGATTGAACATGTTTAACCCATATCAAATTGTTTACCATCTCTGGAAGGGGGAAGGTGAGGGAGGGAAAGAGAAAATTTGGAACTCAATTGTTTTTAAATGAATGTTAAAAATTATTTTTACATGTGACTGGGGAAAAATAAAAAAATAAAATAAAATAAAAGGAAAAAATATACTGCATTTCTATATAATAACAAAATCCAACAGGCAATAATAGAATGGGGAATACTATTCCAAATAACTACAAAGTGCTAAATGTATCTGGGGATCAATCTAACAAAGTATACAAAAGCCTTGTATAGCTTCAATTACAAAATGGTTCTTAAAGAAATTTTTAAAATAACTTAAATAACTGCAGAAATTTTCAGTGCTTGTGACTGGGCCATGCCAACATAATTAAAATTATAATTTAATTAAATTATTATTTCTATTATATGTTATATATATATAATTGTAATTTGATTACATTATTAAAATATTAATTAAAATTATAATTTAATTAATATAATTAAAATTACTATACTACCAGAGTTAACTTACATGCTTAATGTCAAACCAATCAAATTATCAAAGGAATACTTTATAGGATTTTAATTCCTTTGGAAAAACAGAAGATCTCCAGAATATCAAGGTAAATGATTAAAAAAAAGATAGCACTGAAAGGGGAATAGCACATCCTAAACTCAAACTATATTATAAAGCTTCAGTCATTAAAACCATCTGGTATTGGTTAAAAAATAGAGAGGTAAATCAATGGAACAGAATAAATAAGGAAAAAATAGAAACAATGGAACTCAATAACCCAGTATCCAATGAACTGGAAAACATTAAGTTACACAGGAAAGAATTCTGTATTTTTTTTTAATCTGCTGGAGAAACTGGAAAACAATATGGAATAAATTAGGCTTAGATGCACACTTTACAATACATTCTAAATTAGATTATTCTAAAAATTCTAGATTAATTTAATATTAAAATCATACTATAAGAAAATTAGAAGTGAAGCAGATCACTTATTCTCACAGCTATGGGTAAAAGATGTATTCTTAACCAAACAAGAGATAGAGGCAATTACAAAAGATAAAATAGGTAACTTTGATTACTTAATATAGAAAAGCTTCTGCATTGACAAAATTAATGCATCTAACATATGAAGGGAAGTGATCAAATGGGAAAAATATTTGTGTCAAATTTCTCTGATAAGAGTGTGGCATCCAATATATGTATAAATAATTAGTGGATATATAGAGACCAACAGCCATTTCCCAATAGAAAAATAAACAAACAATTCTCAAAAGAAATGCAAACTATTAATAGCCACATAAAAGAATTTTCCAAATCACAAATAATAAGAGAATATAAATCAAAACAACCCTGATGTTTTATTACATAACCTGCAAATCAGCAAAGACAACATTTTCAAGACTATCTAGCTAGTAGGACCAGCTTGCTAGATAGCTTTCAAAAGCTCAAATCATCTTGAAACCATAATGAGACATCAGAGTGGGAATTGGGAAATCCCCTACTTTTAAAAGGTATGGATTATGATTTCTGTTTTCCCTTTAATTTTGTTTAGGAAAACTTGAAGAAGATACCATACAGGGAGATTACTATGTGGTTTGAGAGAAGCAGGAGCCCTTATCCCAAACCTTCCCAGAATGGGGGAAATCTGAGTAGAGTCATGAATAAGGAAATGAAGGACCTTAACTAAGGAAAGGTAGAAGGCTATTTCAAGCAATGAGATGTGTAAAATTAGAAAGGGTTTAAATGAGAGCCTATACTTTAATGTATTCAACTCCATAGGAACAAAGAGCCCCTTGGATGACTCACAGATTCACAATTAAATTAATTTTTTAAAAAAAGATCATGCCTGTGCATAAAAAATAAGTCTATTGAATATTCTCCTGACGAAGTTAGAGTTAACTACTGTTGCTGGATTGAATGGATAATTGTGCAATCACTCAAGATTTTTTGTTGCATAAATTAAAACAGTCACACTCATATGATTTCATCTTCTGGATTCAAAGATGACTGGCAGATGGGGTTAGGAATAAGTCATTTTATCTTTCATGGTGAGGCATTGCTTATGTGACTCACAAGTGTAATGGCTTTTTTTTTTTTTACTTAATTTGAAGCATCATGACCACTAGGGGACCAGGGCACCAATAATACATTTCAAAGTTACCCCTCCAGCCTAGCATCTCACCAATCACCAACGCCCTTATCCCAAGATATTCCCTCCAAGAATAGTCTTCAAACACTTCAGGAGCTGCTTGGGTGACTAATAATAATAATTTTATTATTATTATTATTGTTGATAGCTAACATTTATATAGCACTTACTATGTGCCAGGCACTGTACAAAGTGCTTTATAATTTTAATAATTATCTCATTTGATCCTCACAACAACCTTTTGAGGTAGGTGCTATGATTATGGTCATTTTGCAGATGAGGAAACTAAGACAAACAGTAACTTGCCCAGGATCATACAGCTAGTAAGTGTCTGAGGCCACATTTGATGTCAGGTCTTCTTGACCTTGACTAGGCCTACCCTCTGCACACTATGGAGCCCTTTAGCTGCCTCAATGGGGCAGTGACCTAGCTATTCCTTTCCTGATGCATGCAGAATACCTCAGGGTAGTCAACTTGTCTTCATCAAGGACTCATATATGGCAAAAAAACCCACCTACCCCCAAAACAAAAAACCCAACAACCTGAGAAAGGCAGGTGTCTTGTAAAGGGGGGTTGGGGTTGAAACTTTATCCTAGGTCCAAAAATTGCAATTCCTTTCAGGGAAGTGGAGAAAGAGAGGTAATGTCACCAGAACACACTCAAAGAAATCAATCTACTCATCTACACAAATACCAGTACAACATTTGGGGGACAAGTGATTAAGATATGAGGTTTTTTTTTTAATTGAGCAAGAAGGGAAGGATGTGACTCACTGCACTTCATTTAGAATGAAGGCTTCATGTCTTTTATGTCAGCTGGTTCAGTAAACCACTTCCCCCATTGTATTATGTTTGAACTGGAGAACTACCAGAGTTGAAAATCAGGAGGTTACCAGGAGTCATTTGCCTACCTTCAGACGATGGCCATTTAGAAACATAAAAGATATGATTTCAACTTTGGACCTTCCAGCATTTCATTGGAAACTGTAAAAATCAGGAATTTGTGGAAGTCTATTATCTATAATGTTCAGCACCATGATTAAAAATTGTTCTTATTATGATAATAATAATAAAAGGAAAGACAAAATAACATGTTAAGGCAACAATGTGGACAAGATTTCTATCACCCTAAAGTAAACTAAACCAAGCCAATAATAAAATAAAACAAAATCCTAGTCATCTGACCCTAAGAGTAAATAAAATATGGTATCCTGAAAATGTTAGATATATATGCTGCTTTTTCATAATTAATATATCTGTAAAGCTAGATTCTTAGTCTGTGCAGATGGTAAAATTTGGTTCCAGGCCAGGAGTTAAGTAGTTTGAGGTTCTACTAACCCACTGATGGTTCATTTTTTCCATCTACCTCAAGAAGATCCAAGAACTCTAAATAGTGGTCTAAGACCTCCTCTAGTCTTCTGACCAATCAGTTCTAGGACACTGACAGTAGGGTTGAAGAAGGAGGTGGGCTATTTCACTGTTAAATATGAGGGGCTTACATAAATCTGGGGGCCAGTGTTATTCCAATAGATTTCAAGGCCTCTAGGGTAGCCACAAACGGGGGGAGAGAGGAACACAAAGGGAATAAGGAAGAATATTGTACCCAAAGCCAGGATCTGTTCCAGGTTCTGGGTACTTTGAAAAGCTTGAGTCAACTTGTCACCATCACAAACACAGACACTTTCTGCTTTTTCAGGAAGTGTTACTCAGGTAACTTTAAGGGTAGATAGGTGACTCCTGCTCCCCAGCCATTTCTGCAATGCAGATTGCCACTCCCCTTTATTACATCTATAATTCTCATATTCCTTCTCTCTTTTTTTCTCTCCTTCCCTCCATTTTTTCCATTTCTCTCTCCCTCTCACTCTCTCCCTTTTTATCTGTGTCTGTATGATATCATCAATTTTTGGATTATCTGATTTTTGTATTATCTTCATTTTATCATCCTTTGGTATAAATAATTAAGAATTGCCTACAATTAGACTGGCCACTTAACTTACAGACATGCCATGAGGGATAAATATTGTAATATATTCCAATGCTGATAGGCACTATATAAATAAGTATGTTGTATTTTTTTAATTGATATATAAAAAAATAACTGTGACATACATTAATAAGGCTCTTTTGCAGCTTATTTGAATATTTCTGTAAGGGTGCACCCACTTAAAGTGGGTAAGTGGAGGTTTAAATTAAGTGATCATCTAACACCAAGCAAGATTAGTTGCTAGCAACAGTGGCAAAACGTATATTAGGGAGAACACCGGTCTTCTTCCTACTTCTTCCTAGTATGGGCTCATCTCCTTTTTAGCTCTCATTCTGGGTTCAGAGCAGTCTAGTAGTTATGTTCTAGTACGTATTTAGAAATTAGCAAAAATGCAGGCACTATCTCTAATTTGTTCACTCCTGCCCTGGACTAAGACTGGGTAAATTTCTTCTTCCATGGGTTGGCTTCCTGTCTCTCAGTCATGAACTACAAAATCGTAGGCAAACGAAATTCTATTTGTATATTTAACAGCCTACTTGGAGTTAAAGTTATAATTGTCATTGTCATATAGGTGCAGTTTACATGAGACTTATTCAAGTTTTTCCAATAATACTAAGTAACAGAATTTTCAAAAGCACGTTGTCACCATCTTCTTGAAAGTTTAATAGCTTCACTTAGAAACTGATGGGAGAACTGATATTTCAACTTAAAATCCTCTCTTGATTTAAAGAAATAAATCACTGTTAATGACCATTTAATTTATTAACAGCATCAAATAACATGGAAAATGTAAATTGATGTCAAGAACAAAGTACAGCAGGTTGTAACATGAATTACAACTAGGGTTTAATTATTCCATTCCTTCCTGCCCCAACTCTTCTCCCCACTGGTCAGAAAGGAGAATGAGAAGTGAAGTGGTCAGGAAAGTAAAGGAAGCAGGAACTCTCCCAGGAAGCACTCCAGGGAAGGAGAGAAGGAGAAAGGAGGTATGAAATGGACTTTATGTTCACCAACCACTGCAACTGCTGGTTTGTCTCTAATCTTCTGATCAGCTCTGGTCTGCACCCACTTGCATCCATTCTCAGCTCTTACTCTGGTTTAATCTGGTCTTGTTTCCACTCTGACCTAATCACCTCTACTTGTTGCCTGGTCATAGCTACCAGGTGAACAATGCCCATTTATTGTTACTCTATTCTTATTTGATGGAAGGCATTTGGCTTGAAGCAGCACCATGGAGCCCTGGAACTGTGCTCCTTCCTTCCCCTCTAAGTCTCTATGAGGCAAAATTTCTCCTCAACCCCACAAACCCTCAGAAACATGGTGAATTCTGAGTAATGTGTAGTCACCAGTAGATACACACTCCAGCCCCACCAACTCTCCATGACAACTTCTCTGTGGGAGATATAATCTGAGCCAAGGTTACACATCTTAATAGCTAAAGTAATCAAATCCCATTTAAATTGTTTTTTTAATTAAATTTTCCTTACAATATTTAACAAAGAATAATAGCACAAATGAACATAGATTCATCACTGGGTGATTTTTTAATGGGTTTCTTTTCTTTAACATTGGTTTCTTTCATGTAGTTACAAGTCAACTTGAGTTATAAGTAATAATGGTCATACTTATGTACCCTTTGCATGTGACTTAAGTTGCTCACAATGTCTTTTAAACACCTGTGGGGTACAGGTGCTAGAGGTATATGTGTGCATGTGTATATATTCGTGTGTTTCCCGTGTAGGTTATGTATATCTACATGAGTCTTTTTAGATTTGGTTTTCAGGGAGGTGTATGAATAGACATCTTTATAGTCTCCTCCCCCCTCCAACCCTTCTTTAAGGGAGACTTTAATTCTTACCACAAGGGGAGACAGAAGATTGTATCACAAATACAAGGCTAGAATTATATCTATCTATCTCCCAAATACTGGTATTCTAGGTTAAATAATTTTTAGCTTCAAGCTGCACTCCTGATTGCTGTCCTTTAATGAAGGAATACTATAAGCTTTATAGCCAAAGGCTTGACTCCCTACCAACCAAATACCAGTTACACAAATACCACACATAGCAAATAGGAAATAAATCCATTTATCCAACTTAACAGACAAGAGAAAATCAGAGAAGTTATAAAAATGAGAATATATCAGACAATACACAGAATAAATGAACTTTCCCACTGGGAGTGAGATATCTCAAACTCTACCAAAAGAGACTCAGATTTCATCCAAGAAGGGAAATTACCCAAGGTCTCTAATGTGGTAAACTAGAGGTAAGGACATGATCAAGTTGCCAGCTCTTCTATATGTGAGCTTCTTCCTAGAGTCTTTCTGTCCCTTCAGGGTCCTCTCCCAGAAGAGAATCTGGAACCAGGAAGAAAGAGCAGGAATAGCCAATCTTCACCAATGAGATGAGTCTTATGCAAATAGGTTTTGAGCCCCTGGTTACACTACTAACATGTAATCTTAAAGTTCTTTCTTGAATTAAATAATTCTTATCAATGCATGCTTTGCAACTGTATCTGCAATAATAGAATTCAGTGGAAGCAATTGCAACCCCTCAAAAAATTCTAATAAGGAAAAAGGGAATTTGGTTGGTAGAGACTGCATCAAGATGAGTTGTGACAAAATTTCATTTCAACTCCTTATTTTGATGTGCCTTGTCATTTTTTCCCCTCGAAATAAACTTTCACTATTTGACTCTTGGGAAACTTTAAATTAATGATAATTTCTGAATCTTTTCTAATTCTGCTTCTTTTTTAGTATGGTTCACTGAATCATTAGCGCTATTACCTGTGTAAGTCTGGCTCCTGAGGGTAAAATTCAAACATACTTATGAAATATAAATAGTGTTTCAAAACTGGCCCTACTAACCTACAATTACAGAATAATCTATTAAGTAAACTAACACGTTTCTTGTTTGGTGTGCAAACAAAGGCTAATTTATGAATTTACTAATTGTTTTTATCTACTACTGATTTGTGGGATATCACTTATGACATATGTCTGCTGAAAAATACTGCCATCAATTCATAAACTCCTCCAGATTAGTGAAAATTGGAATAGGTTTTTGAGTGTGAAAAACACCTTTCTTCCCTTTGAACCTGACACACTACTTACTAATCTAATTTCAATAAATAGTAAGTACCATTTTGGGCTAGGAAACTAAATAAAGTTTTCATTGTTGTTAACCACACATTTTCCCACAATTAGGACATAATTATTGGATTATATGCAGGAGATTAGAACAAAGAAGTAAAAGTTGGTTTTAAGCTACTTGTTCTTGGATTTCTATATACTTCAGGATTTTGTCAGTCTTTGCCTCTCTGCCCAGATTATCTGAAATGCAGGTTTTCACTTACTGACATAACCTCTCATTGGTGTAGCTCAAAATACAAACAACTTTCTGGAGAATGTTAGAGCTGGACCAACTCCTTGGATATCACTGGTCTTAATCCAAGCTCTCCATTTTATAGATAAGGAAATTCAGGTCTAGAGGGGATAAGTGACTTGTCCAAAATCACATAGTTATTCACAGAGATAGGAGTGAAATTCAAGTCATTTAACTCCCAGCCCCTGTGCTATTTCTGGTATTCCATGCTCTAAATTGTCAAGTTAAAAAACCAACCAAACAAACAAATAAAAAAACCTGAGGAGCACATAGTATTAATTTTGCTTCAGCATGGACCTTTTTGATCCCATGACATTTCTCTCAGTATGAATCAACTCAGGGAAGACATGATGGGATTCTTATGATCAATAATCATATTAAAAACATCTACAATAGGAATGTAGACAATTTAGGTACAAGAGCAGGTGACCTATTAGTGACTTTGAGGGAGGACATTTGGCTTTTTAATACATTTAATATAAATGTATTACATTGTTGTCTTTGCAGTTTTGGAAAGACTCCTGGATGTTTTGACTTTTGACTCAACAGATCATAGATTTAGAAATGGAAGGGGTCTTAGAAGTCAACAAGTCCAATTTCATTTTAGAAATGAGGGTATTAAGATTCAGAAACTCTAACTGACTTGCCCACAGTTACACAGCTAATAAGGGCCAGAGGTAGGGTTTTAACTCAGATCTTTCTAACTCCATATCTGGCATGCTATCCATTATATCATGCTTCCTCTTAATATATTTTTTTTCCATTCTGAATTGGCCTTCAGGGTAGTAAAGGGGAAAGGGAATTGTCCAAAGAAAGGAGCAAATATCCTCTAAGCTTGTGATGAAATATCACCCCAGGTGCCTCCCATATAAAAGCTTCCTTCTAAGGAAAAGATCAGGCTAACTACTTCAAAGACTAGGCATTTGGAATAAGAGACCTTTCCTGGTCCTTTTCTAGCACAGTGTTCCCAAACTGACTTATCTACAGGATCTGGAATGTGTACACATTCAGTCATTCTCCAGTGTCAAGAGGATGAAAGGTGGAATAATGTGACATTCTTTTTTCTAAGAATTAATAAAACTTTAATTTCTTTAAAGTTCAGGGGAGAGGCACGTGATGAGTGAGAGTAGGCTACAGAATATCATCAAGGAAGAAATGGTAGAAGTGGTATAAGGAATGTTGTGAGAGAGATATACAACCAGAAAATGAAGTGAGCCCACCACATGGGGACAGTGAAGGATTCTTAGGTAGACAGCCTTTGAGGTCCATTGGCATCCTCTTCTTGAGTTCAAATCTGACTTCAGACACTAGCTGTGTGACCCTGGGCACATCACTTAACCCTGTTTGCCTCAGTTTCCTCATTTGTAAAATGCGCTGGAGAAGGAATCAGCAAACCACTCCAGTATCTTTGCCAAGAAAACCCCAAATGGGGTCATGAAGACTTGGATACAACTGAACAACAACAAATAGATATTATATTCTTCCTAAAGAAGCTATTTGTCCTCTAAGGAATGATGATATGGATCCAGTGGTGCTATCAAGCAAAAAAAAAAAATCTAGCAAAGATCAGAGAAATAAGCATAGAAAAGATTAGTTACTCCCTGCTGAGGGGATACTAAGGCAGCTATTTGTTGTGTTGACTTCAACTATAGAGTGGTCTACTCTTTTCTAGCGCATTTATCCAGGACGTGATGAAGAACCTCATAAAACTTGTCAAGTAACATGACTGCCATCCACTTCCGATGATTTGTGTAGACACAAATGATATAACTGGAAGGGATCCAGAAAGCATTTCTAAAGATTATTCAGTCTTGGGAAAGAGACCAAAGACTTCAGGCAGAATCCAGGGGGTATTTTCATCACTGATGCTGATCAAAGACAAGGCTTACAGAAAATAAAGTCATGCTTGGAAAGCAAACAGCTAGATGGCTAAGAAGATTGTGGCTAGGAGAAGGATCTATATTTCTTGACCACAGTTTAATATATAGGTATAACAGGCTCCTGGCCAAGGATGGAATATTCCTTGCAAGGGCTGGTAAAAATGGATTTGCTTAGTGTATTGAAAAAAACTAACAAAAGGTCGATAAAATGAAAAGGAAAAAGAATAAAACTGCCTAAATAGATCTACCAAAATAGACACCATCAAGAGTAGCATCAGCATAGGAAGAAAAAATGTAAAAACATAGAAATTATTAGTAGATAAAATTCAAGAAAACAGCCAACAATAAAGCTCATGGCGTCAAATGACTATACAGAAAAGTATAAAGCATGGATAACAAGCAAATTGAACTAAATAGTGTAATGCAATTAAACAAATTTGATCTTATAAGTATCATTGAGACTCGGTAGAATGGAACCCATGCTTGGAAAATGAATCTGAAAGCATGTACTTTATTCAAAAGGAATATGATAGGTAAAAAGTGGGCAGAGTAACATTGTATATTAAGAAGATAAATCCATTTTAAGGATATCAGCAACCAAGAGGGAGGGAAAACATTTGGGTAAAGCTCAAAAAAGTCAGAAACGGAAGAAATATCTTCCAAAGCACATGCTATAGATCACCTGGAGAGGACATATGGCATTACATAAATTAATTAGAATTTAGAAAAATAATTAACTTTATGACACATAATAAACCTTACAACTTTTTGCATCCTTAAAGAACATTTAAAATACAATCAAGCAACAAGAATTTTTTTATCCTTGTAAAAATGAATTTTTTTTCTTTTATTTTTTCTCAATTACATGTAAAAACAATTTTTAACATTTGGTTTTTTTAGAATTTCAATTTCCAAATTTCCTTTCTCCTTCTTTTCCCTCTCCCTCCTTGAAAGGCAAATAATTTGATATAGATTTTACATGTGCAGTTGTGCAAAACATATTTCCGTATTAGCCATGTTGCAAAAGAAAACAGACAAAACAAACCCCAAGAAAAATAAAATTAAAAAAAATGCTTCAGTCTATATTCAGATTGCATCAGTTCTTTAAATAGAGGTGGATAGCATTTTTCATCATGAGTCCTTCGCAATTGTCTTGGATCATTGTATTGCTGAGAAGAGCTAAGTCATCCATAATCCATCATCATATAATATTGCTGTTACTGTATAGAATGTTCTCCTGTTCTGCTCACTTCATTAAATCAACAAGTATTTATTAAACACTAACCATGTACCAGGCACTGTGCTAGGTGCTAGAGATGTAAGTACAAAGAATGAAATAATCTCTAATTATGAGAGATAATGGAAGAGACAATAAACACATATATATATAAATATATTGTTGTTCAGTCATTTCAGTCATATCTGACTCTTCATGACTTCATTTGGAGTTTTCTTGACAAAGATCCTGGAATGGTTTGCCATTTTCTTTCTCCAACTTATTTTACAGATGAGGACCTGAGGCAAATAGGATTAAGTGACTTGCCCAAGGTCACATAACTAGTAACTGTCTGAGGTCAGATCTGAACTCATAAGAGTCTTCCTGACTCCAGGCCTGGCAGTCTATGCACTGTGCTACCTAGCTGGCCAGATTATAAAAATATATACCCAGAAAAAATTTGGGGGATTTTAAAAAAACTTACAGTAGGCCAAGAAGTCTTGTCCCCATTAAAGGAATGATGAAGTCTGAACCTTGGGCCCACTGAAAGTAAAAAGTCCTCAAAACTTTTTTAGGATTGATATTTTACAGAGTGATGAAGATGCCCAGAATTTCCAGGTTCACCTAGACTGCTTCTGACAACAACAGGTGGTATGCTTATTATGTTTACAAATGACAAAAAACTAGGAAAGATAGATAATTTACTGTATGTCAGAATCAGGGTCCAAAAAATCCCAGCAGGCTAGTGTTGGTTTGACTCTAATAAAAATGAAATTTAATATGTATACATGTAAGGTTCAGGAAAAAAAAAAACTTTACAAATACAAAATGGAGATGGGGCATAGCTATATAGTTTGTCTGAAAAAAACCTGGGGATTTTCATGACCCACAAGCTTTGGCACAGCAGCCAAAAAGCTAACATAAGCTTTATTATGAGACATGTTGTCCAAGACTAGGGAGGTGATGGCTAATGGTCCCCTATACTCAGCCCTGGTCAGACCACATATGTAGTAACATATTCTACATTTTAGGAGGTGCATTGATACGCTTAAGAATATCCAGAGAAGGGACCCCACGTTGGCTGTCTCTAGTGTTTCCAGCCCAGCTGAGGGAACAAAGGGCTTTCATTTCCATTAGAGTGTCTAAAATCCTATGGAAGAACCATGGATGAATGAGGAATGATCTCTCTCTCTTAGTGGGAATCAGGTCAACCCTCTGTAATAGTTACTCCCAAACCATCTATTATTTTAGAAGAAGGTTTTATTTTAGTTTTGGCATAGGTCTTCAGTTTTGGAACACTTTTTTCTGAAGAGAAAGGCAAAGAAGGATCATTTCTGAGCTGAAAAAACGGCCATTAAGACTTTCCCTGGCTTAAAAAGAGACAGAATGGCTGAGTTGATTAGAGGCCTGGTTTCTTGGGGCTCTGTCACCAGAATGGCAAAGGGGGCAGCTGTGGTACAGTGAACAAAAAGCATTGAATTTGAAGCCAGAAGCTTAGCTTCACAACCCTGTTCTGTCATTTACTAGTCATTTGCCTTTGGGCAAGTCACTTATCCTTTCTGAACCTCAGTTTTCCCATATGCAAAATGAGGATAAATAGACCTGTACTATTACTTCATGGGGCAACTAGGTGGTGCAGTGACCGGAGTGCTGGCCCTGGAATTAGGAGGACCTCAGTTCAAATCCGGCCTCAGACACTTATTAGCTGTGTGACCCTGGACAAGTCACTTAACCTGTTGGCCTTAGTTTCCTGTACAATGACCTTGAGAAGGAAATGACAGACCACTCCAGTACATTTGCCAAGAAAATCCCAAATCAGGTCAAGAAGAGTTGGACACAACTAAACCACAACAACAGAAACTTTGTAGAGCTGGGAAGTGATGAGTGCTTTAAAAAAAATGGTAATATAGGAAAGGTGCTACAAAAGTATCAACCATCAGGAGGATGATGATAATGGGCAGATTGAACTGGGCTCCTTATTTCTTTGGGCATAGAAACAGGTTTCGATGATAAAGTAAGAGGTCTGGTCTCTCTCTGTTCCAGGCTGGTCTTGTGTACGGCTCCCACATGTTTCTTTCTCTACCCCTACCACATACTCTTGAGATCCAGTGACACTGAAATCCTTGCTGTTCTTCGACCAAGACACTCATCTTTCACCTATCAGCATTTTGACTTGCTGTGCTCTGTCCATAGAACACTCTCCCTCCTCATCATTGCCTTCAGGTTTCCCAGGCTTCCTGGAAGTCCCAGCTAGAGGAAGTCTTTCCCAGCTCCTCTTAATTTGAGTGCTCTTCTTCTATTATTTCCTACTTATCCCATATGTAGCTTGTTTGTACACAGTTGTCTGAATGTTGTCTCCCCCCCTTTAGACTGTGAGCTCTTTGAGGGCAGGAACTGCCTTTTGACTTTCTTTGAATCTCCTGCACTTAGCACAGTGTGTGCCACCTAAGTAGGTGCTTACTTGTTGGTGGTTGGTCCTTCTTTTTGGAAGAAGACCAGTGACATCACAGGTGATGTCTTAACTCATGAGTGAATTGGACTTAAGTGAGGCTGAGTTGACCAAAGTCTTCAGCCTCACTCTCTCTTCCTGAGTCATCGAAGTCCAGTGGCAGTACAAAAGTCAAGATGGCTGGCAATGGCCTGGGATGCAGTGGATGACCTTAGTGTCTCTGATGCCCGACCAAACTCTAAGCACTCAACAGCGCCTGCATCAGCCGCCTTCATAGCCACTGGAACAAACAGTAGGTCTTTAACAAATGTTTATTGATTGACTGACCATGAGACAAGTCATTCATTGCAACTTACAGTATAAAACCCCTTTTAAAAAAAAACAGGAAAAGACAAAGTTGTTCGTTGAAGGATCCATCTAAATACCATCTGCCATTCATACATCTCTTTAAGGTTTTACTAAACACCTTACATATCCTATCAGGCTTTATCCTCACAACAACCCTGGAAGGTAAGGTCTATCAGTACTCTTTTCAATTTACAAATGAGGCTTA
This sequence comes from Phascolarctos cinereus, assembly GCF_003287225.1. Taxonomy (NCBI): domain Eukaryota; kingdom Metazoa; phylum Chordata; class Mammalia; order Diprotodontia; family Phascolarctidae; genus Phascolarctos; species Phascolarctos cinereus. Next base: position 141,837,685 of record NW_027555847.1, read on the forward strand.
TTGGTTGGCTGTCATCCTCCATTCTCAAAAAAGGACCAAAAGGACATCTATGTTGGGATTAAGGTACGGTGTGTTCAACTGTGGCTGATCAAACCAATACGAGCTCTGAAGGCTCTACCACAGGTTGGGCACAAATAGTCTATATGAACATTTGGAGTGGAGATGTCTCTAATTCTGAACACCTTACAGACGAGGCAATTGAGACCTAGAGATCTAAAGTAATGACACCAGAGCTGGTGTCAATAGTCAGATTTTGGGCCCATATTTCTTTCTTTTGACTCCATGACCAGGGCACTTTCCAGCCACAACACCACACTGCCTCCCCAAATACAGTAAAGGGGATTTCACTTCCATCCAATTATCAGAATTCAAGCAAAGAACCTCTTCAAATTAGTGGGCCAGGAGAGGTGAAAGGGAGACACAGACCTCTAACTAAAACTATATTGTGTTTGGGATACATCTTTCTGTCTCAGCCCTACTCATCTGGCCCAACCTAATTCTTGAAAGAAAGGACACAAATAAAGGAAATGGTCATCAAATAAATACCAACTAATCTCTATTCAGTTACCACTTACTCCCTCTCTAAAGTCACCTTTTTTCTCATCTGTAAAATGAGAAGTTTGTACTAGCTGACCTTTAATATCACTTCTGGCTTCGTAGCCTATGCTGCATAGACATTTTGGTTGTTCTAATGCTCCTTCATGATAACTCACATTTCTATCATGTTTTAAGACTTATGCAGCATTGCTATCCACTTCCAAAGGAAAAACTGATGGAGTCTGAATGCAAGTTAAAGCATACTCTTTTAAACTTTCTCCCCCCTCCCCTTTTTTCTTGTGGTCTGTGTTTCTTTTGCAACATGGATAACATGGAAATAGGTTTTGCATGACTGCACATGTATAATCTATATCAAAGTGCTTGCCTTGTCAAGGAGGGGGAAGGGAAGGCAGGGAGGGAATTTAGAACTCAAAAATTATAAAAAGGAAATGTCAAAAATTGTTTTATGTGTAATTGAGAAAAAGTCAAATAAAAACATTCTTTGAAAAAAGAAAGATTTATGAAGTACTCTTCTCAGAACAAGCTCTGAGAGGGAGAGGGTGCAAATATTATTAGACTTGTTGTCTTTTTATTGCCTGGGAATGTTTTCAGCCCAGAACTTTCTTGGGCCAGAAGTGACCCTAACCTGAAGGGGTATTCAAAAACAAATAGAGACCTATTATTTAGAGATTTTCATAGCTGCATTACTTGTAACTGCAGCAAAAGACTAAATGGAAGCAACCTAAGTGCTCCACAATAAAGTAATGGTGGCATAAATTATTGTATGTTGAATAAAATGGAACCCTATAATGCCATTGAAACTGATGAGTATGTGGAATACAAAAACATCTGGAATGACTTTTATGAAATAATGCAAAGCCAAAAAAAAAAGCAGAACAAGCAAAAGAGTATTCAGTAAAAACAAAACATGAAGAAGACGGAATGGGAATGAATGTACAAAAAATCTTGAAGGGGACTTTGAAGGAATGACTAAAAATTTATAATCCATTATGCTTTGAAAAGTATTCATCTAGATGGTGCAGTTATAAAGTGCCAGGCCTAGAGTCAGGAAGACCCGAGTTCAAATCCAGCCTCAACTCCTAGCTGTGTGACCCTGAGCAAGTCACTTAACCCTGTTTGTATCAGTTAAATGAACTAGAAAAGGAAGTGGCAAACCATTCTAGTATCTTTGCCAAGAAAACCCCAAATGGGGTCACAAAGAGTGGGACACAACTAATCAACTACAAAATTACAAAGGAAATATAGTCAGTTCAACTGGCATTCAATATTAAGTTTTTAATAAAACACTTGATTGTTAAAAAGTGACCCTTTGAACGTATACCTTCCTTCCATCTTTTTCCTTTAGTGGTTATGTACCAAAACAGGTAGGTGGTGCACTAGATAGAGAACTGGGTGTGGAGTCAGGAAGACCCAAGTTCAAATCCAACCTCAGACACTAGCTATGTGACTGGACAAATCACTTAACTCTTATTTGCCTCAGTTCCTGTAAAATGGGGACACACTGGAGAAGGAGATTGCAAGCCACTCTAGTATCTTTACTCGATGGACAAAGTCACACAGAGTCAAACACAACTGAACTGAACAACAACAACCCAAAGCTTGGATAACAATACTAGGAGCTGACATTTATACAGTATTTTAACCCTTGCAAATCACTTCACATCCATTATCTAATTTATATCTTACAACAATCCTATTAACTATTATCACCTCCATTTTACATTTGAGGAAACTGAGGTTCAGAGAGATTAAACAATGGGCAGTGTCAGTGTCAGGATTTGAATCTAAGCCTACTCCTGACGACAAGGTTAAAGCTTCCTGGCTTTCCCCAATACTAACCACTCCCTGATCTCTCAGAATGAAACAAGTTAACAAGGGAACTACCCTAATAACTGTAAGGCTACATTTCTGTAGCATTTTAAAAGTTTACAAAACATTTTTTCCTCCACCTGTGAGAGAGGTAGTTACAAATATCAGGACCCTTATTTTTACCAATGAGGAAAGTGACAGATATGTGGAGGGGGGAGTGACTGGCTTGTAAATGCTGAAGCCAAGATGCAAACCCTGGCATCCTGACCCCTAAGCCCCTCCTCCTTCTGCTACACCAATGCTGCCCCCTATCCTCCTCACCCCTGTTTAGGCAAGAAAATAAAACAGAGGTTGTCTCCTTTGCCCCTGACCTTTCTAGCTGATAAAAAGAACTGTATCCTTCAGGTGACAGAGACACATATTAAGCCCAGGAGCCACTGATGGAAAATGGTCCAGAAGGGAGTTTGGGGAGCTGTTTGGGCTAGGCTGCATCTAATTTCTCTATTACCCATTACAAGCCATGCTGGAATCCAGTTAAAGTAAAGCACAGCTGTAATAAATTCCAAAGTTATCTTTCAAAATCCACTGAGATTGAAACCCTCATCTAGATTTGTAGTACTGAGCTCAAGGTCGGGAGGTAATTGAAACTGCTCCCATATTGTTGCATCATACATTCACAAATCCTTTCTCCCTTTTTTCTACACTATTGTTTATTACTCAGCGTAGGTTTCAACATTTTAGGAGATGGAAAATCAAGGGGAAAAATAACTGGGGGGCCTCTTTGAACAAGCCTCAAAGAGCAGCTGGGTGCTGGGTGTGTACTCATGCCCACACCAAATACTTATCCAAGCAATGTCATAGTTGGGTAGGCAGCTTATAAAAAGACGTTACTGATATCAGGACTGCCTCTGTTCTTTTCCCTCTGGTCACCTCTTCGAGGTTGTGAAGAAAGGTTATGTTAGGGCAAAAGAATCAGCCAATAGCAACTCCTGTCTTTAGCAGACTGCCAACTTTGAGCAGCAACAAAGTCTTTTGGGCACCAACCAATAACATTCCAATTCCTTTGGTGGGAACTATGGCAACTGGAGGGGAGGAAACCCTTGGAGAGGAATAGAAAGAGGAAAAAGGGGTTCTGACCTTCCGTCCTTGCTTCATTTCACTTTTGTAATGATGCCCCCTTTCCCAACGCCCCCTCTTCGGGACAGATTTTTTTTTTTGGTGGGGAGCTGATTTGCAGTGCTTGGGAGCATATTGGTATTACACCCCCTGGAATAAGGGTGGGGGTTCACATGTCCTGAAATAAATGTCCTTCATTGTGTTCCAGAATTTTTGGTTTCTAGTCTCATCAAGGCCCTCAGGGTCACAGACTTGGAGCCACTGTTAAGAGAATTTAGAGTTCATTTACAGCACCCTTAAGATGAGGAAGCTGAGAGGAGAAAAATTTTGACTTGTATGCCTATTTTACAGATAAGGAAAATGAGGCTCGGTGAGGGTCTCTGACTAGCACATAGCCATTGTGTCAAAGATAGAATTAGAAGCTAGGTTTTCCTGACTCTAAAGAGACCAGTTAGTTCAGAGATCAGGTAAATATTTAGTGTTTCCTTTAGGGTAATTTTTAAGCCTGACTTGGTAGCTCATCTTTTCATTAATTCAACAAATATCTGAGGAATACTTATGATCTATCACTGTCTCTAAGTTCAGTGCTACATCAAAGATGCAGACGATATTGTCCTTCCCCTCAAGAGGATTACAGTCTAGTTAAAAAACAAGTTGATGTGATGATTGTAAAGAATTCCATGTTGCAAACATGCCTGCCTTCGTGAAAGCTCGCCAGATATAATCCTCTTTCCGGGTAACATCTTTGCTTTTCACTATGGTTGCCAACTGCCAAAGGGGTATTTGCCCATTGGCCCGCAAGGAAATACACTTTGGTCATTTACCAAGGTGAGGGCAGTGCGTGCAGGTCGGTGTAGGAGAGGTGGCTGGCCCTAGGTAACACTGACCCAAGAGCTGAAGGTGCTTCCTCCTGTGCCTTCCTCCTTGCCGCATCTCTCACAGACACACCCACCCACTCTGTACGTCCCTCCACCCAGTCTCTATCCTCACCTTTATATCACTATCCTCATTTCCCACCGCCCGACTTTTCCACGGTGGAGTCTGGGAGGTGAGTCCCTTCCTCAGGAAGGAAAAGGATTGTTGTTGTTTTTAATCTAGGCTTTTATCGCTTCCCTAGTGCTCAAAACCTTTTACTCTCCCCTGCCTCCAGAAATGAATTGCAAACTTTATTAAACTGGGGAGGAGGCCGCCTCAGGTGGGGGAAAAGTGGCTTTTCACCCCGGGCTCCAGGAATCCCAAGTCCAGACCTCCCTACAGAAAGCGATCCCTCGGTGGCGCATGCGCCTTGCGGCCGCCGTTGGGAGCAACGACACAAGGTTACCTTTCACCTAGTTCTCCGCCGCTCGCAGCCCTGGGGTAACTCGAGTTCAGACGGAGCAGTGGTGCGCCTGCGCAGTCACGCTCTCCTCCTCTTTCCTCCGCCCCTCCGTCCCTTTCTCTCCCCCCTCTCTCCTCTCTGGGCTTCTTCTCTCGCTTCCTCCTCGAACACCGGCTGGACCCGCCGCTGCCACGTGACCCTTGGCTTTGCAGCCCTCTGTAAAAGAGTGTTGATTTTTCAGTGGTTTCCCTCCCCACCCTGTTACTGTTGCAGACGACCTATTTGTCTAGTTCAGTGCCGCCCAGTGCAGGAGGGAGCTGCTGCCGCCGCCGCCCAGCCCGTGCGGGGTTCAGCCCAAGCCCCATTGTTGATTCTTTTACCCTACCCGTTGAGGACGGCGCTTCCACCCACGCTGCTTGTGCTCTCCCTCCTATGCAAGGCTGTTTGTTGGCCTCAGCAAAGCCTTGTGCTTCCCGCCCCTCTTTGGCCTTCCACCTAGACCCCACGCGGCCTGCCTGCTTCTCCCCAAAGATCCAGATCCACTTTTCTCTCCAAAAAAGACATTTCACCTGCCTTGGCAGGTTCCCGTTTTGACCAGGCCCAATTAAAGTCCGTAGTGCCTATCTTGCAAAACTGTTTCTGCCAGGGGAGAAAAAAAGGCGATCCAGGGAGGGTAGCATTCTGAGAAGGGTATTTAAAGCTAGAACTCAGATCGTTTTGGTAGCTGAGGCTGAAGAGGACAAGCTATTTTGCATGCAAAGTAAGCTCGCTTTTGCCCCCATAAATCACCCGGGCATAAATTTCATTGTTCTGAAATAAAGAATGAGCGATAATCCTCCCTTGTTTTTCCTCTCTCTAAAAGGTTACACACTGCTCCGTTTGCAGATACCCTTGGTGCTCGTCTTTTAGTACTGGCAAAGAAGTGACATGTTTGCTTCTCCCTTGTCCTCTCTACTCGGGGTTACTCTCGGTCAAATCTCCAGGGTGTGCATGAGTGTGCACCGCATTCTTTCAGCCTTCCTCTGTAGAAGGAAAGGCTTCATTTCCTTCAGAAACCACATTCCAATTCTATTAAAGAAATGCTTTTAATTGTCTGGTGGAATCCTAATTTCCCGACCACACAATAACCTCTAAGGATGACTTTTAGGAGTCCTTGTGGCATCAGTTTTATGACTCTTCTGCTATAGTTAAAGTTGACACTGATATTTTATTGATTTCTGGGCATGGAAGGATGACCTTTTGTGAGAGTTATGATCCAGATTTATACAAAATAATAGCTCTGCCTTCTTCGTAGTCTCTGCCCTCTTTCCCATTCCTTTTGCTCTGGAGTTAAACAGTGCTATAGCTAAGCCAGTGGGGGTTGGGTTGGGAAAAGTAATCATTAAGGTTATACCAAATAAGTGCTCTTGCATTCTAAAGAATGTTTAACTCGTACAATGTTACACATTTAATTTTAATTAGTTACACAATGCATCATAATGTATGTGTGCCCTAGTTCCCTAATAACTATAAATATATTAATTACATTTGTTTGTATTCTCCACAGACCTAGCATAGAGCTATCTATTCACATAGTAGATGATTGTTGAAAATGTGAGGGGGGGGGAAGGAAATGAAGGGCCAGGAGTAGAGTCAGGAAGACTTGGGTTCAAGTCCCCGATACTGATTATGTGAAGGTGAACAAGCCACTTAATCCCTCGATGTTCCAGAAAACTCTTAAAGACTACAATTTGTTGGGTTGCTGCACTGTATCAGTGGAGGGAATGTCCACATCAGGAATTCCCAACAAGGCAATTACAGGGTCTTTTTTTTAAAAAAAATAGTTAAATAGAGTTATTACCACAGAATAGAGTGCTGGGCTTGGAGTCTGGAAGACCTGTGTTCAAATCTCACTCTGGATGCTGAGTTACTATGGGCAAATCATTTAGCCTCTATGAGACTCAAGCAACTGCCTAACACAACTATCAAGTTATAGAGGCTGTAAGAATGAAATGATTATTTTAATTACAAAGAAGAGATGAGACTAGTCAACAACACTGTTTTCTCTGATTTTTTTTTTAAGTTGTGAGAGGGCAGTCCTGCAAAGTAAGCAACCCAGTATGAGGTGTGAACATTCATGAACACAGCTGAGTGTTCTAATCAGATAAAACTTATGGCTAATCAGACCCATTTGATAATATAAATACTCCATATTGTGTTGCGTGGTGATTAGGCATAAATAAGTGAAAAAAGCATTTATTAATCTCTATGAAGCACTGAGAATGCTAATAGAAAAGCTAGACAGTTTCTGCTTCAAAGAGTTCATACTCTAATGGGGAGAAAGAAGAAATATAGGAAGGTTTAGCTATTATAGGGCAGATTGGAAATCTTAAGGATGCATTGTTGGGGCAGATGGCAAGGCCCAAGGGTCCTTAGAGTGTTTTGGCAGGTCAGATGGCAGTATCCTGAGGTCTGGAGGGTAGACTGGTGGGGGGCAGATAGTAGACTCTTGTGGGCTTCTATCTTACTGGAAGGATCAATTTTGGAGATTTCTGCCTTAACACTCAAAGAATGAAAGCAGCCAAGTTTACTTTGGGGCTGTGGAAGGGGAAAGGCTAACTCTACCACTAATAGGAATAAAGAATGGTCTTGAGGATCTGAATAGATTATTTACATGACTTACTGATGATTTAGTAAATGATAGAAAGGGGGAGGGAGGTGCCCTTTCCCCTCCCTCATCCCAGGCCACCTAAACCTCCTCATCATTTACTAAATGGTCAGTAGGTTGTATAAATGACTATTACTCTTATACAATCAAACTGTTGAGGTTCAAAGTGGATTTTTGGATTGTCTCAAAAAAATTCGCAGATTCAGACCATCTCCAAACCAAGGAAAAGGCATTTATTGAGATTTATGCCTCTCAGAAATCAGGCTGGTTTCCAAGAAGGAACCAACCCCTTGGCAGAGCAGGACAGGGATTTTTAGAGAGTGAATGAAGCTAATTATATAACAGAATATATGAATTTACATTGCAGAATATATGATTATTAAAATAGAGGAGGAGTTTACTACATGAGGAGGGATCCTCACCTTGGTAAAACTTTGCATGAGGTTACCCAGAAGGCATACAGAAAAGTCTTCTTGGGGGTGAGCATTTATGTATGCTAATGATATTACGATAATCCTCTCTATGTCATAAGTTCACCTTAGGGCAGTTCTTTGCTATTACTTCTCAGGCATCCACTTAGGCTGTGAATTAGGGGTCAAACATCCTGGTCCATGTCATGTTGGTGCTGATTTCTGATTAGCCAGCTATTGTGGTCCTGTCTGGGGCAAAATAGATAGCTGGCTATTGTGGTCCTGTCTGAGGCTAAATGAATGATGTGTTTGAGAACGTGGGCACACCTGTCAATGAGGCGTATGAGGAAATTGGAATACTGAGTCTGGGGGCAGTGGCTAAGATTCCATCAAAATCAAACATGTCTGGATTAATGGGGAAGGACTAAAGTCAACAAACTAGGACAATCAGGAAACTGGTCTGAAGTAGGCACAACACTGAGCTTTTCTGGAAGGAGGCAGCCATGACCTGAGTGTTCTGGGAAACCCCAGCGATACCTGTGCTTATCTCTAGGTGTTAAGAAATGAGTGTTAGTGTTCCCAAGGTTAGCTGGGACTGAATTAGGAATACTACCTCTCATATGCTTCCCATCTCCCCATTCCCTTTATTCATTGAAGATTAGATTGACATTGTCCAGACTCTCCAAATAGAAGGCTAATAGTGGAGGAAGCTTAGTGACTCATTTTTCCAAATCCTTTTCTACCCAAGGGTAGAAGGAAACTGAGAGCTTTGCCCATTTCCCTCCCAACCACACAAAGTGAATCATGTGATTAAAAGGGAAGGTTCCTCAAATATAATCTGCCTTCTGAAATTCCATTAATTGCATATTCATTTGAAATAAAACAAAACAAAAACCCCAAACCTCTGTGTTAAGTAGGCTTGGGTTATCAGCTATTCACACAAAACGGAGCTCTGATTAATCCAAATCAGAAATTTAGAGCTTGGGAGAGACCTTTGTTTTAAAGAAAGTGATGTTTGGAACATGAATTAATTATCCATGAGTAATTACTTCAGTTCTCAGGGATGCTTTGATAGTAGCATCTGAGTATTAAGAATCCCTACCTGAAATGGGAAAAGAATTACCTTCAATACACACACACACACACACACACACACACACAGACAAGAAAACAAATGGGACTTTGGGATGGGAAGGGACCTTAGAAAATCACACAATCTGACAGAATCATTTTATAGAAAGAAAATTGAAGCTTATCAAGGTGAAAATGTCCTGCTCATGGACACTCAGACCACAAGCTCACAGCAAGAATTTGAAACCCAGTTTTCTGACACTGAATCCAGTATGTCTATGAACTAATTATTATTTACAACAATGTTTACTACTGTGTATCTTTTTTTCTGTAACATTTAATCTTTCTACTGTGCTGCCAAAAAGAGAGATAAGGAGGTAAGTCCTAATGGTTATTAGGACTCTGGGAGTAGGGGAAGGGAGTACTTTCTCAGGTGTAAAAGACAAGTCTTCAAATGATTTAAGCTGATTGGATGCTTTTCTGCATTGTTCTTTTTCTTCTTCTAGCAGGCCTTTCTGTCCTTCAGCAGAATCTCAAGTAATTCCTAGGATTCAGATGACCTTTACTTGATCCCTTTCTGAGCCCACCCACTCCCCTTTAAGTATGGATGCATTTCCCTCTTCACTTTCCAGTACTTCTGAGCTCCCAAATAAAGACATTTAATAGCAATTCCAGCCAGTAACAAGAAATCAACATACTACAGGAAAATATTGATCAGGGGAATAGAACAAGCAGGTTCTAGGACTGACCATCTGTCACTTTCATAAACTTTGCTGAGCCTTTTCATAAATGAGAAAATAACTACAGCAGCAACAACATTTAGATAGTGCTTATATGTGCCAGGCACTGTGTTAAGCACTTTCCAAATATCTCATTTAATCCTCACAACCCTGGGAAGTAGATGCTATTATGATTCCCGTTTTCCAGATGGGGAAACTGAGGTATAAAGGAGTTCATAGTTTTCACACTGCTCTCTCCCATCTCCTAAGCATTAAAGGTAAAGTGCTGTGATCAGTTGTTTTGTACAAGACAGCTAACTCTAATCCATATGACAACCTCGAGATGCTGGTGATGTAGCTATTTTTATTTCTGGTTTAGAGATGAGGAAATGAAGACTTGAAAATGTAAAATGGGAGCAGCTAGGTGGCACAGTGGATACAGCACCGGCCCTCAGGAGGACCTGAGTTCAAATTCAGCCTCAGACACATGATACTTACTAGCTGTGTGACACTAGGCAAGTCACTTAACCCCAATTGTTTCACCCCCCCAAAAAAAGCAAAAAAAAGTAAAGTGAATTGGCCAATATTAGCAGAGCTAATAACATGTATATATATGTATGTACATACTTGAAAAGAAGCCATTGACTTTCATGAGGAAAACAATACTGATCCTAAAAAGTTTTCCTGGAATGGCACCGGTTCTTCTGACTCCAAAATATTCTTTCCATTAAATCCTGTTACTTGTCAATCAGTTGACAAGCTTTTATTAAATGCCTGCTACTGGAGATACTCACATGCTCAAATGGATTTGTGATCTCAGTGATTTAGGAGTCTTCTTCAGCAGTGAAGATCACAATCCATCCATGCTAAACACCCATGCTTTGCAACTCTTGTCCATGTTTTACTAAAGGTTCATCATCGCAGGTCCATCCAACATGCTGAAGGGCTTCCTTGATCTCTGCCAATATTGCAAGAGTACCACTGTAGCACTCTGGCGATCTACCTGTCATCCTATGCTCTCGCCACATGACCAGCCCATCTCCTCTTTCTGCCACGCACCTTCTTTGGAGGTCCTCATTGGTCTATGTGTTGTAGCCTGCTCTCACCCACTTTGTACCTTTCCATTGTGTTCTGTGGGATGTTCTTTGGAGACAGTGATATTTCAGGTCCCCACAGCCATACAGCAACTCCAAGAAACTGTCTGTATTGAAAAGGTGGACTTTTGTTGTCATGGGAACCTTGGGTCAACAAAAGTGCTCTGCAATTTCCCAAAAGCAATCCAACTCACTCTCCTCTTCTTTTCAAGGCTAAGCCCAACTCATTGTCCATTTGTATTGTCTGTCCAAAAATATACATCCTATTGGACAAGCTCTATAGCAGGGGTTCTTAACCTTTTTTTGCATCATGGATCCCTTTAGAAGTCTGTGGAAGCCCCTTCTCAAAATAATAGTTCTAAATGCATAAAATAAAACATATAAGGTTACAAAGGAAAGCAATTATTTTGAAATTATATTGAATTATGGTTGGTTATATTGAAATTATATTGAATTATATTGAAATTAGTTGTTAATTGTTATATTGATTTATACTGAAATATAGTTGTCAAAATATTAAACAAATTCATAGACCTCAGATCAATAAGTGTCCATTCAGATACATGCTGAAATCTGGGGATACAGAGACAAAAATGAAATAGTTTCAGCCTTCAAGGTTCTTACATTCAATTAGAGAAACAACATATACATATATATGTATGTATAACTATATACTCATGAATATGTATAATTATGTATGTATCTATCTATATATATAGCTATGTCAATATGTATAGGTTATGGATATATCTATATGTCCATGTCTGGAAAGATAGATACATACATATACATGTACGAATATACAAAATTGTTTCAAGATAATTTTGATGGGAAAGCACTAGTAACTTGGGGGATCGGGAGAAGCCTAGGTAGAAGGTGGTGCTTGAGCTCAGCTTTGAAGAAAACTTGTCTTCATGTAACAGTTATGTGAGAAGTTGATATCCTTTAAAGCCTCCTTTTACAGTTTTGTTTTATCTTCACATATCTCCAGTAAAAGGTGACTTATCTTGGAATGTAGGTGACTCTGAGTTCCCAAAGGCTATTCCAACAGAATATATACTCTAACAGTTATCCATGGGCCCAACCATGAATTTCTGATTATTTTATCCAAGGACTAGACTGGTAAAAGTTAGATAGGCTTATCGGTAGAGTTGGTCATCAGATGACAAGTTCTGCTAGGCACAGCAACTAATGAAGTATAATATGGGTGGGAGTGAGGAGGGAGAGGGATGCAATCTACATCATTGGAGGGAGTATCTCCATAAGTGAGATTACAGATATTTTTGAACTATCAAAGTACCTTAGGATCATAGTAAAATCATTCTATTTATACTGTCTCAATACCTTCACATTGCTCTTCCTCTTAACTCCCCACAATCTGGATTTTGCTTTTCCCATTCCAGGAAAACTTTTTAGGATCAGTGCTGTTTGCCTCATGAAAGCCAATGGCTTCTTCTCTGGTTTGATTCTATTCTATTGTATTTGTCTTTGACACTGAGCAGTGAACCACTATCACCTAGAAAGTCTTTATCATTTCAATTATAGCAATAGCTTCTCTCCCATATCTCCTATATACCTATCCTCTATTTTCTTTGTTAGTCCCCTTTTCCTCTCCCATTCATTGACTAACCATAGTCATCTGATTTTCTCTATATTCACCTCCTTAGGTAGTAAAACCACTCACATGGCTTTAGTTACCACTAAATATTCCCAGATGGTCTGATTCCTTGGAAAGGGCTTTAAATCTGATATCAATATCTAAATTCAAATCCTGGTTCCGGTACTTACTACCCATGCAACTAAATCTTAGATTTATGTTTCTTCATCTATTAAATAGGTAAAGTGGGAGGCACTGGACTATAGAACCACTAAGGTCCTTTCCAGTCCTGATATTATTTTAAATACATTTTCTATTTACTTATCTGTCAACATGTTAATTCCCCTAACAGAATGTAAGCTGCCTAAGGGCAGGGTCTCATAAATTTTTGTCTTTGTATCTTCAGCACCTAGTGCAATGCCTATGTTGTAACAGATGCTTTATAAATGTTTTTGAATAAAAATTAACTAAAAACAAGATGTTTCTCACATGTCTACAATGTGAGAATGGAGAGGGGACTCTACCCCATCTTCACCTACTGAAATCCTTCGCAGCCTTTAAGGTCTATTTAGCCTTTTCTTTGGCTTCCAAAACTGTTAAGTGTTAAGCAATAGTAGTATGTCTTAAAAAATGTACACACTTTAATTAAGAAATATTTTATTGCTAAAAAATGCTACCCATCATCTGAGCCTTCAGCCAGTCATAATCTTTTTGCAGGTAGAGGGTCTTGCTTACAACCTCTTCTCATTTGATTTTACACATTACATCAGGAGTCTTATGCTTCAGACTCTAGTCTCTTCTCAGTAACTCACAATGGATCCATATTGTTCCTGAATCAAATGAAAAGTTCTGACTATGACCTTCTACCAATTGATTTTTTTTTTAAATGCTTTTTTATCTCCCAGAAACATTCATTAAATTCAACATTTGTTATGTGGCTGCCAAGTGCTAGGAAAGGTACTAGAAATAGAAAGATGAATAAGACCCAGACCTTCTTCTCAAGGAGTTTACTATCTAATGGGAGTAGTTAAGTTAAATACAAAAATAACTAATACAAACTAGAATATGGTAAGAGCATGGTGGAGATACTAAAGTCCATAAAGGAACGAATGAATGAATTAAAAAGCATTTACTAAGCAATTTCTATGTGAAAAGCACCAATGATGCAAAGAGAAAAGCAAGATAATATCTAGTCTCCAGGAGCTCACATTTTAATAGGGGGAGAAAGCATATATAGAGGGTTTCAATCGCAAATCAGATAGAAAGGCCCAAACAGAAAGTGGTCCTTAGGATGCACTGATGAAGTAGATGTCAACTCATCATCTTCGGTGTCATTTCCATGGATAAAACCATATGTTGAACCATTTAATGGTGCTGAGGATGTCATTGTCAGGAACTTTCTTTATTAAGACTTGAGCCTTGTAGTTTTGAAGAGGCAAGGGCTGCAACATCTGCAGAGGTAGCTGCCAAATCCGTTGTCTCCAAGGATTGCTCCCCTGGACAATGACTACCAGAGCCAGGCTGGATGCAGACTTGATAGTGGGGGTTGGGAGGAGGGGTGCAGCTATTTCCTGGGTTCCTGAGCACAAGTTCCTGTGTTACATTCACTGAGGTCTGAGGGGAGGTGGTGGCAGTGGTTTGGCCTCTTTGTCGTATGCTGCTTCCTGTCTCTCAGGATGCCTTGCTGCTTCAGTTAGGCTGACTCTCCTGCTCCTGTTTGTGGCAGCTAGTTGGTGGATCAGCAGTTAGTTGGTGGTGGCAGAGTTACTCCATGGGATATTCAAGGAGGGAAGAATCACTTTGGGCTGAAAGAGATCACTTTTTTGGGGGGGGAATGGCATCTGAGCTAGATCAGAAATACATGAAGGATTTTAATAGATGGAGAGAGATGAAAAGGAGAGTGCATCCTAGGCATTTGGAGACTTCACGAGCAAAGAAACTGAAGCGGGTTAACATAGAATGAGTTCTGGTTTGGCTTGCACTAAAAGCACATAAACGGGAGGAAAAAGAGGCAAAGTAGAGAAGGGCAAAAGAAAGCTGTTGATGGCTTGAGTAGGTAGGACTAGGGAGACCGAAGCATATTTAAGGGCAGAGGAGAAGGATCCAGGGGGTGTTAAAGTTATATCTTGTTCTGATTCCCCTGAAGACCCATCCCCTTCCAATCACTATATGTAGCCAGTATAAAGTAGGCAATAGCAAGAAATAAGATTGCAAATGGGGAACCTGGAAGTCATGTACCAACTGTCCCAAAGATCAAAGGAGCACAATTTACAAACTGTATCATATATTGACCAAAATTCAAATCCTGGTAATATGTGTGGAATCAACAGAATCCATCTAGGTGATGCTGTCAGGGTTCTGGTCCTATGATATGTAAATTCCAGACAAAATTCAAACCAGCAGAACATCAACAAGATGCTGATAACTTTGAGATGATGACTTTGAAGTTTTACTCATAACTTTGAGATTATTTGTATATGCTAATGAACAACCCCCAAGGTAGCACATATAAGAGTTAGTCTGTTCCTCTAAAAACTTATAAAAATGAGACCTCAAGCTCCTGCCCTGCTAGCACTCCTCCATCTCCATTAGGTTCATGCTGCCCAGTGTTCCCAACTCTATATGTGAGTAATACTTTCTGCCTGCCCCCGTTCCCCCATCTTCTTCCTCAACCCTGCCTACTTCACCACCTCATCCTCTGTTACTATGCCATCTACTTCTGTATCCTTTTTACTGATTATTAAAGGCAGCTCCATTTCCCACTGCCAATCATGGCCTTTACTGGAGAGTAACCCAAAACCCTGGCATACCTGCTCTCATTTCATAATTTCATAAATTAATTATCAATTCACAGTGAAGAGAAGGTTATAGAAGATGCATGAGAGAGAGGAACTAGTTGCTGGAGCAAGGTTTTGGGGGAGACAGGAGGATATGGGATCAGTGGCAAAGGGTTTAGTCTTGGCCGAGAGGACAGGAGTCAAGGAAGCTCCCTTATGACAGCTTCTGCCTTCTCAGTAAAGTAGGGAGTGTACAGACATACCTCATTTTATTGCACTTCACTAGATTGTGCTTCATAGATATTGCATTTTTTACAAAATGAAGACTTGTGGCAACCCTGTGTAGAGCAAGTCTCTTGGTGCCATTTTTCCTACAGCACGTGCTCACATTGTGTCTCTGAGTCACATTTTGGTAATTCTCACAGTATTTCAAACTTTTTCGTTATCATTTTATCTGTCATAGTGATCTGTGATCAGTGATCTTTGGTGTTACTATAGTAATTGTTGTGAAGTACCATGAACTGTGCCCACATAAGACAGCAAACTTCATCAATAAATGTGGTGTGTCTTCTGACTGCTTCACTGACCTGCCATTCCTGTCTCTCTCCCTCTCCTTGGGTCTCCTTATTCCCTGAAACATAAGAATATTTAAATTAAGCCATTTAACAACCCTATAATGGCTTCTAAGTGTTCAAGTGAAATGAAAAGTCAATCGATGTGGCAAACTTCATTGTTGTATTATTTGAAGAAATTGCAACGTGGCCACCCCAACCTTCAGCAACCACCATCCTGATTGGTCAGCAGTCATCAACATTAGGGCAAGCCCCTCCACCTGCAAAAAGATTATGACTGGCTGAAGGCTCAGATGATGGCTAGCATTTTTTTAGCAATAAAAAATATTTTTAAATTAATATATGTACATTTTTTAGACATAATATTATTGCATACTTAATAGACTACAGCATAGTGTAAACAAAACTTTTATGTGCCCTGAGAAACCAAAAAATTCCTGTGACTCACTTTATTGTGATATTCATTTTATTGCAATGATCTGGAGCCAAATCCACAATACCATCAAGGTAGGTCTGTAGTCATCTCTGGAGCGGGGCAGAAATAAGGTTGAGGCCTGGAGTTTAGACATGTTTTAGAGCAGCCACTCTGGGAAATGTGAGACAGTTGTGATCAGAGATAAATGAAAGGATAGCCAAGAAGCACAGAGTACATAGCTGAGGTTATCTAGCATGGATTTGCAGCCAGGGGTTGTGACTTTTCCTAGCAGCGCTCAGCATTCTGACAGGAGAGGCAGGGAAGGTAAATGCCAGAAGTTACCTACCTAGAGCAGATGGTAACTGGGAGTTCTAGTCATGTACATTTGCCTCCTTGACACACGTAGAGCATTCTTATCCTTTTGGAGTACTCTTGTGGAATATTCAGGGTAAGGTTTATCCTGCCTGCCTTCTTCCTCTACACTAAATAGTTCATTCTTTCAAAACTATATGTAGTCACTTCAATTAAATTGATTAAGCATCTACGGGGTCCTAATCACTGTTCAGGCAATGGGAATACAAAGACAAAAAAGAAATAATTCCTGCCTCCAAGGAGCTTGTATTCCACTGTGATACAATATATACACAGATAAGTAAATACAAAGTAATTTCAAAAGGAAAAATACCACTAACAATTTGGAGGGGTAGTGGAATCAAGAAAGGTCTTCTTTAGGAGGTAACACCTGAGCTTTGCTTTAAAAGAATCCTAATGAATTAAACTTTCCCATACTAGCCCAACTTCCATTAGTCATTTCAGTTATCTCAGCATGCTACATCTCTTCTTGATATATTTGTGTTTCTTTAATTTATTTTAAAATCTGCATGTATCTAAACGTTTCAATTTTCCGAATTTGGGGTATCTTTCCCTCATTAGACTTGGTAATTATCTTCTATTTGGGCAGAAATCCTGTCTTCTCTTTCCCTTTTAATGATCACTCAGCAATTAGTACACTATTTGCACACAGATGGTGTTTAATGAATGTTGCTGAGTGATGGATTAACTAAAATCTGATCTTTGAGATGGTAAATGAGATAGTTCCAGGAAGTTTTGATGACATCCCCAATCTAGGTGCGCTAATCATTCTGCATGTGGTGCTGAGGTAGGCTTAAACTCCTAATTTACCCTAATTTTTGAAAAAGATGGTCCAACTGGGGACATGATCAGAACTGCAAATGGCTTCATACACACATGCTAATTTAAATACTGCCAAAGCTGCCTTCATTAATTTAAACTGCTGTGTATTTCAGCTTCAAAATAGGAATATAAATTCTCACATTAAAAGTAAAAGTCTCTGGAAAAACAACAGTAGAATCAGAAATTCACTGTCCTTTCTTACAGGAGGAAATAAGTCCTAAGTGAGAAAGTCAGCTGTCCAATTTCACACAGCTAGTCAGAAGCAGAGTCTGAACCTGTCAGTCAGTAAACATTTATTAAGCAACTACTATGGGGCAAACACTGTACTAAGACTGGGGACTCAGAGAAAGACTTTTCCTGACCTCAAGGAGCTCACAATCTAAGGGGCAAGAGAACATGCAAATAATAATGTACAAATAAGGTATAGACAGTCTACCTTTGTCACCACCCATTGAAACCCTGTTTTTCAAGGCCTGGCTCCAATGTTATCTCCCCTTGGAAGTCTTCCCGATGTGCCTTCAGCTAGAAATAATCCTTCTCCTCTCTGAACTCTGTCTAGCTCAACCTCGTGGAAGGTCTTGGAGGAGACGTTTTCTTAAGCATTTATTGAATTCTATTTTGTATCCTATTTCTGTTGTAACCCCAGAATTAAAGGCCACTGGTGGTAGGGGACTCTCTTCTTATTGGTGGAGATCAATGCTCCAGGACTCCATGAGGGACCCAGTAGAGGTGATCAAAACTTCAGCTCCCTGATGTAGACATGGGGCATTGATCTCCACCAATAAGAAGAGAGTCCCCTGGCACCAATATATATCTGCTCTGAGTCAATTGCTAAGTTTTCAGTAAGAACATTTAGACCTCAGAATTCTGCAAATGCAATAAATCAGAGTTTGATTTATTGTTTTGTTGATTATCTAGACCAGGGGTGGGGAACCTGTGGCCTTCTAGGTCCTTGGGTGCAGCCTTTTGACTGAGTCCAAGTTTTACAGGATACTGTCAAAGGGCCACACTTGAGGACTTAGAGGGCCACACATGGCCTCGAGGCTGCAGGTTCCCCACCCCTTTAAGACGGTGATAGAGAAAATGTTAATAATACAAAGTAAATTTTAAAGTGTGTAGCATGTATACATTTTTTCCAGAAATCTTAGTGTTAAATATTTACCAATTCATGCACAAGTCAAGACAGCACCCTGTGATGTAATTGATCCTCTTCAAAAACGAAGGAAAACCATCTCTCTCAATGTGTAGTACTAGTGCTAGATAAATGTTCACTAAGATAAACTGAATTGATTATCTCCATTGATTGTTTCAGTTAATTATTTGTGCAAGTTGGTTCCATTGTGATAATCATAAGATTTTTTTTTTCTTTCAGGTTGTGGATTGTTTTTTAGAGTGGTTATACAAGTTGTGACTTATAATTGCTTTGAAAAAGATTTGTATATAGCCATGTGGCAATATTGATTTTTTAAAGTGTTGATATTTTGAATATTGTGCATTATTCTTCATCGACTTTTCATTTGGATTCTATCAGCATTTTTATGATGAGTACAGCACCCACAGCCATGAGCTTTGGTCTTGGCCTCAGTAGTGCTGACCTACCTCATGAGGGCATCTTGAAGAAACACTAATAAAAGTGATTGTTACACAATTTTATGGAGATTAAGTGCTACAAAATGCATACAAGGACAATAATAGAGAAGCAACTAACCTGAAATACAATGTCTGATGTAAGTATGAGCTGTACTAAGACAAAGTAAAAGAGAATCTTGCTGTTTTTAACACAGCAAAAGCCAAATAACATGGAAAATTACTCGCATTTCTGTAGGACTTGAAAGTGTACAGTGTGCTTTCCTTAACAGTAACCAAGGTAATACAAATATCACTATCCCTATTTTTTTCTTGAGAAAACTGAATTTCAGAGAAGGTTAGTTACTTGTCAAGTATCATACAGCTATTCTGCCTCACTTAAATCCAGTTCATCTGAGAGCCAAAACATCACCCTGTAATGTCATTTGTCCTCTTTGAAAACAAAGGACCACCACCACCAACAATAACAACAACAAAATGTCAGAGCTCTGAGTCAAACTCAACTCCAAGTCCTCAACACATCCAAAAAAAATCCTGTGGGGAGGTGGGTGTAGAGAATAAGCATTTATATATCGCCTGGGCTGAGTGCTTTATAAATCTCATTTGATCCACACAACAGCCCTGTGAGACAGGTGCTGGTGTTATTCCTATTTCTACTGTTAAGGAAACTAAGTCAAACAGAAGTTAGATGACTTACCCAGGATCACACAGCTAGTCAAATTTGAGGTCAAATTTGAGTTCTGGCCTTGCTGACTCCAGACCCAGCACACCATCCACTGCACCAATTAGCTGCCTCCAGTAGAGACGTACAGGACTGGAGCTTGAACAAGAGGACAAAGAGAGATTTATAGAATCAGAAATTATTTATTTTCTTCCTACTAGTTCCAAGGCTCAGTCTTCAATGCTTCTTGACATTCACTCATTTCCTCAGAGAGCTGAACCATTCTCACGCCAGGCTTCAAACTCTCACCTCTGTACTGATGAGTCCTCTGCTGATAACTAGCTTTATGACCTTGGGCAAATAACATCCACTCCCTGGGCCTCAATTCATTCATCCATAAAATGAGGGAATTGAACTAGATGATCTCTATGGTTCCATAAATCTTTATCTCCAAGCACCTATCCTGTATTTCCAGCTGCTTACTGGGTAGTTCTACTTGGATGTGCAACTGTAACTTCAAGCTCAAAGTGTCCCAAACCAAACTCTTTATTCATCTCTCTCTCTTCTAATCCAAACCAGCTCTGACATTCAACTTCCCCAGCATCTGTGGTACTACTCACCCATTCTTAAAAACAGGGAGTCACTTTGATTATCCCTTTCTTTTGTTTTCTATGTCCACTTACTTCACACCTATTGATCCTGCCAAATGTTTCATATATCTGACTGATCCTACCAATGATCCTATTCTTGTTCTTTATCATCAGATGATTAGATTACAATATAGTACCTCTTACCTGGCCTCCTTGCCTATAAACTCCTTATGTTCTTTTTTTAAAATGTATTTTATTTTGGACTTAAGAAATAAAACAGGCATTTCCATAACACAGTAGAATAGAAAAAAAAAGATGAAAGTGCAAATCTATTATGTATAACTTACTATTCCTTTTAAATATATAATAAAATTATCAAGTAACTTTTTTTCCCCTTTTTTTCTTTCCTCTCTCCCAACCCCAGAGATGGCCATCATTGAATTCCTGTCTTGCTGACTCCAGTCCCAGCACACCATCCACTGCACCTATTAGCTGTCTCCAATAGAAATATACAGGACTGGAGCTTGAGCAAGAGGACAGATAGAGATTTATAGAATCAGAAATTATTTATGTCAACCCTCTAATTTTAGATTTTGGGGTCACAAATTCGTGTGTGTGTGTATCCTTTTATTAAGGGGATTTGTTCTGTGAAGTTTGGATTCAGTTAAAGGGATGCACTTGAGGACCTAGAGGGCCACAAACGGCCTCAGGTTCCCCACCTCTGAATGTTATACATTGTTGACTCATTTTCTGAACAAAAATTATTAGCAATTTTCCACTCTCTTCTTAATATACACAGAGGGAGCATCTCCCAACAGGTATAACCAGATTCTAGGTGTCTGAAATTTATACAAAAAGTTAATCCTCTTAAGCTGATATTGATCTTAGTAACCTATCTGGGTGGCAATTTCTTGAGGGGGTTGATTTACATAATTTCTAAATGTTTTTCTAGCTCTGACAATCTGTAGTCTAAATTCTAAGGTCCCTTCCAGCTCTAAATATTGTGATCCCATGATCCTTTAACTCATGTGGTTTCCTTCTTTTAGAATGTGTCTGTCTTCTTTCCCCTCCCCTACCCAACTATCCATCCTTCAAAGCCCAGTTACTGTTTTATATCCTTCATGAAATATTCTCTGACTACTCCTATTCCCACTGATCTCCATCTTCTCTGAACCTTTAGGACACTTCAAGCAAGTGCCGTGAATGTGGTATTTAACCTGCTGTTATATTGTTTGCTATGCTTTTGCCAAATAAATTGCAATCTTCTTCAGAGAAGGAATCATGTTTTAAATTTCTACATCTCCCTCAGCACTTAGCACAGCATTGAACCTGAAGTAAGGCCAATAAAAACTAGTTGATTAATTGAAAGATGGCTTTGAGGTACAGGTGGAAGCAAAAGTTTTAGGATAGTAATAATAACAATAGCTTGCATTTATATAGCACTTTAAGACTGACACAGTGCTTTGCATAGATTATTTCAATTGATCCTCCAAATGACCCTATCAGTTGGATGCCACACGTTTTTATGTTACTTTTATTTTTTTGATGAATGAAATTTTATTTTTTATTTTGATGAATAAGTTTTTATTTTATTTTAATATTTTTTGATTAATCAAGTTTTATTAACTTCATTTTGAAGGTGCAGAGGTTCTATTCTATGAGCCTCATAGCATATCAAAGAGGATGTATCTTGAAGGTTGGGGTACAATTAGTGAATCACAACAGCAAGAAGCAAGTTTGCCTCAGGAGAGGCAAAGGCCAAGGCAAAAAGTCCAAGGCAAAGGCCAAGGCAAAAAGGGAAGGTTATCGACACTGATGAAGGGCTTTGGACATGGCTACGAGTATAGTCAGAAAGAGCCCTGACTCTAAGGACCTCGCTCAAATTCCACCACTTGATACTTACTACTTGTGTGATGTCAGCAAATCAGTTGATTTCCTTAGGGCTCCATTTCTTCAACTGTAAAAACAGAGATTTGGATAAGATAATAGGGGGAGGTTAAATGACTTGCTGAGGGTTACACAGCCATACATGTGGTTCATGGGATTTGAACCCAGGGTTTCTTGGCTTTGAGACCTGCTCTCTATCCACTGTGTCAAGTTGTTTCATTCTATGAGGATCAATTAAAAATACATTGGGACAGCTGGGTAGGACAGTGAATAGTGAGTGAACTAGACTTGGAGTCAGAAAAACCTGAGCTCAAAACCTTTCTCAGGTACTCACTAGTTACGTGATCCAGGGAAAGTCACTTAACCTCAGTTTTCTCATCTGTAAAATGAGGATAATAATAGCACCTACATAAGATAATATTTGTAAAGAGCTTTGTAAACCTTAAAGCACTATATAAATGCTAGCTATATTAGTCAGGAAGACTAGTCTGAGTTCAAATACTGCTTCAGACACTAGATGGGGGAGCCCTTGCAAAGTCACTTAACCTCTGCCTGCCTCAGTTTCCTCATCCTAAAATGGGAATAATACCTGACAGGGTGTTGTGAAGATCAAAGGAATTAACATATAAAGGGCTTTGCAAACCTTAGAGCACTATATAAATGCTATAATAATTATTATTGTTATGTATACAGTATGTCACTTGTGGCCAGGCTCTTTCCAGAAAAGGGGTCCAGATTCCAACTTCACCTAAAGACAGGGATATTGTCTTCCCAAATGGATTATTTATAAGGTCTGTTTTCCAAAAATGTACTTAATGCACAAAGTAGATATCCTGGAGGCTCAGCTGATTGTCCTCATTACATATGCAAAAGTTCTTTGCAAACCTTTAAGCACTATATAAATGTCAGTTATTATTATAATCATCGCAAGAGTAAATATTATTTCTCTGGAGGAGATATCACTAGACTTAGCTCTCTTCAAAGCATAGCAAGGCCAGGAACATTTGGAGAATGCTGAAGTGTGGATATCAGTAGAGCATAACCAAATTTTTAAAGCATTTAAGATCTACATTTATTGTAGCAAAGCAATATGCCCCTTTAAGAGTTGTCCATTGCAGGAGCCCCAAGAGACTGATGCAGAAATCACCTAAAATCATGCTTCCTCATAAAGTCTGACCTAAGGTAACCTACATTGCTCCCTCCCTTCTCTGAACTCATATAGTAATTATATGTTCTTTTTTTAAAATGTATGTTTTAAAATGTACTAAGGGTACACACACATACACACACACACATATATAGGTTTATATTAGAATATCTATATTTTCCTATTTTCCACTAATTTTTAGGTTAATCTCCTGTTTGTAGGCTCTTTAAGGTCAAGTAACATTTTTCTTGTACTTTTGTAAGTACAGTGCTAATATCCAGCACATTACTAGATATTGTGGTACAGTGTGAGGTGTTATTTTAGGGTTAATTCCCTCCATGTTTTAATGTTGGGCTGAATCAATGAGAAATATTTACATAGCTTTAGCAAAACCTTCTAAGACTCTAGAAAATAACGCATTTCCATAATATTCATTTCAGCTGGACTCTCTAAAATTGCAGAAGGCTCTTACTTGCTTCCTCATTTTTTACAGATGATGCTGATCTGCAGAACTACTACACAAAAAGCAATGATAAGTAAACTAGAGCCAGAGGCTTATAAAAGAGAAGAATGTACCGGAGAAGGTGATGGTCCCTTAAATCTATAATCATCTAATTTCTTGGCATCACTCTTGCTATTTATTCCCTATTTTTCTTAGGAACAGATATCCTAAGAGGCCTTGGTTCTGTAGGGAGAGCAGAAGTCCTGGAGATCTATTTTGCAAACAAAAAGGAAGAAGAGTTTCTGCCAAAAAATGATATTTGGGGGCCCTTAATTTGTAGTGACCACATCCTAAGCCAGAAGTGATTTTTGAAAATATGTGTGTGCTCACTTGCGTGTATTTCCACATATTTAAATCAGTCTGGAGGGGCCTGAAGATGAATCTGCTCCGGATGCCATTGATTCACAGCCTAGTTTTTGGAAGTGGAAAGAGATCATTTGGTTAAACCTCTCCCCACTATGGTGGAGTCAATTGTGACCTAAGAAGTGGGAGTGATTTACCTATATTCACTTGCAGGTAGTATGTAACCACTGTGCCCTTTCCATACGTGCCTGGTGAGCTCAATACCCAGTTAAAACAAAGAAGGAGTGGGTGTTGGCATCCATCAGTCAGTCTTACTACTAGGTGTATTTGTGACTTTTGACACATCAGCACAGGCTGAATTTGAATGGAGTTGGGGGCAGGGAATGCGTATTCCCCGGAGGATTGTTGCAGATGTCACAACACCAGTGGGAAATTGCTTTTCTCAGGATACAAACAGGCGGAGTGACATATGCTTCCCTGCTCACCAAAAAAACAAAAAAAAAGGTGAGTGGTGGAAGAAGACTGGGCATGGAGAAATAGTATATTTTCGTGGAATGGGAATTTGGTAAACCGTTGGTCTTTTCTTACAAAGAATTCTGCAAGCCACACATCATGCATTTTACCGGGAGGCTTTAGAGATTAGCTGCACTAATTTCTCTCATTTCACAGCCCAAGCGTCCCCTAAGTTGCCGGGAGCCCCGAATCTTTGCACGGTGCTCTCCTCTAGACTTGCAAGTACGCGAGCCCTAAGGGTAGCAGCTGGCCTCTGTCCCAGCCCTCGCTGGACTCCAACTAAGTCTAGGGCTAAGTGCTACGTCTGGGGTTAACGCTACCTAAAACTGTTTTTGCTGGCGCTACCATCACAGCACTATGCTTAGAACTGAAAAGGGAGGAATGATAAAGGAAAGACGGAAAGGAGAGAGAAGGGGTAGTTCCTGAAGGTATCTGGGCATGTGGCCGCGAGAAAATGAGAACGAGGGGTAGAACCAGCAGGCGAGGCCGGGTCAGAACTACAATTCCCAGAGGACACTACACCGGTCACGCCTCGGCCTGCCGGACTCAAGTCCCTCCCGGCGGCTTAAAGGGGCCAGATCCGAGCTCGGGTGGGTGTTGAGAGAGGTGGTTGGGCAGGCTGAGGTGGTGGCCAAGAAGCTGGTTCTGTCTGGGCCAGGGCTCAGATGGGAGCTGTCTATGCTGAGCATTTCTGCGTGTGGGTGGTCCGTGTCCTTTCCGGCTGTGCAAGGGCGGCTGGAGCTCTTCGGACTTGGAGGGGTGACCAGATGGTCTTCCACGCCTGACGTCTGGTCGTTTCGCCACGCGAATGTCTTCGGGAGTGCACTATGTACACCAGACTGTCAGGGAAATTCCGTGTTTAAGCGAGGATGAGCTATGTAAAGAAGGCTTGGGGTCAGGTTACTGGAATAGGAAAAACTCAGAAAGAAGGAACAAGCCTCTCATTTTTGTAAGGATTGTGTGCTCTTGGGCATTTGAACAGGGTTTTTTTTTGTTACATTTTAGATGTTTGGGTGCCAACTTTGTTCTCCCTCCCAGTTCCCTTCCCTTACCGCTCCCCTCTCCTTCAACTCCCCATTACAAATTAAGCATAAATAATAGGACGTTTTAATGCAAATACATACACTGCATCTGCACGTACGATTTCAGACAGCAGACTTATGTCAGAAACGCCTTATCTGGTGGCCCACATTAAATCACTTGCACGCAGGCATTGGCTTACCTAAAGTGCTGGCTAACGTTATGGAAATTGCCGGGCACAGGACCTCAACCAAGGAAACAACAAAAAGAAAAAAAAAGTTCTGGGTGAGTGGACTCTTCAAATGAAAGCATGTGGAGATGACATCGTGCTGTACACATTTAAGTTCCTTGGCGAAATCCACAGGAACTTCGATGTGTACAATACAATGTCATCAAAAGAGATTGATCTCAGCAGTCAAACTTGAAAAACAAAGTGGATGAATATATGTTGTCCAGATTGGCTGGATGGATGCAATTAGACGGGCAGCCATCCGTGGAATTAATCCATCAGTGCTCTGAAACAAGCGTTTTCCACAGTGCGATGGAGTAGATAGTACTTAGCCTCGGAGGAGGTGAAGTCTTGCCTCTGCTGTCTACTGGCTGTTTGTCCTTGAGCCACTTTTCAGTGCCTGAGGCCATGCCCTAAGACGATAAATTGCAAGAAGATGCTACTCAGCATCTAGGAGCTCCCTACGGCAATGAAATCACAGGTCCAGTTAAAAACAATTCAGATGTGCATTTGTGATTTCATTAGTGTGGGGCTACCGTTCTCACAGTCAGTATGTATGTACATATATATGTATATGTACACATATATATTGCAGTGTAAAACTATTAAAGCTTATGTCTACATATATACATATATACATATGTGTTTACACGCACATATATGCTGACTGTGCACACATGCAGACCTGTTATTTTTTTAAAAACTGGATCTGTGAATTGGGTGTATATGGTTATGTATATATGTATGTTATGTATTATGTATTATGTATTATACACCCCCACACAGCTGAAGATATGGTTTCATATTTTACTGAAAAAAGAGAGCATTCTGCTGAGCTTCCTCTTTTCCTATCTCCATCTTTAACCTTTTGACATCATTCCTCCTTCTCTCCTTCATATTACTCCAATATCTGATGAAGAAAATGGCCCTTCTCATCAAGACCTCATCTACCCTTGATTCTGTCTCCTCTGGTTTTCTCCAGCACAATACTTTCACAACCCCCCACTTCCCAACCTTAAATCTTTCCCTTTCTACTGGCTTCTTCACTGCTGCCTGTAAACATGTCTAAATCTCCTCCATCCTTAAAAAGCCTCCATTATCCTTACCATCCCTTTGATTTTTCATAAGCTATTTCTCCTCCCTTTTTCAGACTCCTAGAAAAAGCTATCTACATTGTTCTACCCATTTCCTCTCCTCTCATTTCTTGACTCTACAGTCTGACTTTTAACGTCTGGCTTCTAACGTCTGGCTTCATTACTCAACAGTAACTGCTTTCCCCAAAGTCACAGTAATTTCTTAATTGCCAAATCCCATGTCCTTTTCTCTCCCTTCTTGATTTCTCTGCAGCATTTGACATTCTGAATCACCCTCTATGTTATGGGTTAAACTGGTACTGATCTCTAATGGTTGTGTTATTGTTAGGTCATTTCAGTTGTGTCTGACTCTGTGTGACCCCATTTGGGGTTTTCTTGGGAAAGATACTAAATCGCTTTGTCAGTTCCTTCTCCAGCTTATTTTACAGATGAGGAAACTGAGGCAAACAGTGATTTGTCCAGGGTCTCACATCTAGTATGGGTCTGAAACCAGATTGGAACTCAGGAAGATGAGTCTTCCTGACTCCAGGTCCAGCACTCTATCCACTAGGCTTCTTAGCTGCCCAAATGTTTGATGGATACATGTTGTTCAATCATGTTCAACTCTTCATGAACCTCATGGGATTTTCTTGACAAAGTTACTAGAGTGATTTGCCATTTCCTTCTCTAGTGGATTGAGGCAAACAGAGGTTAAGTGACTTGCCCAGGGTCACACAGCTAGTGTCTAAGGCTAGATTTGAATTTAGGTCTTCCTGATTCCAAGGCCAGTTGCCTGTTAGGCCTTCCTGTCTTACCCCTTCCTCTATCCCTTTTGCTGGATCATCATCCTAACCATTGGTTAGGCTCTCTTTCTGGCTTTCTCTTCTCTCTCCATACTTTCTCAGTGATCTTATTAGCTTCTATGGATTAATTAGCATCTCTATCCTAATGACCTATAAAGCCCTCCTCTCCCTCCTGATTTCATGTCTTAACATGACGCCCTGTTAACATTCCAAACACATGTCCAAAATAGAGCTCAATACTGTATCTTTCTCCACAAACCCATCCTTTTTTCTAACTTGCCTATTCTTTTGAAGGTGCAACAGAAACTCTCCACATATCCAATCATTTGGCACATCTTGTTTTTATCGCCACAGCATTTGTCCCAGACAACTGCTCCAGTTCCGGACCTTACCACCTCTCACTCAAGTCTCTTCCTCCTCCAAACTATACAGCTGACAAAATGATTTTCCAAAAGTACAGTTCTGAGTCACTCCTTTACTCAATGCTTCCCTATTAGCTTGGTGATCAACTATAAACTCTTCAGTCATTCCAAGCTCTTCACAACCTACCTTTCCAGTCTTAATTGCATGCTACTTCCTTTCATGTACACGGTGTTCTGGCATTCAAGCTATTATGTATATGGTTCTAGGCAGTCCATTTCCCACCGCAGTCTCTTTGCATGGGACTCATTCTCCCCTATGCATAGACTGCACCCCCTCCTTACCTTGATATTTTAGAATTGCAAGTTTCCTTCTGGGTTCAGCTCTACAATGAAGCCCTTCCTCTTTGCCTGCAGCTTTCCCTTAAAAATCATCTTGTATCTCCTTTGCATCCCTGGTGTTTTCGTTGTGTTTGGCACATAGTAGCTGTTTAAAGATGTTTGTTGATTGACTGACATGCATATATCTAGATCTAGAAGGGACCTCAGAGGCTACCTGTTCAATGCCCTCATCTTGTAGTTGAGGAGCCTGAGGCATGGGGAGATTAAGTGACTTTACCAAGATTTCGTAAGTTGTATTAGAGGAGTAACATAAAATGTATTATTCAGGGATATAGGTGCTTGGAAAAGGAAGTGGGCCAGTCACTCATGGAGAATAAGAGACAAGAAATGGACAGCCCAGGTGCTGCCTCTGAGATTTTAAAAGAATATAAGAGGGGCTTCGAGCTCATTGGGTAGATTTTCTGGAGGATTTATGGAAAGAAATGGATAAAATCTAGGATAGATTATGGAGGGATTACAATTTTGCATCTGTAGAACAGGTGTCCACACCAATGAAATCACAGATCCATCTTGCATTTGTCCTTATAAATACAGGAAAAACAAAAACAGTGGCAACATGGTATAATGGAAAAAGCACTGGACTCAGGATAAAAAGATCTGGATTTAAATTTCCCTGATGCTTACTTGTTGTGTGACTTTGCATAATCTGGAAAATGGAGATAATAATACTTGTACTAGCAACATCACAGGGCTGTTATGAGGAAAGTGCTTTGTAAAATGTGAAACATTAATAAATGTAAGTTCCTGTTAAATGGAAAATCTATTAAGAATACAGGAGAAATTTTGTTGTCAGATAATTCGTGCTGCTATAAAACTCTTGGATCCAAAATTCAAAGGCAAAAATGTTAATGATGACAGCCCTACTAATATTTGAATGGATTACAAAGCAAGTTTCATACTTAAGTCCTGTTGGAAAGACACTTTCAGGTAATATAAATTATAAAAAGTCTTTAGGTGTATGGTCTGGGGATGAATTCTGGGATTCTTCTAAATAGACAAATACAGAGAACAGATACAATAAGGAACAGATCTTAGTCATCCATGAACAGGCACTTAAGAAAGGAATTAGTTATTCCCTTCCACATTGAGACTTTCCCCATCTTGGTTTTGCTATATCACGAGTCAGCATAAGAAATTAAATGGGAATTTTTTGGGAATTTGCAGAAACTGCAGATGGATAGGCAAAGGCCAGCAAACAATGCATAGCCTATGACCAAAAACTTAACCCAAATTTAAAAAATTCAGACTTCTCTGAAGGGCCAAAAAATTTCACTCAGATTTTCCGGATGTGGAGTGGGGAGAAGGATGCATTGTGCCTCTAACCCCTTTGAAGTGGAGGGGATAATTGTAGTAGTCATTACATCTGGTAATACCTAAATTCTCTAAAAGGTTTTTGGGTTTGTTGAACTGTCTTTACACAACACTAGGGATTTAACAGTGCCTCTACGAGTACAATGAATATGGTTAATAACTAACTGCCTTGAAAATCTTTTTCCTTGGGCCCACAGGGCAGAAGGTGCAGAGAAGAACATTTAGGCTCAACTTAAAGGAAAACTTATTAACAATTAAGCTCTCCCAAAGTGAAACTCTCAAGGGAGAGGCCTCAGGAGTTAGTGAGTACCTCCTCAAAAGACATCACCAAGCCAGGATTGAATGTTGAAATAGGTTTTATTCAAGTAAGAGGTAAGCCTAGAATTCAGGGAACCTGCAGCCTAGAGGCCACATGTGGCCTGCTAGGTCCTCAAGTGTGGCCCTTTGACTGAATCCAATTGCAGCCCTGAGGCTGCAAGTTCCCCACCCTGGGATAGTCCCTGTGGTCTGATTCTATAATTTTGTAATTAATATAAATAGTCCCAGCCTCAGTCTGAGTGATCAAGGGAGGTAGGAATGGGAGGATGTAGAAAGAGATCATATAGTTATGATCAGTTAAACTTCAGACCCTCTTTTAAGCTAGTCAGATGGATGGTTAGTGCAGGCTCAATTAGCGTTGAGGAGAGATGGGTAGGAGCTTTCAATGACAAACATTTGTCTTGTTTTTGATCCTTTTAACTTGATTTTATGGTTAAACTAGTGAGTAGCAAAACAATTAGCTGGCTTCCCCAGAGCATCCTGGAAATGTCTTGGAATCCTCAATTTGCCAGTTGAACAAGCTGTCTATATGAGAGCTGAAAATGTGAATACCTTGTAGTTTTTGCCTACCTGTTCCCATCTTATCAGATGAACCCGTATCTAATATACAGAACTAATGCGGCAAAGTGAGAAATAGCACAAATCAGAAAGCCTGCGTTTGAATCGTGGTTCTTTTACCTGTGTGACACTGGACAACTCCTTCGCTTGTCCAGGCCTCAGTTTCCTCATCTGCATTAATTGCTGACCACTAACCTCATCTGATTCACTAAACAAGCACTTGGCTCTGGGAAGTCCCAAACTCACTCTGATAACTATGCACTCCACCTGGTTGAATCGACAAGGCTCACAGAAGTGACCTTTCCCCTAGTTCTACCTCTCCCAGGGTGGGTGTGCTCATCTCATTAGTCAAAGGGGTGTGGTTTCTCTGGATTTACCCAATCAGAATGAGCTCTGAGCCCCTACCTCATGAAAACCTCATTTCCTCTCGATTTGCTACACATAGTACTCCATCTTAGAGATGTGACCAGTGGTAATGTAGTGGCTCCTTCACGAAGCAGTTAGGCCTTTTTGAATACTTTGCTGTTTTTGTGTAAAAACAATGAAAAGAATTAACACTTCACACCCAGGAGTTCCAAGAAAGACAGTTCAGGTATTTCATTTCCGAATTAGTGTTTGATTCATGGCATCCAGTTGGGCCAGTCCTCAGGTGAAAGACTCAGTAACTAGATATGGATTTCAACTTTTCCTTGTAGTGTAGGGACATGGACCCATGTGTAGGAACAAATGTTCTTAAAGGCAGAGGTGTCTCGTCTGCAGTCCTCTGCCTCCTTCTCAATGTGGCTAGCTCCTTGTTGGTAAGAATAAGGGGAGTGGACCCAAAGACAAGAAGACCCTGCCAATACTGTTCAACCTTCTCCTTTCTAATCTCAAGACCTTCAGGTCAAGTTTTTTTTTTGGGGGGGGCAGGGTAAGGAGGCAATCAGGGCTTAAGTGACTTGTCCAGGGTCACAGAGCTAAGAAGTGTGAAGTGTCTGAGGTCAAATTGTAACTCAGGTCTTCTGACTCCAAGGCCTCTGCTCTATCCATTGTGCCACCTAGCTGCCTCTTGGTCAAGTTTTTTATTTTTTTATTTTTTTCTATTTTGAGGCATATATCATACCACACTCCCTTCTCACCACCACTACTCCTTAATGTTCCCTTCATATCTCCTTGGATTTTCAGCTTTGTGGGCAGGGTTAATCCAAGGCACAGACCTACTGATGTCAGAGGGGGCATAGATATCTAACCTCTATTTCATGTGAGATATGTATAATACAGGGGTGGGGAACCTTCAGCCCCAAGGCCACATATGGCCCTCTAGGTCTTCAAGTGCATCCCTCTGACTGAATCCAAACCGTTATTGCTAAAAATTGCTAACTAACATCTGAGCCTTCAGCAAATCATGATCTTTTTGCTGGTGGAGGGTCTCGCCTTGGTGTTGATGGCTGCTGACTAATGGGCAATTTTTAGCAATAAAATATTTCTTACTTAAGGTATGTACATGTATACAGACACATATTAGACATAATACTATTGCACATTTAATGGACTACAATATTGTATAAACATAAGTTTTATATGTGCTGGGAAACCAGAAAATTCAGGTGACTAGCTTTATTGCAATATTCACTTTATTGCAGTGGTCTGGAACCAAGCCCACAATATCTCTGACATATGCTTGCATAGAGGAGAGGTAATATGAGAGTAAAATGGCCAGCCCTTTTTAGCTTATTGCAAGGCAGAACAAAATCCTGCGTAAAGTGTCTCTTCTATTTTCTTTTTGAAATTAGGTTATGCCAGAGATTTGGCCATGTGGGAAAGTCCAGGGTTTTTCCTTTTTGTGGTCTAGATCCCATCCTCATCAGTTATATGTGTATATGTATGTATCCTACCAAATGTATGTATCTTGTATGGGTCCAGTGAAAAGGTCCCAGCCAGGCTGAATTTGGAAAGACTTCTCGCCAGGGTGGCCAAAGGATAATCTTTTTTTGTTATTGTTTGGCCATAGAAATCATGAGAAATGAATATTTTTCTCTTATATTTAATAACTAATTATTGTATTAGGACCAACATTTTTCTCCTTTCCTACTTCCTCATCCAGAAATCAACCAGTGTGGGAAATCTCTCTTAAATATTTACTCAGGCCAACGTGTAATCAAGTTTAGACTAATGGGCATATTCCTGTTCATTGTGTTTGCTCAGACAGGTCCTGGGAAAATGTTGATTCTCCCTATTATAAAGACAAGTGATATGGAAATTGATGTCCCTTTGACCAAGATTTGAGTGATCTAAGTCAGGTACCCCAAGGTAGCCCACCTCCCATTTGATTAACCAATCAGAGATGACTAGGCATCCCTCAGGAACACCTCCTTTTCAAAGGGCATACAAAATGTGACTCCACCACCATTAGGGGTCTTTAGTCTAAGAGAGATGGCTAAATGACCATCCTTTTATTAATAACTTGCTGGCCTTATCAATAAAATGATTAAATTACCCAGAATCTATGTCTCTCAAACTTTTTAATTGTTATAAAGTTTTCAAAGAACATCTACTATTGTTTAGATGTGTTGAGATTTCTGTCGGTGAAGGGAGTACTCACATCAGCTACACTGTTTTGTCTTTCCCATTAGAATGCAAGCTCAGTGCTAATAGGGATATCTTTAATTTTTTCCATGTGTATCCCCAGCACCTGGAACAGTACCTGTCATGTACTAGGTGCTTTATAAGTACCTTTTGATTGATTGATCATGATGGATCACTGAAGTATTACAAAAAGTATTTTATTTAGTATATTTCAGTGTTGTAGCATGTGGAAAGTTATCTTTAAATTGCCAAAGATATCTTTATATCTATAAAAGAAACATAGGAGACTTTGCTTCCCTCCCTCCACCATATATATATATATATATATGTGTGTGTGTGTATATGTATACACATATGTTTAGAAATTATATTTATGTAAATAGCTCTAAGTTCAGTTTATTTCAGTACTTTTCTACCTATTAAAATATTATCAAACATTTAAGCAAAATATAATATATGCCACATAATATATCGTACATATGATAGCTTTATAACACATTATAAATGTTACAATAAAAATGGAAAATTTTTATAATAATTATTCATATCTTTTTTATATCACCTTGCAATACTTCATTTTTACTATGTTCCTTCCCTTTCCCCTAACCTGAGAGTTGTCTCTTAAAACAAAGAATAAAAAAAAGAAACTAAAAGTTTGGCAAAACTAACCAAACCATCAAATGGATCTAACACCTTGTGCATAATTTCCCACTTCTACAAATAAGAAAGGGAGATCACCTTTCTCATGGTTTTTTTCAGGGCTGAGCCCTGATCATCATAATTATATCACATTCAATTTGGAGCATTCTCCCCACCTCACCCTTTACCCCTAACTCCACCCCCGCCATTTATATTGTTATAGTCATTATGGATGTTATTTTCCTGATGTTGCTTACTTTACATGAGTTCATATCAGTTTTTCCATGCTTCTCTGAATTCTTTATATTCCTTCTTTCTTACTGTGCAATAATTCCATTACGTTTATGTACTGAAATTTGTTTAGCCATTCCCCAATCAATCCTCATCCACTTTGTTTCCAGTTCTTTGTTACCATAAAAAGTAGATCTATGAATATTTTGCTGGATAAGGGACCTTTCTTTCTGAATCTGATCTCCTTGCATACTATAGACCTAGTAGTTAGAGCTTTGTGTCCACAGGTGGTCACTTCTTCAGATGTAATTCCAAATTGTTTTCCAGAAGTGTTAGATCAATTCACATAGCTCCACCAGCAGAATATTAGTGTGCCTGTCTTTCCACATCTAAACGCTAACTATTTCCATCTTTTGTCATCTTATACAATTCACTAAGTATAAGGTGAAATCTCAGCATTGTTTTGATTTGCATTTCTTTTATTAGAAATTTGAAGCAATCTTTCATATGGTTTTTAATAGTTTGCAAGTCTTTTAAGAACTGTTTCTCCATTGGAGAATGGCTCTTGTTTCTTCTGTATTTGAGTTAGTTCCTTTGGCTAAGGATATCAGACACTTATCAGAGGCATTTGATGAAAATATTTTCCTCCATCAATAGTTTCCCATATTACTTTAATTACTTTGATTTTGTTCTTTTCTGAGCTTTCTAGTTTCATGTAATCAAAATTATCTATTTTATTTTTGTGATTATCTCTATCTCTTATTTGGTAAAGAATTCTCCCCCTCTCCATAGATTGAGCATGGGCATGCCTAAGTAGGAAAAATGAAGCAAGTCAAAGATTCTGGTGATCAGTGGTGGGATTGGTGATTGGCCTCCTGCCCTTCTAGTGTGAGCCAGATTAGGCAGATTCAGTCTCAAAAAAGCTTTTTTTTTCATCTTTAGGAGATGTTTTTAAAAGCTGCTTTTAAATAGTTAATTGAGAAATACAAATGTTGCTGAAAGGGACTCAGGGATGGGGAACCTGCAGCCTCGAGTCCACATGTGGCCCTGTAGACCCTCAAGTGTTGCCCTTTGACTGAATCTTTGTGAAGTTTGGAGGACCTAGAGGGACACATGTGGCCTCAAGGCTGCAGGTTCCCCACCCCTAGTAGATCTAGTGCTCATTATTTTAATGGGCATGTAGTCATGATTAATGATCTAAAAATGTATCACAGATTACCACAACAAGGAAATTTGGAAGGGACAATTAAGGAGATTTGTTACCCTTTACCATTGAGTACTTGAACCTCAGAAAGACTATAGGTTGACTCACAGGTCCTTCTGGCTGGGACCTTGAATGCTGTGACCTAGAATATTTCTTTCATTTGGCCAATAATATCTGTTGATTAGCAACCCAGACATGTGCTGTATTATAATGGAACATTTTGAGAATCCATTTAAGAAGATGAAATCTTTAATCTACTAGGATTCATATTCTAAACAGTTATGTTTGAATCTTTCTTTCTTTTTCTCTGGCTTCACTGTCATCGTCCATATCTCTAAAATCTCTGTATAGCTGGTGTTGTCAGTGAGTACCTAGTACAGTGCCTTTAATGCAATAGGAACTTGATAAACACTGATGATTGAAGGAAATTCGGAGATGATTTTTCTAACTCTGGTAGCCCATGCTGAGCTTGTGCTGTGAGCAATTAAGTTTTCATGTTCTCACCTGGTTTTAAATACAATTCTGTGAGGCAAACAGCCAACTAAAGCTTGTTTCAAAATTATTTCCACCTAAGGGAGGGAAATAAATAGTCTATAAGTAGGACACATTAGGGAGGCCCCCCAAAGCAGAAACTTTAACCTATAAAATCACCTAGGCAGTACCAGCTGTCTACATGCACACTTGAATTATTTTTTTTAATGAGCCTTCTTCCCATAAGAAACAAAGCTAAAAGATATTCATCTGTAAAAATAATGGTAAAGGAGTAGCTCAACATTGTCTAAATACTTGTCACTGGTTCAGCTCGAACTTTTTCTTAGCAAACAAAAATGTGGCTGACCAAACTTCATGTGAGCAGCTCCTTTTCTTCCAGATCAGAGGGGGATGGGTTTAAGATTGGCCTTCTAAATCAAACTTTGTTTTGTTGTCACTGAGGTCTGCTCATCAGAATTCTTAGAGGAGTCCCATTCTTGGCCAGTATAGACTTTTGAGTCAAGGATTTTGATCTAGTTAAACAAGTGAGGTGTGTGACTCAGCTCTCTCAATGAAGAGTAGGTTGTCTTTTTTAAAACTGGGAGTATAAGCACGTGAGCAAATTATAATATGAATTACATGTGTCATATCTACAGTTTGACAGTGAGGGGAAAGGGCTGACTATAAACACCTTAGTATATAAACACCTTCCCAGATGATTTTTATACTTTTTTGGTGGCGTACAAAATGGAATTTCATCATAATAGGTAAATATATCTTAGGTAACATTTGAAGATGATATACCTGTAGTAGAAGACCTGCTATGGTGTGGTAGATGAGCACAGAACCTGGAGTCATGTGTCATGAGTCCTATGTGACTTTTGTTTTCTGATGTGTGAACACAGGAGGATTAAATACCAGGTATTGAATGGTGGTTCTGACATTTTGCTAGTGTGCCCCTGAGCAAGTCACTTAATTCCTCTGAGTTTCAGTTCCTTCAAATATAAAATAGAAATTTATACTACCTGGCCAAAGGGCTATTGTAAGGAAAATGCTTTGTAAAGTTTAAAGTATCTTTAAATTATCATTATTAATGAACTTCTCTTGACTCAAAGTCCAGCACAGGGACCTGGAAAATGATACCTGTGAGATAGTCCAAAACTTGCCTAATTGTAAAGACTGACTACAAAATATGAAGGAGAAACTTTCAATAATAACAAACAAGTAACACTGTCTGATATTAGCAATGCCAAGAGACCAATGCCTCCATTTTGAAGTCCCCAAAGTCACTTACTCCAAGATTCCCTCCTCCTGTATAGATAAAACTTGTGGTCCTCCCCTCCATCTGCCTGCATCACTTGTCTGTCTGTTGGAGGAACCACAGAGAGTTCTGTAGCTATCCCCCAGACACTCTGGGAGTTGCCTGGTAAGCCATCTTCTGATCTAGACAGCTCAGTGTAACACCCTTGATATCATGGTGGCAAATCAGGGATAGAACATTGTGTTAGGAGAGAGGTCACCACACGTAGAACACTAAAGATCACAGGTGCATCGCAGGTGGGAGCAAGCTCTTTTCTATCACTAGGCCTCAAGTTCCTTCTCCATAAAATTGAGAGGTTGGACTAGCAGATGATTTCTAAGGTATCTTCCAGTTCTAACTTTCTATACATCTATGAAGGTCTTGTTCTTGCCCCAAACAATAGCACATCCTTCTCCTGTGGAGTTCTATCTAGTCTTGAGGTGGTTTGGCAGAAGCCACTGTTACTGATCTTATATGTAGGCTGAAGTATGTCTCAAATTTGGCCTCTTGTCCTTTCAAGCTCTCTGTAAAAGCGTGGGATATTCCCAAAGGGTTACACTTAACTCTCTAGGGGTGAAAGAACCCGCCTAATTGTTCTTTGTTTCCTTTCTATTAGGCATTGAGACATTACATTCATTAACCTTGAACACAGATACATACACACACATACACACACTTGTCCTAATAACTACCATGGGTTAGAATAGGTGGGTATGATTAGGTCACACTCTGCAGGGTTCTGGGTGCCCTGTAGGAGAGTAACATTCTGCAGTATGTGTGTACAAGCTACTAGATAGAAGGTGTTACTTCACTGTGTCATTATATACATGCTGTCAGAAGAGGTAGTGATGGTGATGGTGACATTGACAGACAATTTGATATAGGTGATAGAGCATAGGATTTAGAATCAGGAAGATCTGGGTTTGAATTCTGCCTCTGATACTTACTAGCTGTATGACCCTGGGTAAGTCACTTAACCTCTTTGGGACTCAGATTCCTTATCTGTAAATGAAGGGGTTGGACTCTGATCTATTTGTATATAACATTGATATTATGATCCTATGGAGTGTGAGACTGGCCAACCCTGGCTTTCTATCTCACTTGTGATATCTCTACCCATGTTATGTATCTATACACATATCTATATGCACATGTGTATACAATATATTATATATTGTTAATTAAATATAAATTTAAACTATTTTATATAAATTCATTTTTTAAAGTTTCATTGATGTGTTTTGTTTTTACATTACATTTACAGATTACTTCTAGTCCATGAGAACTCTTTTATAACAAAGTAAAACTATTAAGCAAAATTAACAATGTAGTGAACTCAACTGAAAGTACATGTAACATTCCACATCCATAGCACTCCCCACCTCTCTATTTTTTAATTTAAAAAATTAACAGAAATCTATTTTGTCTCTCTCTCATCCTTCCTGTCCCATTGAAAAAAGAAAGAAAAGAAAAAACAAATTCTTTGTAATAAATATTCATTCAAGAAAAACTAATTCCTTCACTGGCTGTGTACGTAAAACAATTGTGCTGTAAGAAATGAAGAAATAGATGATTTCAAAGAGACGTGGAAAGACTTATATAAACTGATACAAGGTGAAGTACACCTACTGTGAAATACAGTGAAAATCCATCCACTGTTTTAACTGGTACCTCCCCTCTAGAACTAGAATTTTCCCAAATTTGTTTTGTAAAGTCTGTAAATGAACTCTGTGACTCCATCCATACTCTCCACCCTCCAAATCCTCCTGGAAAGTTTATAGTAAGATAGAGTGCTGTATAAGAGAAGTTAAAAGACATGGGCTCTATCTTCAAGGAATTTCTAGCCTAAAACCAATTAAATGAAAGGTTATAGAATTTTAGAGTTAGAAGAGGGGGGTCATTTAACTCCCAACTTCTTTCCCAACACCCATATTTTACTAATATAGGAAGTAAGACATAAGAGAGTTGAAGGGTCACATCAATACAAACAAAGATGTATAAACATACCTCAAGTGCATATCATTGAGAAAGAAGTTCTATAGCTACACCCCTGAATAAATAATTCATTACTCCCCAACACAAGCCCTATTAGTCCTGACAAACTGGTTTTACTCATTGTCTGGGGAAAACACCATCCACCTTCCCAGCTCTTACAGTCACTCACACCAGTTCCCCTTTCCCTGGAGTGCACCCTTCAGTCATAGAATCCTAGAATTTCAGAGTAGGAATGGCCCTCAAAAGCCATCTAGTCCGATGTGGTATGTGAATTCGAATCCGCTCTGAAAGCTAGGCAAGTGGTCAGCAAGTGTAGCCTTTATGGTTTTCTCCAGGCTAAACACGCCCAGATTTTTAACCATTCCTCAGGTAGCATGGCTTATAATTGTCTCCTCATTCTGGGTGCCTTTTTCCCCCCTCTCTGGCAGTCAATGTCTTTCCTAATATATAGCACCCAGAACTGAATACAATCCTTTCATTCTCTCCAAAGGGTATATTTCCTTCAAGCCTATTTTGGAGCCTTATCTCCTCTCCAAAGCCTTCCTTGGCCACAGGGATCTTTCCTATTGCTGAGCTCAAACAGTACCTACTATTTACACCACTCATTTGATACCTAATCATATGTTGCATTGCGTTGTTACTTAAATAAATAGCATTATCTTTTTTACATCCTTGTGTTTTGTCTCCCCAACCTGTGAGCTTCTTTAGGGCAGAAGTCTTGTCTTAAATTTTTTCTGCATAATTCATTGAATAACCCCAAATAACAATGGTTAAAAATGAAATTGACTATAAAATGTATAATGCTGGTATAGCAAAAAAGCAAAGCTTCAAAAAAAAATTAACGATAAGCATATGACACTACAGGCTGTGAGTCTTGGGGTAGTTACTGTGACCTGACGTGTCAGAAGTGAAATACTGATTAACCAGAATCTAACTAATTAATCCTGGCTCTGCCATTGCCTGGTTCTGACTTTGGCCAAGTCACACTTCCCTTCTCTGAAAACTTCATCATTGGTAAAATGAGGGGGCTGAATTAAATAATTTTATGTGTCCCTTACAGTTTTAACTTTCTTTTATCTTTTTCTTTGAAAAAAAACTTTTTATGATTCTAATCATCTCATAATTAATTGAGGTTCCTTGTCTCACCCCATCCCCATCTTGTACTTGACCTTTAGGAGAAAGAAATGAATCCTAAGAAAACATTCTGATCCTCCAAAAGTACAACCTCATAGTTTCTCCTAGGATGCAGTATAAATTTAATCTAGTAACAACAACTCATATTTATATGGCTCTTTGAAGTTTTCAAAGTGCCTTTACATTCTGTCTCTACACCTTTGCCCTGGCCATCCTGTAATATACTTCATCCCTTCCTCTCCCACAGAATCTTTCTCTTCCTTCAAGACACAATTCAAACACCGCCTTTCATATGAAGTCTTTCCTAGTGCCCCAACTCCTGCTGTCTTCTCTCTCAAATTACTTATAATTAACCACTTTATATTTATCCTGTATGTGCTTATTTATGTATTTAACTTCCCTGTTAATATGTAGGCTCCTTGAAAATAAGAATAATTCACTGTATTTGTATCTCTAACACCTAGCATGAATGTCTAGCACATAGGTGTCACTTAGTAAATGTTTATTAATTGATTAATTGATTGGTAATGATCACTGGTGGATGGAATAATGAACCTGGGGTGCTGTCATCCAATTAAAACCTAACTAATCATCATCTCTGTGTAGAACATTGTACTAAGCAGTGGGGTAGATAGAAATTTTAGATAACATGGGATCCTTGTCATTATGCATTAGGAAAGAAAGATGAATCATATTCTATATATTGTACAGGTCAAAAAGATTACTAACACATTTTAATAAATATTTACCAATAATGAGAAGCAAACAGAAGATGCTAGGAATTCTGTTTAATCTTTAGTTCATTCAAAAATAAGACTTACCAAAA
Source organism: Phascolarctos cinereus (assembly GCF_003287225.1). Lineage (NCBI taxonomy): Eukaryota > Metazoa > Chordata > Mammalia > Diprotodontia > Phascolarctidae > Phascolarctos > Phascolarctos cinereus. The sequence goes on from NW_027555847.1 coordinate 141,878,610, forward strand.
AAAAAGCAACCTTCATTCCTTGAATATTTTCATTAAAGTTTTATTACAAAAACCTCTCAGGCCCTCCCAACACCTCCTAAAGTTATACGGCAGAAAGTGACTATAAAATTTTCTACCCATATCAGTTGTGGGTAACTGAGCGATTGGTCCATTCGTGAGAGTGCTAGGGATCTCTACTACAGAGGAAAGATTTGTTTTGCCAGCTAGAGCTCAGGTAGAGGATTATCCCCGTTTATCAATAAGTGAAATACATTCTGGGATAAAAAACAAATTAGGTCTCATAACATTGGACTGAGAATGGATACAAAGGAGAGCTCACAGAGAAGGTTGGACATAGGAAAATTAGAGTTGAAAACTTCATTTGTGGGGGGCAAGGTTCTATGGTGTGTCCTAGAAACACAATGATTAAAATGCATAAAGCACCTTCTCTCAGAAACATATATTTTAATAGGGGGAAAGGTTATATGTATATATTATATGTGTATATATGTATTTATAATACAAATTAGAATATCATCACTTAATTGTATAAAATTAGGAGCTCACTATTATATATTGCTTTAAAGTTTAGAGTTTAACTCAAGTCCTAATCCAGTGACTCATATTGGCTTAGAATTGACCTAGTTTCTTGAATTTTGTGCCAGTGGAACATAGGCTTGAAAAACTTTGGGTATGGTCCAAGTGACGGACTGTGTCTGATGTCTGAGGATCAGCCCAACTAAGAATGAAAAGACTCATCCTCAGTAAGATGGACACCAGGTGTTGACTTTGTTGGCCAAGAAAATGAAGAAAATAAAAATCCAAAATGGCCCTTGGTTCCGCAGCAGTAGTAGAGTGGTGAAAAAAGGGGCAGAGGGTATGAAGAATTACATAGTTTTTCAAAAATCTATAAAATATTGACATCTCTAGTATTCTAAATGTGACTTCCTCCTTGTCCAATGACCAACGAGTCTTCACACTCCTGGAAGAACCGAATCATGACAATTCTGGCATTATCATTATGAATGAAACCCCAGAAGACATGAAGAATTTGTAGCCACATGGAAAAAATGTTCAGAGATTCTTCTTGGAGAGGTAAAGGAATCAGTGATGCTGAATATAAGCTCCTAAAGGGAAAGGGTTGTTTCATTTTTGTCCTTTTGTCCTCAGTGATTAGTACAGTGTCTTACCCTTGGTAGGTGCTTAATAAATGTCTTTTGGATGGAAATGGAATTGAGGTTGTGTCCAAAGGCAACAAGAACAATTTCATTGGACACTTGGTTATTATGAATTGCAATTCTTGATGGGCATAAGCAAAAAGACTACCTGAATCTAATGAGTGAATATCTGTTACAGAGAATGAGAAGGCATAGAAATTCTATGAAGAATTCAGTAAAACTCCCCAGATAAAATCATCTTATGCTCCAATTCTCATTGACTTCATTGCAAAGGTGGGCATTAGGTGAGAATGGTCTTGTGGTCATGGTTCTACATATGCTGTGATGGAACACTCAGAGAGTGAAAATTCAAATAAACATTTTTTCTAATAAAAAACATATTCAAATACCCCCAGGTAAAATAGTCTTCAAATTGGTTAAAAAGTATTTCATAAGAAGGTAAAAGCTGTCAACAAGGAAAATAAATGTACTTGGTAGAGAGGTTCCTTAGGAATTCAGGTTTTCCCTGACAGAGTCCTAGAGTTGACTTTTCATCCTCCTTACACAAAGGGTCCATAAATGGGTCAAAGATCAAAAATGCCTGGAGATAAAGATACTTCAAAATTCCCTAAGTCTAGGAATAGACTTCACTTAAACAGACCTGGCTGGTGTTGTGGGAGTGTGGGAGAGGTTAACTTAAGCCTCCCCAATTCCACCAGTACCCTGTCCTGCAATAACGGCAAAAAATTATGTTGGAAAATGTGACGAAGAATCAAGGCACAGATAAGTTAAAATGCTTGTTAACTACACAAAAGTCTAATACCTACATATCTTGAATTCTTTCTTCTTGAACAAAGTTGGGAGGCAATGGACATGGTGCTTGTTGAGTAACATCAAACAATAAATAAAAATTAACTATAAAATGAAATTAATAGAAGTGTTACTGATATGAAAGTTATTTCCATATGGATAATCAAAATCTACATCAAATTAGAAGATATATATGATAAGAAAGTATGGCATTTACTTAAATATGACCTATTTAAAAATTATTGATGATGAAAAATTGGAAATGGATAAAGGAACAGAAATAACTACCATCTCTCAAGTAAATTGCTGTCACCACAAAAAAAGAACTACACTGCCTAAAAGCAGTTTCAGCAAATAAACACTTGGTATCCTTGTCAAGTTGAAAGAAATGTCAGTCAAAGTCATTTTAGAAGATAAACTCATTAGCAAAATCTTATAGAGGAGGATGGTGAAAGGTTATGATTAATAATAGCTCATCAAATAAACTGAGATGCAGTAGAAAGAAAAACAAATTTGGAGAAAGCTTGACATAGCCTTCTCTGAACTGAGGAGGAGTGAATTGAATGAACCAGCAACAGAGAGAAACGGAACCAGAACAGTGTGTTATGTTAAGAACAACACAGCAAAGACAAGTAACTGAAAGATTGAAGAACTCTGATCAAAGCAATGACAAACCACAGACCTGGAGGAACTATGTTGAAACATACTATCCATCTTCTGACAGAAAGCTTGATGGACTTAGAGTGTAGAATGAGACATGCCTTTCTGGACATGGCCAATGCAGGAATTTATTGTATTTGACTATGCTTAATTTTTTCAATGGTTTTTGTTTTTCTTTTATGTTTTTGTTTTACAATTGTAATGGGCAGGTGAGAGGAAAAGAAAATAAATGCATGTTAAATTTTTAGAAAGTAAAATAACATAAAGAATAGTCACTAATCAAAAAGAGTAAAACCAGCAGAGATATAGTCACTGGACTTAGCTATCTCAGTGCAGCCATTTTCTTTCATATATATATATATATATACACACACACACATATATACATATATATATACACACACATATATATATATATATATATATATAGTTCAACCTTATTTCTACCAATGACATTATGATCCTTTTGAATAGGACCACTCTGTAAAAGCTCCTTGTTGGCAGACCCAGCCTCTGATTTCATTCACTTATATCACCAAAGGATTTGCAAAAGTCATCAAAGTACATCAGTTCTCTCTGATGGAGGGTAGGAAATTTTGTTGCAACCCTAACGAAGGAAGTGATGATAGAGAGATCCCAGAGAGCAGCATCAACTTTGTTGGACCCAGCAGCAAAGTCTTGGTGGAAGGTGGTACAACCTTCAGGTTTCTTTAAGCCCCAGTGTCAGTAATCTCTTGTGTATGTGTCTGAAAATGGCATGGGAAACTACTCTCTGTTGCTTTTTCCTGCCAATACATTTGCCCCAGGAAGATCTCAAATCATTGCCCCAGTTGTCACTTCTAGGGAGCAGGCCATTGGACTTTTTAAAGCCAAAAATATACACATGATGCAAGAAATGTAGGCTACAAGGCACTTCAGGTACTCTGCCACCTTGTCAATGTGAGTATTCTTTTCAAAGGCCCAGATCACAAGCTGTCCAGGTCTGCACATCTTGTGTAACTCTTTCTTATCAAATCACTATGGGGTTCCACCCAGTGAGCTTTGGATCTTTGTCATATTCTCTTGACATCACAAAGACACCAGTATAGCCCTTGTCCTTTTTCTAGGCAACATGATGCCATCAGAAGAGCTCTTGTTTTGGGAGTCAGAAGATCTGGAACCAAATCCAGACTCCGTCATTTGTATGACTTTGGGCAAGTCATTTGACCTCTCTGGGTCTCAGTTCCCTTATCTGAAAAATTAGGGGAATTGGTGTAGTAGTAAGTGCTTAATGAATTCTTTCTGATTGATTGATTGGATTGGATGGTCCCTGGGGTCTCTCCCACCTTTGATCCTATGACCCTATGACCCCTAGCCCAGTGTTATAATCAATATCAGCACCTCTGAGACATAACCTTTTAAAAATAATTCTTTCATTGTGAATTTAACAAACACCAAATAAAACGAGCATTTGCACGTGCAAAGTAGAGCAGGAAAAGAGGATGGTACATGAGACTGAAAATATCTATTGCATACAGCTTGCTTTTCCTTTTATGTGTATAATAAAGTCAACATGTAACTTTGAAAGCTTAATTCATAACTTTTCCTCAGGCAGCTGTGATGCAGTGAAAAAAAAAACTCAAGAAACACTTATTAAATACCTTCAGTATATGAAGTGCTGGGGACATAAAGACCAAAATAAATTATCTCTTACCTCAGAGAACTTACATTTGACTGGCATATTTAAAATGTTTAAATATATTTAAAATATTTAAAACAACCTTGTTGTTATTGTTGAGTTGTTTTTTCAGTTGTGTCTGACTCTTTGTGAACCAATTTGGGGTTTTCTTGTCAATGATATTGGAGTGGTTTGCCATTTCCTTTTCCAGCTCATTTTACAGATGGGGAAACTGAGGCAAACAGGGTTAAATGACTTATCCAGGGCCACATAGCTAATAAGTGTCTTAAGCTAGATTTGAATTCACAAAGATGACTCTTTCTGACTCCAGGCCCTGTACCGTATCTGCTGTGCCACTTCATTACCTCATTTAAAATATATACAGATAAGTATAAAACAAAGTAGGGAATTAAAAGTACAAGTGAAAGATCACAGATCTAGAAAAATAAAGGGACTTCAGAGGTCCTTTAATCTACCCCCCCTCATTTTATACAGGAGGAAAATGACTTGCCCAACAGTTAAAATGACTTGCCCAAGGTCACATAGGTAATAAATACCCAGAGGCAGGATTTGAACCCTGGTTCTCCAATGAATGCTTTTTTGGCTGTACCACAAATGACTCTAGGAAAATGTAGAAAAGAGAGAATACGAACAACTGGGGGGATGAGGGAAGGTTCACTGAAGAGGAAGCGCCTAATCTGACCCTTGAAGAGAGATAGGATTTCTGAAAGGTGGAAAGGAGGAGGGAATGCATTCCAGGAATAGAGCACATATAGGTTTTCAAATGCACATGGGGTGGAAATGGAATAGGGAATTCGGAGAATAACCAGCAGTCCTTTGGGGATGGAATGTAGAATGTATGGAGAGGGTTATTGTGAAATTAGGCTGGAAAAGCAGGTTGGAGACCATATCTGTCCCTAGTGTAAAATGCTTTAGCAGCTTTGTGATGGACAAATTGAAGAGTGGAGCAACTGAGGGCTGGGAGAGCAATGTGGAAATTAATAAAGGATCCACGAAAGAAGTAATGAAGTCCCAAATTAAAGCAGTAGTCAAGTCAGTGGAGAGAAAGGGATGGTCTGGGAGGGATGGTATAGAAGTAGAGTCAATAGAGCTAGAGCAGTGAGGGAAAGGAAAGAGTCAAGTGAGACTCATAGCTATGAAACTGGATGATCAAAAGGAAGGTGGCACTCTCCGTGGAAAGAGGGAAATCTAGAGGAGGGCTGGGTTTAGGTAGATGATCATTTCTGTTTTGGACATGTTGAGTTTGATGGAACTTTTACGTGGAGATGTTCAGTAGAGAGTTAGAGACTTGAGACCAGAATTCAGGGGAAAGATTAGGGCAGAATACATGGATCTGGGAGTCCCCACATCGAAAGAGAGCATAACTGAACAGATTACACATAATAAGGCAAAGAGTGTAGAGAAGGAAGAGATGACGACCTGGTCCAGATTCCTAGGACCTACCTATCCTGAGATCATGGGAGATGGATAATGATCTAGTAATGGAGACTGAGAAGGAGTGGTCAGACAGGTTGAAAGAGAACTAAGCTCTAGCGCTTTCCCAGAAGCCAAGGGAAGGGACACCTTCTAGGAGGTCAGGACAGCCAACTATCAATGGTTGATGAAAGGTCAAGGAACATGAAGAGTGAGAAAAGGCAGCTAAGATTCAGCAGCTCAGATCCAGTGAAGAACTTCTAGAGAACAGTTTCATTTGATCAGTGGGGTACAAAGCCGAACTATAGTATGTATGACTCGAGGAAATACCTAAGTTGATAGTTTGAGGTGAGTCTTATGATAACAGATTTAGAACTAGGAGGGACTTAGGGATCATTCAGCTGGACCCTCTCAGGAAAAACTGCCTAGGGAGCTGGACTGACTTGAATAGAATTGAAATCAATCAGCATTTATTTAGTGCCTATAGCACATGAAGCATCCTTCCTTTTACATTGGGGACCCCCTAGAATAGCTTCTCCAGGTTCATGTTACCACCACTCAAAATCATAGTTCACAAGTTCCCACTAATGTGATAACTTTTTTCTTCATAGGACATGATTAGTTTAAACCAGGCCTGCACAACATACAGCCAGCCGACTATATGTTGTGCAAGCTTGCCCAAGGGTATTAGGCCTCTTAGTCACTTCTCCTTAAAGGGACAGTAAGCCCTATTAGCTCTGTCTGAGAACAGCCTTGGGTCCTGAGGATGACCTGAGCCATAGTTACATCCTCTACATTTTTTGGGAGTGGGTGTGTGCGTGTATGTGTGGGGGGGAGGTGTGTGCATGCAAATCCTTTGGCTTAAGCCACAAGCGCAAGCAGAGCTCTGGCCAACAGCAGCCCTCAGGCCAAATGTTGTGCAGGCCTGGCTTATACCAAAGAGTATTAATGAAAATCTCAAAAAATCATTTCCTCTATAAACCTGGGGCACACTATCCACAACTATACACATGATCAGTAGCAAGAGTAGAAGTATATATAGGATCATGCATGAAGGGCACACACACACACACACACACACACACACACACACACACACACACGCAGAGACAACAAGTATGACCAAGGCGTATTTATGGAGGTGTAACTCATCCTTCTTATGCTGCAGCACTACGGCCATTTCCTGGTGATGTCATTGAGCAGCCCACTGGATCTGCTTCCTGATGGGTGTAGCATCTCTATCGTGCATGTGACTATGTTGGTCCCCAACCATGTCCTGGTGATTGCAGGGCAGTCTCACTTAGTCATCTGGTATTTTCTGGGGATTGTAGTCTCTGCTGAACATTTCTCTGTTAGTCACAGATGATCATGGTTAGTCTCTGCTGGGCAGAGTATTCTATCAGTTCTAGGCGTTGGCTCTCAGTATCATCTACTAGCCATCTCATCTCCAGTTTACTAAGGTACAATGACTAGAACCTCTCCTGGATAAAGGCAGAATGATAGCTCTATTTATAGTCATAACCAAGATAGCTAACAAAACCGAGATAATAACAAAACCAGGCAGATTGCCCCAGGGATAAGATAAAATATTTTATGTTCTAATCCTCAGTCTTCTTGTTATTTGTTGTTCAGTCCTATCAAAGTCTTCTTGACCCCATTTGGGGTCTTTTTGGCAAAGATCCTGGAGTGGTTTGTCATTTCTTTCTCCAGCTCATTTTACAGATGAGGAAACTGAGGCAAACAAGTTCAATGACTTGCCCAGGGTCACACAGCTAGTAAGTGTCTGAGGCTGCATTTAAATTCAGGTCTTCCTCACTCTAGGCCCAGTGCTTTATTCACTGTGCTACTTCACTGCCCCTACCCTTAAATTTAGGAAGAAGTAAAACTCCTCAGTTACAGAAAGTATTTCATTTAGGATCAGACAATCCTCAAATCTTCTCTGGCTTAATACGTAAATTAACTTGAACCAAGACAAAAGATAAGTAAAAGAGGCAAAGTCATTTTTCTCCATTCCATTCACTAGTCCCAGATTTCTTCCTTTATTATGCATACCAGTTAGTAATAAACCTGTTGCTTTGGTATAGTGGTCCTACTATGTGTCAGGCGCTGCTAATACAATGAAAACCAGTCCTTGTTATCCAGGAGCTTAAATTCTACCACAAACTGATCTGTCCAATATAGATAATAAGTAGAAGAGCCTGCTCTCAAACCAAAGTCCCCTGACTCCAAAGCCAGTACTCTCTCCACTGAGCTATCCTCCCTCTAATTAAGGTCTTTAAAGGATGGGGGAAAGGAGCCACTAATTAAGGAGACAGTGAATGAGAGAGAGGGATGGAATGGATTGATCATTGTTGGTGAGGTGCCAGAGGAGGCACGAAGGAATGGAAAGATTTAATCTGGAATGAAAAGATCTGGATTTGAGTCCTAATACTCATCATGTAGTAGTTATGTGATCATGGACTTATACTCACCAATCCTCACTTTGCTCATCTGTAGAATGGGGATAATAATGCTTATCTTGTATGGTTGTGAGACTGTATGTTGCATTACATAAATGTCAGTTATTATTGCCATCATCCCACCTAGCCACTCATCCTCCCACCCTCACTACTACCCTGTTTCTTCCTTCACACACTAGCTTTCTGAAAGACTGGTGTCTCCTTCCTGGCATTCCATAAAGGAATGTTGTCCACTCCTTCTCTATCTCTCTATATGCCCCACCTTCCTGGAATTTGGTCCTGGGGTTCCATTTCCTCCTAGCAATAAATTTCTCACTCGGGGGTTTAAGAGGAAAGAAAACTTTTTTTGTTGTTATTTACTTTGTTCTATTTCCAAATAAAAGAATTAAAGGCAATGGTGAAGTGGGAAGAGTCTTGGATTTAGGGTTAGAAATCTGTGATTGAGACCTGGCTCTGCTGAGACTTTGTGCTTCTGGACATGTCATGTAACTTCTCTAGGACTCAGTTTCTATTCCTCAAAAGTAAGAATAATAATACATGCACTACCTACCCTTCAAGGCTTTTGAGCAGATTAAATGAAATAATATACATAAAGCACTTTGTAACCACAAAGCCTTATATAAATGCAGCCTATTATTATGTGATATTACAAATTGCTAATGGTAGGATGGAACAGCTGGAGGAGGGGAGGGTATATCAGGCTTCAACATGGAAGAAAGCATTGCTCAAGACTGCTCAATTTTTACAAAGTGTTGATACTAAGTCAATAGATTAAACAGTCAGGCAGTGCCCCAAAAAGTAAACAGCAACCAACTACTGGTGCCATTTGTTTTTCATAGGTCAAAAGAGTTTTACTTTAATACACATATATTTATAAGAAATCAACTTAGTTTAAATCAATGTCCTCCACTAAGAGTTTCCTGAAGGTCACATCTAAGTTATGTGAACATAGTTAGGAACAGAGCTGTAACTAGTGTGGAGTGACTGGGGCTTTTCCCAAGGCTGCTTACATTTATGGTATGTACTTTCTCCCAAGATGGTTCATACTTTCTTTCCACAGTGACCACCATCACTGCACCTCACTTCACAGTTCTCTGCTTGAAATACCATATGAAATGACCATCCTTAAGTTGCCACCACTCTCCTAGGGTTTTTCTTCCCTCTATCCCCCATGTTGACACAGTATGGGCTTTCTGGGCAGTGCCCCTCCCTCCTCTTAGAGTGACTGCCTGTAATCATGCTGTTTCATGTCCTGCTACAATACTCCTTTTCTTTTTCTCCCACCTGAATTTTCCGCAGGCACAAGAATTCTTAGTTTTATTTGTGGTTAGGCTGCCTACATCTATAGTAATATGTAAAGAATATATGAAATTCACATAATTTTACAAAAATTTACATAAATTCAAAATTTATATTTGATTACTGGTGCAGTTCAATATGTCCTCACTCTAAAATAAGAGGGTTAACATGATACAATCGGCAGAGTACTGACTCTGGTTTCAAAGGACCAGGGTTCAAATATCATCTGGCCACTTACCACCTTTGTGGCATTGAACAAGTCACTTAACTTTTCTTTGCATTAGTTTTACCATCTGCAAAATGACAGGGTAGAACTAGATGTCCTCTAAAGTCCTTTTGAGTTCTGATGTTCTGTGAAAGTATTTCTACAAAAATCCTATGATTCATTCCTAGGCTTCAGTTAGCAGCTTTGTAAAAGGTACCATGGCACCACAAAAGTACAATAATTTGACCAAGGTCACACGGCTACTGGGAGAACCAGGACTACTTATTAGACACAAGTGGGGAAAGGTTGTCTTTTCATTCTTGATCGAAATGGATTGTATGTATGTGCAATTGAAAACCTACTTATGTGGAGAAAAAAGCCAGTCTAGATATGTGGAAAAAATCAGAAAGAGAGGATATTTATTATGGAATGTAGATGGCACGCTTAATAAAATACTGAATTTCATTTACTGTGATATGATTTCTAAAATTCCGTAGATAGAATCTTTATTACTTGAAACCAGTATGATGTTTATTGAACGACTACTTGGTGTAGTAAGATAGAGATGTGGCCTCTAGAAATCAGGAAGACCTAGGATCAAGGCCTGCCTCTGATACATAACTTGTTGTGTGACTCTGGGCAAGTAATTTAATTTCTCAGTGCCCCCAAGCAAATTTTTAGGATCATAAATTGCAGAAAAGTTGCTAATTTGCATTGGTAGAGAGAGGTCCCTATGCCACTGAAATCACAGTTTTGGACCCCTCTCCCCAAATGCTATTTCCTAGTACATAAAATTAGTATTCTTTTATACAAACAGTAGAATCTTTCAAATAAACAGATGATATTGACTTATTCATAATAATATTCATAATCATAATGCCATCACCTTATACTTGTATGACACATTACAAAACACTTTTACATCTTTTACCTTTTGGGTCCCTCACAACAGATGAAGAAACTAAAGTTCAATGACTTTACCAAAGCACATAGCTAATAGCTGGATGTATTGATACTAGAACAGATCCAATGCTCTTTTCATTGCATCATAGTAATTTTTATTATTCTTTGTCATTCAAAAGAGTAGCTCAGTGCTTGGCAGATAGCCATTGTGTTCATTATATTAAACAAATATTTATTAAACATCCACTATATTCAGGAAAGTGCTTCTCAAGACTATCTCCTGTATGAAATCTTTTCTGACTAATTGTAGTAGGCAACATTCGGTCACCATTCTGAATTGCTATAGCACTTATAGGCTATGCCACATGCCTGCACATGATTATATAGTACTGTGTTGTTCTCTAATTGCTTATGTGTGTACAACATACTTCACATGCTATCTAGTTATCTTCCCCAAGCCATCTTCTTCCCATTTGCCCAGCTGCTACCAGGCCTCCAGAGACTGTGCCCTGGTGGGAGAGGATTAAACTATTCTGATCGGTCATTAAGTGAACACAGGCTCATACCACTCACTATGTTTAGCCTGTCTCAGACCAGACTAGACCATTCTTCATATCCCATGCAGTTGTCCATCCTGGCCATCTTCTTGCCATCCTCCTCTTTCACTCCCCTTTCCCATCCCCTGCCCAATTTCCAGGAACTATAATTAAATCAATACCATCATTATTTCTGGAAAGAGCGTGCCAATCAGTCCACTTATGGCTTTACTCACCAACTGTATGACTTCCCAGATTAAAATATGCTTTGGGTATTATTATTGTTAAAGGATATCTCAATGATATCTCAAACTCAATGTGTCCAAAATAATGCATTAGATTTTCCCCCAAAACCTACCCCCCTTCAAAACCTGTTTTTGTCAGAGGCACCTCCATTCATCAGTTTCTCAGGTTTGTAACCTTGGTGTTCTGCACAGCCCCTCCCTTTTCATCACTTCACATCAGTTGCCAAAATATGCCATTTCTACCTTCACAATACCTCTTGTCTCTCACTATTCTCTTCCGTTCACACCCCCACCATTTGAGTTCAGTCCCCTTATCACCTCTCACCTAGATTATTGTAATAGCCTCCTAATTGGTTGCCTAACTCAAGTCTCTCTCCAGTCCAAATCATCCACTACAGAACTGCCAAAAAGATTTTCTTGAGTACAGATCTAATCTGTACTCCCACTTCCCAATTCAATAAACTCCAATAGCTCCTTAATATATTTAAGATAAGAAATAAACTCCTCTGTTTAGCTTGTAAAGCCTTTTACAACCTGACCTCAACCCAACTTTATTTTTTTCTTCTTAATAGTATTTTTTCCAATTATGTGTAAAGACAGTTTTCAGCATTCATTTTTGTAAAATTTTGAGTTCTAAATTTTCTCCCTCCTTTCCCCTCTGCAAGACAGCAAGCAATCTGATATAGCTTATACATGTACAATCACGTTAAATATATTTCCACTATAGTTATGCTGTGAAAGAAGAATCAGAACAAAAGGGAAAAACCATAAGAAAGAAAAAATAAAAAACCAAAAAAAGGAAAATAGTATGCTTCGATCTGCATTCAGACTCCATACTTCTTTCTCTGGATGTGGATAGCATTTTCCATCATGAATCTTTTGGAATTGTCTTGGGATCAACGTATTGCTGTGAAGTGCTAAGTCTATCACAGTTAATCATCACACAATGCTCAACTCATTTTTCTAGCCTCATTATACTTTACTCCCCCTCCCACACTAGAGTCTAACCACACTAGCCATCCCTCACATACCACATTCCCTATTCTGTTTCTGTGCACTTGCTCCATACCTTGTCTAGGATGCACCACCTCCTTACCTCTACCTCATGGAATCCCTCTTTTTATTCGAGATATAGTTCAAGCTATATGAAGCTTTGCCTTACCCTCTAACCACCAAGGCCCTCCCTGCCCAGCTACCTTGTACTGACTGTATGTTAATTCTGTGTATATTTGTACATGTTGTCCATTCAGTGGCATCTAAGTTCCTTGAGAACAGAGATCGTGTTATTGTTTGTATTTATATCTGACACCTAGCACAGCGCCTGGATCATGGTAGATAGTTAATAAATGCTTGATTGACTTAAATGAAAAAAAGAGCTTTGAAGTAACAATAACAACAGCAACAGAACAAGCCATTGTTAGGAGCACTTAAAGCACTAGCTTTGCCTTCTATCATGCTCTTCTGGAAATGTCTTTGGAACTCTTATATCTTAGGTGTGAAGGATTCAGCAGCCTACCAGAGAGCTGTTCATTGGCCTCTGTGCCCACAACTAGCTTTAGGACAAGAAGCAAAGATAATGTCAGTAATTCCTGGGCAGAACAGATGCTTTTCATGGTTTAACCAGGAATTTCAAACTGCAAAATAACCAGCAAGGACCAGGGGACAAATAAGATGGGATCTTAAAAAAAAAAATGTTGGTGTGAGGGGCAGTATTATGTATGTATCATAGCAATATTATGCATAGAATTGGAGTCAGATCATGTAGGTTGTCACACTTGCTAGCTGAATGACAAAGTGAAGGCCATTTTACTCCTTTTAGCCTAAGTTTACTTGTATGTTAAATGAAGACCTTGAACTTAGCTGATTTCAAAGGTCTCTTCCAGTTCAAATATGCCATAATTCTCCTCAATTACGAAGAGTTCACTGGAAGTATGTTTCCCAACTTGAGTAAAGGGAGATTTTGTGGTTTCTTTATTAGTGGAGGCAGCATTTTGGGAAGGAATCGGGAATGATAATAAAGATCTTAAGTGGATAGATTAGAGCTGGAATGAATTTTTGTTATTGTTCTTGTTGTTCAGTTGTATCAGTCATGACCAACTCTTTGTGACCCTATTTGGGCTTTTCTTGGCAAAGATACTGGAGTGGTTTGCCATTTCCTTTCCAGATGAGGAAACTGAGGCAAAAAGCGTTAAGTGACTTAGCCTGGGTTACATAGCTATTAAGTATCTGAGGTTAGATTTGAACTCAGGTCCACTTGACTTCAGGTCCGGCACTCTATCCACTGTGCAACTTAGCTGCTCTTAAAAACGGAATTTAATGACACAACAAGAAATATTTGTTGTTCAGTCATATCCAATTCAGCATGACCCTGTGGACCATAGTACGCCATTATTGGCCATGGGGTTTTCTTGGCAAAGATACTAGAATGGTTTGCCATTTCTTTCTCCAGTGGATTAAGGCAAACAGAGGTTAAGTGACTTGTCCAGAATCACACAGCTAGTAAGTGAGTAATTAAGTAAGAGAGAGAAAAGAGGCCTCAGTAGACTGTGGGGGAAAGTACAGGGATTCAGCCCTTGATTAGCAAATTGTAGCTCAGGGCCCCAAGTGGAGACATTCATCACACAACTCACTCTCACTGTTCTGTTGCCTGCCTTTAGGACAACTAGGCTTATTTTGTAGATCAAATACTTTGTTCTTTAGGTCCACACTTATAGGTATCTGCCTGTGACCCTGCTTAGGGAAAATGAAGCCCCTCATTCTGGGAAACTGACTTGTTTATTGTAGCTCTGAGTCATTTGGGAGTACTCTGATGTCATTTGGTGCTGGGTACAGAGGGCAAACTGTTCCTTTCCCTCTGCTGGAATTAAGGATTTCACAGGCAGCAAGGACTATATGAAAGTTAACAAAACCAACAGCAAAAACTTTCTCTCCAGATTCCTTCCCAATACCTTGATGGAAGTGCCTTCTTTACCAACCAACGCCTGGCATTCTGGAGCCTCCACAAATTTGGCACAACTTTCCAGCCCTGTCTCCCAGTGCTCTCTGTGCTTCAGCTAAACTAAAGGACCTGTCATTCTTGGAAATATGTCCTGTGCTTAGATTTTATGTCTTTTCTCATTCTGTTCCTGTGTTCTTCCTCTTCTCTTTGCCTATTAAATTCCGACCCGTCCTTTGAAGCCCAGTTTCAGTGTAACTTTCTGATTTTATCTAGTCAGCAATGACCTTTCCCTAAGGACTATGAAAATACTTCTTTGGCTTATATATCCAATACTGTTTTGCTTTATAGTTGTCCCCCAACTAGACTGTAAGCTTCATGAGGGCAAGGACTTTTATATCTTTGAATCTTCCCACCCACTTATTGTGCACTTTACAGATACTGAATATAGGCATACCTGGTTTATTGTATTTCATTTTATTTTACTTCACAGATGTTGGGGGAGGGGTTGTTTTTTGTTGTTGTTGTTGTTTGTTTTTAACAAATTGAAGGTTTGTAGTGACCCTGTGTTGAGCAAATTTGTTGGCACCATTTTTCCAACAGCAAATGCTCACATTGTGTCTCTGTGTCACATTTTGGTAATTATCTCAATATTTCAAACTTTTCATTATTATTACATCTGTTATGATTACCTGTACTCAGTAATCTTTAATGTTAGTACTATAATTGTTTTGGGGCACCTCGAACCACTCCTATGTAAGACAACAAACTTAATCAATAAATATTCTAGGCATTCTAACTGTTCCCCTGACTAGCCCACTGCTTGTCTGTTTTCCTTTCCTTGGGCTTCCCTATGACAATATTGAAATTAGGCCAATTAATAACGCTACAATGACCTCTAAGCGTTTAAGTAACGGGAAGAGTCAGTCTGGGTAGCAAACTTCATTGTTGCTTTATTTGAGGAAGTGGCTACAGCCACCCCAACCTTCAAAACTACCACTCTGATCAGTCAGCAGCCACTTGCAAAAAGATTACAACTAGATGAAGGGTCAGATGACGGTTAGCATTTTTTAAAGCAATAAAGTATTTTTAAAATTAAAGTCTGTACATTTTTTAGATATAATACTGTTAAACATTTAATAGACTACAGCATAGTGTAAACAACTGTTATATGCATTGGGAATCTAAAAACTTTGTGTGACTTGCTTTATTGTGATTCACTTTATTGTGGTGATCTGGAACTGAACCCATAATATCTCTGAGGTGTGCCTGCATATGTTTACTGTATTGACTTAAAGTTGCATTGGCCATCCTCAAACCAATGTGTCACTAAGATCATTTGCAAGAGATTTGTTTTCATAGACAGAATTGTGAGAGAAAAGCATTCTGTCTTAGCAAAGCTTGTGCCCAGCCACCTCCTTTAGACCTAAGTATATAGGACAGTGACATTTTATAAACAGTGCATCATTTTTCTCAAAGTTGACCCTTGCATTATCTCAGTTACAATATCTGATGAGGAAGGTTCAGATGGGACAGTTGCTATTGAGGTGGAGTGGTAGGGGTGGGGGGTAGCAGCAGAGTTAGGAGGGGTGACCAGAGTGATCGGAGAACATTTTGATTCAAGTTGCCAGGGCTTTGAAAGAGGATCAAGTCTCACATCTATTTACATGTTATTTGAGATGTACTAATGTTGCATTGCGACGCAAGCACTAAAAATATTAGCCATATTTTTTCCTTTTCCTTTCTTTTCTTTGTATACTTTGTAAGTAAACCTTTTCATCCTAATGTTGGTGATTGGTCTTCCTGCTTTTCACAAGTGGGTGGCCATAGTGAGGTAAAATGGGATGCAACAGAAAGGTGTGGCCCATCTCCAAGCCAGATGGGCTATTGCACACTGAATATGTTCTACAGATATTCAGTGAGAAACTCTTAGAAATCAGAGTGGGATAGTGCATGACTCCTGCCCTTACCTCTCCCTCCACTCATACTTTCTCTCTTTTTCTCCTGTCATCCTGTTACTTGTTGAGGGAACTGATTGCTTCTCACTTCCTATAACTAACTCCCAAAATATTAGGAGTAAATTTATAGACCTAATCTCTAAAAAGAGCCCAGTAATTTGATGTCTAACCCTCAAATCCTCTCCCCCACCATTTTCCGTAAGTGCATCATTATCATGGCCATTTAATGTAAATTCAGTTCTTTGAGATGTCTCCTCAAAGGACCCTGTAGGTCCTGGTAATTTCCTGAACTCCTCATTGCTATATACTTACGCTGTTTCAATAGTCCAACACATTATGATGTCCTCTAGGATTCTCTTCTGGCTGGGCTCTGCCTTGTACTAAGCTGACTTTCAGCAAATCACAATCTCTGTTTCCCCATCTGTAAGTCTATGAGTCTATATCCTGTCATTTCAGCTGCTGTGTCCAGTGGTGGAAAATGATTATGTGGGCCTGAAAATTACTTCTTAGCTGCATGAATCCTGTTTTTTTTTTCATGCAGAGTGCTTTTTTTAGTCTGATGTTTGATATCTCATCCTTGCTTCTTAGCACCCAAGGGCAAGGCATCTTCTAAGCTTACAAGGGTATAAGCATTTCTAGCACTCTTCATCTGAAGGCAGGAAGAATAAACACAACAGAGACAGAAGTTGTAGCAGGTTCACACAGGTACAAGGCATGGTGCAGAGGACCTGGTAGGAAGATAAAGGCCTTAGGCCTTTCTCTCCACCGAAGGCTTACAGCAGTTTCTACTTCCTCACTTGAGCACAGCCAGCCAGAAAGAGCAAGAAGTTTGCTTTGGCTTGTTAACACCTTTTAAATGCACCCATCTAAGTTCTGGCTCATTAGCCAGACAAAAGTCTGGTTAGACATGACGGAAGACAGTTTTAGAATGCTTACATTCTCCAAATTAGGGAGCCAGGTCCTTCCATTATATGGCATACTGCCTTTTAAAAAGTGGACTCCCCAAACCCAGCCCATTGCACATGCCTCAGTGGCTAAACGCTATTACAAGTTACTTGACTAAGTACCTCAATGTTGGCTTGAGCTATGGATGATGAATAAATTCATGTTTACACATTCATAGATTTAGAACTAGAAAAGACCTTACAGATGAAGAAGATGAGGCACTTGTCTTGGGTTACCCAGCTAACAAGTAAGTATCTGATGCAGGATTCTAACTCAGGTCTTCCTGTCTCTATGCTTAGAACTCTTTGCCACCTTGCTGCTTGATAGCAATGGTGTTAGAAGTCAGATATGCTTCCTACAGGGGACCTTTCCTCATCCTTCAAGTTATTAACTCTATATGTCTCTTAAAATTACTTTGCATTTACCTAATTGTATACATGTGTATTCCTTACCCTGACCCTTCCAGAAGAAGGTGCTCTTTGAGGGCAGAGAAGCTTTCATTTTTTGTTTTTGTGTCCACAATGGTAAGTACTTGATGCTTATTGACTTGAAGTGAATCAGATTAAATTAACTACTAGTACAGGTCACATTTTCAAGGAAATGTCATAGTTATGATCGTGGAAACTCAAGGACCCTACACAAGAAACCATTGAAATGAATGAGCCACCTCATGTATCCCATAGTTCATTCAGAATCTAATCCAAATGTTCCCACAGAATGCGGACTCAGGTAGGAGTTCAATATCTCATCAGCAACCCATGTGAGTTCTTGTTGTTCCATCTCGTCCGTCAACTTTGCCATAGCTCTATGCCCTCTGTAGAGTGGCATCTGGTTCTTCTTTGCATACTTTGTTTATCTCATGAGTTGAATCAATAAATAAAGTATTATGGGTCAAACAGGTGACTTCTGTGGATTCAGGCTGGTCACTTGGTCTCTTACTCATGATTAAATAGCATTGTTTCCTTCATGGTTGAGCTCAGGAAGTAGCAAATTCCTGTCATGAGAGGGCTTCCATTGGAAGTTGGATAACCATTTGTTGGGGATGAGGTAGAAGAGATTCCTCTTGAAATGAAGGTTGCATTTGATGACCTCAGAGATCTCTTCCAATTCTAACCTTTATTTTATATTAAAGATTATTTTCATTAGGTGTTTAACACGTAAAATGTGCCAAGTTGTTGGGAAGTTGTAGTTATTTTTTTAAGAATTTATTTTATTTTCAATTCAGGGAACAAAACAAGCATTTCCATAACATAGTACAATAAAAAAGATGATTGCACATGAAACTGCAAATCTATCATGTACAACTTGCTATTCCCTCCAAATACACAACCAAGTTATCATGTAAATTTCTTTTTCCTTTTTTTTTCTTCCCTCCCCACCATGCCCTAGAGAATGTTGCCATTAGTCACAAACAGGCATATGTGTATATATATATATATATATATATATATATATACGTAAAATTATTCTATACATACTTTTGTTTATCAGTCGTTTTTTTTTAAAAGTGTGTGGATTGGGAGCTGAAGTTACTTTTGCTAGATGCTAATGATGCCTTCAATACTGAAGTCAGGTTGAGCCCATTCCACCAGAGTTGCTCAAAAAACAAACTTTAAGCAAGAATTTTTGGAGAAGGCAGCATGTCAGGTTCATTCTCCTCAGGAAGAAATGCACACATCTTATAACCACAGAGATAGTGGTACAGTATAGTGAGAAAATCAATTGTCTTAAGGTCAGAGGGCCTGGGCTTAAGCTCAGGTCTCTTAACACTTGCTCTCTAGGGGTAGCTAAGAGGTCCATTGGATAAGAGCACTGGGTCTGGAATCAGGAAGAACTGAGTTCCAATTCAGCCTTAGACACTTACTAGCTGTGTAACTGTGGGTTAAGTCACTTAACCTCAGTTTCTTCAACCATAGAATGGGGATAATAATAGCACCTATCTCCCAGGGATGTTGTGAGGATAAAGTGAGATAATAATTGTAAAACTCTTAGCACAGTGCCTGGCATATAATAGGCTTTATATAAATATTAACTATTATTATTATTATTAGTTATGTGTCCTTGGGCAAGTCATTTAACCTTTCTGAATATCAGATTCCTTACCTGTAGGCTAGAGATGTTAGTAACAAATGTTACGCTACCTACCTCTCAAAAGTGTTGCAAGGAAAGTACCTTGTAAATTTCAAGTGCCATAAAATATCAATCATTCGTTTTTTACTTCTTCAATGGCATATAAGCTCCTCAAGGGTGCAATTGTGTCATTTTTTTGGTTAGTTCCAGTCAATTCGTGGCTGTAACTAACAAAATGTGTATACTATGTGAGTACATAGAATAGTGCTCTACATCTAGTAGGTACTTCATGTAGTTACTGAATTGCCAAATCTTTTAGGCTAAGTTATAAGTTTAGCAACAGTATGAATGGATCCACAACTTTTTCCACCACATGTCAACCAATTACTTTTCGTATTTTTTTTTTAATCACCTTAAAATTGGGATTTTGGCATGGAAAACTGAAATATTCTAAGGTAAACATTACCAGCCAGAAATTACACAGGAGAAGTGACCTAAAGGATGTCATCACAGAAGTATAAGAACAAAAGAAGAAGGTGATGTGGTCACGTGGAGACATTTAAGATAACTGAGTGATGGCCCCTGTGATCTATCAATATTTATGCAATGGCAAGAGACCTTGAGGAAAGATCCCAGCATCACTGGAGGAAACATCTACTTTGGTGAGATTACAGATGCTGGAGGTGGAAAAATGAGTTCTTCCAAGGAGCACTTTTTTTGCTTAGTATAAACTATCTATCCATCCATCCATCCATCCATTTATCCATCCATCCATCCATCCACCCACCCATCCATCCATTCATTTATTCATTCAGCAAACATTGATTTAGCATGTACTGTTTGCAAGGTGTGGTGTTGGCTTAATAAAAACCCCCAATTACACAGTGCTCTGAAGTTTATAAAGTCTTTTCCTCACAACAGCCCTGTAAGATAGGTAACATAAGTATGATTATCCCTATTTTACAGATGAAGAAACTGAGGCTTGAAGAAGTTACTTGCCCAAAGTTTCATGGGGAGAGAGGAGGAAACTGGGTACTATATATGTATGCAATTTTGTAGCATGTATGTATACATGTATACATGTATTTATGTCTATATGGCATAGTGTAATATACATTCACTCTCTTGATGAATTTCATTAGGCTACCTTTCTTCCACTACCTTCTTATCTCATCCTCTAGTCTTTATATTTCATTTAAATACACTGGCAATTTCATTTCTGTTACTACACTTATAGCCCTGCATCCAGGGCTGGCTGGCATGATTGCACTAAAAATCCCAGTAAACAACTGGGACCCAAGTCAAGAAAGGGAAGAGCCAGTTGGTCACCCTGTAGGCAGTTTCTGGGGCAGCTGTGTGGGAGAAACATTGGAACACTCCCCTACTTACCTACATACTTGGGAGCCTGAGTGAACTTGCACATGTGGGTGACTGTGAAGGAGGAGGCATCCAAAGGACTTGCCCTGTATTTCTTTGGCCAGCCTTCATGGCATTATTCACTAGAAAAATGGTGCAAGAGAGAAAGAGGGGAGTGCTTGGGTGGGTAAGGTACAATGCAGAAGCACCAGGCCTTCAGTCTTGGAGAAGAAGGTAAGATCATGTATGGACACTCTAGCATTCCTGATTTGGAAGCGAGGGAGTTGAAGGCATGAATAAAGGGAAAAACAGGCACTTCTGGAGAAACTGACCCTCAAATGCTGAAGAAATGAAATAGAATATTTGTATATCTTTGAATCTGGGTGATAAATGATGTCTGGCAGACTTCTTAGCTTTTTAATAGAAAAGAAGGAAGACTCCCAACTGAGGTGAAACATTCCAAGAATGTTACCCCTTGTTATCAAGAGAATACTACTAAACACTTTGGACCTCTGACTAGAAGAACAACCAGAAATTATGACCAGGAATGTGGATTCTTATTATGTCAAAAAGGCACTCTGAGAAAGGAGGAAAATGTACAACAATTACTTCTTTCACAGTTACGAAACTATTCCTTTTTAAATTCCCAGACTCAACTATCTCCTTATGTATGTCCACTAAACATTTTGTTATATTCCAGCTCCAACATTTAGGATCATAGGTTTAGAGTTGGAGGGACCGTAGAGGCCATCAAGTACAATCTCTTCATTTTACAGATGAGGAAACTGAGGCATAAAATGATGAATTGACTTGCCCAGTATCACAGCTAGTCATAGTGTCTAAAGCAGAATTTGAAGCCAGGTCTTTCTGACTCCAAGTTACAGTGCTTTATCCACTAAGCCATTAGCTGTTTTACCGTGGTTCACCTGATTCCTGGGAACCTCAGTTATCTCATCTGTAAAATAGGGATGATAATTATACTATTTACTTCACACAAGTGTTGTAAGGAGATCCTCTGCATACCTTAAAGTACAATAGAAATATGAATTTGCATATTAATAACTAATAGTATTATTTATAATATTAATAAATTTACTAATTTATAACAATAATGGAATCATATAGTTGGAGGTGGAAAGGACCCCAGAGATTCTCTCCTCATTTTACAGAGAAAACTGAAATCCAAAGAAGTTGACTGATGTACCCAAAGCCATAGAACTAGTAAGCAGAAGAACTTGGGGGCATACATGGAGAGAACTACCCCCTCTGCCATCTTGATTCAGCTCCTTTTGTTTTAAGAAGTCTGGTCTGAATACCACATCTCCCAACTAGTAATGGAGTAGATCCCACACTCCTCCTTTGACATCATAAACATCTGTATCTCCTTTTTGACCTGGGTCTCCCCAGTCTAATAAAAGCTTTTACTTCCCTCCTTCCAATTGCTTCTCTATTTCTATTCCTTTATTTACAGCTAGATGTTTTAACCAGAGGATCAAAATCAGTTCCATTTCTTTACCTCTTCTTGCTTAGTCCTTACTTTTTGTTGTATTTCCTATAATCTGACTTCTGTCCTCACTACTTCACTGAAACTATTTTCTTGGAAGGTTATCAATGACTTCCCTTTGACCAAGTAAACTCTTAAATCCAGAATGAAAGGGTCTATTTTCTGTTTGTACGAGAGCTTAGATTTCTGGACTTCTCTATTGCTTTTGGTACTCCTTCCTACTTGGTAATCTCTAGTCCTGGTCTCTATAGTATTGTGGTTTACTTCTCACCATTTTTCCTTGTTTATTTTTCTTTACCCTAATTCTAAACGATGGGTAAGTGTAGCTCACCAGTTCATATCCCCCACTTTCCTCCATTTTTTTTTGGTCTGAGGATACTTTCATTTCAATGTATCAATGTATCCATAATCTCATTGATTTGAGTATTGCCTCCATCAGTGAAGAATAAAATCCATCCTCGCTTTTTCAGCCTGTGGAATTCTTGTCCATAGTCACCCACAGATTCTTCACATGACATCTACCTTTCTCTAGGTCTTTTTCTATTTGGCGGGGGGGGTGTAATAGTGAAATGTTTAAGTTGTCTACCTGCTGTTGTTCATGTTAGAGACAACTGGACCAATTCCTTTTCTGATCAAGTATTTACCGGATTACATCTTTTTTTGTATAAACATGATTATTTGAAATATGCCGTCATTTACTTATGTCCACCAAACATTTCTCCAATGCCCTTTGAGTCATCCATAACTTTGATTCTTCAGAGCTAGTTGTATTTTAACATTCAGAACTATGTAACTATACTTCCTTATCAGGAGAACACTAGTATTTAAAAAGATGGATTTTGGTGTTGGGGACCAGCTTAGTGTCATTCAAAGCACTATATATCTTCCCAAATACAACCTGTTCTGTTCCTACTACTCAGTTCTGGGCCCCAGTCATTGTCCATTTGCACTACCTATCTTAGAAATTTCTCCTATTGTAGTAACTGTACTGTTCATCTAATTGCACATCATAGCCTGATCAACAGATATTTTTCATTCACTTGGTTGTTCCTATATATATATATATATATATATTGTTAGGCTAATTCCTTTTGCATAATTATAATCCCATTGAGGAAGGCCACCTGATATCCTGGGATTTGATGCAATCAGCACAATGCCATCCTCAAACAGGAACATATGGAGGATCCCACTATCTTTAGACAATCCTTCATCCATTTAGACCTTGTACAGGCCATCCTCCATGACAGTGGTGAACACCTTTGGAGAGCAAAATCTTGCTGTTCTATATCTCATTTGATATTAAGAATTGAGTGAAGCTGTTGAAGAATTATCTGCATGGTTTCATATACCAAGAAATCTTGTATTAGCTTATCTTACGCACAGGACACACCTTATTGAAGGAGAACCTCTAAGGATGTGTTTTGTTCTGCCATGGCCTTTTATTTATTTATTTTTTTTGTAATCAGCAAACAATGCACACAACACCATTTTATAATCTCTGGGTTTTTCTCAGCCAAACTCCTTTTAAAAAGCTGTTTATACTTAGTGCTTCCACTTCTTCTCTTACTCACATTGAAACCCTTTTAATTTGGCTCCTGACTTCATCCTTCAAATGAAACTATTCCTTGCAGTTACCAGTAATTTCTTAATTACCAAATCTAATGGCTTTTTCTCAGGCCTCATCTTTTCCCACCTCTCTGCAGCATCTGTAACTGTGGTCTCCTTTCTCTCTGGAATACTCTTTCTTCTTTGGGTTTTTGTGGTATTGTTTTCTCCTGCTTCTCCTCCTACCTGACTACTCCTTCTCAGTCTCTTGTGCTGCATCTATTTCATGCCCACTAAATATGGATGTGCCTCCAAAACCTTAGACTGATACTTTTTTTCTCTCTACATATTCTACATGGTGGTCTGATTAGCTCCCTTAGGTTCAATGATTATCTCCATGCAGATGGTTCCCAGATTTACATATATCGAGCTCTAACCTCTCTCTTGAGCTCTAGTGATAAAGAAAACAGAAATCATCTTTTCTCCCAATGCCATTCTTTTTCCTAACTTCCCTATTACTTTTGAGGGCACCATCATCCTTCTAGTCAGCTTGATTCACAACCACAGTGACATCTGTAATGCCCCGCATATCTAGTGAGCGACCAAATCTTGTCATTCTATCTCTACAACATTTCTCATACATCTTCTTTTTTCTACTCATATTACCACTCTGCTTGTTCCTAGCCTCATCAGTGCTTGTACAAATAGCTTGATATGTGGTCTTGCCTCACATCTCTTCCCACTCTGATTCATTTTCCATATAACTGACAAAGCAAGCACCAGTCTGCTAGCAGCTAGGATTGAAAGCTCTTCCCAACCTGGTTTCTTCCTATCTTTTCAGTCTTTTCATACATTTCCCTTCACAACCCTATGATCCAGGCACACTGACCTATTTACCTATTGTTCCTCATACATGGCATTCCATCCTCCACTGCTCTGTCTTTGAACTAGCTATACCCCATGCCTGGAATTCCCTCCCCCCTCACCTCAGCCTTTTACAAATCCCTGGTTTCCTTCAAAACTCTCCTTGGGTACCATTTTCTATACAAAGCCTTTCCTGACTGTCCCAGCTGCTATTTCTCTCAAAACTAACTTGTATTTATTTGGCATACGTTTAATGTATATTTATATAAACACATATGCATATGTATGTATACACACACACACACATATATGTACACACACACACATGTTATCACCTTGATTAGAATATAAACTTCTTGTGGGCAGGGAATGTCTAATTTTGTCTCTGTATCTCTAGTGCTTAGCACAGTGTCTTGAACATACCAGGTGCCAAACTCTTTGTAGAACTTCTCTCTTGATTTACCTGTCTATTGTTTGGATACTGTACTTAAAGTCAGGAGAGACCTATATTTACAATCCCATCTCAGACACTTATTAGCTGTTTAATCATGGGAAAATCTTTTAACAACTGTGCCTCAGTTTTTTTTTTTAATCTGTAAAATGAGATTGATAATATCACAAAAATGCTGTGAAGATCAAGTGAGATAATGCATGTAAAATATTTTTTCAAACTTTAAAACACCATGTGAACATCAGTTGTTATTGAATTAATACTAGAACTCCTTGTTGCATTTATATGCCTGGTCCCAAGTTATTTCTAATGTACGTGTGAGTGGATATGCTTTGTGTGTGGGGACTCAGTAGGGGTTCAGTCTAGTCTAAACTAGTGCCACCCAACTAGTCTCAAGGTTACTCTAGGAATTTGGATCTACCCAGTGAAGATCTAGAAAGCCCAGGAGAGAAAATAAGAAGGATGTGGATCTTTGTGCCTGTGGGCTCTATATGTAGGGACTTGTAGCCAGATTAATAAACCCAGGATTTTTATTTACACACAGGATACACAAGGGAATAGTAACAGGCTAACTTGGACATGAGACAAAAAGGTCTTGTGTCAGCAAGGTTTCAGGGGTTTGCTTAGGAGTGTGTGAAGCTGGTGGGAGGGAACCAGGTTTATTGCCTCCAGAAGTATTTCTGGATAGATTTGTGATCTCATTGGTACAGGTCAGGGGTGGGGAACTAGTGACCTTGAGGCCACATGTGGCCTTCTAGGTCTTGGGTATGGCCTTTTGACTGAGACCAAGTTTACAGAACAAATCCTTTTATTAAGGGGATTTGTTCCGTGAAGTTTAGATTCAGTCAAAGGGCTATATTTGAGGACCTAGAGGACCACATGTGGCCTTGAGGTCATTAGTTCCCCACCCCTGATATAGGTAATCCCTCCAATGATACAAATAGCAGGCCTCTACCATCTTCTCTCAACATGGGCAGTTTCTTCTTCACTTGTTTCTCTGGTCACTTCACTTTCCCAAGTCGCTTAAGTACCCTGAGCCTCACTTTCCCTGCTTTCCCACAGCATGCTCTTATAGACACAGAAACTGAGAGGTAGCTATTTTAATCAAAGGAAGCAGTCAAAGTATAACACATATACTACAAATGATAATTCCAGCAAGCCAGGCTGAATGCCTCAGAGTCATCTTTGACACTTTCTTATGCCTTACTCTTTGTCTGGGCAAAAATTTGGTGCCTGTGGTTAATGAATTCTATACTTCAGGGCAGGTTTTGGGCACAATTTGAAATAGGTAAAATTTATCTTTGAAACTGTCATCTTTTCTATTCATTTCTCCCTGCCTCTGTACCCCTTCCCCAGATCCACTCACCCTGCCCCACTCCCCAGCCAACTTATCCTAAGTTATGTACACCATGGAGCCTTGCCCTCAACTATTCAGATGGTTGATGAAACAAACACTAAGGGTTTTTTTTTGCAGTTGACCAAAATGCTTTCCAGAACTAAAATAATAAATCTCTCAGTGGGTGGAATTTTGGGATTTAAGACAAGTGGTAGGCAAAGAACACGTGGGGCAATGGAAAGCTGGCTGGATTGGGAAGCCTGGGGTTTGTAGGATCTTAAATTTAACACTGGAAGGGACAGTCCTCAGAGGTCATCTAATCCAATTCCCTCATTTTACAGATGAGAAAACTTTCCAAAGTTACATGGATAATTATTAATAGAGGTAGGCTTTAAACCCAGGTCCTCTGATTCTGAATCCATTGATCCACCTTTTCACTGGCTCTGGTCATGGTTATACTATTCACTACCTATGTAAGCTTGATCAGTCATTTAACTTCTCTGGGGTTCAGCTACCTCATTTTTAAAATTGAGAGGGGGATGCGTTAGATTTTAATAATTTGCATTTATATACAATGCTTTATGATTTACAAAGAGTGTTTTTCACAACAAATTAGAATTTTAAAAATATTAAATCCCCACTATATGTGGATGCTGGGGATAAAAAAATGAAAATGCATTGGACTTGTAATCCTAGGTTTGATCTAGATTTAAATCTTGGCTCTGCTATTTATTATCTATATAACCCTTGGTCAAGTCACTTAGCCTCTAATGGCACGTTTCTTTATCTGTAAAATGAGTGGGTTGGACCAGTTGACTTCTAAGGTCACTTCTAGTTCTAAACTTTTGATTCTATGTGATAAGTGTGTAAGAAAAGTCAACTAGAGATGGATGAGAGATTGGAGAGACAGGGAGCAGTTTTAACCAGAAGCATTGCCTCCCTTGATGAAGTGGAATCTGAACTGGATCTTGAACGAAGGGAAATCTCTCCATATGTGGAGTCATGTAGAATCCATTATAGTCATGGAGTATGTATGATATAAATTCACAGTTTGGAGAAAGCAGGATCGGTTTGGGGAATAGCTAGTGCATCAGGTTGTCTGGAATACATATACATAAAGGGGAGTGTAGTGAAATAATGCTGGAAAAGTAGATTGGAGCCATATTGTAGGGGGGCCTTGAATGTCAGAAGTGGGAATTGGTATTGTATTTTGTAGGAAATGGTGAAGCACTAAATGTTACTGACTTGGATCAGACTAGAGCATTAGGAAGCTTGCTTTGCCGGCTTCGTAAAAGACAGATTGGAGAGACAAAGACCTAGAAGCAAGGAGACCAGTAGGGAGACAATAGATGGTGAGTGTCTGAACTGGAGTGGGTGGCACTTGGAGTGTAAAGGAGGGGATGAATAAAAGATATTGTGGGAGAATGGAATCAAAAGAATTTGGCAGATGTTTGCATGCAGGAAATGAGGGAGAAGAAAGAATCAAGCCTGGCCCTGAGGTTTTGGGCATGGGGGACCTGAAGGATCATGGGGCCATCAATAAGAATGGAAATGCTGGGAGGAGGGACAGGCATTTGGGGGAGGAATTGTAATAATAAATGGCATTTATATAGTGTTGTGAAGTGCTTTACATATTATTTCATTTGAGCCCCACAACCTTGTGAAGAAAATGCTATTGTTTGTCCTCATTTTAGAGATGAAGAAACCTAGGCTGAATGAGGTTAAGGTGACTTGCTTAGAGTCACATGACTAAGTAATGTATCAGGCAGGATTTAAACTCAGGTCTTCTTGATTACAATTCTTACTCCAACACTCTATCTGCTGCACCACCCGGCTGCCTAATTCAGTTTCAGACAAGTTGAGGTATAAGAAATATATTCGAGGGGCTATCAGCAAGTGGTAATTTGGGACTGGAAGTCATGGCAGAAGTCTGGGGTGCAGATATAGATTTGAAAGTCATCTGCATAAAGTGATATTTGAAGCCATGAGACTGGATGAGATTGCCAAGGGTGAAAGTGAATGGAAAGATGCACAGGGTTTTGGAGAATGCTTGTATTTAGGGGATCAGAGGAGGAAGAGGTGCCAGTAACGTTGTGTGACCTTGGGCAAGTCACTTAACATCAGTGGGCCTCAGTTTCCTCCCTTGTGAAATGAGGAATTGGACTAGATCACTTCTAAGGGTCCTTAAAGCTATAAATCTATATGCCTCTAATCTTAGGAATAACCATCAGAGAAGTGGGAGAACAGAAGAGAGCAGTAACATGGGAGCCAAGGAAGAAGAGAAGACGAAGAGTCAACAGTATCATTCTCAGGAGAAAGGTCAAAGAGGATGAGGACTCAGATGAAGACAGTAGATAAGGCAATTAATAGGTCATTAATAACTTTTTTTTGGAGGCAGTTGGGGTTAAGTGACTTGTCCGGGGTCACACAACTAGTAGGTGTCTGTGGCCATATTTGAACTCAAGTCCTCCTGACTCCTGGGCATATGCTCTATCCACTGCACCACCTAGCTGCCCCTGACATTAGTAACTTATGTATACATACACACAAACACACACATACTTACATATGTATATAACATATACATATCCAATTACATGTAAGAACAATTTTTAACATTCATTTTAAAAAAATTTGAGTTCCAAATTCTCTTTCTCCCTCTCTCATTAAGAAAGCTGCCATTAGTAACTTTGAGAAAAGAAGTTTCTGTAGAGCCGTGGGAATAGAAACTATATTTCCAGGAGATGAGTGGTGAGAAAATGGACTCCTAAGTCTAGTCTACATTGCCCAGAAGTTTGGCAATAAAATGGGAAGGGAGATATGTGACTACTTGGTGAGCCAGTAGGTTTTTTAGGATGACCATGTCTAGAGACAGAAGGAAAGAAGCCCAGAAAGAGGGGAGCTAAGGAAGTAAGTTTTGTGAAGATGGTAATTTCACAGATGACAAAACTGGCTCAGAGAGGTTAAATAACTTGTAAAGGTCACACAGGTTATGTATGTTGGAGCCTGGATGTAACCCTGGTCACCTTATTCTCAAACCTGGGTGATTTTCACACTGCCTCAGTTTCCTCCACTGAAATGACCTCTACCACCCTTTCAAGCCCAGCACTTTTTCAGGCTATTTAAGGCAAGAAGGGGCCAATTCTGTTTACTCATAAAACGAGCCCAGCTCTGCCTGCTCAGCTGTAGCAAAACTTCTTCATAAGTTTTTGTTGGCTTTCGGTTTTTTAAATGCAATGTGTGGGAAAACATCCTATCAGAGCAACACTGCTTTATGGGCCGTGGCTGTGACCTAAAATAACACCAACAACCATATAATAATACCTTCTATGTTTATAGAGCCTTTCTTCTGAGAGGCTCAAAGTGTTTCAACAAATATTTTATTCATCTTCATAACATGGTGCCTGTGAAGCAAGTAGGGGATAGATATTATTAGCTACGTTTACAGATGAAGAAAATGAGGCAGAAAACTCCTAAGTAATTTGCCCGGGGTCACAGAGTTGAAGCAAATGCATATATAGGACTAGAACTCAGATCTCCAGACCTAATGTTTGTTCAGAAAAGGGTTTGGCTGGGCAGAGTTATAATGTAATTACCAAGTCTAGGGATTGGTTCTCTATGAATCACCTATACAACGCAAAAAGAGCATGTTGACAATATGTTTTATTTTCCATTTTGTACTGAGAATAAAGATTATTTTCTGAACTGGACACTGGCCCCAAGTGAGCGGTCTCTCCAGCAGCTGTGAAACGTGATGTTCTCGTTATCCTGACATAGAATTCACGCCTCACACATCCTTGTCCCCTGTCCCCCACAAAGGGGGGAGGGGGAGAAGATAGAGTTAAGTGGCATCCTCACTTACACTAGCAATCTATGGGGAATCTCTGACGTGGTATCTCACTCAGGGCAAAGGGGCGGGGATCGAAGAAGGGGTTGAAGGGGGAGGAGAAAGTCTTTAATTGCACCTTTGACGTAAAGAGTTAAGTTGTTAAGGTTTGAGAAAACAAGGGAAAGGGCCCTCCACCCTCAATCCCTGTCTCTGGCTTCTGTCACCAAACTAAGGAAACGAAACAGAGAATAAAAAAGGGAGGGCAGAAGGGGCCTTGTCAAGTGGTTTGCTCCCACCCATGTCCCCCCCCCAAAAAAAAAGAGGAGAAAGCGGGTTTCTTCTTTGCTTCTCTCCTCTACTCCTAAGTTTTTTTATTTTTCTTTAAAGATACTTTGGAGCTTGAAAGGAATTTTTGAAACATCGGGTTGCCTGTAATGCAGACGCGAGGACAAAGCGCGGGCCACTTTATAGCGAGGGCTTTTCTTGGAACGATCCTGGGTGGACTCACCCTTGGTGACCTGCCTCAGTTCATCCCATCTGCCACTCAGCAGCTAGGGAGAGGGGCGGGGGAAGCGGGGCTCTGCTCGTCGCCCTTTTAAGGGGCGTGTCGCTCCTCCACGTGCTTTCGGTGAGTGACTGAACTACATAAACAGAGAGCCGGGAAGTAGGGGGTGGGGAAGAGAAAGAGAACAGAGTTTGACCGATAATAACCCCACTGTTCAGCGCAGCCGAATCTATAAAAGGAACTAGTCCAGGCTAAAAACCCTTAATTCTGGGAGAGAGGGACTGAGGACCATATGCTAGGCAGAGCAGGAGAAGCCCATTGGTGCTCACAGGAAAGCCGAGGCAGCGACTGGCAAAGGCAGGGGAGGGGGCACCAAAAGGGTATCTTGGGCGAGAGCCCATTTCTTTGCTCGCTCTCTCTTTTTAAAAATTTTTTGTTTTGTTTTCCACAAGTATTTCCAAAGGGGCAGGGGAGAGAGTCGCAGAAACAAAAAGTGGAAAGCAGGTAAGAGCCTCTCCAACAACTTAAGATTTTCCTCTTTGTTGTGTGTGTGGGGGTCCCCTCCTCTTTTCTTTCGGGAGGAGGAGATAGGAAGAAGAGTAAAAGTCTGATTTCTGTGATTCTGTGATTGGGTGGGGGGACCCCCGCATCTGCCTGCCCTCTCTCCCCTCTGGGCAAGGTTTCTCCCCAGCCCGTAGCTGTGCTTTGGGAGCTTGAAAACACCCCCCTTCTCCATTTCGTCATTGCTCTCTTCTCTGGAGTAAGTCGGGAGGCTCGTCTCCTCCTGAAAGTCGAGCATCCCTTGGGATCCGTGGGGACTAATGGTACGGGGCCCCTTTCTTTGTCCATCCTGCTGCCGGCGAGGCTGAGTGCGGGGAAGGTGGGGTGGGAGAAGGACATTGAAGAGGAGAACGCGAACCACTTTTGGGGAGAGACCTACCGGAGCGGAATTCAGAGTTTTTGTGAACTGAAGGGAGGAAGAGCAGTACCTGGTGCAGCAGGAGCTCTCTCCTTTGTTAAGGGATGCCTGACGCTTCCAGAACCCCTGTTTTGGTCTTCTGGTTCTTGCGCTTTTTTAGCTGGGAGATGGTTCCTTCTCTTCCTCCTCTGGGTAACCAACAAGAAGGGCATCGGGATGTATTCTTTCTGATCACTTATTATTAATAAAGCATTTCTTGTTTATTCTTTAAACACGGGGCATTCCTTACACAGTTTAACTCCTCTCATGGCATTGATTATTCTTTCTCCCTCCCCACGCCCCCCAATTTTGAGGAATAGTCTGAAAATTTCTAGTGAACGTTCGTGTGTATCTAATAGGTCTCACCTGGTGAAATTTTTTTTGTTTTCAAAAGAAGACGTGCAGCAAAGAAGGGGGTTCGAGGAGATGGTGGATTAATGCAATCTATGTTGCGCTTTTATCTTCCTCCTTGACTCTAGCCCTCCTCCCACTCCCCCCCAATTTTGGTCTTTTCATGCTTTGCTGCTTGTCTCTGTTGCCTGTGTGTGGAGACGGCTGCGCAGCTAGAATGACCGAGAGTAACCCCGGCCGGCTGCGCAGAACACCGAGCTCTGCCACATAGCGTGGGGAGGGCGGGGGCGCGCAGCAGCACCCCCCCCCAAGCCTTTTCTCCCCTCCCCTTTACTTCCTCCCCTTGCTTCTCTCCCGAGCCTCTTGGGGCTAAAGAATCCGGAGCTCCTCGTTGCAGGGTAGAGATTCTATCTGGAGTGATGGGTGGGTGGGGAGTAGGGAGCTTGAGGGGGTCCCATCTAAGTACCACTAGGACAGACAGACTCTTAGGGAGAGCTTGACTATGAGGGCAGACAGCCGGTCTGGGCTATAGATGCGAAGTTCATTGTTTCCTTTCTGATCTAGATTGAGTCAGCCATGGGTTGGGAAGCTGTGCTGACGCAGACTAGGAGGAAACTCTATAGAAAGCCCCTTTTTGTTGATTTTCATGTTTGTTTCTCTGCCGCCTATAATCCTTGGCTAAGTCTTGGAGGTTTCCTGGTGGTGGAAGTCTATAGCTCAGGGCTCTTTCATTGTCTTTTGACTCCCTCCTTTGGGGACATAGCAGAAATGAAACAGACTCAGGACAAGAGTAACCAGGCACTGGTCTTTTTCAGTATTGAGATATTCAGATTTTAGAAGGCAAGTGATACTTTTGAAGGATACTTCGAAAAGTGAGCACAGGCCTGAGACTCATTGTTTTGTTCTTGTGACACCCTATGGAGATTTGGGTCTTGACCAGCAAACAAAATAATTATACGCATAACTTTCGCAACTCACAATGCATTAATTATTAAAATGGAACCAAATGAAATCACAGCTCTAATTGCTTTTTCTCACCTTTGGCAATAACACTGTGTAGAGGATGAGCTTACTCTGTCCACCCCAAATTCCCAACAAAACAGAGCAACTTTTTTACCATGCAAATTGGGCTGTTTTCATTGTGTGGACCAATTTAAATGAAAATGCAAAAGAAAAAAAAGGTACTTAACTCATTAAAAGTTTTATTTTTTGTTGCTGAAATTAACAGACCCCAAATAAAGGCACATTTACATTATCCATAGTGAAATAGAAAGGCTTGTACCTGAAACTTCAAATCTTTTATGTATATACAGTTTGCTTTTAATACTGATAAAATTATTATTTACGTAGTGCTTTAAGGTTTGCAAAGTGCTTTACGTATATTTGATCCTCACCATATTCGAGTGATTTAGGTGCTGTTATTAATACTCATTTTATAGAATGTCTGGCTCTGAATTCAAACTCGGACCTACCTTCCTCTGTCCAACATTATGTCTACTTTGGCAACCTATAATAATTAATTCAACGTGTAACATTCCAAGCTGTCTTGCTTGTTTGATATGCCTCATTTTAATATAATTTTCCAATACTCACTTTTTAAAAAAGATATTTTTCGGTTTTTATTATTGTAAAACCCACTGGAGAAACTTCTGTCTCAGACCCTCCCAAATCAGCGAAAGTGTGAAGTCCTGAAAATCTTTGACTAAAAGTGATGCTGTAATGCTTTCCCCCCTTCTCAACTGAGCTTTTCCTTTGCTCATTAAAAGCAGTATCATTTTGGGTATAGTGGAAAGAACACTGAATTGAAGAATCAGAAGAAATGGGTTTGAATCCAGCCTCTTAGTAATTGTGTGACTTTGGGCAAGTCACTTTTTCTCTGAGTCTCAGCTTCATCTTCTGTGAAAAGTTGTTGAGGTCAATCTCAAGTCAAGACAGTGCACAAATAAAATATTTTTGAAGGTATTTCACTCACACAGTCACACACACACCCTGAAGTAGAATTAACTTGAAAGCAAAGGTCATCATCATTTTTTTTGTAAAAGGGAGAATATGTTAAGATGAACTAATGGGACACTAATTCTAGGGACAGCTTAATTGAGTATGAATAAGCCTTCCTTCCAAGGACAAGGGCTACTTTTGATTAAAGAATGGTAAAGTTTCTGTGAACTCAATTTTTCTCCAATGAGCTTGTAACCTTCAAAGAGTATGGTAATTTCTAACCATTTTAGTTTTAAGTCTCAGTCATATATGTAATAAATCAGGTTCATATTTTGTTTCAGTAAACATCTGTACAAGTGTCTTGAGTTGACACTATCACATCTTCCAGGATTGGTAGAGTGGTTATTAATGTTCTTTGAGTTCTCTGATTTTCCAATACATTAGGAACTCATTATACATGCATTATTAAAATGGAGTGAAATGAAACCCCAAGTCAGGTTTTTTTCTCATATTTTGCAGTTATATCATGTTGGGGGGAGCTAGAATTTTTTGCTTTTAAAGGGTTTTTCCCCCTAGTTTTTTCTTACTATTATATTTGTTCCTTTGGTCTAGGATTTTAATTTGCCTTATAATTTTGATCCTCCTGAGTCTTGAAATAACCAAATAATTATCTCATGACTTTTTTATACTATGGTAAATTTGTTTAGAGATATTAAATAATAGAGGTAGATTGAAACTGAAAGTCTCTTTAGGCTGTGACTTCCATCTGTCAGATAAAAAGATGTTTTTAAACATTCATTTTAATGCATCTAACCTCAGAGAGGACACAGAATGTTAACTCTTGCTCTGTAGAAATGGAGTATTTACCATCCTTTTTGAGAGTAATTTCCTTTCAAGACTTTAATGACATTTATCTGCCTCTCCTATTCCCTGTATAGTATACATAAAAAGCAAAAGTTATTACAGTGAGGTAGGTATGGCTTTTTTCAATATCCCTCGTAATTACAGTGAACTGGATATGAATTAATTTGAAGAAAAGAAGAATATTCCAATGAGTGGCCATTGAATTCAGTGAGCTTATCTGCTGTGGCCCAGTGCAGATCATCAGATGATATATTATTAATTCACCTACTATCATCACCATTAGTCCTGACAAATTCCTGTTTGGCTTACTGGGAATTTTATTTAGGGATTGCAACACTTATAGAAAGAACAACAAAGGGTAAAGTTTACTCAACTCTAAATTTCCCAACTTTTCCTTGGATTAAAATTAAGACCTCACTATTATTTTAAACTCATTTCCTATGAGTATCTTGGGTTCATCATGTCTGAGCTGTATCATAGAAAACAATAACCATTTATTAAACTGATTGACAAAAGAAAAGAATAAATAGTTTGCTTCTTCTTCAGTGGATTTTTTTGGTTGGTCATGATAAAATGAGATTACTGAAATGCCTTTCCTTAAATTATATTGTTGACTTTTTGGTTTTATGTCTTTCTCAGTTATTTTAGTTTTGTTAAAGATGTGATTTCCAAGTTATAAAAGAACAAGACACGTCCAGGATTCGTCTCCTTTTTCTTTTTCCTTCTTTTCTTTTTCTTTTCCTCTTTCTTTTCATTTCTAGCACTTCTTATTACAAGAAAATATGGGATTATTTCAAAGACAGAGTCTTAGGCAAAAGATGTAGGATGGAAAACTCCTGACACAGCTTTTCTTACAAAATGCCCTAACAAGTTAGAAAGGGCACTGACACTCAATTATTTCATCTCAATTTCAGGAGGGATTAAAAAGCTTGATTCAAATTGTAAATGTTTTGCTAATTGAAATTTATGAGAGACAAAGCAAGGTATTTTTAGGGTTTTCCATTGAAGTTAGATATGTAGCTAAAGAAATATAGCTATAACATTGGAAGCAAAGGTGGTATAATAAATGGACAGTTAGGCCTCAGGAAGATCTGGGTTTAAGTCCCACATTTGACATGAAGTGGTTAGATGACTGAGCCAATCATTCAACCTTTCTGTGCTCAATGACTGCTTTGTAAGACTATGAATTAAGACAATTTCAGTTTTGCATCATCAATACAGGAGTTTCCTCGAAGGGAGCTCCATAAACCATAAAATCACGAGTAAGGGACAAAAAAAATTTATAGACATAGAGTCAGACAATGAAAAACTTATTCCAAGTAATTTTTCTGGTGCCTTTTAATCTCTATGCTGTGAGAATACGGATATTCCTTTAACCGTGTTCTCAGTTTAGCATAGTTTGTTGTTGTTTGTCCTTCATTCTTGAAGAGGACCAGTGATATCACAAGGGTGATGTCTTGACTTTTGTGTGAATTGAATTTAAGTGAGGCGGAGCATAGTGAATAGAATGACTTGGAGTCAGGAATATGAGCAAAGTACAGTGTTAACCTTAAAATCCTGCATACATGCCGGTTATCATCTTCATCTTCGTCATTCTTAACCAACTGAGATTCTGTTAGAAAGTTTCATTGCCAGCACTATTTTCCCCTCTGATATATTACATATGTATCAAAAATATTTGTATACAGTAATTTGTGTAGTTGAAAATTGGTCCATCATTTTCCTCCAGACTTTTTCCCCAGTCGCTTTCATTTCAGGGGGAGCTCGTTTCCTCATTGGGCCAGCAGCACTTTGGGGCATCTGTTTATTTCAAGTTCCAGAATGTTCTGTGGCTAAATTGAATTGGTAACTGTTAGTCTAACTCAAGCCACCAAAATAGCATATCATCCTTCAGCCCCTGATTTTTACTGAAACTTCGTGAATGAGCATCTGACACAGTTACTGAAATAGAAAACGTTTGGAAATACTATCCTTTATCAATCCAGAAATGATCTGTGGAGAAGCCTAACAACTTAGGAAGGGAGTCTTAAGTCTTCTAGGCAACTGCAAGAAAACATCCCTTAGGGCCTTATTTCCTTCCCCTCCTCCTTCTTATTGTGGTATGGGCTTTACATGCAAAACCTGGGAGATCCATCCAGAAGATATTCAACAGAGGAAAAGTCAACACAGTTAGTCTTTGCTCTTCACTAAGAAATTATGCAAAGCCAAAGGGCCTTGATTTATATAGCTGGAAAGTCTCTTAGAGAGTGTTCATTCCAACTCCCTCCTTTTACAGATAAGGAGACTGAGGCCAGATATGAAGTGATTTGATTGTAAATGGCAAAGTCCTCTTTCAATAAAACCAAGTACCCCTTCATTGGGTTTCCTTAGTTTTTCTTAAGCAATTGAGATTTTTAAAAAAATTCTAAAAGTACTATGATGTGATACTTATGGAAAAGAATAAATAACTTAAGAAGAAATTTATATGGGAAATAACCTGAGTTAGGCCTAGATAGATTTATGATCAAAATTGGGAATTTTTTGCTTAAGATACTGAGTCCAAAGTATTTTTATTGGAACAAACAATTCTTCTCCCATCCGCTTTAAAAACAAGTTGTTTCATTTCCCTTTCTTAAGACAGCTGTGCTTCTCCAAAAAGGTTGTACCCTGAAATTCCATGTTTTTGTATTTTTATTAATGCATTTTTGTTATGAAAGATTTTCCACTGAAATGAATTAATTAAAATTTTTAAAAAACACAATTTGTATGTGTAAATCTAGTCACCAATTCATTCTTGCTTTTATATGCCCATAAATCAGCAACATTTCTTAAGCTGAAGTCTTAGTTCTAGAAATTCTGAAAGAAAAGATTTGATGTGACTGATTTTGAAGTCTTTTGATTTTCTGTACCTTTTTCATTTGAACAAATACACTAGGGAAAAAACTCAAAGTTAACACATTTTAGGAAAACAGTGGTATTACACTAACTTGTTTGTCCCCAGCAGAATTCTGTATAAGGTGACCCATTAAAATGATACCTTCCTTAAATTCATGTTTTATTAGGTAGCAACTGAGCTGAGCAGGCTACTCTGAATAAGTAAAAATAATTAATTGTTAGGATCATCCTGTTAGAAAACAGATTTGTCAAAAGGTTATACTAATGTTTCTCATGAAGCCTAAAATCATCTACTGAGGGTTCAGCTCCACCTAAAACTATATCTGCTCTAAATTGCTTTCATTGATTTCCCCCAAAATGAGGACCAGACAGTGATATTTATTGAACTCTTGCTTTTTTTGGCAGTAGCCATCTACTGCATGCTGTAATTCAAGATTAAAAATTTGTCCTGAAAAAAATCAACGTATAGCCAAAGAGATGGTTCAGTGAAGGCAGAGGGGGAGACATTTAATTCAATTCAATACACAGTTATCATGCTAGAGTAATGGTGGATTATGGCATCAATATGAATAATCTGTGAGTCTGGATAGTCATTCTAAATTTGACTCAATATTGCCTTTCTTTAATTGAATTTATTTTCTGTACAGACAGGAGTCAATATTTGTTTGTTTTTTCTTGGTTCCACCAGTGCTTTGCTTGGTTGCGTTAAGCAGGCTGTTTTAATATCTCACTGCCTCAGTTTCTCTATCTGTAAAATGGGGGAAAATGGCACCAGTCTCTGCCTTTGTTCTTTGATTTGTGGTCATGACTATCCTGGGTGGAAACCACTGTTAAGTAATTCGGTGAGAATTTAAGGGCAGGAAAGGTGAGAGCATCTTCTTCCACTCACTGGAAGAAAACATCCCTTTGGGCCTTATTTCCTTCCCCTCCTCCCTTTTATTGTGGTGTGTGCTTTACATGCAAAACCTGGGAGATCCATCCAGAAGTGATTTGGTTGTAAATGGCAAAGTCCTCTTTCAATAGAACCAGTACCACTTCATTGGGTTTCCTTAAAACAGTACTTCTTCACTGAATTTCCTTGAATTTGTTTCGATTCTGAGTCCCTCTGGCTTTTGGGATGTTCAGAAGGCAGTGATTAGGGATGGGTAAAGTACCAGCTTGTAGTTGTGTCCAAAATTTAAGGTAAGACAACACGATTGGTTGTTACTAGAGAAAGTAATAAAGAGGGCTGGAAGGGAGAGATAGATAGGAAAAAAAGTAGTGGGAAAAACCTGGCTCTTAGGACTAGGTGAGCAAGAGATTTATTTGCCTGCGGCGAATCTCTAGGAAACATTCCTTTAGTAAGTGCCTTGTATTTGATTTACTCATCCTAGGAAGATTAGAAACCAGTTCTTTTTTTTTTTTTAACAAATACATAGAACTCATTTTCTCAAAAAGTACATTTCACCAGTGGATGGCAGCATGAATCCAAATGCCTTTCTCAGTAGCTCAAGGTGTTATTAAGCTTGGAACTCTTATAAATGTTGGCACTGGCATGTGCTTCCTTCAGAAAATCTGGCTTCACCGAGCCAATACCTTAGCGGCAAGTGGTTTTGTTGGGTTTTTTTAAAGAGTTATTCAAAAAGGAATCACTAAAGTGTTCCTTTAAATAGCAAGATTCCCCCAAATGCTATTTAAAAATAAGATTCTATTTACTCAAATCCATGTTTATACTCAACTTTTCAGGAACAAGCTTGTTGTGTAAAGCAAAGTTCGTACAGATTGAACCGGAGTCTGCTTGTGTGGTACTTCTGTTTTAGTGACTTGGGCACTTTTAGAAGCTTCAGTAGATAACGATTGCAGGCTATCAAGATATTGTTCAGAAAATTACTGTTTTAGCAACCCCCATATAAAGTTTGGTTAGTTAGCACCGTCTCCTTCTTGATAAATGGATGGCATCTTAATGAGATGAGTTTGATATTGTTTGAAGGTCAAAAGACTGAGTAAGATAGGTGTGCCACCCTTCACCTGCATCTTCATTTCATCCCAGGTCATAAAAAACACCTGACTTATAAGAGGTGTGTCTTTGGAGAAGTAGACCAGGCCAAGATTTGATCCTCATTTAAACAGATGATTTCTACTGTGTTTGGCATGATTTATAAAGGTCAAATCCCTTTTCTGTGGAACCTTACATATTTTGGCATGCTGATTCTGATTTAGTTGGTAAGCAAGAAAGGCTATTTCCTTTTAGATTTTAATTACAATGAGACCTCGTCTGAGTCCTAGGGTCCTTCAGGAAGTTCAGAGCTTAAGATATTCTCACTGGTTTCTTTTGAAGGCCTCTGGAAGAGATGGTACACTCTCAACCAGTAACATTTCACTGTTTAATAGTTCCCACAGGCAGGAAATTCGCCTTTTTTACAATAATTTACAATAATTCTGTGACAAATTAAGACCACAGATCTACTCCTGTGACCACAATCCAGTCCTGAGCTGATATATGTACATTTCATGTATACACCTTCATTCTTTTTTTTTTCTTGGTTGAACATATTAAGTAGGAACAGACAAGAATCTTTGACAGTGAATAGATTTATGGACACCTAATCTTAGCTTTTTATAAAACACCTGCTGTCCGTCTCTATGTCAGCTGGAGAATTTAGAATCCTATTAGTCAAACAACACGTTTTTATTGAAGACTTACTTTATGAGAGGTAATATACTAGGTACTATGCTGGATAAGGGCAGCTAGGTGGCGTAGCGGATAGAGTTCTAACTGTGGAGTCAGGACGACCTGAGTTCATAATTCAGCCTCGGATGCTTACTAGCTACGTGACCCTGGTGAAGTCACTTAACTGTTTTACCTCAGTTCCTTATCTGTAAATGAGCTGATGGAAAAAAAATGGCAAACCACTTGCCAAGAAAACCCCAAATGGAGTCAGGGAGAGACTGAAATGAATGAACAAAAACAATAACAGCAGTTCTGGTTAGAAAGATCCTGCCCTCAAGAAGCTCACACTTTAGTTAACAGAGTTAAAATAAACAAAAATGACTATTAAGCAATGATTAGACTCCACAAACTAATTGTAAACATTGGTCTGTTGCTTTACAGTAAACCATGAAGACACGTACTAATGTACAAATATGAGGTAGTAAGTGCCAAATGGGTGATACTTGACTTAAGTCAAGTCAGCTAGCATTTATTTAGCACTTAATATGTTCAAGACACTTCTAATCATCGGGGAAACAAGGCAAAAAGAAAAGCCACTCCTGCCTTCAAGTAGATTACATTCTAAAGGAAGAAGACAACACATGAAAAGGAGCTAAAAAGGGCTGGACTGGGAGGTAGGGTGGTCTGGTGGTCAAGTCTTGAGAATGGAGAATGTCAGGTCTGGGCCTTAAAGGTTCTGGGAAAAACTCACCAATGGAAGAAGGAGTCCACAGAGACAGAGGGAGAAGGTAGCAGAAGCATTATCACATTTAACAGGAATTTGGAGGAGATAAAGACCCATCACAGTGGACAGAAGTTGTCCTGGTGGTATTCTGCAATATTGCTGCTCAGGGTAAACAATGATACTAAGGCTAGAGCCTGAACATAGTGTTTTCATCCTTAGTCTAGTGTATTCATGAAATTGAGATTCTGCCCAATAGATGCTAGATCAATTTTCAGTCCTTTTAAATGTGTTAGTTGTGTGGCCTTTCAAGACCCAAGGTGACAGTGCTTTAAAAAATGACATGTCAAGTTACCTTGCCATTTGTCAGAGGTAAGAAAAATAATAATTTTTCCCCCTAATCTGAAACCTCCTCCTCCGAGCTCTGCTTGAGATCAGAAAGTCTTATCTGTGGTCTTTTGGACTCTTATCTTATGCAGAGGGATGGTAAATCCTGGTGACAGAATGTTGCTGACTAAATTTAGTTAGTCCATGAATCCAAGCGCTTTTCAACTTTGATAGTGCTAATTCTCCTCAAGTAGGAACCTTGAGTGAAGATAAACATTGAGTCAGCCATGTTTACTCATTTGTCTGTCCAATTTTGCATTTTGTAAGTTCAGTAGAATTGGTGACATTTCTCCACATTTTATATGGATATTCTCTGGCAATTATTCCATCATGTAAGTAGGAGTTATGCTTACGTGTACTATTTCTACATTTCTGTTAAACTGGATTCATTGAGGGAGGATTTCTGGGCTATTCTAGACCAGTAGTATTATTTCTCAGGGATCCTAGCTAGATACTGTAAGAGGGATTGTGCTGGGTTAAAGTTACATCTGTTAAATGGTGAGAATTGCACTCACCTGTTCCCACTGCCCTCGCTGGATGGTTGTGGAGATAATTAGAGATAATGGCATAGGAAAGATTATGTAAGTGGTACAATGTTATACTTCTGTAAAGTAGAGAGTAAATAAAAAGGAGAAATATTGGATTTACACTTACGGAATCACTTAGCCGGATTTTGGTTGGGTATTGTATCTTGTAATCACTCCCCCCCAAACCACCATAAATACACATTTGAAGAAGAGATGATTCCGCCTATAAGCTAGA
Source organism: Phascolarctos cinereus (assembly GCF_003287225.1). Classification (NCBI taxonomy): domain Eukaryota; kingdom Metazoa; phylum Chordata; class Mammalia; order Diprotodontia; family Phascolarctidae; genus Phascolarctos; species Phascolarctos cinereus. Next base: position 141,920,760 of record NW_027555847.1, read on the forward strand.
CTTCAGAAGTTAGCTAGCCTCTTCACTTTACAGATGGAGGAAACTGAGGCTCAGGGAGGTGCCTTGCCCAAGATCACACAAGAAGTGAGAGCTAGAATCAACTCTAGAGGCACCCATCTCAATTTACAGATAAGGAAACAGAGGTTAAGTGACTTGCATAAGGTCACAAAGCAAGTAAATGTAAGAGGCAGAATTTGATCTAAATGATTCCAAGCTCAGGTCCCTTGAGGCTGTGCCATGGTGCCTTAAGATCCACTGTACTATATTATATTCTGGTCTATACAGTTACCTATCATTTTCTATGTTTCTTTAAAGCTGGTTCTATTTTGGCCAACAAAACATTTTATTTGCAAAAATCCTAGTGAGTGTGGTACTTCAGGGGAGATTTGGGACCCTGAAAATGCTAACAAATACAAGTCCATGCTTTCTAAAAACCTCTCCTATCAATAATACAATTCACTTTGCCCATTTAATGTTGGCTAACAGTTTTAGAAAGTTTCTTCCAAGTTCAGAAGCATATACCAGTATGGTCTAACAAAAAGAGCATGGGATTTGAAATCTGAAGGCCTTGGTTCAGGTTCATGATTCCACATTCATTAGCTTTGGGCAAATCACAACATAGAGCCTGAGTTTCTTCATCTGTAAAATGCTTGCCTTTTACCCATCTCAAACGGTGGCTGTGAGGAAACAACATCAGTTTTAGGGTTTGTTTTTTCACTGTGAGGTGAAAGGGCATTACATTCGAGGTAACCTCTAAGGTGGTTTCTAGTCCTAAGGAGTTTATATATAAAGATATATAGATATAGATATAGATATAGATATAGATATAGATATAGATATAGATATAGATATAGATATAGATATATAGATATAGATATAGATATAGATAGATAATATCTATGTACCTTTTTTTTTTAAAAAAATTCTTCAAAAATATCCAGTCAGGCAGCCAAAAATGTGGTTGATTTTGGTTATCATAAAAAATGGCTGAACTTTAAGGGAGGGACAGCAGGGCCTGGAATCTTTTTGTAACCATGTTTACAGGCAGGCACCTATTTCTGGTGATTGATGAAACTCATATCACTTGATTGATTACATATCTGGCAAAGGTCAGCATATAGGGTTAACAAAGATATTTCTGGACAAGGCTGTGTCTTCTGTCCATTTACTTATTTGGCTGAGACTGGGCGAGGAAGCTGGAAAACGAATTTTGCTGACAGACTTGAAATAGGAGTTGGTGAACGTGGAGACAATTGTATTCAGGTATTGGCTTAACTCAATTATTTGAGTTCTGGATTCCAAGCCTGTGGGACTAGAGTTCGAGGCTCCTCTCTAGTGCTGAGGGTATAACATTTGAGGGTGAGCACTTAGTGTATTGTTTTCTTTAGTTTGTGTGTTAAGTAGGGGTTCTGTCACCTTGTCTCTGACAAAATATAGATTACTTGATTTCAGAAAAAATTTTGTGGTGAAAGGAAGGACAGAAAAGAAGATAGTAGCTTGAGAGGGTAGTAGGTATGTGTGTGATGGGAGTGGGGTAGGGAGAAGTCTTTTCATTTTTATTGTTAGAGGTTCGTGGGACATACTTGGTATGTTTGTAGGCATAAGGAATAAGATAAGAATCTACAGAAGAGTGAGAAAATGAGAAATACAGAGAGACTGAGAATATGTAGTGAGTGAGAGAGTAGAGGAGATATAATTGAAGAGGTCTAGGTGGTAGAGTTAACCTTGGAAAGGTGGAGGGTCACCTTAGTTTTTGTGACTGAAAAGCAGGAATGAATGTGGAGAGATTCGGAGATTATTTGAGATGGAGACAAAGCTTTAGTCATAACAGTGTGTTGAGGTGGAAAGGAGAAAAGGGAAAAAGGCAGAGAGAAGAGGGAGGAAAGTGGAGGTTTAGAGGGGTGGGGAATTAGTTACCTTAGGCTGGGTGGCCTCTATCTTCTTGATAATCTGCTCAGATTGAGGTAAATCTAGTTGGATTAGGTTCTTGAGTGTAGAAAAGTTTGGAATATAGAAAGGTAAATTTGATATAGAATTAACAGTAGATGAGTGAAAGGGTATCCAAGCATCCATAAGGGTACAGTTCAGTTAAGTAACATGAATTTTTGGCCTACTCAATAAGTATGATTTCTTCAGGAATATTTAGCATCTTCAGGAACAGAAACAGAAGACTGTGAAGATCACCCAATATTGGAATCATGGGGCTGGGAAGATTAAAGGGATGGGCTAGTCTTGGGTAATAGCATGCTGATACTTTCTGGGTTATAGAGATAAGCATATGCAGCCAAGGTAGGAGGGTATATGTGAGGAGAACTGATGGACTGGGAGAATTGAGAGGGTGGAATAATTAAAAAGTATGCTAAGGGTTAAAGAATAGATTTAGCAGGTTTGGGGTGTGTGTGTGTGTGTTGGGGGAAGAGCCAGAAGCTTTAAATTTTGGAGATAGAGCAGATCTGTGCCCAAAGTGAGGTCATGCTGATAGGTGGTTGGATATCTTTTCGTTGAGAGGAGATTCAAGTATTTAGAGTTGAAAATATTGAAGGGCCTGAGAGGCTAGAGTGTCAAAGTCATCAACAGGGATTTTGGAGTCACCAAAATTAATGACAAGAAAAGTGATAGTAACAAAAAATGTGGATCAGAAGTGTATTTCTGGCATGGCAGAAGTTGATGGAGACAATTTTACTCTGTAAAGAAGATACTATATGATATACTGTGAACTTTAAGGGAGAAGTTTTTGAATGATTATGGGTGTTCTGAAAGTGTCAATGGGGAAAAGAAGGAATTCTGCTGACCTCTTTTCTTCTGAGTGTAAGGAATGGTTCCCCCTAGACTGGATTTGGAGGAATCATTGTCTGGGGAAGGCCACTTTTCATTTCATGTGGGCAAATGAGTGAAGAGGCCTACCTGAAACCAGGGCAAGGAATATAGAAGAGTTTGCTTATCATAGGACAAAAGCTGGCAAAAGGGACATTGGGGCAGGGATAAGGAGGGACGGTATTGAGTCTAGGTAGCCTGAGAACCTAGGAGGAAGGAGTAGGAGGGGTTTTTTATAGAATGAAGGACCAAAGAGGTTGGGAAGTAATAGGAAGAGGTACATGCTAATAAGGGGGAATGCTGGGTGGGCAGAGTTTTATTTTTGAAGGATGTTTGGAGGGCTGTCCAGATCCAGTGCTAAAAGTAAGCTTAACTTTGCTTGAAGAAGCTGGTTTGAGGTAAAGAAACATGGAGAGCTCTTTTATTTTTTATGACTTTTAAGATGCAATTTGAAAAGTTTACCTTGATCATAATCCCATCTTATCATGGGATGCAGGGCAAAAATCCTTTAAGATTTTAGTACAGTTTCATTAGACTGGGAGAAGACAGGGCTAGAAGGGCTGTCTTTGAAGGACTTTTATCTCCACAGGTCTGAGCGAGACAAAAATGTGGTTTTTTTCTTGTATAGTCATCAGAAGTCTTTCTAAAACGCCATCAGGACTCTCACCTTACATCAAAAAGGAAAGAAATCCGATTGAGCTTTCATGCAAGGAAAAAAAAAGATTTCGTGGAAAGATTGCTTATGTGTCTGGGGCTTGGAGGGGACTTGGTGAATTTGACAGCCTTTTCCACATCCCTCCGATGCTAGCATTGTGTTTGGCTTGGGTAAAGTTCGATGTTTTTCCTTGAAAAATAATGTTGAAACAGGGATTTCTTATTTAGGGGAAAGGTTCTTCCCTCCAATCCACCCCCACTCCCCATAGTTAAAAGCAAATAGTTGTATTGTTTGCTCAGAGCCTCCTTTGAAGGTTGTTCTGTGTTTGTTCAGTGAGGATCCAGAAGTGCCATGTGTGAATGGACTGTTGCTAAAGTGTTTTGTTTCTCCACAGTTCTGCAGCTGTCAAAATAGAGTTCGCTCTTTGTGATATGTTTTCAGGGACTCAGAATGACTATAGTTACTAAAGCCGCTTCAGAGCAATAGATAATCTAAGAATGTGCTCGTTATCAGTAGGCATGGTGAAGGGAAAACATTTTTGGGAAGTGAATTTTGCATCTTTAGTTGTCAAAATGTGAGAGATGTGAACAACAACAGTAATAATACCCAGTATTTATATAGCATTTTACAAATACCTCTTTTCATCCTCCTAATTGCCCTTGGAGGTAGGTGCTGTTATTATTAGACCCATCATACTAAAGGGAAAACTGTGGGAGCCAGAAGTTAAGTGACTGCCCCAGATAACACACCTACTAAGTTTCTAAGGCAGGATTTGAATTCTTTCTGACTCTAGGAAGGTCTCTAAGACTCTTCCTGATTAGCTGCAAGCTAGGCAGAAGAGTGGATAGAGCACTGGGCCTGCAGTCCAGAACACCTGAGTTTAAATCCTGCCTTAGACACTTACCAGATATGTGATCCTGGGCAAGTCATTTAACCTTTGTCTGCTTCAGTTTCCTCATTTGTAAAATAGGAATAAAAATAGCACTCACCTTCCAGGGTTGTTGTGATGAGATAACATTTGTCAAGGGTTTCGCAAACCTGAAAGGGCCACATAAATGCTAGCTATTATTATTAATTATTACCACTAAATGCATTTCATAGTATCATGGTATAGTGGGAAGAATGTTAGATTTAGAGTTCAAGAGACATCTGGCTTTGATTTCTGCCTCTGATGCTTATTAACTGTGTAACCACTGGGAATTACTTAATTTTTCTGTTCCTGAGGGTATAGATCTCTATTTTATGAGAATAATAAAGCCTTCAGTATCTACTTTACTGAGTTATTGTAAAGCTCAGATGAAATACTTCAAGGTAGCCTAGTGCCTGACTTGGAGTCACAAGACTTATTTGAAAACACAAGACTTGGAAAAGCACAAGACTGAGTTTAAATTCTGTGTCAGATACTTTATCAGTTGTGTGTCCCTGGGTAAATCGCTTAACTTTTCTTAGTTTCACTTTTCTCTGTAAAAGGAGGCAAAATAATAGCCCACCCTATAGGGTTACTGTGAGTATTAAATAATGTTAATGATGCATATATAAAACATGCATATGTTTTATATATACATACACATATGCATGTGCATGTTTATATAATTATGTAGACCCACATGTAGATATTTTTATATTTGAACATATGGATACATAATACATGTGGGTATGTTTATATGTGCGAAAATGAGTGTGTATATACATTCACGTGTAATGTTTTATAAACTTTAAAGTTCCATATGGATTCTGCAGGTTTTATTATTTTCATTGTATAGATGAGGACACCAAGGGTCAGAGAAACTAAGTGATTCCCAGTGGTTACCCAGCTAGTTAGTCTTGTGTCTTCTGTTTTTTTTTTTTATTAACACCTTCTGGCAGTTGGCAAATCATTTTACTTAATTGTAGCCCAACTGACATTCTGATAGTGATGAAGTGTTTAGAGTTATTTTGTTTTTATTCCTTAAAGCATCCACAGAGTATTGAAAAAAACAAACAAGGGGAAGATCTCTAGCATGTTGAATAGTCATACCGGAGGATCTCTGAAAGGAGCTGGAGAGGAAGTGGAACAGGATGAGAAGGCACAAAGGCGGTATGGTGCACTCATTGTTCAGAATTGTTAGAAGAGAGAGCCTACTCAAAGATTTATAAATATACTTGGAGTCAGAGGGCCTAGGTTCAAGTGCCCATTCAGTAACTGACCAGCCATGTGGGCTTGTAGTTTCTTCATTTGTAAAGTGAGGCAGCAGGTTCAGATGAGGGCTAAACTCTTCTGGTTTTGAAGTCCAGTGTTTTCTTTTCTAACTTCCTGTATTCTAAGGCCTCTTCCAGCTTTAACATTGTCCAACTTCTCTTTCACTGCAATTCAGTCATTGTGTATGTTGGTAGTGTGATGGGTAATAATGTCTTTCATGCATTTATCACATACAAATTTCTGTTATTCTAGGATTTTTACTTCTGTTATCTCAAAATTTAAATGTTTAAAACTAGTTCACAAATTCTGAAATCAACCTCGCCCATTCTTTTCTTCCTGTTAAGTTCTGGGCCCAGCTTATGGTCTGTGCATTAAATCTATTCAAGATATATTTGCCAATCTTATGAGTTGTACATTCAATTGCATAACATAGGCTAGACCATCGGTATTCATCATCTACTTCTTTTTTTCTCTAGTAGGGAGAGGTAGGCTAAATTCTTTTGAGTGACTTTTGGATCATACTTAGGAGCCTCTACAATATTCTGCCAATCTGTGTCTGGAAGACATTACCATCTCTAAGAAATCACTTTTACATTTGGTCAGTGGGCTGAACATCCTCCATTATTTTGTGCCCCACTTGAGAGTCATTTTTAATGAGCCCATGCTTTTCCCTGAAACAAAGGCCCAGCCTTTGAGCATCAGCTTTCTTTTGGCAATGGTTGTATACCTGTGAGTTGCAAAATACCACAGTTTCCAAAAAAGTAAAGATGAAGGTCACCCAAATGGCAATTGAAAGAAGCATGGTAGGTGTGAATGGGCTGCAACATATTCTCTACAAAGAATTGTGCAAGAGAAGCAGTCTAAAGGCAGTGTGATGATATGTGGGAAAAGGTTGGAGTTGGAGGGCCTGCGTGACAGTCACTTATTTTCTGCATCTCCTTTCTCTATGATACTTTCCAGTTCTAAATCTGTGGTCCTGTGATGTCATCTGAGAGATGTGGCATTGGGGAAAGAGTAGGAGTAGTTATGTGGCAAAAGTAAGGGGCAGCTGTGGTCTGACCATCGACTGAACGTTTGACTTATATCCAAGCAATATTGAAGAAATCTTTTAGGCCCTCCTCAGGTTGAGTGGTGCCCCTCCCCACCTTGAGGATTTATGGGAGGGCATGGACTAGACTTTCCTAGGATAAGAAGGCATGGAGGGGGGAATCTTTTTTGTTTAAGGCTGATCACAAATTTCAGCATCAAAGATATGTATGTGTATTTATTATATATTATTATTACATATGCATATATTACATATATACACATACATATATATCTCCCAGCTTTTCTTCCCTTTTAAATTTAGCATTTTAAAATTTGAGTTTTTTGTGTTTGTTTAAGCATGATTACAATTTAATATGGTAAGGAAGTATACTGAATGTGGCAAGTACTCTACATCTAGGGATCAGGACCCATTTCCCTACTGCTGGCCCAAGTAACCAAGACCAGTTTCACAGGATTTATGGAATGCTTGGGAAGGAGGCAGGAGGAGTCAGACCCAACATTAATAGACCAAAGCAGAAAGGGAAATGGGGTTAGAGAAGATTGGGAGAGGTTTGATAATCCTACAGAATTTAGTGGCATACATAAAGAATTACACTACCAACTGCCATAGAGCAGGGCAGTGATAAACTGTGAGATTTGATTTGAACTGAGCTGATGAATCAGAGGGAGAGAGAAAAATTGCAGAATGAGTCAAGAAACCCTCCCACTGCGGAAAAACCCCCAAAAAGCAATATTTTACAGTGAAATTATGGGTGGGGCGGGTCTTCTTGTAATAGAGCATATTTGGCAATCAGTCACAAAGCCGGTAAAATAGCTTCTTCCAATGTATCACAGCCACTGACAAGCTGATCCATCTATACACATTGACTTCAAAAGCATATCCCTAAGGTATAAATCAGAGAATAGCCATTTTCTATGGCAAGGAATAAAATTAACAAACTCTTAGGGCTTATTTAAAGAGCTCTTTCTTCTTGCATATACATGAGTGCTCACAAGGCCCCATCCAGAGTAGACACATTTACCTTTTTTAGAATCAGTCAATGAATCAGCAGGCGTTTATTAAGTGCCTACTATGTGGCAAGCACTGTGTTAGGTACTGGAGATGGAAACTTTTAGTGCTAGGGAAAAGGATGCTAATGGTAAAGAGGTTTGATGAAAGTTGGAAGGGATCCAGGAGATTGTCTAGGTTAATTCCTAGCTAAGCAGAAAATCTCCCCTTCCCCTTACAATATTTCCAATAATTGGTCTTCCATGCTACATTTGAAGCTCTCCAGTAATGGTTGCCTTACTACTTTCCAGAGGCAGTCCTTCCTTTCTTTTTTTTTTTCCTCTTATACTTAGGAAGTTTTTCCTTAAACTGAATTAAACTTCCTTAGTTGCCCCTAGTTTTGCCCTTTGGAGCAAAATAAAACCAGTCTGACCCCCTTTCCACAAGATAGCCCTTCAGATACTTGAAGGCTGATAGCATGTCTCCAAGCCTGGTTATCTCCAGGAGACCTTTATTTAATCCTGATCTAGCAGGTTTCCATTCCCCTCACCATTCTGTTTTTGTTGCCCTATGGATTTAACCCATTCATTTAGAGTATTGAGAGCTTTGGGATCTTAATTCTATTATCCAGTGGGCTTTGTAGCATATGAAAACTCTGATAAGCAGGCCTTTTCTGCCTTCATACAAGTCATGGATAAAAATGTTAGACAAAACAGGGCCTAGGAAAGGCTCGGTGGAACTAGATACTTCATATCAGGTTAATATTTATTCATTCATCATCAACTTTTAGGCCCAGTCATTCAACCAATCCTGAATATCACCCATATTATTTAGTTTTGTTCAGAAGGCTGCTGTGAAAGATTTTTGTCAAATGGCTTACTGAAATCTATGCCTGTCTACCATTCCCCTGATCAATCTGACAAGAATCCCTGTCGAAAATGGAAATGAGCTTAGTCTGGCATGACTTAATGAATCCAAATTCACCCATAATGATCATTAATTCCCTTTTAACAATTAGTTCTAAAACTTTACTAGGAATCAAAAGTCAAGCTAGTGGGTTTCTAGTTTGAAGAATCTGATTTTTTCCTTGTTTTTTTTTTTAAATTGTAACATTTGTCTGTTTCCGGTTTTGTGACACGCCTCCCTTTCCCTATGAATTTTTCTGAGATCACTGACAGTAGCTAAGTAATAACTGAACCAGCTTTCTAGTACTCAGGATGTAGGTAGTCTGTATCTTTGCCAGGAAAACCCCAAATGGGATCAAAAAGAGTCAGACATGATTGAAAAATGACTGGATAACAACAATGATATAAATTGATCCCTCATTTCAACTTCCTGTTAATAATTTTTATTCTATACTTCCTTGCCTGAAGATGAACTTTCTTGGTAGAGAAAACAACAACATGAGAATTTTGTCTTCTTTCTGGTCCCATCTTCTGCATGCCCCCCCTTCTTCCTTTTGCTATTTTGCAATCATCACCAGCTTCAGTGAATTCATAGCTTTAGTGCTCCTGACACTGTTCTTACAAGCTTAACACATTATACCTGGATGCTAACCATAGAGGACTTATCAACAGATGGTGTCTACATTCCTCTTAGTTTGCTCAGAAAAAAATCTCTTCGATGACAGTTATATCTTCCACAGCCCCCAAGTGAAATGTAAATGTACTCATTTCCCCCCCTTGGACAATGCCCACCATCGTTGGAGCAATCATTCTGGTTTTGGTTTTTTCTCATTCCAAACTTTATTTATGTTCATTATAAATGGGGAAGGGGAAGCATTTACCCGAAGATCACAGGAAGAAAAGGGAGAGGGAAAGGAATAGGGTTTATATAGTGCTTATTATGTAGAGAATTGGGCAGGCACTGGGTTAAACTCATAATAGTAAAAGGTGAAAAGAAAACCCAAGAGTATATACCCGTCATAAAGAGACTTCCCGCATAAAGCTCTGCTTTTAAGTTATACTCTGGCTGATGCTTTGTCCAGCTGCTGTGGAATGCAAAAGACTGGCTCTCCCCCAGGTTTCCTAGATTCCTGGAGTTTTGGTACAGCTTCACTATCTTTTCACGTGCTTATATTGTCTTAGCTTAGTAATGTGAGAACTGACTATTGGGCGCTCTTGAGTAAGGTGGGAGTAGATACTGTTTCTACATACAACTAGCCTAGTCTTTCTGGAGATGCTCTAACCTAATTTTCAGGGTGCCAGTTTCTATTGCATTATGATAATCCTATGTGGCTTTTTATTATTATATATTGTATGGTGATACTCTTATGTGGCTTTTTTTTTTCTTTAAGCAGAAGGAAAATAATTGCTATTTTTGATGAAAAAAGTCTTTTAGGGTAATGGATCAGACAAAAAACCCCCCAATATCTAAAAAGAAGAAACCACCCTAATATCTAAACCTAGAAAGCATCTTATTACATTTTTGGCATTAGAGTAGAACCTACTAAAAAAATAGTGTTGGGGGATGTGCATGTTACCTTAAAAGTTAATCTTTTTACATCAATTTTATTTTAAGAGGTTTTTATATTTCTGGAAATATAATTTGCCCCAGAGTATATCTAAATCCATGTAATAATGGATGATTCTATAGTAAGTTTCCATTGCATTTAAATTCATTACAATTTTAAAATGCATTTTAATTGGAATTTTTTAAAAAAAATATGAGTTTGGGATAAATACTTTAGTGAGATGTACACTGAAGAAGGAAGTGAATGAATGGAAATTATCTGGTGAATTTTGATGTTGAAAATCACAGGACCATAGATTGAAAACTTGAAAATACCTTACTTAGAGGTTCTTTAGACCACTCCTTTTATTATACAGATGAAAAAGCTGAGACTCTGAGAAGGGTGATTTCTCCAAGGTCACACAAATATTCAGGAATAAAACTGTCATTTGAACCCAAGGTTTTGGACTTCAAATTCAGCACCTCCTCTACAAAGCATGCTGGTAATTAAAAATGGGAAGGGATAACATGTCATAGTAAATAGAGTACTAGACATGAAGTAAGAAGCAAGATTTATGTTCAAATTCCACCTCTGATAGTCAACAACATTTATTAAGTGCTTACTCTGTGCCAAATACTGTGTCAAACATGGTGAATAAGAAGACGGAACAACCTCCCCCCCTTCAGAAAGCAAACAAAAACCCAAACGAAAAAACAAACCAACATTCACTAGCTGAGTGGATGTGGACAAATCATTTCCCTGAGCAACAGTTTCCATGTCTGTAAAATGGGGATAATAAATCCTATAGTTACCTATCTCGGAAGGCTGTTGTACTCCCACAAGAGAATGCATATAAATGGTTTTGGACACCTTAAAGTACTATATAAATTATTATTATTCTATACAAATGTGTGTGATACATACATATATACACATATACATATGAATATGTATATATATACACAAGTGTGTATATGTGTGTATATATACACATACATATCTATATTTATATATACATATATATGTATATGTATATATATATATATATATATATATATATAGAGAGAGAGAGAGAGAGAGAGAGAGAGAGAGAGAGGGATTGAATTAATGGGGTTTTTAAAATCAGCTTCACTCAACTCCATTTTTCTTTGTTAAAACTTAATTAGACCTTTGCTCTACTTTTGGTTTAGTGAATAGGGGACATGTTTCTTGTTTCTGCTGTTTTGCTTCAAGCACTGTCAGAAACACAAAGTTCTTGTAATTTTAAAGCATGAGTTCTTAACCTGGGGTTCTTGGATGGATTTCTGAGCATCCATGGATTTTTAAAAAATATTTTTGATAACTATTTTAATATGCCTGGTTTCCTTTGTAAATCATGTATTTTATGACTAAATATATTCTTCTTCTTAGAAGGGGCCCATAGTTTTCAGCAGATTGCCAAAGGGGAGGGGAGATGTCCATTACACAAGAAAGTTGAAATCTCTTAGCCTAGTCCTTTGCATAATGTCAGGAGGGTAATGGAAACTAAAATATGAAGTACTTTTTTTCCCTGTGGGTTATTTAGATATCAGGAATCAGATTGGGAAAACTAGTCACCGCAGAGCCAGGGTTATCATTAACTTTCATCGCCATAGGCCTCTTCCCTGAAGTCCAGATGACTTCTTGGGTTCCTTTGCATGCCCAGTAAGCCCGTGCAAAACAACTGTACTATGTTCAGTCTTTCCAATAAAGAAAAACAGCACTTTCCAACAAGTAACTGAAATTGGTACATAAGGGTGGAATTGAGTTACCAGCCTTGGGAATGTTGGGAAAGATGACATACAGTACAAGCTTTTTTTCCCTTTTTTTTTCCTTCTGTTTGTTTATTTGTTCATTTGCTCCTTTGGAAAACTGATGTGGAAATCCCACATTGGCCTTCGTTCCTCAAACCTTCAGCTCTTGTGTTGCCAACTCTTCTCTCTTTGCATAGTTTTGCTCTGCACTGATTTGCTGCCTTCCAGAATGGTGTGAGAGACCATGTCCAATAGATGAGAATGATTTTTAAGGGGGCAGTTACCCTTCCTGACTTCCCAGGGAAGTTTCTGAGACAGATCAGGGCATTGAGTCCTATATGCTCTGACCTTATGTTCTCAGCAGGAAATGAAGTATTTTTTCTATGTAAGAAAGTAGCATATGGAGTGGAAAGGGACTACTAGTGTTCAGAGAATTGTCAATCCTCTTTAATCTTTCAAGGATTGGTGATTCCATCAAATACTGTCCATGCTGTGGAAGATAAGTCATTTTGAGTTGCTGTGGTTCAATGTTTTGTCAGCAGGTAGCCGGTACTTTAGTGATGCACCTAGCTAGGCTTGACCTAAGATGGCAGACCTAGACGCTCAAGGCCTTTCTGTTTTGGTCAGACCTCTAAAGAGTTTTTATTTACTAGAGTAGCTTCTGTGAATCCAAGGTCACCTCTTGGCCAGAGTAAGACATCAGAATGAGACTTTGGTGGAGGGTATTGCTATTTAATTTTAGAAAGACACTGACCAAGGAGAACCTGGTTTATTTTCTTCTGGCCAAATCTGCTGTGTCATCCCTCTAAGCTCTTAGCACAGTGTCTGGAACATAGTGAGCACTTAATGAATGTTCTATGTCTATTTGTCTATCTGGTCATCTCTTTATTTCTATTTCCTCTGTGGGAGAAAGAGATTTACATTTACATATTTGGGATTCCCTTAAGGGGCCACCACTCTTGGGCATTTAGATAACTTCGTTTTCTTCCTTCCTTGTCCCCTAGTGCATTTTAGAAGCTGGAGACCCAGTTGAATGCAGTTTCTAAGACAGTATCTAAGATCATAGATTGAAGACAATATCTAAGGGTGTTTGTCAGAGAGAACACACCATCAAATTGGCTGCCTTCAAATTAGGGAGGTTTTATTTTAAAAACAGCTGAAAACCCATCATAAAATAGAGTGTTTCTACTAAATGTTACCTTAGACACCTAAAAGCATTCATTTTGCTTCTAAAAGCACCTCATTTTGTGTCTAAAAATGGCTTATCAATTAGGAGAATGTGACTAATGTACCTGGACTATGGTATCTTTCTTACAGAGCTTGTCTTCTCTACCTCAAAGGAGTATGCTTTGGGCCTTAGCATTCCTTACAGAACTTCATAGGATGAGACTCCAGCCCCATTATTTTGAAACCAGTTAGCATTTTAACTTTTTTCTAACAATGAAATATAATCCGATATAGGATTAATGAGCTTTCCCCTTTCTTTTCCATTGTTCTAAAATTCTGCAACCTCTTTTGAAATTAGCTAGGTGAGTGATTTGAAAAAAAGAAACAGGTCCTAATAAATACAGTAAAGAGCAACACACATGAGGACTGCAAAGACATCTAGGAAGGGCTTTATGCAAAAATGCTGCATGGGGGGGGAGGGGAAACAGAACCAAAAGAATGGATCACACATTACAGCCATATAAGAGGAAAAAGGAGAGTGAGCATGATTGGACAATAATCTTAACAAGGACCTAGAGAGAGTGACTGAAAAATTGTTATGATGCTTTACCTATTGAAATTAATTAAAAACCTTTGTTTGGACTTTTGATTCCACCAATGTAGGGAACTGTCCTGGTGTGAAAATTGCTTTCACTGCATATCTGTAACTGTTCTGTAGCTCACTGTCTTAAAGAGTTACCTTGACACTGAGAGGTTAAAACGCTTGGTCACCCTAGGGTCTCACGAAACATGACTTCCTTCTAGAGCTCAGGACAAAAATCCTTAGAGCCGAAAGGAAATTCAGATGCTGGTTCCAACCTCCCATTTTACAGATTAGGAAACTGAGGTCCAGGGAGTGGAAAGGATTGCCAAAGGCTGCATTGTTAGTAAATTTCAGAGGGCAGATATGAACCTAGGTCTTCTGATTCCTGAGTGAAGTTTCTTTGTACCTCCTGAGCAAGTTTAGTTGATTGTATGCATATTAAATTCTTAATAAACCATTTAATTTGAGAAAAAAAGTAAAAATGGTTCTTCACATTTGTACATCTCCAGTGTTTCCTTGAATGCTGTTCACTTTCTCTGAATCTGATAGTGAACAATGGGGATCCTGTTTTATCTTAGAAATCATACCCACAATGGCCCTGCACATCACATTCCCTCTTCTTTTTCCTCTTCTCTTCTCTTCCTTGTGACTTTGTGAGAGCTCCCACTGAGAACCAATTCAGAGCTGCTTCTTCTCTGTGAGTTATATAAAGTCTTGCAGAGTTGAATAGAACATTAATAATTGGTTAAGTGACTTGCCCAGGGTCATACAGCCTATATGAGTGACTCTTTATCCACTATAGTATATGCTCTTTTTACCCAATGTTGATTCTTTGTAGTCCCAAGCCCAAATATGTTTTCATCAGTTATTTTTCATTTAAAGCCCCAAAATACCTTTTTAGTTATTTTTATTATTTTTTTATTATTGCTATAATTTTATTGCTGTTTATTATTACATTTTAAAAACACTTGGATTAGTATTATTAGGACTAGTATTACATCACATTGATCATATTGAAAGCGCTATTTTGTCCAGATTTTAATTACTGAAGATTGGGGGTTCATGGCTGTTTAAATAAGTATCTCAACTAAGACTGGGGAGTTGGAAGTCTCCAGGGGGAAAAAGCTGAGGAAACAGACCTCATTGGTGCTCTAATATGCTAAAATGACTGACCACAATCTCCCTTTTATCTTCCAGTTAATGACTAGCCACAGTGTCCCTGCCCACTGCTGCCTGGAGCCCTCCACTATCTGCCTGGCTGAGGGGAGCTGTGGGTGTGTGCTGAGGAAAGATGGCCTTTTGGTCTCAGCTGGGATTGCTGCTTTGGAAGAACTTTACTTTCCGAAGAAGGCAAACAGTAAGCATCTATTTGTTACCCTTTTTGGGAGGTTTTCCCCTTAATGTGTTTACCCTAGTGTCCCCCCAAAAGAAACATAAGCTTGGAGAAATACAAAATCATAGATTAAGAGCTAGCTGGGACTTTAGAGGCAATCCAGTTTGACCCCCTTATTTTCTCATTTTCTGCTTATTTTATAGATAAAAAAACAGGCCCAGAAACATTAAGTAATATGCCTAAAGTCACATAGCTAGCAAGGAGAAGCATTTTTCTTGGTAGTTGAGATGAGTTCCTCTTGTGTTTTCTTATCACTGATGCATCTCATTCCTGTTGGTCAGTAGAGGAAGAGACTCCATGAGGAGGGAACGTGGATGCCTCTGTGGCCACAGAAATTGGGATGAGCTTGCCACAGGGGACAGGTACTCATTACAGGTTTTGAATCTGGCCATTGTTGAAGCATACATTTCCATGCTAGTAAGTGGGTATTTCTAGACTAGCTGTGTTTGTTAATTTTCTATTTGCTTCTGAGTGCTAACTAAGGCTAAAGGCCAGCTCTTTGGAACTTTAGCACACAGTGTTTTTGCCAGTGGCACTGGAAGGGTCATTGGGTGCCATCTAATCCAACTTTCTCATTTTAAAGGTGAGGAAATTGAGTGCCAAGGACAGTCAGTGATGTGGTCACCCCTGGTAGCAGAGATGGGGAGATTAAAACTGAGGTCTCATCTCGATTTATTGCTCTTTCTCTTGACTTAGTCTATTACTCTTTCTAATATGTCGTATTAGTGCTTAGCTCACTCCCAATCTTACCCATTTCTGTCAGTTGGTCTGCCATTGTTTTCTTAATCGCCTGACTCTAAACCGTGGAGTCATTGCTGACTTTTCCCTTTCCTGCCATATCTAGTCAGTCTTCATGTCTTGCCTGTTTTCCCGTCAAAATGTCTTTCACCTCTGTACTTTTCTTTCCATTTTTATTGTCACTACCCTGTTCCTAATCTTCTTATATAGTACCTGCACCATTGCTAATGACTTCTTAGTTCCCAGCCAAAGCTCTCAGAACTAGTCCTCTTAAAACATAACTTTGCAATAAACAGGATTCAGAGTTGGAAAGGATCTTATTTATAAGTTCTTTGGTCTGGACCAAATGTCTCATGTTATAGATAAGAAAACAGACCTTTGAGGCTGAGTGGCCTAAGGTTACATATGTAATAAATAATACAGCTAAGGTTTGAACCCAGATCCTCAGACTCGAAATGCAGTGCTTTTGCTTTGACCCACAGGCTTGGTCAGAAACTTTTAAGGGCTCGTGATAAATCTCCATAATCTGGTTCCTACCTACTTTTCCAAAGGAATTTCTCATAGCATCCTACACAAACCCTTTACTTCACACCAGCTTATCTACTCATTGTTCCTCAAATACTTCTGTTTATGTCTTTCTTTTCCACACCTGTTTAATGTTTATTCTTCCTGGGAGGTCCAGGTCAGGTTTACCTCTTATGTGTAGCTTTACTCAATTCATGTCTCCTCAGCTAAATTGTAAGGGCCGTGAGAGCAAGGATCAGATCTTTTATCTCTTTCTGTCTCCAGCTCCTAGTACAATGCCCTGCACAACCCAGGTGCTCTGTAAACATTTGCTGAGGATGAGACAGCTAGGGGAGATAGTTGTAGAACACCAGACTTAGAGTCAAGGAAATCTGAGGTTGCATCCTGCCTAAAGTATTTACTCTCTCTGTCACTCTGGACAGGTATTTAATCACACCGAGTTTTAGTTTCCTAGTCTGTAAAATGAAGGGGTTGGACTTCATGGCCTGTAAGGTCCCTGTAGCTCTAAATCTGTGATGCTATGCTGTATTCTGGAATCTAGAACCAGGTTCTTAATATAACCAGGTTCTTCTATAACCAGGTTATTACATGGATTCATATACACACACATATATACACATACCTGCATATGGGTTATATGTTATCCTAATTAATGTAACAGCTATAAATGGGAAAGCTTTAATGTAATTGTCTAGCATTTATATATCACTTTAAGGTTTGCAAAATATTTTACGTACACTAAGGACAAACAACTCATTTGATTTTCACAAGTCTGTGAAGTAGGTGTTGTTATCTCCATTTTATAGATGGGAAAACATGCTAAGAGAGGTTAAGTGAGTTGCCTAGGGTCACATAGCTAGTGAGTGTTTGAGGCAGGATTTGAATTCAGATCTTTTTGACTTTCAGAATAGCACCCTATCCACTGCCCCACCTTTATAGCATTAATTATCCAGAGCACAACTGCTAATCACCCCTCTCTCCAACAAAAGAATACTAGTATCATCAAGGGATTTCATCTTATTTTATACTCACAAAAATGTATTTATACCCTTTTAACAATGTCATAAGATTCATTTGAGTAAATATAATTAACGATGTCATTAGATTCATTTGAGTAAATATAATTAATTTACTTTAAAAATGGGGTGTCAAATGTAGGCAACATGATGCCTGCTCTTGAGGGGGTCACAATCTAGTTGGGAGTAAGGGGATAGGAGTTCAGTGTGCTGGGGCCCTTAGGGAAGGTTTTACAGAGGAAATGGTTCAGAAAAAGAGAGGTAGTTAAGAGAGGAGATGAGAGCTCAATAACCATAGGAACAAGCTTTTTGTCAAGTCTGTGTAAGGGGGCAGCATCCATCTGGTGACCTGTTCTTACCCTAGTAAGATAGTGCTGCCATTTTAATCTTCCACAAAGCAATGTCAAGCTACAGTGCTCCTGCAATATCATGGAATATTAGACTGGTTCCCAGGAGGGATCCCCTCATTTTACCATCTAATCTAGTCTCCTGAATTTTTAGATGATAAAATTTAGGTACAGGGAAGTTACCAACCTGATCAAGGGAATGCAGAAAATCAGTAGCAAAGTTGACTTTTTTTTGGGGGGGGCTAGACAATGGGGTTAAGTGGCTTGCCCAGGGTCACACAGCTAGTAAGTGTCAAGTGTGTGAGGTCAAATTTGAACTCGGGTCCTCCTGACTCCAAGGCTGGTGATCTATCCACTGTACCACCTAGCTGCTCCCAGAGTTGACTTTCCAAACCTCTTTTAACTCCCAGGCCCAGGCCTTTTTCACCAGGGAACAAAGAATATGGAGAACACCCAGTCACAGGGAAACAATTGCTTAGAGTTAATGAAGGAGTGGAAGAGGAAGAAATCTTATCTTCCAGTGTCTCCATTCTCCACTAGCCTAGCAAATAGAACTTCTCTTTTCTTAGCTTAATAGTGGCCTTATTATAGAGGGGATGTTTTTGTAGGCTTGTGTATATGGAGTGACATTTTTTGAAAGAGCTGAAACATCATGGTGTAATGGAAAGGGACAGGAGACTTGGGTTTTGGTTGAATCTTTTCCAAGTGAATCCACATTGTTGGGCCTCAGTTTCCTCCTCTGTCAGATGAAGGAGAACTTATATTCCTGAGGGTAAGAACTGTCTTACTTTTGTATTTGTATCTCTCGTCCTAGAATAGGCCCTAGGACCTTGTAGTTACTAAATAAATGCTTGTTGATTTGATTGACTGTTGGGGGACTTAAATGAGATGTTTCAATTCTTTCTTTTCATTATACCTTATAATGTATAGAATACTGGTTTTGGAGTCAGGAATATTTGGGTTCTGATTTAGGGAGAGATGCTTAATAGTGACCACAAAGCAAGTCACTTAGTCTCTGAGCTTTAGTCAACTCCCTAAAAACTTATCTATTAAATTATCAATAGGTTGGCAGTCTTTATGACTGAGAAAATCAGTTTGTTAACATGAAGGCCTAGATCTGAAGATCTGCCAAAACAGTGTTCCTAAGGTACAGTTTATTGACCAGTTAATAAACTCCAATGACTCCCTGTCACCTCCAGGATCAAATATAACATCTTTTTTTTGTCATTAGAAGACCCTCATAACCTGCCTCTCTTCTGCCTTTACAGTTTTTTATACCTCGCTCTCCTACCCACTCCCCATGAACTCTTCGGTCCATTGACATTGGCCTCCATGCTGTTCTTCAAACAAGACATTCAGTCTTTCAACTCTGGCCATTTTCACTGGCTTTCTTCAAATTCAACCTTAAGTCCACCTTCTACAGGAAGCTTTTCATGATTCCTCCTTAATTCTAGTTCCTTCTCCCTGTTGTTCATTTGTAATTTATCTAGCATATATCGCATCTGTACATGGTTGCTTGCTTGTCCCCTCTATTTGGTCTGTGAGCTCCTTGAGTACAGGGACTGTCTTTTGCCTCTCTTTGTATCATCACTGATTAGAACAGTCCTTGTCATATAATGGCGCTTAATAAATATTTATTGACTGTTCACCTAGTGGACCTGGGTGAACCAAGTTGTCCTTGGGTTGAAGGTGGTTAACTACTTGACCTCATGAGTGCTAGCAACGACTCATGGCCTCTCAGTTCTTGAATGCAGTCAGGAAGAAAGGATAATTGGCTTGCAT
This sequence comes from Phascolarctos cinereus, assembly GCF_003287225.1. Taxonomy (NCBI): domain Eukaryota; kingdom Metazoa; phylum Chordata; class Mammalia; order Diprotodontia; family Phascolarctidae; genus Phascolarctos; species Phascolarctos cinereus. Next base: position 141,940,221 of record NW_027555847.1, read on the forward strand.
TTCTTGTACTATGTGAATCTTCTGGGGTATCTCTGAGCTGTTTCATTAGCTCACCCGGGCATGGTCAACTCTGCCTATTTGTAGTGGGCCCTTTCAGACAGATAGAAGGTTTGTAATTGTTTTAATGGTTCATTAGTTACCTTTCAGTGAAGGTCTCTGTAGGAAGACTTTAATTACTTTCTTCTGCTTTCTTCCCCAAGGCTTAGTAACCTGCTAATAATGATTATTATATGAGCCATGAGCTATGGTGCCAGGAGGAGAAGGATATTCAATTAAAAAGCCCTGAGTAGTATGCTAGCCATGCCACTTTTGTTTCCCTTGTAGGAGTTTGGACCTGAAAGGGACCTTCAGGATTTTATATATAGTCCAACCTCTTCATTTTACAGATGTAGAAACTGAGACCCAGAGAGGGGAGAATACTTGCTCAGAATTGCTCAGATAATTAGTGTCAGAGCTGGAATTTGAACCTCAAGCTTTTGAATCCAAAATCAGAATCTTTTCCATTTCACCAAGGTCAGGTTTATTGTTCAGGTATGGGTTTCTTCCAGGAACGTTACTGTTCTCCCTCCTGAGCACGCAAGGGGAATCATTGATAAGTAGAGGTTTCGGTTTCTTGTCTTCCTCCTAACCCCCTTTTAAGGAAAAACAGTGCATTGCAATTGCAATTGTGAAATTTGGGTGCAAAGCTCAGTTTAGGTCCAGAGTAATTGCTCTCATGTGTGGGTGGAAGCTATTAAACATAGATATGGCTTTAGTTAGAGTGGTCAGATCTACTTTCTGTTTTTAGGCAGAAAAAAGGGTGTGAATTTTGAGGACTGAATATACTTTTGATTGTCATGAAAGGGCCACACTTGAGTACCTAGAGGGTCACATGTGGCCTCGAGGTTGCAGGTTCCCCACCCCTGGGATAGGAATTAAGAAGCATTGTGGCATATCATAGAAAGTTCTGTACTTGGTGTCAGCAAAGCTCCAGGTTCATATCCTGACATTTATTAGCTATCTAGCCATGAGCAAGTCATTTAATTACTGAATTATAGTTTCTCCATCATTGAAATTACATTAAGGATAGGGACTGAGACTAAATCTGTGATTTCATAGGGCCAAAGTAGTGGTTCTACAACTTATTGGTCTCATAACCCCCTTACACTTTTTTTTTTGGGGGGTAGGCAATGGGGTTAAGTGACTTGCCCAGGGTCACACAGCTAGCTAGTAAGTATTATGTGTTTGAGGCCAGATTTGAACTCAGGTTCTCCTGAATCCAGGGCCTGTGCTCTATCCGCTGAGCCACCCAGCTGCCCCACCCCTTTACACTTTTAAAAATTATTGTTTATTTGGGTTCTATCTATTTATATCTACCTGATCAGAAATTAAAATGTCTCAGTGTTATTATGAAAATAGTTTTGACCTCGAGGATCTCCTGAAAGAGACTCAGGAACCCCTAGTGGTCTTCAGACCACACTTTGAGAACTGCTGGTCTGGGGAGCTCCTTAGCTGGGGAGGAAACTCCCTCTTGCCAATGCTGGTTGGTAACTTAAGAGGTGGTAGAAAGAACACTGGAGAAGGAATCAGGAAACCAGTGTTTTGGGAGTGTTTGTGTTTGGGAGCTAGTATGTGTCAGATATAGGACTTAAACCTGAGTCTTCCTGGCTTTGAGACCCTCTCGTGATCTACTATGCCTTACTACCTCTTTGAGATTGAGATAATAACAATAAAAGTACTATCCATGGGGATGGAGGGTTGTGAGCAAAGTGTTTTGCAAATCTTTAAGCATTATGTAAACGTGAGTCATTTTTTTTCTTTATCTGTAAAATAGGACTAATAATGCTTGTACTACCTACATCATAGGGATGTTATAAGAAAAGTAGTTTAAACACTATATAAATGTGATTATTTTTCCTCATCTATAGAATAGTGTTGAGGAAATTATATTTTCTCTCCTATTATGCGCTATCTTCCTTCATTAGAATATAAGCTCCTTAAAGGTAGGGATTATCATGATTGCTTGTTTTGTATCCCCAGCACTTAACCCAGTGCCCTGCATATAGTAAGGACTAAATAAATGCTCTACCTAAAGTACAATATAAAAGTAAACTATTTTATTAGTAGGCATAGCACATGGACAGCTAGTACCTTTTTTTTTTGCTTAAATTAGACCAAGTAGTTCTTTCTGCATTCTCTTTTCTACTTTCTTTATTAAGAAAGGCTTAAAAAATGGATTCAGAAGTGATGGTGCCTATAAAAATGAGTTCTGAGTCACAATTCTGATTTTTTTTGTGTGTGTGGTGTTGTTGTTATTTTAGGCAATGGGGTTAAATGACTTGCCCAGGGTCACACAGCTAGTAAGTGTTATGTGTCTGAGGCTGGATTTGAACTCAGGTCCTCCTGAATCCAGGGCTGGTGCTCTATCCACTGTGCCAGCTAGCTGGCCCCTGTGATTTTTCTTTATTAGACTACCTTTATTAAATTATCTTATACCTCATGCTGGCATGGAGGTGAGCCTGGATCCATCTTTGGAGTTCAAGTTATGTTGGATGTCAATTAAGCTGCAAAGCCTTAAAGTAGGCATGTGGTGATGGATTGTGTATCTGTCATCTGAGAAGAAGCCCAGCTAAATACAGAAGCTCATTATGATCAAAAGGCTGACCAAAAAGATGGTTTTTTTGGCTATATAAGATGAAGAGTGACTACCAAGGCGTGGGGGAGTTGTGATCCTCCTGGTGGAAAGGACGCCTTTGTCCATAAAGCTGATAAATGGCGCAACTTTTCTAAGTATTTAAGAAGTAACAAGTATTTGAAGTATTCCTATGGAAGGAGGGATTTGTTTTATCCTTCTCTGCCCCAGAGGGCAGAATTAGCAGCACTGGGTGGAAATTGTGAAGAGGTGGCTTCTGTTTTTACATAAGGAAAACTTCCACACAGAGTTATAGAATGAGTTATCTAGGGAGATACAGGGTTCTTTCTTATTGGCAGTCTTCAGCCAAAGTTTAGGTAACCACTTGTCAGATACGTTATAGAATGGATTTTTAACCATTGGATCATAAATTTAGATCTGGAAGTGGCCTTGCTGGTCATCTAGTTCTAATGCAATGCTCTTATTCTACAAATAAGGAACTGAATGTCACTAATGTGATCTGCTCAAGGTCATAGGAGTAGGCATCTGAACTCAGGTCCGCTGATTTTAAATCCAGCCCTTTTTCTCCTGCACCATGCTTATAGATTCTAACTCCTGAGATTTCGTGATTTTTCTGTTCTCAGCATGCTTTATTGACAAACAACTGAATTAAAGGCTATAATAAACACAGAAGGAAGGGATGCGTTGGAAGACTGTGTGATCTGTGGTCCATTTTTATATGCTGTATTTCTTTTTGAAACTACACATTAAGCCACCAAATCGGGGTGGTGGAAAGAGCACTGGAGAAGGAATGAGGAAACCAGAATCCTGGCTTTGTCACTAGCTGCCTTGGAGACAGAGCCATTAAGTCTCAGTTTCCTCCCTGTAAAGTGAAGGACCAGGTGTTCTCTAAGATTCCTTACAACTCCAAAAGGACTTTCAGTGATTTGATTACTTCTAGAAACTTGCCTGTAGCTTATGTTGATGATTTTTAAAAAATTACTTTTCACTGAGTGGAATTTTTGGTGGCTTAGGCAACTACCAGGAAACTTGGATTGTTTTTCAGAAATCCCACATTTATGAATTTATAAACAAGTGAATTAAGTTAGCATAGCATGTATGTGCTTATGTATATATAATATTCACTTCTCTTCACATATGAAGATGACTATTAACCCCTACCATCAGTAGGACATCAACATTGGATACTTTTTCCACTAGTGGAGATTAATTTACATTGAACTAATCCTACTCACTATCCGAATCCCATTTTGTATCACCTCATACGTTTAAGTAGCTGGTTAGAATTAGAGTGGTAATCTGTGGTTGAGAAAACAAAGTTTTGGTTTTCTTTTCCTATTAAAAATTAGTGGGCTTGAATTTGGGCGATGTTAACAGGGCACCATCATATTTCCTTTCAGTCTAAGTGTGATAAATTCTTGGTCAGAGATCTGAAAAACAGGTTTGTGTATACACAGAACTAGTAGACACGTAGGGAAAATGTAAAGTGTGTGGTCTGTCTCCAAACCTCCTGTTTAGCCTTGGTGATGATTCTGATGGGGATATCTTTTGAAAAGAACCTTTTTATTCCCTATTTTTCCTCTCTTCCCTCTATCCTGCACATGCCTCCTTCTCCAATAATTAAAATTTAAAGTGGGGTATACATGAAAGTGGTATTAAAGGTTTATGAAAAGAAGGCTTGTAGTCTTTTCCTAATTTGCTTATATGGATTTTTTTTTAACCTTGATTAAAAAAAGTAGTTTAGGAATAATGGTTCTTTACTTAGGAATTTTACTGAGAGATGGAAAATCTTGATGATGAAAAAGATCTAGAATAGCCCTTCTTACAGAAAACAAACACATATTTTGAGGGATGCTTTTTGAAAAATAAATACCTAGACTTTCCCTCTCACGGAACTAGTCTTATATGTTGAATGTTGATAGCTAATTTTAGAGGCTCAGGATTCAGGCAGACATGGTGACTTGGATTCTAACTTGTTTCAGATACAGATCTTAACTCTTGTGACCTGCATTTGGCAGAGGACATTATGTTCAGTGAGAAAGAGCTTTGGGAGGCAAAATTTTTCCGATGCTGTGCAGAGTCTGTCAGCAGTAGAGGCAAGCTAAGCAGTGGTCCCAAGCTGTAGGGCTGAAAATAGGGGAGATTTATGAAAAGCCCTAAAGCTGTAAATTACCTGAGGCCATGGAATCAGTTTGGATGAATCTAAAATCCTAATTTTAGTCAGCACCAGTTGGTTGAATGACTATAAAGACTAGCCTTTTCTTGTTTTCCCATTTAAAAGTTGAGTAGTATAAGTTCCCAATAGCTCAGTAAAACTTTAAGAAAGGAAAAATTCTCCCTCTAAAACTTTGCACTCAGAAAAATATTCTGTTTGGAGGTATTCCCTTCTTTTCTGGGTCTCCCAAGAATGCCAAGGAGTAGGTGATAGCTTGACCTTTAGAATAGGGTTTTTAAAAAAACATTTCTTTGGGTCATGGACCCTCTTTTGACAGTCTGATGAAGCCTGTGGGTCTCTTCTAGGAAAAATATCTTTAAATATGTTAAATAAAATATAAAGGTTTTCAGAAGAAACCAGTTATATAGAAATAAAGATATATTTTTCCATCCAAATTCATGGACTATCTGAAATCTATCTATAGACTCTCTGGAGGTCCATGGACCCCAGGTTTCCAACCCTTGATTTAAATCTGTCTAGATAGCTACCTCCAAGTATGTTTGCATTCTACCTTTTTAAAGGTTTTTGGCCAAATTCTCCAGTTCATGATAATAACCCACATTTATACAGTGCTCTAAGAATTACAAAGCACTTTCTTCAGAGCAGCTCAGTGAGGTAGGTAGTGAAACTGTTATTAGCCCCATTTTATAGGTGAGGAAACAGGCCTAGTGTTTCAATGACTTATTCAAAGTTACCTAGGAGGTGTCAAGAGTTGGAACAGAGACCCAGATCTCTCCTTCCTCCAGTATCAGAGAGTCTTCCACTTTCCCCTGCTCTCTCTTATACCCAGTGTTGGTATCTTGTACAGGAGGAAGATAGAAGAAAGGAAACTATCTTTGATGACTAAAGGAGAGGCCTACTTTTAATTGGCTTTCCAAGAATTCATTCTCCTCACTTGGCTGTATCTGATTCAGACACGCCAGACCAGGTAGTTTCAGTTCAATTCCCTTGGGATCCTAGTTTTAATTGTCAATAACAAGTAGGTGCTGAATGCCTATCATGTGCCCCCCCCCCATGCAAAGCATTATGAAGAATGCTGAAAAGCATACAGTGTATCCTAGCACCAGGCAGTTTAAAAGGTCTTCTTTTTGGGAATCAAGGCAATTCCAATGTGGTTTATTAAATAAATGCTTAAAAAAAGAAAAAAGGAGAGAGGAGGGGTGTGGCCATCAGGAAGGATGAAACTCTCTCCAGCACTTTTTGTTTTCATGTGTGAATGAGCTTTTCTAGGTGAAGCCAGCCCAAACTTTTCAAGGATAATGGGTATTGTCCAGAGTACTTGGTATGTTTTCCAGAATCACAACCCTTCAAGTGTGCAAATCAGAACTGTTTGTGTTACTTTGGGTAGAGTTAGATATACTGTCATTTTGTTTCCAGGTGTCTAATACTTTCTTGAGGAAAGTAATCCTTTTTCTTGAGGAAACGAGACCCTTTTTTTGAGAGCTGTCAGTAATAACTCAGACTCCTCTTTTCAGGTCATGAATGAAGGCTCAGTGCTTGCAATATGAGGTGCAGTGGATGCAGTATTGGCCTGAAGTCAGTAAAGACCTGAGTTCAAATCTAGCGTCAGACACTTACTAGATAAATGATCTTGGGCACATCCCGAACCTTAGTTTGCCTCAGTTTCCTCATCTATGAGGATAATAATAGAACCTACTTCCCAGGGTTGTTGTGAAGATCAAATGAGATGATAATTATAAAAAACATAGTGTCTGGCAGATATTAAGCATTATATGAATGCTAGTTGTAGTTATAATAATTAGAATTATGTTATTATTATTATTATTACTACTGTTTAACCATAGGATTGTTTTCCCCTAAATGTATTACTTTTCATTTCATCCACATTAGAGTTCGTGTTCTGCTCTGTTGCCTTATGAGATCATAGTTTGGTATAGTCTTTATACATTTTATCCCAATAAACTTGACATTTAATAATAATAATATCAATAATAGTTAGCATTTGTATCAGAGGTTAATGACATTTTTGTATCCTAGACGCCTTTGGTAGTCTAGTAAAGTCTATGGACTTCTCAGAATAATATCTTTAAATGTATAAAATAAAATACATAGGATTACAGGGGAAACCAATTATAGCATGTTGAAATGGTTATCAAAATATTTTTAAAAAACCCAAGATAATGGATCCTAGAACCTCTGGTTTATATAGTGTTTTAAGGTTTGCAAGGATATATACATATATAGATATGTGTATGTATGTATATGTATATATATATGTGTATGTATATGTATATATATGTGTATATGTATATGTGTATACACACACACACACACACACCACACACAGTGTTTCACTTAATCCCTAGAAAATCTTAGTATCTGTCATCTTTAAACTTGGAGATTTTGCTGTATAATTCTTCTTCTGTATCATTAATAAAAATGTTTTAGAAGACCAATCCCAGCACCAATCTCAAGGGGACTCCACTATCAGCACTTATTTGTTCAGAAATGAAGACACATTGCCACCACTTTATCCAGTCCTTATTTCTGTTCATCTAAGCTTTCTGTGATAAAATTATTCTCTCTGGTTCCACAATAGTAGTTTTTAAACAGGCTTTGATGTGGACTTTGTCAAAGGCTTTTAAAAATTTGAAATCAGTGGTACTCATAGTTTTATGGCTCTTAACTACATTTTTAGTTACCACTAACCTAAAGAAACCCATAGCTGTGATGGGTCCATAGAGTCTAAGACAATAGATCATTTTCATACAAATGATGAAGTCTGGAGGATCAAATTTAGAAGTAGGCAGTCACTTAAATACCATCTAGTACAGCTTCTTCATTTTACAGATGAGGTTATTGACATGTAAAGTGTGACTTACCCAAGGTCACACTGCTAGTAAATAATGGTGGCAGTATTTGAGCCCAGTTCTTCTGATTCCAGAGTCTTTCCACTCTGCCTTTCCAGGATTAGTGATGATAGGCTGAATTCAAGAGAGCCTCATGGGACATGATAGCTAGTATTAGTGATTTAAGTAAATTATTCCTTTTGCTTTCATTTTAGCAATTTTGACCACAGGTTTGCTTGAAAGAGCTCTAGTAGGTTAGGGAAGGATGATCTCCATGTTTCATTTAATCCAGCTTTTTGTCTTTTGTTTTGTTTTTGTTTTGCTTGCTGATGTATACAATGGTCCAGCACCTTGTAGGCTGTGATAGGTACAAGGAGTCCTCAAACCCTTCTTTGGGCTTGTCCCTAGGCCTGATTGAAACTACTCTCCATGATGAAGGGCTTTCAGATTATGCAAGAACTTCAGGTGCACATGCTATATCTTGTGGACATCAATTATTCCCCCCTTACCACGGATGATCAGAAATCAGTGAGGCACTACGCGGGCATCTCAGTTGTGTTTGGAGCAGTTTTCTCCACTGGTACTCCTTTAGCTTAGTCCAGCTCCTGACTTTACTTTGTTGTGGGCTATAGAAAAAACTGTTTTGTTTTTTCAGATATTAATGTCCTGGATAATTAAGTTGTCAAAGGATACAAACAGTTTTCAAAGGAAGAATTGAAGCTATTACTGACCATATGAGAATATGTCCTCCATATTGCTAGTTGTAAACCAGTGTCAATTGAAAACAACCCTGAGATGTTACTTTATGTCTTGCCAATTGGCAAAAATGATAAGAAATGGAAATAGTCAGTGTTGGAGGATCTGTGGGAAGAAAAGGACACTAATGTACAATCAGTGTAACTATGAATTTGTCCACCCATTTGGATATCATTTGGGAGTTGTGCAAGTGATTAAATTGCCTGTCCATGTAGCCGACAGTGAGAAATAGCCAAGGATGTCAGAGATTGGGGCGTGAGGGCTGAAGGTCTCCTATGTGCTGTAATATTTATAGATGTACTTTGTGATAGCAAAAAACTAGAAATAAGGTGAGGTTCCATGAATTGGGGAATGGCTGAAAAAAACATGCTATATGAACATAATTGTTTTTCTTTGTCACAAGGTAGGGAGGTTCAATCTAGAGGGGGAGAAGTTTATTTTATTTTTTGCATTTTTCTCAGAAATGATTGATGTAAAGACAAAAGGGATACATGAAATATCTTTAAAGATTTAAAAAACATTAATACCCTGTCTTTTCCCATTTTTCAGTGTCAGTTATTGCTTGAAGTGGCCTGGCCTCTATTTATCTTCTTCATACTGATTTCTGTACGACTCAGCTATCCACCCTATGAACAACATGAATGTGAGTACCCTCCTTACCCTCCTTTGAATTCATGCCTGCTATAAAATTAGAATTCTTATTATAGAGGGCGGCTAATTCATGTTTAGTTGGTAAAAATGAGAAATCTTATTACATAGGGACTGAATTGTTTCTAGGAGAGCTTAGTTAGAAAGCCACTGCCATAGAATTAAAGGTGAAAACTAGGGTCACCAAAAAAAAAATCTCAAAGAGCACAGTTTAGGAGATCAAATTCCCACTTGAGTTCACTTCTGACCTCTGCTGTTGCTTATAAAGTATGTTAATCCCACTCTATCACTGCTGGATCATCCCTGTTTGCATTGGCCAAGAGAAGATCATTCATTAATGCTGTAGAAATATTCTGGCTGAAAGGACGAACATTTAAATAGGAAGTCCATCTCTCCCCACTTAGACACATGAAACGCAATCTGTGCGATGGGATTGACCTTTCAATCTTCATTTGATTCTGATGACAAATGGCAAAAATCAGATATTTCTAATCTCTATATAAAAGATATAGAAACATTCTCCTAAATATGATTTCCTAAATTCAGTGGAAAGGAAAATAGCAGTGTTTGGGTGGTGACATTGAAAGCAAGACTATACTCTGATGATTGGGATATAAGATAATGCTGCTTAATTGAGGTGTTAAAGCTCAAATTTCAAGTAGGCAGTTTTGTCTTACCATCATTTAAAACATACTTAACCACAACAAAGGATGTTCCCCTGTTGGCTCCCATGCAAATCTGCCATAATACAAACTTCTTTTCTAAAAGGAAGATGATAGCTAGGCGTGGTGGCACACGCCTGTAATCCCTGACCCTGGGGGAGGCTGAGTTTGGGAGCTCTGAGTTTGCATAAGGCTAAAAGCTGGTCAGGTGTCTGCACTGGGTCCGACATCAATTTGGTGATTCCTTGGGAGCAGAGGCCCTCCAGGCTACACTAGAAAGGGTAAACTCACCCAGGTTGGAAAACGGAGTAAATCAAAATTTCTGTGCTAATCAGCAGTGACAATGTGCTTGTAATAGCCTCTGCATTTTCAGCCTGGTTGAGATAGAGAAACTCATTGCTAGGGGGTGGGGTGGGAGGAAAGGATAACTCATCCTTTGTTTATGAAGATTGTAGAACTATCAGGAGTCTATATGATTTGGGTTGTTTTTTTTTTTAGTAGTGGACTATTCTGGAGAATCAATCCATTGTCTCTCAATCTGTGCGATCCAGGGATACACATTTAATAGGTGGCTGAGGGTTGGGGTATAGGATGTGGTCATGGAATAAAGTAAGGTTAATTGGTTCATTAACTGACCAAACCTATGACCTTGGCCTCATTAATTAGTGACACATTTTAACCAATTTAACTAGCCACACACCCTCCTTGAAATTTATTGCTGTTCAGTCATGACTGAGTGGTTTGCCATTTCTTTCTCCAGTCGTTTTGCAGATGAGGAAACTGAGGCAGACAGGGTGAAGTGACTTGCCCAGGGTCACACAGCTAGAAAATGGTCAGAGGCCAGATTTGAATTTAGGTCTTCCTGACTCCAGGCCCAGTGCTGTATTCACTATGCCATCTAGCTGCCCCCATGTTTTAACCAACTTAGCTAGCCACACCCTCTATGAAATACTGAAACATTAAATAATTTTTTGTGGGAGAGAAATAATACTTTTTTGATCCATGCAAACAGTGAGGTTTACTTACCATCTCATCTGGTTTAGTCAGAGATACCCCTATGGGGTGGGTGGGTGGGCAGTGTTGTGAACTAGGGTGAGTCTTGCTAAGTGCATGTTGCTTTCTGGGTCCCCCTGAGTTAAATTAAACAACTCTCTATAAAAAAATTTCTTTATTTGAGCCAGTAACATAAAGGGTTCATATATGACTTTTCTGTGTCCTATGATCTCACTGTATAGAATGGCTCATGGGCAGTAGATATTAATTCAGAAGTTTCATGGAATAGTAGGAAGAAGGCTAAACTTGGAGTCTGGAGAGATCTGGGTTCAAAACTTGCCTTAGATACTCAGTTTCTTCATGTGTAAAACCAAGATAGTAATGGTAACACTACTTATCCCTCAGGATGTTTGGGAAGAAAGCACTTGGCAAATTTTGAACTGCTATGTAAATGTGAGCTGTTATTTTCATCGGAAACCATTATTAGCTCACATTTAAATCGCCTTTTAAGGTTTACAAAGTGCTTTACTTGCATTTTTCCATTTCATCCTAACAGCAGCCCTGTGAGGCAGATTTCTGTTATCCTCATTTTACAAATTTGGAAACAGACCCAGAGAGGTAAAGTTGATGAGGTGCCTGGGTGCCTGGGTTGGGGTGCTTATACTTGGACCCCAGTTTCTCCCTAGCCTCAGAAACACTGTCCCTGACAATTTTTCCTCAGCCCAAGGACACTGTGCCTAGCAATTACTCAGGAGTGGGCCCCAGCAGGACCCTTATCTCTCTCCTTGGTGCAGTTACAAACAGCACCTGAAGGAATTATTAGTTTGAACTGGCTTTGCACTGGGTCATAAAGACATTCTTACCCACTGGACTATCTATACTACTGCCCTACCTCATTATCTATGTCCTGGGCTCCTTATTAACTGTATTCTAGACTTAAGACTTATGTATACTCACTACATCCATCTCGTCAAACAAGACATTGATTGGTGGCAGACTGGACAACTCTCAGTTACCCCTGAACTCTCGTTAACTTAGTGACGTAGAAGGCCTAAAAACCACACCTCCTTGGTGTGGCCCCCCTTGTGGGCTTTTCCCAGTGAGCTCTGGGTAAAACACCTGTGTGGTAGGTACAAGAAGTGCATGTTCTTTTAAAAACTGACCACTCCTTAACCACTCCCTAATCCCACCCTGAATCACCTAGTTAGCATATTTGGCATATGTTTTATTTTATTTTATTTTATCCTATATAAACTTTAACTGTACCACTCTAAAGTTGCAGGATCCTTAGGAATCCTTGCCCACTGAAAAGTGTAACAATAAACTTTTTGCCAACTTGACTTAAGAATGCTTGAGTCTGTGAATTCATTCCAGACCACCCTGTCATGTACTTCAGTCTTTGAGGGGTCACAGCGTCTCAGACCGCAACAAAGTGATTTGCTTGGGATTGCACATTTAGTGTCTCAGGTAGAATTTAAATCCAGGGCTCCCTCGCACCAAGTCCCTATGCCACTGTATTAGGGAATGTATTAAGAGTCCTGCTTTACCAGTTAGAGAAGTTGGTTGACTTCCCCCAGGGACCTCCTTCTTAGTGTTGCGTGAGACTCTTGGTGCCCAGCTTGGGCCCTTTCATAGTTTGATGCAACCAGTTTCTTGGTAGGCAAAATATCAGTTCAGGCTATCTAAATCTTCTGATCAGGGGCAGCTGACCTCAGTTAGATTTCTTGTTTGGTTTTCCTTTAACATCATGATTATGTGGAGATTAAGCAGTTGACCCAAGTCAATGTTCAACTCGACTAAATCCCTGTTGGAATGAAAGATCATGGGGGTCTCCTAACAATCAGGTCTTTGCTCATACATGGTTTGGGTGCTATCTTTCTTCAGGGGGGCAGCATGGGATGGCAGGGGATCATTTTGCAGAGAAGAGAGACAAAATGATAGAATGCAAATTAAGCAGGAAGCAAAGTGATTATCCATCTCAAATAAACCCATATCCAGGAGCAGAAGTATTTCAGATCTCACAGGTTTTCCATGGTGGGGACCATTTAACTTTAGGGAATTAGGTAGGGATGAAAAGATGGAGGAAGAAAAGAAGTTGACAAAAAAAAAAAAGGCTGGATAGGCATTATCCCTATATTTTTAATAAGTTCTGAAAGATGACAGTCTTGCCCTCTAAACTGGACTGATTGGCTTGGCCCATAGACTTGACCAGTGCTTTGTCCTAATGCTTATTAAGCAGGCTGTAAAAGGTAGGTAGGGATTTTCTGTTTATGATTTTTTTCACTTGTGTAGCTATAATTTGTACCATTTACTTGATACCATACACTACCTTGTACTTTTTTTGATAATGTATATAACTTTGTATTCCTCAAAACATCTAATGGGGACCTTTGGGATGGTCTTGTTTAGCCCATTCATTATATTGTTGAAATTGTGGCTAATTGTGCATTTTGTCCAAAATTACACAGGCACTAAATGGCAGAGGTAGAGTTTAAATAAATGTAAACCCTCTGATTCCAAATTCTACTACCCCACGTAATACTTCATCAGTATTTGTTAAATGAATGAAGAATCTAAGAATGTGATCTGTCACATGATTCCATGCAGCCTAGAATTCTGTCTTGGACATTGGCACCGTGACATGTCATGGGAAGGTCAGGATCTTAAAGGGCCAGGGGTCTATACAGAACATTTCTTACTTCCTTATAACTTGTTAAAATGTGTCATCTGCAAATTTACCTGAAGGCTTCTTAACTCTCTTCATGTTTTGGTTTTGTGACAAGTTCATATTAATGTAACTTGCTGTGTTGTTCAGGAGACCAAAAAGCCTTGAAACAGCATGAACCCTTACATAACCACCTAAGGACTGCCTTACATATAAGTAGAGAATATTCACCAATTAGTGGATTTATTATTATTTTTTAAACCAGTCTGATCTCTAATGAAATTAGTCACCCCCTTTGACAGATAGTGAAACAGCTGAAAAAGCCATTTATTACTTCTGGTCCATGTGGGTATTTATAGCCATAACCTGTATTAGGTTTTCTCAGCCAACATTGTTACCTAATAACATTGTTAACAATGCATAACCAAACCTCACCTTCGAAATCACAAAGCCCTGCTCTGACATCATTTGGCTAATCACCCATTTATACCATTGTTCTTAAGGAACTGACTGCCCCAGTAATAATGTTTTGTTCCAATGCCTTGTTTTCATGGAAGGAATTAATGATTCTATGTGGGGGTAATCCTCTCATTCATTATTTGGGCCTAGATGTTTCTCTTTATTTGGAAATTATTCAGTTTTGGAGGAATTCTTTTATTTAATTTCTACCCTGAATAACATTATAGTAGTTGTCAAATTCAAACATTCTGGGGCTTCGGTGCTTTTGGTGAAGAATAAAAGCTAATAAGGCTCCCTAAATTAAATTGCTCCCACACTATCCTCCACTCAGCTGTCAAATTAATATTCCTAAAGTATAGGCCTGACCATGTCATCCCACTATTCATTAAACTCCCAGGACTTCTGGTCACCTCAGATGTAAATATATTTGTGGATTCATAACCCTTCATGACCTGGGTGGCCTTCTCCTACCTTTCCAGTTTTCTCACACCTCATTCATTCACCCTTATTTACACAATTCAGTGACACCGGCCTCCTCGTTCTTCCTTGTACAAGACACTCCATCTCCTGATTCTGGACAGTTTCATCAGCATGCCCCCTATGCCTGGAATGCTCTCCCTCCTCTACTGCACTTTCTGGCTTGGCGAGCTTCCTTCAAGCCCCAGCTAACGTCCTGTCTTCTGCAAGAAGCCTTTTCTGATCTCCCTTAATGCTGGTGTCTTCCTGCGTTGATTATCTCCAATTTATTTTGTGTATGTCTTGCTTGCACATAGTTGTTTATGTGTTGTTTCCTTCGTTGTCCTGTGTAAATTCCTCCAAATTGGGGAGGTCTTTTTGTCTTTCTTTTCATCCCCAGCACTTAGCAATATGGTAGATGCTGAATAAATGCTTTTTGACTTTAGTGTAGGTTAATCTAAATACATAGAGCAGAGATATCACTAGCAAATTTTGTACTTAACACCAAGTAATACATAAAAGGGCCCAGGGCAAATGGTATAAAATAGTCCTCCAGTGTTGGTGGGGAGGGATGTCTCACCCCCCCCTGCTCCCTGCAGACCAGGGAATAACTCACTGGAGGAGGAAGGGAACTGTCTGGTAGCTTCCTATTTTAACTCATTATTCTTGCTAATGAAGTGATAAGGTCAGTTGTTTCTGTGCTGACAGAGAACTGAAAGCTGTGTCAGTGCCTTCTAACTTTCAGTGCCTAGGAGCAAAGCTGTGGTCACCCTGCCTGAGTTAGGGCTGTAGAATAGAGCATATTAATCCATTGCATAAGCATAGCCATTGGGAACTGGTGTAAAACTTGGAAATGGGGGGTTTCAGCATGGTAGTTGTGCCTACATCAGACTTCTTCCATTTTGAATTCTCAAATGCAGTGTTTGCATGTAGTTTCTTTACAGTGATATTTGGAGATAACCTATTAATTGTGGTCATCCCTCTCTAAAACAACCTTGAGGAAGTAACTTGTGCCTCTGTTTAATCATCTCTAAACTAGAAAATCTCTGAGGTCCCTTCAAGCTCCAAAATTCTGTGATCCCATATAATCATTATAAGAAAGGCAGCATAGCGAAACTGACTACATGAGGGCTTCAATTTCCTCATCCAGGGGAATTCAGTAAGAGAATGTAGATGAAAGTCCTCAGTAACTGAGATGTGGTACAGATATAAGTTGTCAACATCATTGTGTGGTTCACACTGTAAGTGCTATGTAGGAGCTATATAGGAGCACAGGTAAGGGAAGGATCAGTGTGGATTGGGGGTGGGAATTTGGAGAAAATGAGACAAAGTTGACTTTGAAAGGGAGTAGACATCATGTAAGGGAAAGAGTACTTGGGGTGGGGGATGGAGTGAGGAAACTTGGCTTCTAGCCTTGTCTATTCCCCTAATAACCTGTGTGGCCTTGGGCAAATAAATGATCAGCTCTCTGGAATTCAGATTTCTGATTTGTATATATGGAAAAGTCATAAGATTAAAGGTTTAGAGTTGGAAGGTACCTTCACCACTATCTGGACCAACCTCTTCATTTTACAGGTGAGGAAACTGAAACTGAGAGAGGTTAGGTAATTTTCCCAAGAGGTTACATAAATAGTAAGAGGTAAGATTGGTCTATATCAAGGATTCTTAATCTAGCATCTGTAAGCTTGTGTGTATACACATATGTATATATACATGTCTACATACATTTATATTAACATATACATATATATATTGATAACTGTTTTAATTTAGTTGGTTTCTTTTGTCATCCTGTGTATTAAATTTTATGCCATTTAAAAACCTAATTCTGGAAAGAGGTCCAGAGGCTTCAAAAGAAGGGGTGCCAATGGGGTACAGAGTTTAACAATGCCTAGCCTAGATGATCTCTGAATTCCCTTTGAGGCAGATTTCCATTTCAGAGTTTATGACTTCCATGGCTATTTGAATTGATAAAAAGGAGAAGGGGGAGAAATTTCAAGGTGTGTGTAGCAGTATGACCTGATCATGGGAAGGACACAGTGTGTTGTGGGGAGGACATGAGTGATTGGATCAGAAGAAAAAAAGAGTTCATATTGGGGAATAGCAGGAGATGATCATGAGGACTCCAAAGGACATTTCCCATTGTGGTTTTTTCTCTCCCTTACTTCAACAGGCCACTTTCCAAACAAAGCTATGCCATCTGCAGGAACACTTTCTTGGATTCAGGGAATTATCTGCAATGCCAACAACCCCTGTTTCCGCTATCCAACCCCTGGTGAATCTCCTGGTGTTGTTGGAAACTTCGACAAGTCCATGTGAGTATTAGATTATATTGTTTTCCTTTCTCAACTGGTCAGTTGAGAACATCCCCCAGAAAATGAGAATTATATTACTCCAGAGGAATATTGAATGGCTATACTTGGACAAAGCTATTTTTCAGAGGGATATGCATAACAGAATGCAGTGTGGCAACACTAATGGAAAGAACCATTGACTCTGAAGTCAGAATTTCAGGGTTTAAATTCCACCTGTCCAACTACCTGTCCAATCTTGGGCAAGTCAGTTAACCTCCTAGGCCTCAGTTGATTTAACTATGAAATGGTGGAAGGGGGATTGGATTAGATAGACTTTGAGTTTCCTTCCTGCTCAACATCTGTGCTCCCACAAAGAGGGGAAGGAGAATTCCATAAAGACTTTGATGCTACCATGTGCATTAAGTAGTCTGTTGTTGTAGGCATTATCACTGGCGATACAGATGAGGCCAGATATGCAAAAGATAGGCCCCTTTACCACTTTTTTTTTTTTGGTCAGACTATGCAGTTGTGGAGAGAGTAGAGATTATCTAGCCACATCAAAGTCAATTATTCTTTGGGGACCTAGGCCAAGCACGTTTATATGCCTAATTCTGATTTTTCTTTCCTTTTCCTCACCTCCCTCTGCAGACTTTCACGATTGTTCACAGATGCTCGAAGACTCCTCTTATATAGCCAGAGAGACACCAGTATGAAGGACACACAGAAGCTTTTGGAAACTTTGCAGAGTCTGGGGACTTTCAACTCAAGTAAGATGAAAATTCAGTTTACTCTGTGATTGAACAGTTTTGGTAAAAGAAAGATGATCCAGTCAGTCTGTCAACAGTCATTTATTAAACAGTTATTATGTGAGAAGAGCCAGGGATACAAAGAAAGGCAAACACGTCCCTTCTCTCAAGTCGCTCACATTCTAACGGAGAGGCAACTTTTAAGCAAACTTATACATAATATAATATAAAGAGGGAAGTTGGAAGAAGGAAAGTACTGGTATTGAGGGTGATTGGGAAAGGCCTTTTGAAGAAGGGGGGATTTGGGCTGGGTCTTGAAGAAAGCCAGGAGGTGAGGAAGCCACAGTTTAGGGCACTAAGCAAAAATGACTTGGTGACCCACTTTGGCCCTTCCCTCAAGGAGAGATCCCAGAATATCTCAATGCTAAAGGACCCTAGAGGTCATCTAGTCCAATCTTCTCATTTTATGGAGCAGGAAGTGATTTGCTTATGGCTATGCAACTAGTTAGCTAGTGGCCTCTAAGATTAGGCTTTTCGGCTTGTTAGCATTGAGTATTTTGAAAGAAGAACTAAGAGGGTTAGTCACTTAAAATAGTTATTGTATTTTTTTTTCCGTGGGGAATGTGAAATTAAAGTCTTCAGGGAGATCTGAGATGAGTCACATACTAGACACAATGAGCCATGCAGATTGTGGAATGTGCATTTAGAATGAGCTGTGCCACAGTGATGAATGTCTCCAGTAACATTCTCCTTCAGTGCCTCATTGTAGTGGGCCTATAACCCTAGGTTCTGAGGGCCTGTGTCATTGGAGCATAAACTCTGCTTGGCTCTTCTAAGCTAGAAAGTCTTGGAGTAGGGGTCATCTGGCAACAGACTGTGTTTCTGTTATCCAAGGACCAGTCTTGATAATTTTTTAGAGGCTCATCACCAGAATGTTGGCTACCCAGTGATGGATTTTTTCCAGCCGCACAGACTCACAAAGACCACTTGCTAAGAAGCTGTAGAAGGGTTGTGATTTACATTGGTAGAGTGAGTATCCATATCAGTGAATATGGGTACTTAAATTATTGCTTAATTAGATACTTCAGTTATTGCAGTAGTGCTGAATAACTAAAGCCAAAGGTGAAATCTCCAGACAGTAGGCAGACATTTATATTTCTCATTACCTAAAATCAATTAGAATTATAACAAGGTATGGACACATGAAAGTCAAGGGTTTCTAAGAGGCAAAGTTCAGGTAGTTTAAGGCTAATTACTTGGTTTAGTTAGAGTGTTATGAACCTCATTCTAAAAAAGTAAAATCCTCTCTTTGTAGCCTCATAGACAGTAGTCCTGTTTTATGGACTTGCCTTTGCTCACAATTATATAAAGTACAATCTGTGAGGAAGTTTGTGTAAATATGATTAGCTTCATTTTTCTGATGAGGTAAGTGAGGAAAAGGGTGGTTAAGTTTCTTGCCCACTGTCATATAGATGTTGAGATGTCAGAGCTGGGTCTTCTAGCCATACTGTCTTTCAATTAATATCCAGATTGCGATATTTAGTGCCAAGTGATGATCAATTAATTCATAAATCTGACAGTGCTACAAAACAACTTTGTGAAAAAATGTATGTTTTGACTCTTGGGGGTGGGGGTAAGGGGAGGTGAATCCTTGACTTAAAGGCCTGCTAAATGATGATATATCCGTTAAGGAAGGAGGTGTCTGTAAAAGTGTTAGCATTCAAACTGGGTTAGAGAATTTAGAGCTGGATGGAATCCCAGGCCAGCTAGTCCAACATTAAAATCTCAAAGGATCTCAGACCTGGGATTTTTTTTTTTGAGTGGATAGGAAGGAGGAATGGCTTGACACCATGCTCTCTGGAAGCCAGAGAGGAGAGAGAGAATTCTGGTACCTCTGTATTTACTATTAAAACCTAAGAGGTGGGGAAGGCTGTGGTGTCAGTCTGTGGACTGAAGGAATGATTATGTGGCCAAAGAATTATTATTAGACTGTACTTCAAGATGGGGAAATGTATGTCCAACTATTTAAATTTGGTCGGATACTTCAATTTTATTCCCAGGGTGAATGAGTCAAGCTCATAAATAAAGTTTACAAAACCATCCTCCCCTGAACCTCTTGAAGTGATGACTTTTTCATTTGACCATTTTTGCATATTCCAGCATCCAAGTTTTTGTTTTTGTTTTTTTCACAGGATGGGGGTGGGGGGTGATTAGAAGGGGCTGCTTCTTGGAGTTAGCCTCTGAGATCTCTCTCATTCCTATAACTATAGCTTCTAGATTCTAAGTCCAAACTCCTATTTTTACAGATTAGGAAACTGAGGTGAGACCAAAGGAGATTAAATAGTGATTTATCAGAATCGCTCAGGCAGTAAATGATTTGAATGCAGGGATTCTGACCCTTACTGTCTTAAGTGATCTTGGGAAGTAATGTAATATTCTTGGGCCTCAGTTTTCTCAGTGTAAAATGAAGGGATTGGCTTCAAAGTTTTCTTACAGCTCTGGCACCATGAGCCAGTGTTCTTTCCTCTACAATGCTACTCCCTTGACTCTGGTGCCTCACTGCAAGTGTGAGATCACCAACACCTATGTCTGCTGGGCCTGAGAGAAGGGTCAAATTATTTTCTCCTTTTTTCAACAATAATTCATTTTGGAATGCCCAGCAGGGGTACCTCTGCCAGAAAGCTTTACTGTTGAAATAGCTCGGCCTCTGGGGAAGGTGGGGAGTGGAGCAATTATTCAATCTCTCATGTTGGCTGGGGCTAACTGGGAAACAGAGCTATTTTGCTACCAAGAAGAACTGTCATTTCATCTTTCAAGCATGAGAAATCATGGCAGCAACTCTCCTGGTAGATTTGAAAAGGCCACTGACCTGGGAATCCGGAGACCTGAGTTCTAAGAGTAGCTCGGCCCCATACCTGACTTTTGGCAAATCCTTTTTCCCTCTTTGTACCTTATCTTCATTGTTTGGAGCAACTATATAAATACAAGCTCTTGTTTTAATTATCGTCTCGTTATTTGCAAAAGTTGGGGCGCCAGATTTGGATTCTAAGGCGTTTTCCAGTTCTCATATTCTGTAGTTGTTCTGTGCAAGAGTTTTATACTCACTGCAGAATCAGGGGGAGAAATGTGCTGATTTTTATTGCCTCTTGTCAGCACTCGTGAGGTACCTCTCAGGTACCCTGGTGCTTCCCATTTCTGCTGATTGCGTGCCATGGTGCTCGAGAAAAGTGAGGAGCCCTGCAGCGATAACTTAAATAGCTTCCCCCTTTCTCTGCTCTTCCAGTGGCTCTGAGCCAGATTTTGGTCTAGAGGGAAATGTACAGACACATCATTTATCTCTAGCAAGAACCAACAACTTGTTGAAGATTTCGAGCAACACCACAGGGAACTTGCCAGGGTAAAATCATTTCTACTCACCTAAGCTGTTAGTGGGCATCAAGATTAAATCATCAACTTTAAAGATGTGGCTTTATCTGTAGGAATATTCCTACTGAAAACATGACTACATTTGCCTTCATACCTGGGCTTTCTGACTACATTTGCATTCATCTTTTATTTGCACATCCTCCATTTGAGGAGCTGTTTATCCGTATGTTATCTGTGAACACACAGGTTTCCACTTGAAGTATTTCCTTCCAGTAACAAGCCAAGTTGTTTTTTTTTTGGAGGGGAGGCCTCCCTAAGATTCCAGGCTTAGCATGTTCATTGGTTTGTGGCCCTATGGCATTTCCTTGTTTTTCTCATCGTTGAACTCTGGTTTTCATGCCCCAGAATTCAGTCACGGGAAGACCTCTTCACTATCCCTATTTAGTCCCTTGAGGGGAAATTCCAGCAGAAAAACCTTACAAACATGTCTAGACAACCTTGATTATGTTATCACTAGATCTCTTTTGATTTTATTTTTTTCCCTAGGGTATATACAGATGTGTGTGTGTGTGGTTCATTTTTGTTATTGTTCAGTGTGGGTGTGGAAGATTTCTGTAAGTTACTCTGAGGAACATTACCCTTCCAAAGCTTTGGTTATCTTTACTGTTAATTTTTCATGCACAAATGACATTTTTTGCTTCCTTTTTCAGCAGAAACTTATCTCCAGAGTTACCCGTGTTCTCTTGTCACATCTCTCCCAGTCCTCACCCTTCTCAAATTCTCTATAGCATTTGATGCTATTGACCCCTTTCTCCTATTGGATTCTCTTTTATTTTTAGGTTACTCTCTTGGTTCTCCTCTTACTTGACTGTTCTCAGTAGTCATTTTTCACTAGATTTTCAACACATCATGCCAACTAACTGTGGATGTATCCCAGTGATTTGTCCGTGGGCCTTTTTCTCTTTTCCTGCATTCTCTGTCACTTGGTGATCTTATCAGCCTCCTTGGGTTCAGTTATCTTATGCAGATGACTCCTAGATTGACTTATTTATCCCTAACCACTCTCTAGAGTTCCAGTCCTAAGCATGGCCCCATAGGCATCTGAAAGCCCATATGTCCAAAACAGAGCTCATTATCTTTTGCCCAGACCAAGCCTTCTTCTGCACCCTATTACTGGGGGGTGGGGGGTGGGGTACACTAACATGCTAACAGTCACCCAGATTCACAAGTTCAGTGTCCTCCTCAACTCCTTGCTTTCACCCATCCCACAAATCCTGTTATTTTTCCCTCCATTGCTAGAAGGTCAGCCACAAAAATAATTTTTCTGACTGCAGCAGTTTTTCATGAACTCCATCTATGTGTTATAATCTCTACTGGTACATAGCATACTCACACTGATGAAATCACATCTTTTAAGTAGTGAGATAAAAATAATAGTAATGTGACCTTATTATTTTAAAGCATTATTGGTTTTACTTCCTAAGTGGATTGTAGCTTTGAGACATTGAATTCTTCTTGAGCAACATAGTTAAACCAAGAGACATCTCAGAGGCTGGGAAGAAGCAAGGCATTCCTTCACCTCCATATTTTTTTCCTTTTTCCTTTCACTCTCTCCCCCTTCATCTTTGTAAAGTTATCCTCACTAGGTCTTCCTGGTGTCATCTGGGACCTTGTCACCATAGGTCATAAAATCTAGCCAGTGTGAATCATTGGCTTCTCACAGTCATGGTGCCCGGGAACACTGGAGCCAACATGGGGCAACTTGCCAAAGATGTGCTTTGATGGAGGCCTGCCTCTGTGCCGTATGGATGGCTCCCTGAGGCTTGACAGAAGGAAAAGAAAATTTGGTTTAGCCTGACACCAAAAAGGGCAGCTGTTAAGCAGTTTTGTTCTTTACATCTTATTCTCCTGCCTCATTGCCTTTCATTTCTTATCTGTTTTGCAGTCCCAGAGATAGTATTTGGTGCATTGCTTAGTGGTATCAAATAGATATTCTACTGGCTCAGATTTTATCAGTGTCCAGCCTGAGTTTGCAGCTGTCAGTTCTAGGGAGGAGGTCCCTTTTGCCCTGCCAGGGGGAGGGTTTGTCTTCATGTTGCAAGTTAAAGCTTGGCCTCTTCATTGCAACTTCTCCATGAAAGAGAAAACAATACTCTCCTTGGGACCTCAAGCTATGCTCAAAATTTTGCTATAACATAATAGCAAAACTTGGGTAGCTAAGTGGTTTTAAATCTTGTGGTTCTAAGGTCCCCTCACTCTTGCCAACTCAAAAGATCTTGAGTTTTCTGCACTTCTCCCACTCAAGACAGCTATCATGAGCCCATGTTTTGGAAGAGCTTCACAGCTTGTCATAATTACATGAGATAATATTCATAAAGCACTTAGCATAGCTTCTGGCATGTAGTAGGCACTTAATAAATGCTCATTCCCTCCCCTCTCCCTTTCCATAAAGGGATTTTGTTGAACTCTTTTCTCCCCTACCCTATACACGGTACATTAACTTTCTTCCTAATGGTTGTTACTGTTTGATACTTGGCATATCCCACCTGTCACCCCCAATGCTAAGGTCTCAAAATAGTGAAGGATGGGATTAATAGCATCTCTGGAACCCACAAACATCTGAATTTAGGCGTCCCAAATTGATATTATCGCTACATAGGTTGGTTTCCTGCTTTTGATGTTTTAATGCTGTACAATTACTCAGAAGCCTTCATTCTGTATGCTAAAATCTTAGAATCACCTAATCTTAGAGTTGGATTGAGCCTTAGCCTTCATTTAGCCCAGTGTTGTCGTCGTTGTTGTTTGTCCTTTGTTCTCGAAGAGGACCATGATGTTAGAAAGGTGGTGGTCCTGACGGGCAAGGGAGTTGGATTTAAGTGAGGGAGGGCTGTGCAAAGTCAGCAGCCTCACTTTCTTTTCTGGAGCCATCTGGATCCTGTGGCAAGATATATAGGTCAGGCAGACTGGAGATGGCCCCACAGCCCAGTCTTATACATACATGATGAAAGAATCCCCTCTATGACATCTGTGGCAGGTTGTCATCTAGTCTCTGTTTGAGCACTTTCATTTAATTGGAGCTCATTACTTTTGAGGGACTCTGTTCCATCTTGTACAGCTCTAGCTACTAGTTATTCTTCCTACTCAGTGGAAAACGTGACTCCTTGTACCTTCTACTTGTTGGTCATTGTTCTTTATTCCGGAACTATGTAGAGTACATCCAGTTCCTCTGGACAGCTCTTTAGATTTTTGAAGACAGCTATTGTGACTCCATCGAGTTTCTTCTTTGTAGTGCTAAATATCCCCAGTTCTTTAAACCATTTCTCACACGATGTGGTTTCTACATCCCTCACTGTGTTTGTTGCTTTCCTTTGAATGTGCTTTGGCTGTGGTCTGATCAACAACAGTTTGGGTGAGAGAATCAAATCCCTTAGTTTAATAATTAAGCTCAAGTTTATCTTAGCTTTATTGGAAGCCACATCATGTTCATGTCTCATATTGGTCTTGTAGTCAGCTAAAATACCCAAGTTTTTGCCCCACAGATTGCTATTAATGTGGGTCTTCCCCATCTTATACTTTGGTAGGTCGTTGGCTTTTGTGAAACTTAAATGCAGAATTTTGCATTTAATCTAATTAAATTTAATCTTGTTAGTTTTAGGTCATTTGCAGGACTGCTTTGGAAGGAACCCAGCCAAACCCTTATCTTAATGGTGCCATCAGTGGCCTGGACTATATAGGAAATGTTGCTTAAGAAGGCAAAAACACCTGAGAGGAAAACAGATGGAATTGTTGCCCTCTCATGTGGGGTGTTCATCACTTCCTTACGTGTCCTGGAGCTATTAACATACTTATCTTTTCTATTAGTGTGTTCCTTGAGTACTGGAACACATTCATTTTTGCATTCCCCATGGTATACTGGCATATTGCCTTGTGCACAGTAAGCATTCAATAAATATTCATTGAGTTGAACTGGATGTTCCTAAAGAGGCATAATTAACTTCACAGTGAATGAGTGCTGAACTTGGAGTCAGAAAAACCTGGGTTCATATCCGTCTCTGATACTTACTAGATATATGAGCATTAACTTCATTGAACCTCTATTTCTTCATTTTTACCAGGACAATAATACCTGCAGCATCCACCTTACAGTGCTTTCGTGAGGATAAAATGACATAATATATGTAAAACACTTGGCAAACCTTCAAACACTGTGTAAATGTCATCTATTAATATAATGACATCATTTGTCAGCATAGAGACTTTAAAAAGAACAGTTATCCATTCATTAAAAAGATGATTGTGTTTCTCTTGCTAAAAGAGCCCAGGTCATTGGATGACTTACTCATTCTGGATTTCTGGACTCATAAGAAAAGAATGGTACCAGAGATTGTCTCATATAAACAGAACAAGAATGAGACTTCTTTTGGATTAACAAGATCAACCTAAATCTTAACTAGTTAAAAAGGAATATGATTTTCTCAGCAATTGAGCTACTTAATGCTCTTGGAAGCCCTTGTTTATCCCTATCACACTTATCCACAACAAACCTTGTATTTGCACAAGGGCTTAATAAAATTTTGTTGAACAAATGACAGAGTAAGTCAGGCTTTCAAAGTACACGTTGCAGGGAGTACTAACTTATGTTACCAGTCATTCATACCTTGTCATGGTAGTCTAAACTGTTGCTTTTCCTCTAATAGTTAGCTGAGATTGTCTACTCTGAAGGCATGAGAGTTCAGTGGGGGGTGGGGAAAAGAGTAATTAGAACTTTTAAGTGCCTCAGAGGAGGGCCAGTGTATGAAACACAGAAGAGAGGGGGTTCTGGGTAACATGAAACCACCAGGACTTAAAGGAAGGGGTAGGGATGAACTCTATGGAAAAGGAGACATAAAGGAAGGTGGGAGAGCTTTGAAGACAGATCACAAATTTCCATCCACTTCACAATTTTATTGGAGCGCTTTGTCCTTGAGTGATGGTTCTCCTTGGAAGCACAATGTGGTTCCTTGCTGTTTTTACTTGTTTGTTAATATTTCATCCATTTGGATTGGTTGCTGAAGTTGAAATAACATTTACTGTTCTTTCTCTATTACTCTTAATTCTCCTTGGGTTACGTTGTCTTGTTAGTGGGTTTTATGACAGATTTGCCAATATTATATCATCAAGATGGTTTAAAAAAACCCCACCTTATCATTGGATGATTATAATTTCTTTTATCCTTCAGTCAAAAGTTCTCATTTGGGGTTTGACTCTTTCAAAATGTTGAAGTCTCTAAAGATAGAGAATGTGTTTATCACTCTCTCTCAAACAGCTTCCCAGAGATGTGGTCTCACCATTTAGAACAGAATGGGCTCTGCAATACTATACTGATGTGTTGAAATATTGTCTGTACTGAATTGAATCAAAGGTCAACTTTACCCAGCCAGGAACAGAAAACACAATTTAACTAAATCATAGAACAACATGTGCCATGATTCCATTCCAAAAAAACTTTTTTTTAAAAAAGTAAACATCAGTGTGGCATAGTGGGAAAGAATATTGAATTTGGAGCCAGAGAATCTGAATCTGAATCCTAGATTTGCTCCTTATCACTGTGAAACCTAAAGCACATCACTTAATGTCTCTCACTTCTAGGTTTCCTAATCTATAGAATGAACTGTGTGGACTAGATGGCTTTCGCTTCTGAGGTCCTTTCCTGCTCTGCCTCTTTGAGCTATGTTCAAAAGCAAGGTTACCCATTGTTTACTTCTCTCCAGGGTTAGACTTGTTTTCTCCTTTGTGGGAAAGAAGAATTTGAAAGCCAGGACCCAGCAGAATAAAAGAATTCCAGGCAGTAATAACAGCAACAGCAAGAACACATGACCCTTTATTTTAAGTTAAACTAATTTGTACTTCAGTGTAAATGAATTCTTTAGGTCTTTGCTGAGAGCAGGTCCCAGATGGGGAAGTAGAAGAGGAAAAGTCTTAAAGACATTGGGATTGTTGTGGAGGAGTGTGAGGGGGATGTGAACAGGGACTTCCAGGAGCACCAACTGCCTACTTAACTATTCTGGCCAGAGCTAGCCTTGATAAAACATTGTCTTAACTTTTTCTGCTTGGTTAGCTTTTCATAAAAAACAAAAATAAGATTGGGTATAGTGTAGGCACAGCCACAAATTTGAGAGAGCTAGCATAATTTTGTTTTGGAGAAAATTCACAAGACATTTATTCCTACTACTACCATGCCTAGATGGGAATAAATGTGGGTTTTAAAAAAAAGGCAATGTGGCTGCATAAGCAGTGCCTACATAGATTGTGTCATAGCTTCATTCAGCAAAGTAGTTTTGTAGATTGCCTTGTGTCTAAGAATCATAGGATTTAGAGCTGAGAGTAACCAATCCACTAATTTTCCAGATAAGAATAATTCTAGATAAGCCTAAAGAGATTAAGTGACTTGACCAAGTTCACACTTGGTCATAAGTAGCAGAACCTTTGACTCAAGATCCAGTGCAATTTTCATTATACTGTGTTGGAAGATCATTCCATAACTGCTGATTTTCTAAAGTTCATTGTTTTAGTGGTTAAGACCTTTTTGAATTGAATAGAATCCTAAACCTCCCCCCTTCCCCAATTCTTCCGTTTTCCCTGCCACTGTTACTACTATAGATGAATATAGTTTATAAGAAGGGATCATTGCATTTGATAGCAGGTTGGATTTAGATAGGGCTAAAAATGATGAGCTGTTATTAGATTTGTTAGTCAAATTTATTTTATTTTAAAAAAATTTAAGTTAATTAAAATGGAAAATAAGATCTCACAACAGTTTTCCAAATAAGTTATTGATATTCATGTATTTTTGCAATTCTGGACTTGGATATATTTAGGTTAGGTATATGTACAGTTTCTGTTTTGTTTTCTTTGCTGTTGAGAAATAGATAAAGTCATTTGTCATTGAAATAGTGAGCATCAGAAACTATTCCAAAGTGGGAACCTGGAGTGACCTTTCAGTGTGGTAGTGAGTGTGCACTGCGTTTGGGCATTAGGAGACCTATGGTCAACCACCTCTAGAGTTTGTTTAGGAAGGACATCAGGAACCTGAAGAGTGTCCATAGGAGGGGAACCAGGATGGAGTGGCCCCTTGAGACAAAGATGAAAGAAAACTGGAATGCTTACCCTGATGTGAAGGGTACTTATTTGGAAGAAGGGTTAGACTTGATCTTCTTGACGTTAGGAGCAATGGGTGTGTAGAAGTTATGAGAAGGGAGAAAAACATCTTAAAGTGATCAGGATCTCATCCAGATCTAGCTTAACAGCTTTGGGAAATAGTGGGTGGTTGTTCAGTTGAGGTCTCCAGACTTAGACTGGATGACCTCTTGTTAGGAATGTTGGACACTGAGTTGGCCTGAGGGATTCATATTAGTTCTGAGATTCTGCAATTCAATGTAATGGATTGTTTTCGAACCTGATACCTTGTTGCTGCCCTGAAAAACCTCATTTCCCTTAATTTCTGTATTCAGAGCTAGAAGCAGGATCTCATTCTACATGGGACATGATTGGCACTGGAGATGGGGGAGCTCCTGTTAATATGCACTGTGTTCCCTTCACGCCATTCTGTCCATTTTCTCCAAGGAGTCAGCTCACTTAATTGGCCAAGTTGTCTTGCCCATCCTTTCTCTCTCCTGCCTTCTGTTTTCTGGAGTCTATACTAAAATTGTTTGGGGACAGGAGAGATTTCTCAAATAGATTGTTTATCAAACTCAATAAAGTTGGAAATAGCCATAAGCAGAAGAGAAAGAAGAGCTCTAAATCACAAAAGTCTCTATTGCATGAGTTTAGAAAAGAATGCCAGGGCATCATTTTCCTCAAGATCTAGTAGGTAGCATGAAATCTCTAAGTATCTCATTAAACATTAATTCACCTTGAACTGGGCTAGAAGTTTGAATTCTGGGACTCAAAGCAGACTGTTTAAAGCATCCTCTTGCACCTTCCCTCCCTTAACAGTACTCAACCTTGGCCATACTTTTGTGGTCCCTAAACCCTGTAAGAACTTCTAGTGGTTAGTTACACTTCAAACTGGTTGCCTCCTGTTTTATCTCTGCTCTTGCTTCTTCTCTTTTCTTCTTGAATTTTCCTCCCCCATCTATTTTTCTTCAAACTTTATGATTGCAGAGTGGTTATTTTTCCTGCTAGTGCAAAACAACAGCAAAGCTCTTGAAACCAGAGATGTAGGCTAGAGTGCACTGACCGATAGTAACCCCAGCACACTCATTCAGAGTGAGCAGGGAGGGTGACTTCCCCCACTTCTCCTCCTTCCTTTCTTCTCCTTTTTACAAGGCTCAGACCTGCCTGTTGTTGCAACCAGTGGCAAAGAAAACTCTTGGGCTTCCTTAGTCCTGCACATTGCTCTGTCTACCTCTGATCTCAGCCACACTGGTCCCGGATGGTCAGCAGAGAGGCCATTCAAAAAGGAAGAAAGTTGGGGAAGGAGCAGAAGGAAGGGAGAGAGGGGTGTGGGGAAAAGATGCTAGTAGTCAGTTTTCCTGAAACATATGCTTTGAATTTTTCCATCTATTTTGATCCTGTCTCTAAAGGAGCTTTAAGCCCCTGAATGAAAAGATTCTATATTTCTGTCTTTTGGGTCTCCTTATAACACACAGTACTCTTGCCTTAGTGAGTTTTCAGTAATAAAGAATAAGACATATGCAGAAATAACCGATACAAACTTGGTAGCATATAAAAAGTAAAAAGGGGAAGTCAACACGAATAGTTTTGAAAATTGAGGAAAATGTGATCAGTTTTTGGGAAGGGGGTAGGGGCAGCATCAGGAAAGACTTAGTAGAAGAGGTTGGATTAGCTCAGGTTGAGAAGGGATATATTTTATCAGGCGGAGGTTGGGGGCAAGTTGGATGCTGAGAGGGGGGAAGTCCATTCCAGGAATGCCAGATAGTCTGAGCCATTACACAGAGGGATAAGAGGGCAGAGGTATTGACCTTTGTTAGCATCAGCTGACAGCTTTCTGGGGTCAGTGCTATCCTTAAATACTTGTTTCTTAGAATTATCACCATTGCCTACTGTGACACGCACCTTTTAGCATCGGAGCAAATGATCACCTTCATGACTTGTTATAGGTTATTGACTTACATGAAAAAGGATTGTTCCCACTTAGTCTTGGTTTCATAGTTGGTGGAAGCTATAAAAGTGCTGGTGCAAACAAGTTAATTTTGGGAAAAATGTTGGTTTAAGCTCCCCCCACTCCCCCCAAACCAACCAGCCACTTTTTTAGCTGTGCCCTCTCAGAAGGGAAAGCTACAAATGAAATCTTAAAGGAAAGTACTAGTGTTATTAATACAGTAACTGTCCCTTTAAAGAGAAAAGAGACCTACCTGCACTACAAAACTATTCTTCTTGGGTCTGTTTAGTAGCTTCTTTGTTTCTACCCAATTCAACAAATTCAATTAGACCCTTAATGGTATGTGAAGAGTGCTGTGCTAGGCAATGTGAGAGAGTCCTTATCCTATAAGACAAAGCTTCCAAGCAAAATGTGGGTGCTGAGATATCTCCAAGTGACTGGCATAGGACAGCATGTGCTAAGTTCAAGTTGTTCAGTCAAAGTGCTCTGAGATGTTTGAGGAGAGACAGATTTTAATCAAACTATACTAAGTTAATAAAACTGACTATTTAACATACAATATGAGATACCCCAAATTTTCCATGTGAACAAGATATACTTTCAATAATGTTACCTAGAGGTGAAAATATCCTTCCACTGAAACATGTAACAAGTCCTTTTTGAGTTAGTGTGGAGCCTAACATATATGGTAACATTCAAACTTGGCCAAGCTTCATACATTTGTCATTTAAGAACAGTGATAGTAGGACCTAATTCTGAGACCGTAGACTTTAAAAAACCCCCAAGAAACAATGTATTTATTAAGCCTCTCATTTCTACCCCTCCCACCATATACTCAGAAGACAAAGATGAAAAGGATCTTGCCTTCAGAGAGTCTAAGTTCTATTTTAATAGATAATATGCATTTAAATTTAGTGTTCAAATCAGATTGTCTGAGGATACTAAATTGATTATATCAAGTCCAAGAACATCATAAAATTCATATAAGAATGTAAAAGATACTGGTCTAAAACATCCACACTAGAAAAAACAATTTTGGGAGAAAAAACCCCACATTTCCCAGACTGTGATATTAAGCTAAATGGGGACCCTATTGGGTTTGTCTATTAAAAATATGTTTCTTGGGCATGCACTAGAAATGGGTAAGAGTTAGACTTAGATTTAAATATGAGGCAATTGGGCAGAATTGTTCTTGGGAAATTAACAAACTGTTCCACAAAAATCCCTTGTCCTTTTAATATCACTATTTTCTGTAATAGGAGATAGAAACTAAGCCTGTGATTTTATTAGTATTGAACAAAGCAGCCTGCCCCCTTATAGTTTTAGAGAGTTGCCTAGGAGAACATAGAGTTAATTTACTTGCACAGTCATTATGTACCCGGGGTGGGACTTGAACCCAGGTCTTTCTGGTTTTGAAGCCAGCTTCCTATCTGCTATGCCACATTGCCACTTCATGTGAATTATGAAACTTCATGCTTCCAGGTGATTTGAAGTGGTAAAGTATGTTAGCATGTTTGAGGACATTCATGACTAGGAAAGAAAATTGTCGGGCCATCTGGAGAATGAGAAGTTAACAGTCTGAATGGTATGTTAGTACTCTGCAAATATCTAAGAGGAAAGCCTTGAGCACAGAGAGGGTTAGAGCCTCTGTGGCGGGTTTAAGGAAAAAACATAGCAAACACTAACATAGGAAATAAAGGCATGGAGAGACCATTGTCTGTGCTAGTAGAGGATGTGCCCACACTGATCAAATTATAGAGTTGGCTAAGTTTGCTCCTTTCCCTCCCAAACCCCATTTAGGATTCACTTTCCAAAGCAAGGTCCTCATTTGTGTGTCGAGTCTCAAATTGAGGAAGGCCTTTCGTGAGCATCATTAGCTGCTTCTCTGGCCGCTTCCGCATCTTCAAATGTTTTCTTGGTTGTCTTGGTAAAAATAGCTTGAAATAGGCTGAAACCTTGTCTGTCTCCAGTGTGCAGTCACAGTTGGACTTCTTTTGATGGAAGATGAACATTTAAGCGCAATTCAGCACTAGCACAGCAGGCTGTCAGGGAGAGGAATCGGAGGAGGGGATCAGCTACCCTCTGCCACTTACTGGGTTTGGAGTGAACCACTGCAAACTTTGATCATTCCCACTGTGCTTGGAGGGGTCAGTATTTATTTAACAACATCTTCCCAGTATTCCAGACACTGTGAATGCATTCTGTGTCTCTCTGTCCGGCTAAAGCACATGGCCCATCTCTGACTTGGCCCATTTGGGCCCAATCCTTGACTCATCTTGGCCTTTTCCCTTCCCTAGGACTGATGCATGGGTTTAGAGAATATGTCTGGTGTGTCTGAGACAGTTCGTTACAAATTCGCACACTAAAGATTCAATTCCCCTCACCCCCCTCCCCACCATTGTGCATGGTGACTTTAACATTTATTTGTTACTTCTTTGATGCACGAATCACATGCAGTGTTTCAAATGTTCTGCTTTCTCCTCACACTCAGCACTTATGAAGTACCTACTATGTACAAAGCCCTGTACTGGGAGCTCAGGCTACAAAGAAAAAAAGTAGTCCCTTCCTAAAAGGACCTTACATTCTGTTGGACATATGTAATGCACATATATGAGTTAAGACAAGGTAATTTGAGAAGAAAGCCTTGGCAAGTGGGAGGTGAGTCAGGAAGGGCTTCATATGGAAGGTGGCATTACACTTTATGCATGACTCTGAATGGTATCTTTTCTGAGCCTTGTAGGAATCTAAAGTGGAAATGAGGAGGGAGTGCATTCCTTGAATGGGGGTGGGGGCAGGGGTGTACAGCTTGTGCAAGGTCTTGGAGGTGAGTGGATTAAATTTTTTTTTTTATTGAGTGCTTACTTTGTATCAGACATCCTTGCCCTCAGGGAGATTACGTTCTAATGGGAGAGACTAAATGTGAACAACTTTTTACAAAGAAGATGTATATAGTAAGTGGAAGGTAATCTCAGAGAAGAGGTACTAGGGAGGAAGAGGGAAGGCCTGGGAAAGCTATCTTGCAGATGGTGGGATTTGAGTCGAGTTTTGTAGCTGCACCAATTTTTGTTTAAGTAAGTACATTGGACTGTAGTAAGCTCTTTGAAAGCTTTTCATAATTCCTTCTTGCTCTTTCCATTCCCAGCTCACTCTGACATGGAAACTCACCAATTGTTTTTGACTAACTGGAGAATAGGGGCCTTAGATGTTTTTCCTCATCCTTGGAGGATTCATTGTGAAACAATCCAAAGTTTGAGCACATCCAGCTGTCCTTAAACAGAGATCCCTATTTGCAACAACGGAGAAATATTATAAACTCACTCAGCACACTCTTTTGGCAGCTGAGTTTCACCACTTGGTCTGGAGGCACTGAAAGTGCTATGTGGGCCAGCTTTTCACACCAAACCACTTAAAGTTCCCTTGGGGCTACAGTGGAGGTTTTGATTGGGTTATCTGGAAACTCTTCCTTTGGGGGAGGAAAGTCCACATAAAATTGGCTGTAGCCCAGGAGGAGCCATAAGCTTACCAAACAGTTGCTTGCCAGTGGATGGATGTGACCAGTCCTGGGTGGCTGTATATTCAGAGCTTATAAACTCATCACCCTGGACCTAAAATTTATGAATCAATACCTTGCTACAGGAGATTGGAACAAGACTTACTTGCCCTAGAGAACGTTACTTCCCTCTATAGCTACCTGGAATGCCATTTTCTGTTTATTGCTTTAGATCTAGAAGACCTCTGAGAAAGAGGAACTGTTTTTGAAAATAACCAGGGATTCTGGTACAAAATGGAGTCTCTGGGGCTCTCCCAGGACTTGTCGTAGCCCACAGTGGAAGACCACAAAATTAGTCAATGATGTCAGGGTTCTGGATCAGGAGCCAACCTAGACACAGAAGAGATCTTCCAGCTTGGCCATAGGCTATCTGTAATTGCTTCAATTCTGGTCTAATTCCCTGATGGAACTCTAGACCATTTGTGTACACTGTGACATTATGAGAACATAAAAACATTATGAGAAAACATTAAGATATTTATTTGTTGCAAATAACAAATAAGTGAAGGGAATGGGTGAGTTAATGGGAAGTTAATGGAGATGCCAAAAAGAGCACCAGTAAAATATATATTAAAAACACACAGATTAAAACAACTCAAAAAGGTACACAACCATCAGTTTTGTGATTACTAGTCAGTCAATAAACCATTATTAAGCTATGGCATTGTGTTTAGCCAGAGTGGGAACCTGCAGCCTCAAGACCACATGTGGCCTTCTAAGTCCTTGGGTGCAGCCTTTTGGCTGAGTCCAAGTTTTACAGAACAGATCCTTTTATTAAGGGGATTTATTCTGTGAAGTTTGGATTCAGTCAAAGGGCCGCACTTGAGGACCTAGAAGGCCACATGTGGCCTCCAGGCTGCAGGTTCCCCACCCCTGTACTAAGCCCTGGGGATGCAAAGAAATTTAAATTAAATTTAACATATAAAGTTTGTGGTTTCATGCACAATTTTTTTATTCTTCTTTGTATTTTGAAACATTTATTTTTTGTTAATGATTATTAAGTTTGTAATTTCAAAAAAACAAAAATTAAGCATCGGGAGACAGCAATCCTCCTAGAGATTTAAGGATATGAATATAATGGGAGAGGAGCACTTGAGAAAAATGTAATTAAAAATTGTCAGGTATTCTGATAGCTGTAATTAGTTGGGTGGTGGTTATTTCTGTCCTTCGAACCCTAAATATCTTATTTTCATCTCATTAAGCTCATTAGTTAGAAAGGACAAGGGTGGGAATTGGAGGCAAGAGTAGTATGGGGAGGAGAAAAGGCCATCCAAATGGCACCTTGTAGTTTGTTTCTACCTTAGTGCAAATCATGAAATTTTAAATAACAGCAAGACCTTGGATTAGGGTAGAACCTCTTGTTTCGCAGATTAAGAAACTGAGGCCCAGTGTGGTAAAGGGTTTGCTCAGAGTTACAAGACTGCCTACCCAGGGCTGGGACCAAGGCATGCTGGCCCTGGTCAAGGGCTTTCTGCCACATCGTACTGCCTCCCACCTTAAAGAAAAGTGAAGTTCTCCATGGGGTTTGGTATACCATTCTAGCAGCTGTGATGCTGGTGCAGGAAAGCCAGAGAGAGGCGTTCTGCCAGAATGAGAAGTGTCTTCAGCTTCACGTTCTGTCCAAAGGGGAGGTTTCAGAAGTCAGTCAGAATGCCTGAAAACTGACAAATGGCAGTGTTGGGAGGTGACGGTGTCTGTTTAAATAGCTGGGGCTCTAAGATGTGCCTCAATTTGCACAATAGGTATACTTCTGAAAAGCTGACTGTCACATTTTCAGGAATTGTATTATATTTAAGAAAATGTGCAGGAGCAGCATAGTGTTGAAAGGTGGACCCTCTGTTGAATTCCATCTCATCTATTTTGTAATAGTTAATTTTATGTTTTCTTGAGATAGACCTCACCCAGACTTTGTCCCAGAATCCTTTGTGTTTTTGGGTAGAAATGAAGTAATATATGTGAAAGTGCTTTGCAAAGTGCACAGCATTATATAAAAGTGAAGGATTAAAATAAAATTTGCTATTTTTTTTAAACTGATAGGCATGAAGCTTCAGGATTTCCTGGTGGACAATGAAACCTTCTCTGAATTTTTGCAGCACAACCTCACCATTTCCTATCCAGCTGTGGAGGAGGTTCTGGACACTGATATCAATCTCCAGCAGGTAGAACACTGTCATCTCCAATTTCCTCAATGGGTCTGAGTTGCAGGTAGAAACATTAGATTACCTTGAAATGAAAAATCCCCTTGACTACAGACTATGAAGGAGAATGATAGACTAATTTTAACTGCTCAGTTCATACCAGTTTTCACTGCTGTTACCCACACTTACCAATGCCATAGCAGTGACTCATCTGATGGAAATGAGTATTTATTAGTAGGCTGAAGGAGTAGTGGGCTTATGGGGGGGAGGGGGAGAAAAGGGTTCAATTTGAATATAAATTATTACCCACTCTTTCCTAAAAATACTTGTGTGATAAAATTATATTTCAAGTTAAAATGAACTAAGGAATTATTAAGGTTCTTTTTTTTAAGACTTTCACAACATCCCTTGAGGTTGTAATTGATAATACCCTGGGGTGTTAGAAAACCAAGTTTGGGAATCACAGCTTTCCAGCATCAGAAGCCAGAATGTTTTCTGTGATGACAGATTAAGATGATTTAAAATTTCTTAAAGAAATAGGATAAATGGATGAAATAAGGAGGAATAGTTTTGTTTTTTTTTTTAAGTAGGAAGGCAATAATTGCCGTGCCTGTGTGGACTGTTTTCATCTTAAAATCTTACAATATTCTGCACTTTCATTAATGACTGTAGCTAGCCTGGATGGTGGAGATAGCAAAATATACTGCTTTTTAATATTTTACCAATGCATGGAGAAGCTTTATGGTCTTTCCAAGGGTACTCATTGGCCTATCTGGGAACAGGTTCCTAAGATAGATGTCCTAGCCATTACTAGAAGCCATTTAGGAAAGTAATATAATCTGATGTGTTTCTGTGCTCAGTGGTACTGGTGAGAATATTGTCATTGATTCACAAGATGTGAAATTTTAAAAAATTAATTGATGGAAAAGTAATCATAAAATCATAGATTTGGAGCCAGAAGGGAACTTTCTTGGAGGCCATTGATTCCAACCCTCTCATTTTCCAGATGAGAAAATGGAGATTGAGAGAGATTAATTGATTGCTTTCCCCCCGGATCACACAACTGATAAATGTCAGAGATGGGATTGAGCTCAGGCCTTCCTGACTCCAAGCTCTGTGCCATATTCACTCTCCTATGCTCTTATTCTTTTTTTCTTTTGTTTGGTGAGGCGAATGGGGTTAAGTGACTTGCCCAGAGTCGCACAGCTGGTGAGTGTTAGGAGTCTGAGGCCGAATTTGACTCCAGGGCCAATGCTTTATCCACTGAGCCCCCTAGCTGCCCCTCTACAGTCTTACTCTTAATGCACAGGAGTCTGTCAGGATATCTGGGTTCAGATTCTAGCTCTGCAACTCACCCAGAGTTAGGCTCTTCACCCTTTCTGGGCCGTGGTTTTGTCATCTGACAATGAGAGAATTAGACTAGATGACCTCAGAAGTTCCTTCCAGCTCTTAATCTAGGTTATATTCAGAGTCACAATCTGGTCATGGGTAGTTGCTTATTATACAGCCATGAAACGTTTTACAGACAGCAGCTCTTTTAGTATTCCCCTGCCCTCACTCCCCTTTTAAAATTACAATTTCCTTGTTAGACTATGTTATCCGGCTGCCATGTTCTGATAAGCACTGAATTAAAAATACAAATTTGAAGTGTTTAAATCTTTACCAATAGCATCTTAATTACTTGGGTTGTACTCAGATGGTAATTGGATCCCACCCTGTTTGTAGTGTGACTCTGTAGGCACTAAAGGGAGTCTGATTGTGCAGCACTGATTGGGTGTCTAGAAATGACCCTGATTGCCTGGCAGTGGAGAAAAAAATGAGATGAAAGTAGTAGTAGGCCAGAAACTGTGCAGCACAGGGAAGGGCAGTCAGGGACTGAAGCCTTTAGCCCTTCCCTTTGATTTTCCCCAAGTATGAGATTTGAAAACTGTACTAATGTGTATGAAGAGGGGATGAAGGGGTCAAGGTGAGGGTGGGATTGCCTAGTCTGATTCACAGAACATTTCTGCAAGATGGGGTCATGGAGAGTCAGACCCTACTGAAACAACTGAACAAAAATAATCCAATCAGGGTTTTAAAGAAAAAGTATTTCCAGAAAAAGCCCCTTTAAGAATCTGCATTAAGAGGATGACGAGGGGTGGGGGATGTGAGAATTGGTTCAAGGAACAAACATTTCCAAGATGTTTGACTTGAGAAGATGTGCACAGGGCATGCTAGCTATCTTCCAGTATTTGGAGGGCTGTCTGTCATATGGAAGTGGAGTTAGGCTTGTTCTGTTCAGCCCTAAGGGAAGAACTAGGAGCCGTGGGTGAAGCTCTTCAGTTGGATGATGGATAAACAACATGAGAATGTTAAACAGGGTATTCTTGTCCCCAGGTGTGGGTTAGGCTAATAGATCTCTGAATTTTTTAGTTGTTCTGTTGTGTCCGACTCTTCCGTGACCCCATTTGGGGTTTTCTTGGCAAAGATACTGGAGTGGTTTGACATTTCCTTCTCCAGCTCATTTTACAGTTGAGAAAATTGAGGCAGATGAGGTTAAGGGACTTGCCCAGGGTCATATAGCTATTAAGTGTCCGAGGCCAGATTTGAACTCAGGAGGATGAACCTTTCTGACTGCAAGCCTGGCACTTTATCAACTGCCACCTGACTGACCCAAATGGTCTTTGAAGGCCCTTCCAACACTGAAATTCTGTTATTCTATGATTTATAATTGTTATAGCTACTGTGTGACAAAGGGTTTTTCTGAAGTGCTTGGAAATTCATTGTCTTATCTGGTTTAAGCGTCAGCACCAGTGATCTTAGTTTGCTGATTTACTTTCAGTGGTGGGGATTTCTTTTCATAGAGCTGGAAAAGGTAAGCGGGCTCAAACCCTATCTGAATTTATCAGAGATACTAACTTTATAAGCTTTTGTCTGACTTAAACTGGTTCCAAGATAGCAGAACCTAGATACCAATTAAATGAACCACTTGCAGATCCTGTTTTCCAGAGAGTATGTATGGAAACAGCCTCTGCATAAATGAGAGGGACTGCTGCTGCTTTGTCTTACCTGAGCAACAGAGATAATACTTCAGGCACAAGTGGAAGAAAAGCTCCAAGCAATGGGGTCAGCATTTTCCAAACCACTTTGGTCATGGAATGCTGGGATCTTGAAATCAGAACCACAAAATACTGGTGTATTGGGCCTGAGGACATGCAATAGAGGCACCTAGGTGGCGCCATAGTGCACAGAGCTCTGAACCTGAAGTCGGGAAGACCTGAGGTCAAACCTTATCTCAGATACTAGCTGCAGGTCACTTAACCTCTGCCTCAGTTTCCTCAGCTGCAAAATAGGGATAATAATAGCACCTACCTCTCACAATAGTTGTGAGAATCAGATGAGATAATGTTTGCAAAGCACTTTGCAAGCTTTAAAAGCTCTACATAAACACTAGTTGCAATTATTTTGGGGGACAGCCAGATGGCCCTAGTGGATAGAATTCCAGGCCTGGGGTCAGGCAGACCTGAGGTCAAATCCAGCCTCAGACACTAACTAGCTGGGTGGCCTTCTGCAAATCACTCAACTCTGCCTCAATTTCCTCATCTGTAAAATGGAGGTGATAGTAATAACACCTACCTCTCTCATGGTTGTTGTGAAGATTATTTGACATAATATCTGTAAAATTTCCTGGTGCATTGTAGGCATTATATAAATGTTAGTGATCATGATGATGATGGTGGTGGTGAAACACCCTAGAGACAAAGTAGTATTGAAAAAATCTTTGACAAGAAATGGAGAAAATTAACCTTCTATTCATAGCTAAAATTATTGCATATCATAAGTATTTTTGATACATGAATAGTTTTTCTTTTAACATGGTAGAAGGAAGAAATATTGCCAATATTGACAGTTTCTCATGGAACCCCTATTCACATTATGTAAGAGATCAAGGAATTAAGGGAACACAGTTTGGGAAACTCTGGGGCAGACCTTAGGGCAAATATCTTCCAGTGAAGATATTTTCCTTACTCAGTCCTCAGAGTAGAACCTGCTGGGACTCCACCTTTTTCCCCCCCTGGCGTCTCACTTTTATACACCCAGGGAGGTACCCTGAAGGAAATTAACTGTGATTCCTAAGGGAAGCACTTTTATGAAGGGACTCTTGTTTCCAAACCAGATAACCCATTTTCACATGTGTGTTTGCAATTTTTTTCAGGCTCTTTTATATGGATATAAGTGGAAGCTGAAAGACCTATGCAAAGAATCAAACTTAACAGGATGGATTAAACCCCACAACCAGAAAACAGGAGAGCTTTGTGACCTGCCAAAAGAAAAACTGGATGCAGCAGAAAAAGTGTTCTTCTCTAACGTGGACCTTCTGAAACCCCTCCTGGTAAACAGACATGATGTGTACCATTTAATGCATGAAACATTGGTGAAATGTCCACTGTGTGTGCAGAGCACTGTGTTAGGCATGGGCACGTGGAGATAACTGGCCTAGGAAAGACATGATCTTCTTTCTCATGGAGCTGGTCATCTAGTAGTATACATGCCAAACCTACACAATTTAAAGTTTTTTTTTTAACATGATGGTGAAGCTGTAAGTTCTAATATTTTATGAGTGTGAAGGTTGAATTACTATTTACTCTTCTGTAACATAAAGTTTGAAATGTCATTGTCCCTGACTCCTTGACTTGGCCTCACTTCTTTTTTTTTAACCTTTTTTTTTTGGACTAGGCAGTGGGGTTAAGTGACTTGCCCAGGGTCACACAGCTAGTAAGTGTTATGTGTCTGAGGCCAGACTTGAACTCAGGTCGTCCTAAATCCAGGGGCCGGTGCTCTATCCACTGCTCCACTTAGCTGCCCCCAGCCTCCCTTCTTTTATCTTTCCAGTTTTTAAAGACCACAGGAAAGGAGATCAGCTTTGGTAACCTATCTCAGTTTTAATGCCTTTATCACAAAACTTCTATCTAGCCACTTCCCTCATGTCTCACCATTTCTTTGTGTTTAAAGGGAAGGAGGTGCTCTCCCTTTTCTGGGTAATATCTTACAGTGTCCCAGGTGGGTGAATGTTAAGTTGAAAGCTCTGGATTCTACTTAGTGGCAAAATTTTTTTAACTTCTGCTACAAGGTTCGTTTTTTTTATGCCCAGTGTCCTACTTAGTGAGGAAGGTGATCTGTGCCAGGATTACTTAGTGTGGTCCAGAGAAATATACTTCTTTCTAGAGGATCATCATTCATGACCCTCTTGTTTTTATCAGGCACTTTTCTTTAGAGGAAACTAAACAAAAACTGTTATCAGAAGTCCTTTAGCCTTTCTTGCACTGTTTGGCTTTTGGAAGGTAATAATAATAATGATGATGATAACAACAACAGTGATGACAATAGTAGTAGCTTTTATGTAGCGTTTACCATTTGCCAGGCTCTGAGCTAATAAGCGTTTTGTAATAATCATTTCATTTGTTCCTCACAACAACCCTGGGACATAGGTATTGCTGTTGTCCCCATTTTACAGATGAAGAAACGGAGGCAGACAGATGAAGTGGCTTGCACAGGGTTGCAAGGTCACAGCATACGGCGAGATCTTTTCCTGAACACTTTTTGGGTGCCTTGCTTTCTTGGCAAGCCTGAAACACTTAGGGTTTCAGCCTGAGAAGTACGGGGTTTCCCATCCCCATTGACCTTCTCTAGGTGCTTTGTGCATTTGTGGCAGGCTTGCAGCTTTATCCTTGCAAAGTGTCTGTTTCATTCTGTTCTACTTTGGCAGGCACTCAGTAAACACTCTCTGCTGTTAGCTGGGCACAAGATGCCAAGCTGGTCCCACCTCCCTCCTCTCTCCCCTGAATGACTTTGGGCAATACATATTATGTCTTTGGACCCCTTTTCCTTGCTAAGGAGGACCAAATTAGAAAAATATAATAGATAATTCAAGTAGCCATAAAGGGCTAACTGAAGATAATGCAGAGGCAGCGAGGTGGCACGGTGGTCCTGGAGTTGGGAAGATCCGAGTTCAAACGTGACCTCAGACTCTTATTAGCTGTGTTACCCTGGGCAAGTTGCTTAACCTTTGCCTGATTTTCCTCATCTGTAAAATGGGGATATTAATAGCACCTACCTCACAAATGTTGTGAGGGTCAAATGAGATATTTGTAAAAAAAAAAAACAATGTTTAACACAGTGCATGGCACAAAGTAGATGTCATATAAATGCTTATTTCCTTCCCCTTATTTAATTATTATTATAATCACCTCAGCTCAGGAACCTTGACATATTTCTTCTGAAAGTAGAACCAAACCCCAGTCTTGTCTAATGGGCACCTGGCTGGAGTTGATCTGAGAGGGTGGGGCAGATTCTGAGCATCAGCTTCTTCCATGAGGGTTACACTGTAGTTCTGAAGTCAGAAAAGACAGTGGACCGAGCAGGGCTCTTGTTCTAAAATCTCTCGACTTTTAAAGCTTGTTCCTAGTGTATGGTCAGGGACTCTCCTTGCTCTCCCCAACAGTGAGGTAACATGGCATAGTAGTGGCTGATCCTGAAGTTGGGAAATCCTGGATTCAGATTCTGTCTCAGACATTTTGCAGTCATATGAGTCTGGGCAAATCACTTAACCTCCTTCAGCCTCAGTTTCCTCATCTGTAAAATGGGTATAACAGTAGCATCTATCTTATAGGATTATTTTGAGGATCAAATGAGACAGTGTTTGCCAAGCCCTTTGCAAATCTTAAAGCAATATGTAAGTGCTTTTTTATTATGTATTATGCAAGATAATTTTAAGACCACAAATGGGTTAAATTACTGCAGAGCATTTTGAATTGTGGTCCCTATTTCCTGGACAAAGATAGA
Source organism: Phascolarctos cinereus (assembly GCF_003287225.1). Classification (NCBI taxonomy): domain Eukaryota; kingdom Metazoa; phylum Chordata; class Mammalia; order Diprotodontia; family Phascolarctidae; genus Phascolarctos; species Phascolarctos cinereus. The sequence continues at coordinate 141,982,536 of NW_027555847.1, forward strand.
TGTTCAGAAAAGACATGCATGTGCCCCCTCCCTAGGAACAATGACATTTTCTTTAATATTTGGCAAAGTTTTCCCAGCTCCTTGGTTAAAATTCCAGCCCTGCTAATGATAGGCAGGTGTGACTCGTGATGGAACAGGGTAATTAATTGCTCCCAGAACCACAACGTGATCAGTGACCAAATGACAATAGCTGCCTCTGCACAAAGGACATGAGGAGAGAGTTGGGTGTTTCTGCCAGAGTTCGCCACTTCCCAGAAGCAAGTGTAGTCTCAGGGAAGATGCCATTGGGAATGTTTTCACTTTGTTATGCTTATTATACTTTCACATATTTTGGTCAAGGGTTCTTTCTTGCCTCCCCCCTTTCTCCCTTTTCCCAATGGGCAGCACTGTTCTGCCAACCCTTGGTTGCCCTCGAACTTCTGAAAATGCCAACTATCACTTCACTTCTGTTCTGAGAAATATTTGCTGGCAGCACAGACTTTTTCTTCTGGTGACAAATATTTGGGCAGTTGGGCTGGGGAGCCTATGCAACGGTCTCTGAATACAGATGACTTAGAAAGGGATTTCTTTGATAGGCATGGCCAAGATCATGCATGGATCCCCCAGACATGCTGTTTTATTTTGGTACCCAAATTGTTCCCCTTGCCTGGTGACTCATCCTGTATTTGCTTTATTCTAAAACTTCTCATATGGGATAACCTCTAAGGTCCTTTCCAGCTCTTAAGCTGACTATGAGCCTAGCATCCTCTGAGTATGTTAATTGGTTTCTGTTATGTATTCTGTATATTTATTTTTTTACTTGAACAACTTAATTTAGCAAAATAATTTAAGCAAAATAATGTTTTTTGATTGTGTGACCCTGGGTAAGTTATTTAACCTCCAGTACCTCAGGCATATCTGTAGAGCTCATATAGGAAGTCAGATGATTTGATGGACACCTTGCCTGGACACCTTGCCTGGGATTAGTATGCTCAATAATTACACACATACCTAGCGGCTCTGGGAAGCTCCTGGTATGTGAATGAGGTCCATCAAATCATTCGACTTAGTATGTGAGCTCCACAGATTTGCCCGGGGCACCTAGAGGTTGAGTGACTTGCCCAGGGGTACATAGCTAGTAAGACAGATGGGACCCCCTAACTCCAAGCCCACCATTTTCTCCATTACATCATATTACCTCTACTTATGTGTCCAGTCATGAGAGAAAAATCATAATTATAATTAGTACTAATAGCAGCATTTAAAGAAGAATGGCCATAGGATGTAAAGGAATGGACAGATAATAAGATACCCCACAAATCCTGGCTAACGACATTTTGTTTCATGGCCCACTTGGGACAAATTCAAACATAGGCTAACCTTGCCAGAGTTGCTTGGATGTTTGCTATGCCTGCGATTTGATGTGGTGGTTCAGCATATCTAAAGTGTTCCATCTGGCTCTGTTTTCTTTTTCTCTGCCTCACTCCTCTGCCATCTTAATAATGTTAGTCCATGTTCATATTATCTTTTCAATATTTGAAACAATGCCCCTGAGACCCTTTGATGGTGTGCAAAAAGCAAATGATAAATCCTTGACTGAAGCTCCTGTTTTAGTGAAGTCTGTCCATTATCAGTCTTCTGGTTCATGGTGGAATTGTGTGAAGTTGAGTGCCATCTTCAAGGTCAAGGTTTTGAACTTGGGAACCCCCTGTAAAGTTGAACTTGGAACTTTTCTAGTTAGTATGTGAAACTTACTTCCTTACATACTGTTTAGTTTGAATATGAAACACATAAAATGAGATGGTCCAAAAGATGTAATTCCCATGTCGGAAACCACCCATCTGAAACTGTGTCGCATGATTATTCAGTCTTGACCTATAATATCAGCGTAAAAGGGAATGTTCTGTTTTTGTTGCACAAAGAGTTCTGTTCAAATGTAGCTTATCAATGAGGGCAGCGCATTCCTTCAGACGAGGACTGAGGACCTCAGGTCCTTTGGACAAAGGATCTCTTGGCAGAGTACTCTGGGCTCATCAAAGGCCATTGACTTCCCAGATGGGTTACACATAGACAGAAATAGAAAATAGCCGAAGAGATAATAGAAATAACACTTCTGAGAGCATTTAATAGTATCTTTCCCACTCAATGTTGACTTAGACTGTAAATAAAACTGAATATCAGATTCAGTACCCCTGGCTAATGGTTTTTAAGAGCTGGAAGCTTTCCCTTGGACATGCACTTGTGAAATGGAGCCACTTACAGGAGGGGTAAGTGGTAGATATTAGATAGAACTAGAAGGGATCTCACAGCTTGATTTGGCCAACCTCCACATTTCATGGCCAAGGAAATTGAGTTCAGAGAAAGGACATGACTTGTCCATGATCATACAGCTATTGAGTAGCAGAGCAAGGAGTCAAACCAGGGTCTTTTGACCAGAGATTGAGTGGTCTTGCCACTTCACCATGAGGGCTCTAGTCTGTGATGGTTCATGCACAGGTATGCGTGGGTAGTGTCATCTCTCTTGGGTGGCTTAAGAGGGAAAGAGTGTAACTGAACAAAAACTGTTTTTTTTCCCTTGGAAAATGCAGACAGCTGAAGGAGAAGTAAGTTTTTGATCAGAGGTGGAGGTGGGAGTGAGGGCTGATTGGGTAAGGTTTCATGGAGGAAGGGACATTTGAATTGGGCCCATGAAAGCTGAATAGGATTTCTGTGACTAGAGATGAGGAGAGCATTCTGGTTATAGAGAATGGTATAAGTGAGCACAGAGGAGGGAGAGGGTAAGACAGGTGTAGGAGATGCCAAGCCATCCAATTTAGCAGGAGTGTAGAGTACATTGCAGGGGGCAGTGGTGGAGGAGGGTGAGATAAAGATTGAAACTGAGGGTGATGCTAGACTGTCTAGGGTCTTGTACCAACCCAAAGAGTAGGCAATAAAGGTCTTTGAGTGGAGGAGTGACATGACCAGACTCAAGTTTCTCTTTTAGGTCCTCTTCTTATCTCTCTTTTGGTGGCTTCAGTTATGTAAACAGCTCCTGTGCCTCTATTTCCATTTCATACTGCCCTCAATCTCTCCCCAGAGAGTTCTTCAATTCAGTATTTCCAGCTGCCTGCTAGATGCTTATTCTAGCACCTCAATTCAGTATGTCTAGAACTAGACCTATCATATTCCCCCATAAACTCAGCACTTCCAACCTTCCTTAATAGCCCCTGCACTATCCCAGTCATATGGACTCCTAATCTGGATTTTTTTTCCCTTCCCTTCAGTCTACACGTTCAGATAATCATCAAGTCTTGTCTCTCCTGTCTTTCCTATACTTCTTTCCTCTAGCTCCTCTTAGCATCTATGGCATCCATTCTAATTCCTGCCATCATCTCTTCTTATTTATCATGCAGTCATCCAACAGGCATTTATTAGGCACCTACTATGTACCATAGATACAAAGACAAAAATGAAACAAAGTCTGGATTATCCTAAGAGGCTCCTAACCATTCTTTCTGCTACCAACCTATCCCTTTTTCTTCTGTCTTCCTCGCAGTTGCCCTAGTAATTTTCTTAATGTACCACTGTTTTCATAAACCTCTTCTACTCTAAAACTTTCACTGACTCCCCATTGCCTTCCAAATAAAAAAAATATATATATATATTCATGACATAAGGCATTCAGTATCTCCACAGTGTGGCTTTATCCGCCTGCTCTAGGTTTATCTCATACTGTTTCTCTTTACACAGTCTACATTCTAGCCAAACTCAACTGTTTTCTGTCCTCTTGCCCCTGCCCTTTCCCATCTTTTCCTTTGCTCAAATCATACTGCATGCCAGAAACATACTCTTCCTTTTCCCTTGAAATCTTCATCTGTTGGTATCCTCCTTTCTTTCCAGGGTCAACTTAGATGTCACCTCTTCCACAATGTCTTCTCTTGGCCTCAAATGAAAGTGATCTTTCTCCTTCTTTAGATTTCTTGTAGCATTTTACATGGTTTTATTTATCTCCTTTTCTTTTGTATCAAAATTTTATGTGTGCTTATTATTAGATTAGATTAATAAACTCTGAGAGCAAGGGTTGTGCTGTCCCTGTCTTTATATCTTAGCATAGTGCTTCACATTAGTAAACACTTAATAATCTTTGGGAGAGTTTGAATTTTCATCAGAACAGTGCCTAAGGGAGATTAATCTGGCTGTGATGTGAAATATGGATTGAAAGACAGATTAGAAATAGGAAGTCCAATTAGCAGATTATCAACAGTAACATTTTAAACATTTATATTTTATAAATTATATCATCTTCTATTCATTCTCTTTAAAATACTATAATTTCCAAAAGGCAGGTGAGCTTTTGGTCTAGATTCTTAGTAAAGAATTATTTGGAAAAAGAGAAAGACATTTAAACATAGAGAAACGTGCTGTAATACTTCCAGGATACAAGATTTTGTTAGTGTAGGTGTTTCCTCCATACCTCTGCATGCACCAGTGCAGATAGCTACCCTTCTATATAGATGGCTTCAAGTTGCTGTGGCCAAACACATCATCATCCCCTGGCCAACCTGGTGCTGGGTATCTATCTCCAAACTTAGCTAGGCTGGTCCTTGGACAGCAGTCATAAATATTATCACCATACCGATTCAGAAATGTATTAGAAACACAAATGTGATTTAAAATGCCAAAACATCCAAGAATATTTAAAGATTGATAAACTGTTTAATTGAAAAATGAATTTTATTTGACATCTTCAAAGAATATTCTGATTTTGATTCCCTGTTTCACTAAAAGGTTTTTGGTGAGATAAAAAACTTCTCTTAAAGGAAATCTGTCATTGCCACAGGAATAATTTAAAAAAATTGGTAATTTTGTTAGTGCAGACACTATCTTTATGTAACATGAATTATTAGACTGTGAAAGTGCCTGTCTTTAAGCTGTTGCCTGCTTTACATCAGTCATGTGTGTCAGTTCCTATGATATGGACTTGGCTCTGACCAGGTTAATCTTTTAGCTCAGATCCAGGCTTTTCCTGCATAAGCAGAGGCAATTGGAGATTTGAGTCAATTATTACTAAGACAAAAGAATTCTAAGTAGGAAAAAAGCATTGGGAGAAGTTTGAGTGTTCTGATTCACACATTTTAAAGCACACATGTGGAAGGTCATTAACCATACCTTAAATTAGAAATATAACTCAATTCAACACCTTTTGAAACTGCTTACCAAGGATATGTACACAGCTGTTACTCGATTGAATCTAGTAGTTGTGCTCCTGAAATTATACAGATTTTTGTAAATTGGATCAGTTTTTCCATGTCTTCCATTATAATTCCCGAGATAATGCATCTTTGTTAATTACAATTCATTAGGGTGGGGTGCCTAAACATTTTAGGATTAGGCTTCCCTGCTCCCTCTTTACTATATAGTAAAGTCACAGAACATAGAACCCAAGAGTTGGAATGACGTTAGATAGAGGTCATCTATTCATAATCTAAAGGACACTAATTAAATGAATTGAAATGGTTGCATTTTTAAAGAATCATGCCAGTGCAGATGTTCACATATAAAGCTTTTGCAGAGTGATTTTCACCTTTATTTTCTACCAGTGTATTTTTAGTCAAAATACTAGTTTTAAAATTGTAACAAAAAAATAGGATTTAGACCCTTTATCTTTGTGATTTGAAGTATGAGTCATAGGGTCATAGATTTAAATCTACAAGGAACCTTAGTGGTCATCCAGTCTAGCCAGCATGTTTTATAAATGAGGGGCCTGAAGCCCAAAGAGATTGTGGCACATGGGAGATTACATGATTGAGAAGTGGCAAAATCTAGATTTGAACCTAGAATCAGAACCTTTGATTCCATAGCCAGTATCCTTTCTACTCTACCAGACAGCCTCATATTACTTTACATAAGTACAGCTCAGACTCATGCATGAGTTTGTCTCAACAGTGTGACACAATATTTAGGAAATGTACCCAGTTGGGATGCATGCATTTTACTGGAGTGGGCAGGAAATTTCAGAGAATAAAAAAAGTACTTGTGTTTCCTTCCTGTAATAATATGAATGGCATTTTGTCGTGAACTAAAATATTGAATAAAACATGAATTCCAGTTAGCTTAACACAGAAAGTATAGTCCCCAGCCAGACGGAGGCTTTCATTACTTCATACAAGCTCCTCTCTCTCTCTCTCTCTCTCTCTCTCTCTCCCCCTCTCTCCCCCTCCCCCTCTCTCTCCCCCTCTCTCCCTCTCTCTCTCTCTCTCTCCTCCTCTCCTCTCTCTCTCTCTCTCTCTCTCTCTCTCTCTCTCTCTCTCTTCTCTCTCTCTCTCTCTCTCTCTCTCTCTCTCTCTCTTCTATATATAATATAATATATATATATATATATATATATATATATATATATATATGTATATGATTTCATCCTCTCAAAGGCTGTGGCCAAGGGCTTTTTGTTGGGAAAATAATAGCAGGAATTCCAAGATATGTATTGTTTGCTGGCACAGCTTGGAAAGATAATTTAGCAAGCATTATTTTGCCTTTGTCAAGTCAATATGAGTAAGAGACCACAGCAAGAAAAGAGTGTGAGCTTGTGCCACTCAGGCATCATTGTTGGCTGAGCTCCAGGCAGTAAGATGCTTCCTAGGCTTGTTAGACATCTTTTGAAACTGCTTACAATTATTTCTCTTGGTCTCTCTCTGTTCATTTCCCATTTTCTATTTCATAAGCAAAAATAAAGTTAAAGAAAGAATTGAGGTTATCACTTGTGTAAGTAATCCAGGTTCCTCAATCAGATGTTGAGTATTTTTTGTTATCCTGGGTCTTGAATACATCAGTCTACTTAAACTGCATGGAAACAAACATCCCAAGGCCTGGATTCTAGTGCCTTTTTTTCCTCTAATTAGATATATGATCTTGACAATCTCTCCCTCTGGGTCTCAGTTTCTTTGATAACTTTTAAAGGTCCTTTCCCATCCTGTACTATGTTATGCTAGCATTGACTGTTACTGATGACTTTTAGGAAAGCTGAAAATCTTGTTTTCAAATAAATTGTGATTCTGGGCAACAGAAGTATTAACAGGACCCTAGTTAATGATTGCCAACTATTTTTCCCTATTACTTACTGGTATTTTTATAATGGTCCTGTCAAAAGCAATTCAATGAATATTGACTTTGTCTATACTGTTAAATGATAAAGATTTTTATTGTATATAAATGTGGAAATTCAAAGTTGTAATCACCATAGCAAAAGACCCTGATCATAAATATTTGAATACCATGCATAGTCCATTAATAATAGCATCCACATGTCAAGCAGTAACCTTTTAAAATGCCTGTTAGGGACTCAGTCCTAGAGGCAGAGTGTTATAGAGAAACAGACTACTGAATTTTGGAGTCTGGAGACCTGGATTAGAATCTTAGCTCTAATCTTTATTAGTGGAGCCTCAATTTCTTCCTCTGTAAATGGGGATTCCAGTCATAAACCTCACAAGGCTGTTGTGAGGAACGTGGAGATAAAGATGAATCTAAATTGGACATATTAAGTGAGAAATCTTAGAATATATTTCTTGGAAAAAATTGCTTAGAGCCAGTAGTTTGAGGGACCTTCTAGGGCCTATTGAGTTATTAAAAAAGAACCCCAATTCCATTCCCACCTCAAGTGAAGGTTCAGTTAAGTAGAACAAAATATGCAGTGTGAACATATCTCTCATCTATACTATATTTCAAACATATAGAAATACCAGTATGATTAGTAAAGCACAAGTTGATTTTTAAAAGTTATTGAGATCATAATGGTTTTTGTCATTATGTATTTTTTCAGGTATATTTTTGTTTTTTCACCATGTATTATTGTCAATCTGTCATCAGGCATATATTAAACACCTTCTATGTGCCAGGCACTATGTTAAGTGCTGGGGATCCAAAGAAAGGGAAAACATTGTCCCAGACCTCAAGGAGCTCACAGTCTAGTGTGGAAAGACAGGGCAAAACCAACTATGTGTGTGCAAGAAGATATGGACAGGATGAATTGGAGATACTCAACAGAGAGAACATACTAGTACTAAGGGAGATAGAAAAAAGCTGCTTGTAGAAAGAAGGTGGGACTTTGGCTGAGACTTAAAGGAATCCAGGAAAGTCAGGAAGTAGAGATGAGGGGAAGGGAGGGAGTTCCATTCATGGGGAATGGATTGCCAATGAAAGCTCTCAGATTTGGGAGATGGAGTGATGTGTGCAAGGACTAACAAGGTCTCTATTGCAATGGAGTTACGTACAGGCTCAGCGATAGCTTCACTGGTTCTCAAACAAAATACGTAGGCTAAGTATGGCTATATGGCTCATTACCAGAAAGCCACTATTCAGGCATGAAATTTGGGCCAAGGCCATACAAATGCACAGTGCACAAAAAAAAAAAAAGCATTTGAAGGCATAACGTGCACATGAAAACAGTCTAGTAAGTATAGAGATATAGGATTAAGGGGTGTATATAAGTCCCAAAAAGGGATAAAGTAGAAAAAAGGATCTTAAACTTACTTTCCATTCAGACTTTGTAAAGGAAAGCAATCTGAGAAGGGAGTAGGTATCAGAGAAAGACTTAAGAATACAAAGATCTGGGTTCAAGCCCTGATACTATGACTTATTGGCAGTGGGACTTTGGGAAAGTGCCTTATTCTTTCTGGGCCTCATTTTGCTTATCTGTAAAATGGGGATAATAATATTTGTGCTTCCTACCTTACAGGATGATTGCAAAAAGAAAGTAATTTGCCAGCTGTAAACTACTACATAAATGTGAGCTATTGTTGTTATATCATGGTTCAAGAAAAGTAGATATCTGGAAATACTTATGGTAATAGATGAGCTCAGCCTGAGGATGCCATTTTAGGAGATTATTGGATTGAACTAGTTTGTTAATGAGAAAAGTAATTCAAATTGTTAGGCATGTAAATCACTATGTTTTCTTAAGAGAGGCCACTTAACCTTCACTATTTTTCTTTAGCATTTATTTTGCTAACTTGTTCTGTAGTCAGACCATTTATTTTTGAAAGGAAGGAAATTCAAAACCCATTGTTTATGAAAGTAAACACATTAATTCGTATCAGTTGCCTAGACTCATTAAAGATTTATTTTAAAAGTAATTCCTCACTCAGAATTCTGTTACTAGTCTTTTTTGACGTAGAATACATATCCAGATTGCTTCTAGTCTTTTTCAACACAGTATATGTATCAAAGTAGCTTAGCTTTTGCTGGATTTCAGTGGTGTCAATAAATCAAGGGAGATCAAACAAATATGTATTTTTTATTCCAAACTTTTCCTCAGTCTTGTAGTGTTGGTAGTGGCTAGAATCAAATGAAATAGAATCTCAGGTTTAAGACTGGAAGAGACCTTGGAAGGTCATCTAATCCTGCTTTTGTATTTTACTGATGGGGAGACTGAGTCCCAATGAAGGCAAGTAATTTATTTGCCTAGGGCCATATATGTGGGTAAATAGCAGAGGTGACCTTTGAATTTAGATTTTATGAGTTCAAATCCAATCCTCTTTCAACTACATTAGGAGTATTACTGTTGGGGGTAGTGGTATGGGGTGGTCAGCTTTAATTCTTGTCCCAGTTTTCAAGTTAATGAAGGTAGGTGGTTCTAGAGTGACTATGCACCCTTTCTTCCAGTTCTCATTGTCTTTTCTTGTTCCCCAAGAGGAAGCATGGTCAGTTAGGAGCTTGTGGTTAGAGGTTGTGGTAGCTGGACCTACTTCAAATTCTTTTATTTTCTTTTGTTTTGTTTTTAATTTCAATTTCTGGCCTCAGATTTTTCTCCTAATTTGTACATGCACACCAAGTCATCAATGGTCAGGTACCAGATATGTATGTTTTACATTTATACCATTCCAAATTACTTTTAAAAAACCATTAATAAAAGTATTGGTAAACCTTAACTGAAAAAAAAGTGTTCAGAATAATTGTGGTGGTCTGTTTTTTTGGGGGAGAGGATAGGTTTGAGGTGCTGTATGTGTGTTTTCAGTTAAAGATGGTGAATGGTTTAAATTAACTTGTTTCTTTTAGTGACTTCAGATTTACATTTAAGCTCAGAACCATTTTTTTTTTCATTCCAGAAAGGAATACACTCCCATTCTCTCCTGCCAAACCAGGAGCTGGTTGAAACAATGAAAACTATGCTAGAGAGTCTTGGAAAGCTGGCGGAAGAGGTAAGTTGCTTCAGTTGGAGCCCTAGGAAGCAGAACTGCTCATTACGTTTTTGAAATCTGAGTTTGATTTGGCTAGCCAGCGTTCATTGCATTCAGGCAAAGGAATTTGTAAGCACTAGGTGGCCCTATTATTATTGTTATTATTATATTTTTTACTTCAAATGCTGGTTTTCAGGGAGCATTTTTCTTCTGGTGTGCTGAATTTGGTTGTCTCCTTAGCCTACATCCTGTCCATATTTATTCATTAGTGGTAGGAAATCTGTTTAAACAGAATATCAGTTTCCTGGTCTGGGGGAATAATGTGTGCACCTCAAATCCAGACCTTTCTCCATCTGGATATCTGGCTGCTCAAGTCAGTCTGTTAATATGATGTCTTTATTTTTATGTGGCATCTTCTCATCAGAACCAAGGCTTTTATTTATTTATTTATTTATTTGTTTGTTTGTTTTTAACATGGCAGAGCCTCAGGCAAATCCTTGACTTGGAGTCATACAATTGGGAGATATATCTACCCATCCATCCCCTATCTCTAGGCAGAACTGCACCTGAGTATATATGGGTAAAACTCAGAAAAGGGTGGGTACCATGAGATCCCAGGGTGTAATTGATCAAAGAGAATACTGTGGTTCTACTTTAACACGTCCCTAAGTAATTTCTTATTAGGTAGGATCTCTTTCCTGTTGGTGTGGATCACAGCTCCTCCATAACTTCTCATCCTGTCTCAACATTCTTGTTTATGTCTTTCCATAAACATTCCACGGGGTAGAGGGTTCTTGATCTTTTTTTTGTATGTCTCGCAGACGTCTTTGGCCAGTGATTTTAAGTGCATACGATAAAATATATAAGAATAAAAAAGGGAAACTAATTATATTAAATTGCAGTGATCAAAATAATTAAACAACAAAAAAACACTCTTAAGTTTACCCACCCTAGGTTAAAAAGCCCCAATATGGAGGATCTTTCCAGCTGGTGCCAATGGCTTTCCTCTAGTTCTTCTGTTATTTAATAGAAGTTTGCATTTATTTTTTTCCTTATCCACACAAAATGACAGTTCCACACCCTTATGTTATAGAGGGTGTCCCAAAAGTCTTACTGCAATTTTAAGCTAGTAAAACACAAAACTGCACTAAGACTTTTGGGACATCCTGTATCATGTTAAAGTCATACAAGTCGGGGCAGCTAGGTGGCGCAATGGATAGAACACCAGCCCTGAAGTCTGGATGACCCGAGTTCAGATAGACCTCAAATAGACTTAGCTGTGTGTGACCCTGGGCAAGTCACTTATCCCAGATTGCCTCAAAAAAAAAATCACATAAGCCCATGACAATATCAGTTTTCATTTCTACCATAATTTTGTCTTTGTCTTTCTGTACAGTTAGGTGGGTAAAGACCATGAGATCATATTTTCCCCTTATTGGTCTTAGTAATGTTTTTTTTTCTATTGCTTTCAGAGAGGTAATATGATTTAGTGAATAGACATCTAGCCCTGAATTCAGAAAGACCTGGGTAACAATTCTATCTCAAATACTGAGTGGCTAAGTGATTTGGGGCTCTTTGAACCTCAGTTTTGTCATCTGTAAAATAGAGATGTTAATACCCCCTACGTCACAGGGCTGTTATGAAGCTCAAATGAAATAACATATGTAAAGCACACTAAACAAATGTGAGCCATTGTTTTTGATTTGTTTTGCTTTTTTAACGTGTACAGGCTTTTAAGCATGCTTTGTTAGCCAAACCCAACAAACCCATCTCTGCCATTAAATGTTTTAAAATGTGATTACCTTCAAAGCAAGACTGGTTCTTTTGTATTGTAATCTAATTGAAGTCAGCAAACATTTTAAAAATGCCTACTCTGTATAAGATGTATGTATAGAAAAACAGAAGTCCCTACCCTCAGAAACTTAAAGTCCATAGGGATATACATGTAATACAATAATATATATACATAAATTACAGCATTCGTTAATTTTAAATCAGTAAGGGACCTGAGAGGTTATTCAAGCCCCTCATTTTCCAGGCAAGGAAGGAGAGGCCTATAGAGTTTAAGTAACTTGCCCAGACTGGAATTCAGATCGAGGTACTGTGATTACAAATCCAATATTCCTTCCAGGGGACCATCCTGCCAGTCCTAATCTTCTGGGGAAGAAAATTTTGGTTTGATGGGGTAACAAAAAAAATCTCACGTGCCCTAGTTCTGTCAGGGAAGTTATTGTAGAGATGAACTCTAGTAACCTTAAACAGATGAAGAAGCTGGGATCATCTGAGGTTAACAGATTTTCTCCTTCCAGAAGGTAGATGGGGAAACACATTGAGCCCCCCAACTAGATAAGCAATTGGTTCTGTTTTATCTGAGGCCATGCACTGCTATTGTTTGTTGTGAGGTGGGCACTTAACCTTTTTTTTCTTCTTTTTTTTTTGGCTTTAACTGAGACAAAAGCTATAACTGTTGCAGAAGAAAAGGTATCATAAATTTGCCTCGGGGTCTGGTTATAGCTGTTTCCTGTTACATCACCCAGGCCTGCCTTTTGTCTGGGGTTAAAAAAAAAAATTGAAAGCATGTGATGTTCGCATTGCTGATGTGGCAGAAACTCTTAAACTGAGCCACACACATATTTTCTTGGCAGCTGCTTCCTTGTACCTTGCAGACTGCTGCCCCATTCCGGTGCAAGCAAGGGCTTTGGGCTCTTCATGGCAGGGTAATCAAAGCACCCTTGGCCACTTGACCAGTTACTTATTGTCTGATTTACTCTTTTCCTTGGGACAAATGGGGAAGAAAAGAAGCAATTGGCTTATTTATCTTACCAGCCACTGGAAAGAAGGCTACTTTGTTTTTGTAGGATTTTTCATTTATTTTGTACAATGCTCCAAAGCCACCCTTCATGGTTCTTCTTAAGTTGCTTAAAATATCTTTTCCAATATTGAAGTGCGTGTGTGTGTGTGTGTGTGTGTGTGTGTGTGTGTTACTTGTGGCATGCAAAAATTCTTCCATCTTTGGTACAGAGAAAGCTGGTGGTGTGGTGGATAGAGTTCGGGGTTTGGAATACTGAAAGACCTGAGTTCAGTGTGGCCTCAGGCACTTACTAGCTCTATGACCCTGGGCAAGTCACTGAATGTCTGTTAGCTTCAGTTTCCTGAGGTGCTGTAAAATGGAGATAATAACAGCACCTGCTCCTTAGGGGGTTTTGTGAGGATCAAATAAGATAATATTTGTAAAAGCACCCAGCACAGTGCCTGGCATCTATATAGTAGATACTATAGCAATGCTTAATCCTTTCCCTACCCTTCCCTTTGACAAACCTGTGATGTCATTGGTGTGGAAACCTTTTGACATAATTTTTCACAGAGGACTTAACCCAATATGCTGGGACCCTTCCTCTTACTCTTTCAGAGTTGTCTGCATGTTATTTTTCCTTTTTGTCACATGGCTGGCCTGCCACTCCTGGTCATACATGTCCATGTCAAACTCTCCGTTTAGCACACCAGACATTTCAATGGATTGTTTCTCTAGTCCTGAGTCCTATCTACAGGACACCTAGAGGGTGTGGATTTCTTGTGAAAGTGGAATGTTGGTATTAAAGCCAAGATTTCCCTCACATCTTAGCCTGGGCTATTTGTTAAAAACTGGCTGCTGTAAAACCTTGCAGGACCCCCTTAATTTGCTCTGCTAGGTTTTCTGATCTGTATCAGATACTGCCTTCTTTTTTCTCCTCAAACATAATAGGAGAAAAACTAATATTTTTAAAGTGGAAAAAAAACCAAACAAACCGTGTACCAAAAAAAAAAACCAGCTTGTGTCTTTTCCTATGATGCTGTTACTAGGTGTCATTTGGGCATGGATGTTTGAGTAATTGTTTCAGTAGTGGTGGTGGGGTCATCTGTTGTTTGCTTATCAGCATGTCTGAGATAGCCAGATAGAGTTAAGAATATAGCCAGGGAATAGAATAAACCCAATTTGCTCTCATAAGGGATTAAAGTAGTGAGTTTGTATTCTCATAAGTGTGACACTATGTATCTGAGCTAATTGCACATTATGTTTCTTAAAATAAAGGTTTCTGGCCACTAATTTTGTTTCATTACAATTATGTGAATGAATGAGCTGGGATTGACTTTCTGTAGTCACAGAAATAGTGCCTCATGAGAAATACTTAATTGTGGTAGTACGAAAAATCTAGAGGTTTCTAAACTGTGAAATTATGGGAGGGCTATAGTTAATGGTTTTACCTGTACCTAAACTGCATTCCATATTCATTAGTATAGCTACTATTCAATGGAGTGGAAGGGAAAGATCATTCTTTTTTTTTTTTTTGGCCTTTTGGTGAGGCAGTGGGATTAAGTGACTTGCCCAGGGTCATGCAATAAGTGTCAGAGGCCAGATTTGAACTCAAGTCCTCCTGACTCCAAGGCTGCAGCTCTATCTACTTTGCCACCCAGCTGCCCCAAAAGATCATTCTTGAATACCTTTCCCAGTCCTTCTTAATCTTAGTGCCTTCCCTTTTAGACAGTTTATCCTGTACGTATTTTGTTTGTACATAGTTGTTTATGGGTTTTCTCTCTACTAGACTGTGAGCTTCTTGAGAGCCAGGAACTATTTTTTGCCCTTTTTAAAAAATATATGTCTCTCTAGCACTTTATATGTGCTTGGCACATGGTAGGAGGTTAATGAATGCTAGTTGATTAACTCACTAAACGTTCCATTTAGCATGATAAAATGCACATTTTCCTAGAGGTCCTTTTTTTTTTTTACTGTGATGTTTCCAGTTGTTATAATAGTGTATGAAAAATACAAAAACATAGGAATGCAGTTCGGAAAGAGTTTGTTTTAGAAAGTTTTTAAAGTAGCCCATGACATTGATGCTGATTATGTTTATTCTAAATAGATTTTTAGTGCACCATTTGCATCATTGTAAAGGAGAGGTATACTCTGGTCCTTTGGATTGCATTGGGAGGTGATTGGGGATTTCCATTGATCAAATAATGCTTCTGATGAGATATCTTGTCCCTTGAAGTGAAACAACTACATGCAGTAAAGTTATGTCATGACATAACTCTATGTGTCCACTTCTCTTCATTTGTGTCCAAATACTTTTACCGTCTCTAATTTTGTAATGAGATTCTCTTAGTCTGTAAATAAATATCATCATAGCAATACCATACAATCTTATTTGCATCTTGTCAGATCTCATTTGTGATCTTGTCAGGGAGGAGATTTGGGTGGGCTAAGCCAAGACAGAACCAGTGCTAATAGAGACATCAAGGTTCTGGACAGCAAGGGGCTTGGAAGCCGGTGCTTATGGGGAAGGATAGTGTAGATATCTACATGTGCATCTCATGCTGTGCATGAGGTCCAGAGGCAGGTGAGAATTCTATGTAGTTGGGGGATTCCATGTGGGCAACTTGGCCCTAAGTTTGGGAGGACACGTCATGGAGGGTATTCCCAAATAAGGAGAAAGAGCCAAACATCGGAGAAATCAGTCAAAAGAAGTCATAAACCCAGATTAGGAATATGCGGACCACTAGGGCAGAAATCAGAGTATATAAAGACTGAGCAGCAGGGTTTCCGATTTTAGGCATGGACAGACTGGGCTATGGTGTTCAGGAATTGAGTCATGGAGAGAATGGGGAACTGGTGGTGGAACCTGGGTACAGAATCAGTAGTTGGTACAGGTTTGGAGATCAAGTCAGTCAACATTTATTAAGCACTTACTTTGTGCCAGGTGCTGTCCTAAGCAGTGGACTAGAACATGAATGACTTTGATACTGAGGTGTTATGACTTGGATCAAAACTGATATCAGAGTTTGGGTTGGACTGAATCCAAACTTTGGGTGGAACTGTGAGCTGCAGAAATTCCATTTGATTGGAGGAAGAAATTGGCAGAAAAAGGTCATCCCAGAGCCTCTTGCAGCAGAGCCAGTCATATTCCCCATCTTGGGGATGAGTCTTCTCACCCTCTTCCAAACTTTTTCAAGTCTTTTGTTTCAGTGGCTCTCTAGTCACTCTAGGATTAAATACAAACTGCTTTTGGGAGCATTTAAAACCCTTCCTGCCTTTCCAGGCTTACTGTAGGTTCTTCCTTTTCACATACTATACGTGTCAGACTGTTTGAACTGGACATGCTACTACTGTTCCTTGCATTTGACATTCCACTGCCCATCTTTCTGTCTTTGTACAGGCTACCTCCTAGCCTTGGTATGCACTCCCCTCTCACCCCTAGCTTCACTTCACAGCTTAGCTCACATGGTCATGATACATGAAGACTTTTCTGATTTCCATGATGTGTGAATGTCTTTCCCCCCCAAAGTCCCTTGAATTTATATCATATGTGGTCTGTGGCTGCTTCTATGTGTACATATTGTTTCCCTCAATGCAATGTGAGTTCTTTTATGGTAGGGAATGTTTTCTTTTTGTCTTTGTATTAGAAGCTTCTAGCCCATTGCCTGGTCCATAGTAGGCATTTAATAAATGCGTTTTGATTGATACTAGGAAAAAATGCCTTTGATATGAAAAATACTACCTAACCTGTGTAACCGCTCCTCTCACGTTCACCTCTTATTCCATTTTCTAAGGAATAAAGCATAGTAATGGCAGAGATTGTTCCAATAGAGAGGATTAGGAAATGTAGATTCTGGAGCCTAGAATCTTTGACTAAATCCAAACTTCATAGAATAAATCCCCTTAATAAAAAGATTTGTTCTGTAAAACTTGGACTCAGTCAAAAGACCACACATTAAGGACCTAGAAGGCCACATATGGCCTCAAGGCCTCAGGTTTCCCACTCCTGTATCTAGGCCCATCTCATATATGACTATGGGAGTCTAGACAGCTCATTCTATTTTCCACAGCCTTTAGTGTACTCATGTGTCCCAGCGACAGCATGTTAAACTATGTCTACAGATAAAGTTTGGTTTCAGTGGGGAAAAATTAATATTAAAAAATGTTGTTGTTTAGTTAAACCTTTGTGGCTAAATTTGCATATATTCTGTAGAGCATTGTTATCTAGTGGTATGTATATCTTTGTTATATCAGAGGAGTTGGAGTAATTGTCATTTGGGGTTCACTCTTCAAAGACTCTCTGCTAATGTCCTTTTCTAGTCCTGGCATGGAGGTCACCCTGGTTGCTCAAAGGCTATGATGTCAAAAGAGCATAAGCTGGAAAGCATCCCAGTCTAGACCTGGTGATAAATATCTGCTTCTTTTCTAGGAATCAGCTTAACTAAGTTCAAAAGTGGTCATCTATATTCAGCCACTTAATTAGTCAAGCATATCTTCAAAGCACTCTGTGCTAGCCACTGTAGATACAAAGACAGAAATGAAACAGTCCCTTATGTCAAAGAACATGCTTTTTAGTGGGGGAGATAAAATGTACAAATATAGGTATAAGCAAAATATCTTGAGAAGTACAATGTCCCCTCCCCTGGGCAGTCCCTCCATTTTGCACTCAGACTTGTGCATTGGGTCTCCAGAAGGAGGCTGCTTCTTCCAGTTTTAAGGAAAAATAACCCTGTGAAACTATATTTCTATAA
This sequence comes from Phascolarctos cinereus, assembly GCF_003287225.1. Classification (NCBI taxonomy): domain Eukaryota; kingdom Metazoa; phylum Chordata; class Mammalia; order Diprotodontia; family Phascolarctidae; genus Phascolarctos; species Phascolarctos cinereus. Next base: position 142,000,208 of record NW_027555847.1, read on the forward strand.
CTGTAGCTTGAAGCCCCCAAGAGTGTGTTTCCCATGAACGATCAGGCAGTAGACATGATTAGCTCTTAGCAAAAGTATTTACTAAGATTGAGGTAGGAACTAGATCTGTTGTTTCTTTGGTATAGGAAATTCCTCGGTGAGTCATTCCTTCTTTCAGTGGAGGTCAGCACTTTCTCTGCAATTTATAATACAGAGTTGCCTAGAGCACTGAGAGATTAAGTGGTCTGCCCAGGGTGACACAGCCGGTATGTTTTAGAGGGAAGACTTGAAGCCAAATCTTACTGGTTTTGATGCTGGCTCTCATTTACTAAGATGGCATAGAAGAGACAGAAATTCGGGGCCTAGAAGTCCTTTCTTTCCTCATGAAGTTCTCATGTAGCCAGGGCTACTCTTAAGTCATCTCTTATCTTCTTCCGAAGGTCATTTTCCTTGAAGCCTTCTCCAACCTCAGGTGACTATGTCTGTGTATCGGTGTCTGACTACAGTGTATTTCTGCAATGCTTTCGATTGGTTGAGTAGCTTCCTTTCAAAGATTACACAGATGATGGAATGGAGGGAAGAGAAAAGAGTAAGTCTCTCTTCCCCACCTGCAGGGTCACATTCTGTGTAGCACCAGGTGTGCAATGTCTCTAGATCCCTCAGGTTGGGGCCAGGTTGTAAAGAACTTTAATGGTAAAACAAAGGTATTTACAATAGTTTATCAAGGTAATAGGGAGCCATTGTAGTTTATTGAATGGAGGGGGTGATCATTTCAGTGACTATGTGGAGAATTGGGGAGAAGGGGAGACTTTAGGTAAAGAGATGAATTAGGAGGCTATTGTAATAATTCAAGTGAGAAGTAATGAGGGCCTGAATCAGGATAGTGGCTGTGTGAGTGGAGAAAAGTGGGGCAGGTAGAGTATTCAACCTTTGTTGCATTGAGGAGTTTTTTTCAGCTTTAGCATCTCAAAAACCATCTACTAAATATGGGTTGGATGGAAGGGGTATCCATATCCATACTGATGAAATACCAGATTCTTGAAATATTGGAAGATTTCCAATAGAAGTAAGGGAATACATGCCCTTATGTGAGATAGATCAAAATTCATTATTTTGGTATTTTAAAAGGTCTGTTATTCACTGTTGTGGGAACTTTCCTACTGATGCACTTTGTAAGCCCTCTGTCCCTTAAGAGATACTTTTATAAGTTGCTGTGTTAAAAAAAAAAAGTTATTACCCACAGGCCAACCTGATGATGAACCTTTCTGAGGTAAGATGTTAATCCATTACAGGGTTTGTATTTTGTAGTTTTATGGTAGGTAGGGTAGATGCAAGAGCTTGTGCTAGACTGACAGTAGCCTTCAAGAACACTTGTTCTGATGTGAGATTGGAATTGGACTTCAGTGGAGGGGAATAGGTTGTAGGATCAACAAAACAGTTGTGCAATTGCAGTGTGTCTAAGGAAGACCCCACTGGGACCGAGACCTGGTGATTTGGAATCTTAATGATATCCTTATTTTAATAGAGCTTTGCAGCTAAAAGCAACTTTCTTTCTGTTCTGACTTTCTTTCTTAGTGGGAAGAAATTGGCAGCATCAATGTAAAGAAATTGTGAGAAATATAGTGATTTATTAATGATGGTGAAATGTTTGAAAATACAAAGTGCTATATAAATATTTAATAGTTATAATAATAATAATCATAATGGCACTTGGGCCAGTAATTCCATGAGGAGCCAAACTACATTTGTATTATAAGATGATGTCTAGAGTTAGGAACTAAATAGCCAAGTAAGGATATATTGAAGAGTAGCATTAGCATAAATTAATATTCAATGAGTAGCTTCAGTTTCCCTGGCACTTAAAGTGATAGGTATTTCATAGAAGATTGGATCAAAATGGCCTTTATTCTCAAAAGCATGAACTTTGAGTCTTCATAGTCCTAGTAGAAGATAAATGATATTATCCTATAATGATTTCAAAATTATTCTAATTGTTCAGCATAATTTCTAATTTAGCTTCCCCCTCTCTTTCCTTGCTGAATTCCTCCCTGTCCTTTAATACACAACCTAAATGTTGTCTCTGCATAAAACCTTCCCTGATTCCCTTGATTGGTAACAAACTTCCTTGCCAGATGCCATATCATTCTATTATAATGTTTTATTATATCCTAATCCACTCATCATTTCTGTGCCAGTATCTTATCCCTTAAATGGAGGGCAGAGACCATGTTTTCTGTCAGTTTTGTAGGTCTTAACAATGTTTTGCATAGAGACTGATTAATAATGTTTGTTATTATATGGTGTATAGTTAGTTATAGGCCTAAGGAGAAAAGGGATTATACAGTTATGAAAACTTAACCCACATCATACACATAGCAGGAAAAGCAGCATGGCCTGGTGGATAGAGAACCAACCTCAGAGTCAGCAAGGACTGGATACTGCCTGTGTGACCCCTGGGCAAGTCACTTGACTTCTTAGTCAATGATTAGGCAACTTTTTAAGATTAAAAATTACAGAACAGTTGCTGATCTGCATGGCTACAGGGAGTTTTCTAGGTCAATGAGGTCATAGGTCTTGTCTAAAAAATATGTCATCTTTGCTTTTTCCTACTCTATCTTTTGCTCCACTGGAGTTCTATGTGCTTCACTGTGGCTTGGAGGTGACCTTATGTTTTCTAAGGCTATGCCAGTAATATACAGGCACTGGTCAGCTTGTCCTACCAGTCTATAAAGACTTTGTGGAGGAGCCTGGTGATAGAGTGTATGTCCGAGGACCATCTTGTTTAAGTTTGGCTTATCACTTCACTGGCCTTAGGGTAATGAATTGTTTTGGCCATAGCAACTTTCTAAGACCTTCTGCTAGTCATAGAGAAGTGGTGATTTATATTATCAGAGGAAATACCCATGGTTGTTGTCCTTCATTCTCAAAGAGAACCAAAATGACATCACTATGCTAGAGGCAAGTTATAGTAGTGAGTGTGTCTGACTGTGGCTGAGTGGAGCTCGGAATGCACTAACACAGGTCAGGCCCAGATAGTCCATGTGAACATTTGGGGCGGATTCTGCAAACCAACCATGAACTTAAAAAAGTTATTAGTTACAGCCAGCCAGTGTATTTCTGAAACATAGTTTTGAAGTGAAAAGTTTTTGTATGTCCCAACAGAGAAATAAGACTTCTTTTTTTGTCTGACCCTTTTTTCCTTTCACCCTTTTGTTGCCTTCCCTGTCCATCCCTTCTCCTCTCCATGCCTATGACAGTTATCTAGCATGAAGAGCTGGAGGGACATGAGACAAGAGGTGATGTTTCTGACCAACGTGAACAGTAGCAGTTCCTCCACCCAGATCTACCAGGCAGTGTCTCGAATTGTCTGTGGCCACCCTGAAGGTGGGGGACTGAAGATCAAATCCCTGAATTGGTATGAGGACAACAACTACAAAGCCCTGTTTGGAGGAAATAACACCGAAGAGGAGGTGACGAACTTCTATGATAATTCTACAAGTAAGTACCTGGGACTCAAGCCCAGTCTCTTCTTTCCTTGAATCAATCTCCTCCCGCAGTCATCGTGAAGAGGCTGAATCCTCTCTTTTCTGAGCAGCAGAGGGGGGATGGAAGGTGATTATTGTCAGTGGCTGTTATTCCCATCAAGGGCAAGTTATTCTATCAGATCTTGTGAAAGACATCTTGATGGTCAAAGACTGAGTGTGTGTTCTGTGATAAGATGAACGATTCACCATTCACTTTTTGGTTCTTCACTGACAAGGAAGTGTTAAATACTCTTGCAACTTCATATCCATTAGCCTCGTCTTTGTGGTTTGCTATGGGTGTACACCTTTTGTTTAGTGAAACAGTGTGGAGCCAGTGTTACCATTTTAGACAGTGGTATACTTTTTTCATTGACAACATGTTGCAGCTGTTCCTTTCTCCCATTTCCCAAACACAAGTATGTATTTTCATCCATGGTCAGATAGCTTTTTGTGGTCTGATGTAATGTAAGATTTTTTTTTTCTAAAGTGAAACACCAACAGCTTGGATATCTGCAGGTTGCTTCACGGTGCTGAAGTTTTTGTTTCATGGGAGGTTTATGAGATAGCGCCCTTACCTCTTCCTTAGTCTTCATGGCTACTCTAGATGTATTCCACTTTATATAACAATCTGAAGTTTGGTTAGGGTAATCAATAAGGTAGGGGGTCTTGAAAGCTGTGTGTAAACACAATGTTTATGAATTATGTCATTTGGTGGAGAAGAAAGTTCACTATTTAAATGAATTTTTTTTTCTTTTGTTAAATTGAGGAATTCCTTTGTACAGCGAATAAATCCCTCAGCTCTTGTAATTTGGATTCTTGTGTATTGAATATTGTTAGAAATCTTTATGTGTGTGATGTGAAAAGAATTAAGGAGACCAATTCAGTGGTTCTCTCTCCAGAAACAGAAGTTTTGGGTTAGCTTAAGTGTTCCAGGTCAAATGTAGCCCACAGGTAGGCCTCTTCTGTTTTAGTGGCGACAATGTAAACCTCAAAAGGGCAGTGTGAGTATAGAATTGTTTTGTGCTTGTGAACAGTTTAAGAAAAGTTTTAAACCTTCACGTTTTTCCACATCTTAAGTATATACGCTTGTGTAAGACACATGTCAGTCTTTGTCATTTATAATGAGGCAGAAGTACTATTTTTTTGTGTGTCTATGTTGACTGGATCCTTATCTTCTCTCATAGCTCCTTATTGCAATGATTTGATGAAGAATTTGGAATCTAGTCCTCTTTCCCGAATTATCTGGAAGGCTCTAAAGCCTCTGCTTGTTGGAAAGATCCTGTACACCCCTGACACCCCAGCCACAAGAACAGTTATGTCTGAGGTAAGTGGTAGATAGAGGCTTCTAACTGATTTCTATACTTAAGAATTCCCCAAATCCTATGATGATGAGGAATATAATTACCGTAAGTCAGAAAAAAAAAGAATGTATGTTCTCTTATAAAGCACACTGCATTTGGAGCCAGAAAATTGGGTTCAAATTGGGCATTTGTCATTTGCCACCTCTTTGAGGTAAAAGAAGTCATTTTGGGGACTTTGGTTTCCTCATCTGCACATTGATGGAATTGGGTTACATCGTCCCTAAAGTTCCTTCCAGCTTTAAATCCTCTGCTTTGCTGTCTGGAAATGTGCTAAGAAAGGGACGAAGTGTGGCGTCCTTGATTTCAAAAGTGGTTCTGAACTTTTCACAGACTAATGATGATGTTTGTGTCAATTCAGAAAGTCAGATGATGCTTAGACTGGATTCTAATATATGAATACACTTTACTTTGTGTATAATTTTTAAAAACTCCACCAAGTGCTTCTGTGCCTTATTTAAAAAGAATAACTTTGTGATGTCCTTTTTTGAAAGTTAGTGTATTTCTTCTTCTAATTTGTGGCTTACACCAAGGTAAAGGTTGTGTCTATGTATGTACGTGTGTGTAAATGTATGTATGTAATTCTGCTGTTAATGGACAATCTTGGTGTCGTTTAACCCATAGATGGTCTAAGTTGCATTCTGCCCCGTAGCTAGTTTGAACAAGCTATGTCTTAAGATTTTAGTGTATTGGAAAAAATACTGAACTTGGAGTGAGGAGTTTCAGTCCTAGCTCTAGCACGTGCCAGCTGTGTGCCTGTTGGTAAATTACTTCCTTTCTGAGTCTCAGTTTCCTTACCTGTAAAATGGATGAGTTAAGGAGAAATAGCATGATGTAATGGATTAAGAGCTGGCATTAGAGCCAGGATAGTTAGGTGGTGCCATAGTGCACAGAGCCCTGGACCTAGCCAGAGTCAGAAAAACTCATCTTCTCCGGTTCAAATCTGGCCTCAGACATTTAGTAGCTGTGTGACTCTGGGCAAGTCACTTAACCCTGTTTGTCCCAGTTTCCTCATCTGTAAAATGAGCTGGAGAAGGAAATGGCAAACCACTATAATATCTTTACCAAGAAAACCCCAAATGGGGTCATTGAGTTGGACACAACTGAAAATGACTAAACTTAGAGGCAGGAGACCTGAATTCAAGTTCCACATCTGCCCACGTGCTGTCTGTGTCACATTGAGCAAGTCATTTAACTTCTCAATGCTCCTATACAACTCTCTGAAACTCTTTAAGTTGGAGAAAAGCTGCTGATCTGTATTGATCAAGGGTGTGCCCTGCTTAAAGTCCTAAACTGATCAAATCACAGGTCTTGACAAAAAAACAAACAAACAAAAACAACAGCAAAAAAAACCGTATCAGCTTCAAGCGTTGTTGACTCATCACTACCATCATCATCCTCTTCATCCTCATCATTGTTGCTTTTATTATACAGGGTGTCCCAAAAATATTAGTGTTGTTACTAGCTTTATGCTAGTGAATAAATGCATATTTATAAATATATGCTAGTACTGAGAGGCATCATGTTACAATGGAAAGTGCATTGGTTTTAGAATTGTAGGACCTAGTTGAAATCCTGACTGCTGTTTCCTACTTGTGTTATCTTTGGATGAGATATTTAACCCCTGCGGGACTCCTCTGTGGTCCCTTCTAGGTTCTAACCTATGATCCATAATCATTTGATTGCCCTAAATTAATTTAGAATAACAGCTCACTAAGGGTCCTTCAGTAAAATGATTCCATCTAGGGAGTGGAGATAAAGCTATATATGTTCCTACTCCATTTTTGTAAGAACTGTTGCCTTAAAAGGCTTCTCTGCTCTCTGAGAGTGTGTCTATAAAGATCACTGGGTCTTCCCTGAGGCTCCTTGGAGAATAGTGTCTTTCAGAGGTGGAATGTGGCTGAGCCTGACCATGTTACCCTTTCTTCCTTCATTTCTGTGGAGCAGTAGAGCTTGTTGGCTTTAGAACAAACCCTCTACCTATCTATAGCCAGCATTTATGTAGTATATTAAAGTTAGCAAATTGCGTTCCATATATTATCTCATTTGATCCCTTAAGTTTTGGAAAATTTATCTTCACAAAGCAGATCTTGAGCATAGCAGTGAATTGTTTGGTGGTATTTTGTTCCTTTTTCCTAGATAGGTTCCCCCCTCCCCCCAGTTTCTCCTTCCATTGGTAGTACCAAATTATTCTCGTGTTCAGCAATACGTCCCTTCATTAGCAGGGCTGGGCTTCTCCTGGAATTGTAGCATAACTTTGGTCAAAATCCATTGCAGCTGGGCACAGTTTGGATGTGAAATGTTTGTGTAGTTCATGTGATGACACTCTCTCTCTCTCTCTCTCTCTCTCTCTCTCTCTCTCTCTCTCTCTCTCTCTCTCTCTCTCTCTCTCTCTTCTCTTCTTACCGCTCCCTGCCCTAGGTGAATAGAACCTTTCAGAACCTGGGTGTATTCCATGACCTGAAAGGGATGTGGGAAGAGATCAGCCCCCAAATCTGGGCATTCATGGAAAACAGCCAGGAAATGGATCTCATCCGGGTGAGTCCCCTGCCCCTACACTTAACTAACTTTGTATTTGCCAAAGCTGAGTGAGGGGCATAATTCCCAGAAGTGATCCGAACAAGTTCTTATCTTGAATTTCATCAACAACACTGCAGTACTGGGCTTTTCTCAAACAGCAGGGCTGTTGACCATCATCAGACCAAGGAGCCCTGGCCCTGGCAACAATGATGTATTGCTTGTACAGCCCCAACATTTCTTGTATAGATAGACAAGGATATATCTATAGAAGAGGCACAATGGGCTGGTGGTTAGGGTAAGGAATGGGCTTTCATAAAGCCCTGGTCCTTTCAATAATATTTCTTGTCCCATATTGACTAATGATTTCAGCAGATGATTTAGAGGTTATTTGCTTAGCTTCTGCATGCTGCAGGAGCGCCTGGATATACGAAAGTAGAAAAAATGGAAAACATACATAAAACACACTCTTCATATAGGAGCCATTTTAAAATCTTCTCCTGAGGCACAATGAAAGTCAAGAGGGCCTTGGGCAGTCTGTAGATAATAGCATCCATAACTCTATTTTCATGCATTGTGAAAAGGATAAATGTTTTAGAGACAATTGAATTTAAAATTGTGGCAGCTTTGTAAGTACTGAATGTCTCCCTCAATTTTAGTGGAGTGCTATTTAATCACATTATCCTCTGACATGCCCTGTGTCGGAGCATCATTAGCCACTGTTTTCTCTTGACAAAATGGGTGAGAGCTATTTCTGTCTTCTCTGTTTCCACCAATAGCCAGAATACAATTCTGTGAGTCCTCTTTTCCCTTTAAATGGTTACTGTTTGAAGGGAAGAATAAGGATGGAAACATGAACACCTCAGACATTCTGCGTAATTTGAGATTGTCAGGTTAGGTCCTGTATTCCTAATGCGTCCACCCCAGTCTTATACATAATGGCTAGCATTTATTTAGTGCTTTAAGGTTTGCAAAGTGCTATTAGCTCACTTGATCTTCACAACGCTGTAGTGGAATAGGTACTATTATTATCCCAGTTTCACAGATGAGGAAAGGAAAGATGAGAAAGAAGAGAGATTTTAAGGGACTTGCCCAGGATCACATAGACGGTAAGCATCTGAGGAGTTGAACTCGGGTTTCCCAAAAGGTCTACCACCCTTTCCACAATGATGATACTTAGAGAAAGCTCGAAGAAAGATCTCTGAGTGCTTTTCCAGCTCCCAGTCTGTGAGCCTATGATCCTATAGACCTTGGATTCAAATTTTGCCTGATCTCTCTGAGCCTCAGTGTTCTGATCTGAAAAATAGGGAATATATGGAAAGTGCTTTGTAACCTGAAACTACATAGATGTGTACTTTGTTATTGTCATTAGTGTTATTAATATTGGAGTTCTGGATGTTACAACAGGCCCTTTGTAGTCTTCCCTCCCTCCCTATTACTTGTCTCTTGTCTGACATTGGCTTTTGCCTACTCTTATGCTGTTATGTAACACAGAATCATCTGATTGGCTGTAGCCAAAGAGTTTTAATCATGATAATAATTGATAAGAGTAATATATTTATACAGCACTTTAAGGTTTGCAAAGCCCTTAATATAGATGATATCATCTGAGCCTCACAACCCTGTGGAATAGGTGCTATTATTTCATTTTGTAGGTGAGGAGACTGAGGCTGGGTGTAAACCCAGGGCTTTTTGACTCCCAAGTCCAGGACCCTATCCCTGTCTATCCTTCCTCTGGGTTCTGCTTAGACAGGCCTTCTAAGGTCCCTTCCAGCTCTACATCTGTGATCTTAGGATCCTATTTTGTCCCTTCATGACCCATTCTGCCTTCCTTGGTATTCACTCTGCCTCTGGTACACTGTCATTCTGCTTCCTTCTTGCTGGTGCTCACCTGGTGCAGAGGAACATCCTTTGACTTATTGTAGTAGGATGGAAGGTCCCAGATGCTGCAGGCTCAGGGTGCCTCCAGATAGCTGTGGTCAGACTTGAAAATAATTCCCTCTTTTCCTGACAGGTGTCCCTGCAGACCCCGAGATACCTCTTCCAATTCCCATTCACTGTAGCAGCAAAGCCAACCCTTGGCCCACAGAGGCTACTTGTGGCTGTTAAAACACTCTAAGCTCAGGGCAGGGCATTAAGTGGCCCAGGAGGGGGAAACTGAACTTTGTCACACTACCCATAAATGTGGTTTGAAATCTTTGTAAAGCACTTTGTAAACCTTAAAGTGTCATAGAAATGCTAGTTATTGTTGTTACTATTATTATTATACTTTGTGCTGTGAAATGCTATCTAGGAGACTTGTTGCTAGATGTTAATCCATCTTCCTTCCACTTCAGCCAGATTCTTTGTTGTTGCCACACCTGGCCTCATAGGATATTTCGCCCAGTAGGTGTAACCTGTGTAAGGGCAGTCTGGTTTCTGTTTCAGTTATTGATCAGAGTCCTGACACAGTGGAAAGAGCATGGAACTTGCAGTCTGTCAAAAGGATTCTTGTTCTGGCTTTGACACTTTTTGTGTGCCTTTGACCCTAAAACTCAGTTTTTTCACTTGTAAAATGGGGAAAATAATAATTTCATTACCCACCTCACAAGGTTATTGTGAGAAAAATCACCTTGTGAACCTTAAAGTACTACAAAAATGTGAATTATTAAGATTTTTTATTATTTACTCTTATAGGTATGCCTCTCTTTAATACCATTAGGTGTGTGTTTTGAGAAGTTGCATGTGAAGCACATTTTAATACATCGATCTCTGTTTTTCAATTGCCTGGCATTGTTATTTCAGAGTCATTCAGCTTTATTTCTGATTGAATGTCAATTGACAGTGGCGCCTAACACTCTGTTCCTTCTTCTCTCTGTCAAGTAATCAAATCTTTAAGTGCATAGGGAAACTAATGTTTAGATGAATTCTTTTGTAGAGGAAAGACTCCTTCTATAATGTGAAAAATCACCCTTCCATTGTAAGTTTATCTCCTTGGTAAATTTAGAAGGGGTTTGACCAAGTGTTAATGAGTCTTATAATAAACAAGGAGAGGTGATTTTTCATATTTAAAGAAATATTTTCTAAAGGAAACTTAGTGGATTAGATAAATCTTTTTACCAAGTGGGTACATGGGTTTTATTAGGGAGGGTAGGATAGACTTAAATGATACAGTGGTACCATGGCACAAGTCAAGTCAAGGAAGTCAGCACAGATCATTGGAGCATAAGAAGATTGATGAGAATCCAGGGTTAGACAGGATAGAACTAACTCCCTTGGCTACAGGCAATCAGGTCAGCATGGGTTAGGCCAGAAAATACACACGTCCTTGTTAGCAGTCAATCCACTAGCATTGTGGTCCCTTTTACATGCACAGAGACACATGTATGTGTACGTGTTTATACGTTTGCCCATGGTCACCCAGAGTGTATGTGTCAGAGGTAGGATTGGAATTAGGTCTTCCTGACTGAAGCCTGGTTCTGTGTACATTATGCCCCACTTTGTGGGGAGAGAGAGAGAGAGAGAGAGAGAGAGAGAGAGAGAGAGAGAGAGAGAGAGAGAGAGAGAGAGAGAGAGAGAGAGAGAGAGAGCGCGAGAGTGACAGCTAGCCAGCCAGCCCCAGAGAGTTAGGAAGACTTGAATTAAATTCATGCCTGGAACTTGGACTTAAACTGTTTGTGTGTCCCCTCCCTGGGCAAGTCCCTTAACCAGTGTGCCAGGCATTGAGAGGTTAAGTCACTCTTAAGTTAACCTTAAGTTAAGGTTAAACTCTCTAAGACTGTTAAGTTGAAGGTAGTGGCTAGTTTGCTTTATCGTAGACCTTGACCTCTTCTTCATGCCCCGTCTCTGTGCCCTAACCCCTCCCTGCCCCCTACGCACACTAAATCAGTGCCGAACCCCAAATTGTAGTAGATCTGTTCTTTTCCTGATAGATCTTATGTGACCCTATAGGAACTGCCATTCCTTTAACAACCATTCTTCTTGGCTTTGTGCTATATAACACTCAGCCCTAATGTTTTAATCACTTTGGTTTTATAAGGTCTTTTTTTCTTAGGATTAACTTTCCTTCCTTCCCCAATACATCTTTAATTTTTTTTTTCTTTCTAGCTTCTCCCTCAGAAACTTAAACAAGCCTGCCATCTGGTGGGGGCAGTGGTCTCAGTTGTTAGAGTTGGTGATAATTTTCTGGACACTGGGTTCTTTCAAAGTAGGGCAGGGACTGTGGGTCAAGTTTACCTACCCCTTAAAAAAAAATAACTGGTATGTAAGTAGTAAGGAGAACAATTACAAATCATATTTATGTGTGCTTTAAGGTTTACAAAACAAACTTCCTTTAAAAAGCAAATGTTAGAGAGGTGATGAATTCAAGGTACAGAAAGAGACCTACATGTTGAACAGGGGCAGTTATAGAGATTTTTTTGCTTGATTATGCATATCTAATACAAGGGTGGTATTTTTCTTTTTTTCAACTTGAGGGGAGGCAGAGTAGAGCTAGCAGTGAGGTTACTAAAATTTTTAAAAAGCAAGAAAAAGGATCATTGAAGTTTTTTTTAAGTGTATAAAAGAGAATGGAATAAAGGTCAGATATAAACAGACAAATATGATAGCTTTGAAAATAACATATTGACTTTATTATATACTTAAAAAGAAAAGCAAGCTGTTTAAAATATTGATTTAAACCATAATCTTTTTCTGTTGTACTTTGTATATGGAAATGGGCATCATATTTGGTGTTGGTTAAATTCAGAATAAAAAAGAAAGAACTATTACCCTTACTGATTCATGTCTGCCTTCCCTTCTGAATATATACAGTTCTGCCTTCACTGAAGCTACCATTTTCCCATCTGTAAAATAGGGATGATAATGTTTGTACTATCTCTTTCATGTTGTACTTTGCAAAACGTAAAGCATCGTAGAAATGTGAGCTGTCATTATCACGGCTGTCTTTATTGAAGTAATTGTATTATAGACACGAGAACTTTAAAGAGGGAAGTGAGGTACAGCAGAGAGAACACTTTGGTGATGACATTCAGTAAGTCAGGCCTGAGGCAGCCTGAGCCTTAGTTTCCTTATCTGTGACATAAGGATGCCCTCTGATGTCCCTTATGGATACAGATCACTGATTCTGAAAGCCTCCCCATCCTATACATTGTTCATGGAGGGTCTGTTTCCAAACCCCTTCTCATATCTATTCCTCAAGAGTTCAGAGGTTAAGATTCCTAAGATCTAAGCCTTATAGCTCCAGGACAGTGATTTACCGGGTTATACATTATTTTAAATAACGATTAGGGCAGCAAGTCGACTCTTTTATGTAAATTTGAGTCCTATTCTTGATTTGTTGGTAAGATCCAGTGTAGGCCTTAGTTGGGGCAAGTATAGATTCCCCAACCGCCTGCAAATCTTAGTACAATCAATCAGTTAATAAACATGTGTCAGGCACCTACTCTATGTGCTATAGGTGCTGTGTTAAGGGCTGGAGATGCAACAGAGGCAAAAAGACAGTTCCTGCCTTCAAGGAGCTTACAGTCTAATGGGGGAGATCACATGCAAACAAAAATATACAAAGCAAGCTTTAAACAGGATAAATATGAAGTAATTAATAGAAGGAAGGCACTAGAATTAAGAGGAGTTGGGGAAGGCTTCTAGTAAAAGATAGATTTTTAGTTGAAACTTAAGGAAGCCAGGGAAGTCAGTAGGCAGAGCCAAGGAGGGAAAAATGTTCCGGGCCTGGGGGATAACAGGGACACCTACCTGATTGGCTTTTTCCTTCTAACATGGCCCATTTGAGAATTCAAAAAGTGGGGAAGAGAGTTAAAGGAAGGCATTCTAGGGTTGTGGAAACAATGCTGTGATTGATCCTTGTCTTAAGTAATCACCCATTAGTGTGAAAGATTTGATGATTTGTTTTTGATAAGATAAATTCTCAAAAATTGCATTTACCTTTGATTTAAGGATGGGCCTTTACAAGGCTAATCTTAATTCACTTCTGGACTCCTAATGTTACCTGTGGGCACTTCAGATTCAACAAACCTTTATTCAGCACCTACTGTATGCAGAGTACTATCCTAGGTTTTGTGAGAGATGCAAAGTTTAAGAGGTTACTGCCCTTACAGAACATATAATCTAGTAGGGGAAAGCATTTTGTGATTCCTATAGTGTTCCATAAATATCTATTATTATCAGGTAGGTAGTACTTAGAAATGTCTGAGTAACATCAATAAAAAAAAAGCTTTTTAAATTCACTGTTATTCTACTTGCATTTTTAAAACATCATTATTTTCACCTTGGCCTAGTCATGAGAAACATCCCCTTCTTTTTTTCTTTGGTGAGTTACTCATTAGTCTAGACTTCATTATACTAATTGCACTTTCTTTTGGAATTCCAGACTCTGTTGGATAATAAAATCAGTGGCAATCTCTGGGGACAGCATTTGAATGACTTAAACTGGACAACTTCAGACATTGCAGCATTTTTAGCTAAGTACCCAGAAGATGTCCAGACAGCCAGTGGTCCAGTGTACACCTGGAGAGAGGCTTTTAATGAGACAAATTGGGCAATCCAGACCATAGCTCGATTCATGGAGGTAAGTTGATACGAACACAAGAAATACAGACTAAAAATGTGTTTTTTGAAAGTCTTTTCTTCTCACCTAGTATTTATTGTGACCCTACTGTGTGCAGAGAATTGTCATAAGGGCTGTGTTCCCTAGATGTGCTTCGGAGTCTTGACATAGTTAGGAACGTAAAGATATGAAACAATTAGAGAGTAACATTTGAGCTTATGCGTGAATGTGGTACAATTTAGTTGAAGTGCTGAGGAGTTCAGAGTCAGGCAGAGATGAGCATGGGGTAGGGCTAATTGGGCTGCTTAGAACTGAATCGTGAGAACCTTGCTTTTTCGTGTCTTCCTTTCTGTAAATGTCTCCTACTCTTGCGAGACAGGGAGCAGGTGAAGGTTCGCTGAGTTAGGAGGAGGATGCAATATAGAGGGAGCCTGTAAAATCATGGGGTGCTAGTTCCCAAGTATTGCTCCGTGATTCTTGTTTCAAAGCAATATATATGCTTGTGGAAAACAACTGTCTTATTTTCTTTATGAAAAGGAAAAGCTTTTAGGAAGTTAACATACACGTTGTCAAGAATGTTTGTTGGGGAAAGGGTACTACTGGTTCTTCCGTCTGAACAGCTCTTAGGGGCTAAATTAGTATTTCAGCAACAGCAAGAACATAGAAGAGACAGTGCCAAGCAAAGGACCCCATCAGAATCAAGGTCAGGTTACTGGGCCAGAATCTGGAACACGATCCAGGGGAAGCAGCAGAAGAAAGCAGGAATCAGGGTCGTACTACCAGATGGGTGTGAGATTTTGAGGAAAAAACAAGGCAGGAGATGAGGCAGAAGGGACAAAGGGTCCAAACAGAGAGAGAGAGAGAGCTTCATGGCCCATCACTAGCATATGGTCGAATACCTTGAGGCCTTAGGGGCCAGGTGCAGCTGGTTCTCTTCTTCCTTCACTAAATTGAGACAGAAAGTCAACCTAGATGATTTCACCATCTTAGTTTCCTGCTCGCTCTGATGTCACAGGCTTAATGGCTGTTTTCAAGGTTCACTTTTAGATGCTTAATCTTGACAATGCTCTACCATTGTGTCACTCCATTCACATATAAGAGTGAGTGTGTGTGTGTGTGTGTGTGTGAGAGAGAGAGAGAGAGAGAGAGAGAGAGAGAGAGAGAGAGAGAGAGATACATTTCCTTCATTCCAATTAAAGATTTATTCCTGACTAAAATTGTACCAGTGATAATAATGAATAGACATATACAGGAAATGTACAAGTTCAGTGTAGTTATAGCTCATAAATAGGTCTATAACAAAGAGTGATCATCATTTTACTTCCTGAGCTTTGGATTTGAGAGTTTCAACAGAAAGCCAAAAAAATATACACACACACACACACACACACACACACACACACACACATATC